>NC_134123.1:6917472-7577472 GCF_040939455.1 Microcebus murinus | reverse complement strand
TTTCCAGCAACTGACCCTAAAGAAATGGAGAGATACAAATTTCCTGACAAAGAATTCAACATAATTGTGTTAAGGGAGCTCAGTGTACTATAAGAAAACATAGATAGACACTTTAACAAAATCAGAAAAATAATATTAGCAAATGGAAAGTTCAATAAAGGGATAGAAAACATGACAAATGAGGCATGAATTGTTCTTCCAAATCTGAGGAGAGATATGGACATCCAGGGACATGAAGCTGAAAGATTTCCAATCAGGTTAAACCCAAAGAAGACTTCACCAAGACACATTATCATCAAACTGTCACAAATCAAAGACAAGTCCATCTGCAGATACTGTTATGGTGGATGCAGCCAGTCAGGTGCTTCGGGGCTCTGGTCTCACCTCTCATGTATGGGAAAGTGCTCATCCAGGTGGGATGTAAGCCTCTTCTTCCAATGATAGCACAACATATTTTGGGGTAGCTAGTATGTCAACTTCCTGGTCTCTTATGCTCAGCAAGTGGAGGACATTGATGGAAGGCATGGGTTGTTCACAGGCTTAATGCCAAGACTGTGTGTAGGAGCTCTTGGAACTATGCTCCATGGCAAAGTTTTACAGCATTACCAGGAGTGTGACAAGATTGAGGAGTTAGGACCTTGAAATATACAGAAAGAAATCTCATCTTCCTTCGGCCGAGTTATCAAGGAGACAACTCAAGAGATGATTGCTCATACTGCTGCTACCCTCATCACAAATCACTTCCAGGGGAACACTCTGAGATCTATGGTACAATTCATTGGCAGGGAATCCAACTATTGTGGACTTTGTGACTTTATAGTAACCGTATATCAGGAAGAAGGCATCCTAGGATTTTTATGGGTCTTGTTCCTTACCTCCTAGGTGACATCTTTTCTTCGTGGCTCTGTAACTCACTGGCTCACCTCATTACATCTATGCACTGGACAATGGAGTTTCCACCATGAATGAAATAAAGACTCGTTCCCAAGCTGTCACAGGATTCTTTTGCCAGTATGTTGACCTATCCCTTTGTGCTTGTCTCTAATGTAATGGCTGTCAACAATGATGGGCTTGCTTGTGAATCCCCTCCCCCTTCCCCAATGTATACTTCTTGGATAGATTGCTGGTGCATGCTACAAAAAGAAGAAACATAAGCTGAAGAAATGTTTTGTTTTTCCTGGAAGGTCTTCTTCAGGAAGACTTATTGTTGTGAGCTGAGAATGTTAATTTGAAGATGCGTGGCAGGGACAGTGATATGTCTGTCCCATATGCACAGAATCATGGGAGGGAAGGCTGATTTCTATACCACGTGGAACACTTTAAAATTAATCATTTTAAAATGTGGTATATGTATACCATGGAGTACTATTCAGCTCTAAGAAACAACGGTGATATAGCACATCTTATATTTTCCTGGTTAGAGCTGGAACCCATACTACTAAGTGAAGTATCCCAAGAATGGAAAAACAAGAACCACATATACTCACCAGCAAACTGGTATTAACTGAGCAGCACCTAAGTGGACACATAGGTACTACAGTAATAGGGTATTGGGCAGGGGGGCGGGGGTGGGTATATACATACATAATGAGTGAGATGTGCACCATCTGGGGGATGGTCATGCTGGAGACTCAGACTTGTGGGGGGAGGGGGGAAAGGGCATTTATTGAAACCTTAAAATCTATACCCCCATCATACGCTGAAATAAAAAAAAATAATCATTTAATATTGGGGAAAAAAAAACAAAGATGAAGGCTTTTGAAGGCTGTAAAAAAAAAATAAGTTCCTTATGTATAAGGAAACTCCTTATATGATAGCTATATAAAGCTTTCACTAAATTTCTTAGCAGAAACTTTACAGGCCAGGAGAGAATAGGATGATATATTTAAAGTGCTGAAAGAAAAAATTGCCAAGCAAAATACTTTACCTGGAAAAGCTGTTTTTTGGAAATGAAGGAGAGATAAAGACTTTCCCAGACAAACAAAAGCTGAGGGAGTTCATCACCATTTGATCTGCCTACAAGAACTATTAAAGGATGCTGATCAGTAACAAAAAACATAAAAGTATGAAATTAACTGGCAAAAATAAGTGTACAGAAAATTCAGAATACTTAATGCTATCATAGTCAGGTGTAAATCATTTGTAACTTTAGTAAAAAGGTTAAAAGACAAAAATATTAAAAGTAACTATAGCTAGAATAATTTGTTAATGGATACACAATATAAAAAGATGTAAACTGTGACATTATAAACATCAAATGGATGTGTATGGGGTAAAAGTGTAGAGGTTTTGTATGTGATTGAAGTTAAGTTGTTATTAGCTTAAAATAGACTGTTATAACCATAAATTACTTAATGTAAGCCTCATGGTAACCACAAATCAAAAACCTATAGTGGATACACAAAAGATAAAGAAAGAGAAAGGAATTCAAAGCATACAAAAATCATCAAATTACAAAGAAAGACAACAAGAGAGGAAAAAGGAACAAAGAATCAACAAAACAGCCAGGAACAAATGACAAAATGGCAATTGTAAGTCCTTACCTCTCAATAATTACCTTAAGTGTAAATGAATTATATTCTCCAATAAAAACCCATAGAGTGACGGAGGGGAATTAAAGAAACAAGACCCAGCTATGCTGCCTGCAAGAGACTCACTTCAGATGTAAGGACACACATAGTCTGAATGTGAAGGGGTGGAAAAAGATATTCCATGAAATGAAAACCAAAAGAGAGGGGCGGAGCAAGATGGCGGACGAATAACACCGCCAGACAGAGGGTCTCTACAGAAAAGACCAATTCTAGCAGAAACTAGAGGAAAGAAGCAAGAAGACGAGCATACAGCGGACAAGGGCCGGAAGGAGGGGTACCTGAGACCCCGGGAGACTCCACGGGAGGAGGCTGCGGAGGAGAACTGGAGGCTGAGACCACCGGAGCAGCCTGGAGACCAGCCGCAAGGGTAGGTGGAATTGCTGTTTCCCCTCCCCTGCATTCGGGACTGCTGGTGGGCTCCCCAGTGGGTGGAGAGACCTGCGGACATCAGCCCAGAGACTGCCGCCGCTTGCCAACGGTGAGCCTGTAGCAGACGTGGCACCAGGTTCCCAACTTCCTCCGGGCACCTCCGTGTGCACGGACCCGAGCCGCGCGGCAGGCGCCATATTGCCTCCTCCTCCCCTCCGCCGACCCTACCCGCGGCTGCCCAGAGAGACAATACAGCCACCAGCCGGAGGCACCTCCAGGGAACGGGACCTTCCCGTTTGGGACCCCGCCCGCCCTCCCAGGTGCTGCTGGCACCGTGTTCCCAGGAAAACGGTGCCGACTCAGAGGCTGAGAGACATAGATCCAGCTTGGGCTCCCTGTGGGTGAATTAGGACCGGAAATCCTCTCCCTGGTGGGAATACAGTTTGAACTCTGGGACCCAGAGGTCGGACCTGCAGACCAAATCCCCTGCACCGAGGGCTAGCATTGCCCCGGGCACAGAAGGATTATACGCGAACAGCCTACTGAGGGCTGTGTGCCTCCAGGGGCGGATCGGCGTCCTAGAGGGCAACCCTCCTCCCAGGAGGAGGCCGTGCGCCCAACCCAGGTGGCGTTCCTGTGCAGGGAACCTCCCCGCCGGCACCACAGTCCGGGGAGGCCTAGTGGCTTGTGGTCTGGCCTGCTGGCAGAGGCCCAGGAGTAGCTGCAGAGTTGGGGAGGGTGGAAAGAAGCGAGGCCTGCTGCAGACTGCGGGTCTCAGACAGCCCCACCCCCACCTCCAGACTTTCTGGCTGAGCGGGACCATTCCAGCCCTGCCCTGACAGCTTTCCCTGTAAGCTGAGAACAGAACTTTGACCCCTGCTAACGGCCTGAGGGCAGGCTTACCCAACCCAGCTCCGCCCAGAACGAGAGCTGATAACAGGACTCAAAATCAACACCATAGCCTGTTCCTCCAAGCAAACGCCACCTACTGACAGGGGCGGCATCTTGCACAGCCTTTCCACGGCATCCACTGACTCAATATACAGGGAGTGGTCCAATTTCACCCACAGGCACCACCTAACGCCTCAGAAACTAAACAAGGTGTGTGAATACCCAAACAATAACCTAAGGAAAGAAACAACAACTGATCGACATGGGAAGAAGTCAGCGAAAGAACTCAGGAAATATGAAGAACCAAACGGAAAACACACCCCCAAGGAGGAGCACCAGCCCCCTAGAAACGGACACCGACCAAAATCAGGCAACCAATATGACAGAAAAGGAATTTCGTATGTGGATCATAAGAACACTCACCCAGCTGCAACAACAACTCAATAACCAACACCAAGAAAACACAAAAAACCTCCAAGAAATGGAACAAAGGTTCAACAAAGAGATTGACACAGTGAAGAAAACTTTAACCGAAGTCCTGGAGATGAAGAATCAACTCAGAGAACTACAAAATACTGTGGAAAGTCTCAAGAACAGGGTAGATCAAGCAGAAGAAAGAATCTCAGAGCTTGAAGATAACACCTTCCAATTAAATAAATCAGTCACAGAAATACAGCAGAGAAACAAGAGAAAAGACCAAAGCCTACAAGAGCTGTGGGATTATGTGAAAAAACCTAACGTGAGGGTCATAGGTTTAGCCGAAGGGGAGAAAGACAACACTCAAGGGCTGGACAAGCTTTTTGAAGATATAATAGAGGAAAATTTCCCAGGCCTTGCTCAAAATCTCGATATACAAGTTCAAGAAGCCCAGAGGACCCCTGGGAGATTCAATGCAAACAGGAAGACGTCACGTCATGCAGTCATCAGACTGACCAAAGTATCAACTAAAGAGGCCCTTCTAAGAGCTGTAAGACAAAAGAAGCAAGTGACATACAAGGGAAAGCCAATTCGAATAACATCAGACTTCTCTAATGAGACTTTACAAGCAAGGAGAGACTGGGGCCCCATTCTCACTCTTTTGAAACAAAACAATGCCCAGCCTAGAATATTATTCCCTGCAAAACTAAGCTTCATATATGAAGGAGAAATAAAAACATTCTCAGACAAGCAAAGTCTCAGAGAATTCACCAAGACAAGACCAGCCCTACAAGAAGTACTTAAAACAGCGTTACACACGGAACATCATAATAATAATCCACGGATATAAAAACAACCAAAACCCAAAGATATTAAAGGCCAGATATTACAATGGCTCAAGACAGAAATCATAGCAACAACATCCAACCCAACAGAATGATCAGTAATCTACCTTACCTATCAGTTCTCTCAATAAATGTGAATGGCTTAAACTCTCCACTCAAGAGACATAGGCTGGCTGAATGGATAAGAAAATACAGGCCAAGTATATGCTGTCTTCAGGAAACACATTTAACCTGCAAGGATGCACATAGACTAAAAATAAAAGGGTGGAGATCAATATTCCAAGCAAATAGAAACCAAAAGAAGGCTGGTGTGGCAGTTCTAATTTCAGACGATTTAGTTTTTAAACCAACAAAAGTAGTAAAAGACAAAGAGGGTCATTATATAATGGTGAAGGGCACAGTCCAACAAGAGGAGATAACAATTTTAAATATATATGCACCCAACTTAGGTGCACCCAGATTCATAAAGCAAACCTTACTGGAGCTAAGCAAATAGATTAATAGCAACTCCATAATCGCCGGAGATTTCAACACCCCACTGACGGCACGAGACAGATCCTCCAAACAGAAAATTAATAAAGAAATAATGGACTTAAACAAAACTCTAGAACAATTGGGTCTGACAGACATCTACAGAACATTCTACCCAAAATCCACTGAATATACGTTCTTCTCATCAGCTCACGGGACATTCTCTAAGATTGACCATATCCTAGGACACAAAGAAAATCTCAAGAAATTTAAAAAAATAGAAATCATACCATGTACTTTCTCAGATCACAGTGGAATAAAACTAGAAATCAACCCTAACAGAAACTCACATTTCTACACAAAAACGTGGAAATTAAACAACCTCCTACTAAATGATTACTTCGTAAATGAAGAAATCAAGACGGAAATAAAAAACTTCTATGAAGAAAACGACAATGGAGAGACAAGTTATCAACTCCTCTGGGACACAGCTAAAGCAGTTCTGAGAGGAAAGTTTATCTCCATAAATGCCTATAACCAAAAGGCAAGAAGATCACAAATAGACAATCTAATGAAACGACTCAAAGAGCTGGAAAAAGAAGAACAGACCAACCCCAAACCCAGCAGAAGAAGTGAAATCAACAAGATCAAATCAGAACTAAACGAAATTGAAAACAGGAAAGCTATTCAGGAGATTAATAAAACAAAAAGTTGGTTCTTTGAAAAAATAAACAAAATTGACACGCCATTGGCTAAGCTAACGAAAAGCAGAAAAGAGAAATCTCTAATAAGCTCCATCAGGAATGAAAAAGGAGATATCACAACTGATCCCAAAGAGATACAAGATACAATTTATGAATACTACAAAAATCTTTATGCACACAAACTGGAAAATGTGGAGGAAATGGACAAATTTCTAGAAACACACAGCCTCCCTAGGCTCAACCAGGAAGAAATAGATTCCCTGAACAGACCAATCTCAACAGCTGAAATAGAAACAGCAATTAAAAATCTCCCTAAAAAGAAAAGTCCCGGTCCAGATGGCTTCACACCTGAATTTTACCATACTTACAAAGAAGAACTAGTACCTATCTTGCAGAAACTATTCCACAACATCGAGAAGAACGGAAACCTCCCCGACACCTTTTATGAAGCGAATATTACTCTGATACCAAAACCAGGAAAGGATGCAACAAAAAAAGAAAACTACAGACCAATATCCCTAATGAATATAGATGCAAAAATTTTCAACAAAATCTTAGCTAACCGAATCCAGACACTTATCAAAAAAATAATCCACCACGACCAAGTGGGCTTCATCCCAGGGATGCAGGGATGGTTCAACATACGTAAATCTATAAATGCAATTCACCACATAAACAGAAGCAAAAACAAAGACCACATGATTCTTTCAATAGATGCAGAAAAAGCTTTTGACAAAATTCAACACCCTTTCATGATACGAACACTTAAGAAAATAGGCATAGAAGGGACATACCTAAAAATGATACAAGCCATATATGACAGACCCGTAGCCAACATCATACTGAATGGGGAAAGACTGAAATCATTCCCACTTAGAACTGGAACCAGACAAGGCTGCCCACTATCTCCACTTCTATTCAACATAGTGCTGGAAGTCTTGGCTACAGCAATCAGACAGGAAAATGGAATCAAAGGTATCCAAATAGGGGCAGAAGAGATCAAACTTTCACTGTTTGCTGATGATATGATATTGTATCTAGAAAACCCCAAGGATTCAACCAAGAAACTCCTGGAACTGATCAATGAATTTAGTAAAGTCTCAGGATACAAAATTAATACACAGAAATCAGAGGCATTCATATACGCCAACAACAATCTAATTGAGAACCAAATCAAAGACTCAATTCCCTTCACAATAGCAACAAAGAAATTAAAGTACCTAGGAATATATTTAACCAAAGAGGTAAAAGACCTCTACAGGGAGAACTATGAAACACTGAGGAAGGAAATAGCAGAGGATGTAAACAGATGGAAATCCATACCATGCTCGTGGATCGGCAGACTCAATATCGTCAAAATGTCTATACTACCCAAACTGATCTACAGATTCAATGCAATACCTATTAAAATCCCATCAGCATTCTTCACAGATATAGAAAAAATAATTTTACGCTTCGTATGGAACCAAAGAAGACCCCGAATATCAAGAGCAATTCTAGGCAACAAAAACAAAATGGGAGGCATTAATATGCCAGATATCAAACTATACTACAAAGCTGTAGTAATTAAAACAATATGGTATTGGCACAAAAACAGGAATATTGACCAGTGGAACAGATGTGAGAATCCTGATATAAAACCATCCTCATATAGCCGTCTCATCTTTGACAAAGCAGACAAAAACATACGCTGGGGAAAAGAATCCCTCTTCAATAAATGGTGCTTGGAAAACTGGATAGCCACCTGTAGAAGGCTAAAACAGGACCCACACCTTTCACCTCTCACAAAAACCAACTCACGCTGGATAACAGACTTAAACCTAAGATATGAAACTATTAGAACTCTAGAGGAAAAAGTTGGAAACACTCTCCTAGACATCGGCCTGGGCAAAGAGTTTATGAAGAAGTCCCCAAAGGCAATCACAGCAGCAACAAAAATAAATAAATGGGACATGATCAAACTACAAAGCTTCTGCACAGCCAAAGAAATAGTCATGAAAGTAAACAGACAACCTACAGAATGGGAGAAAATTTTTGCATCCTATGCATCCGATAAGGGACTGATAACTAGAATATACTTAGAACTCACGAAAATTAGGAAGAAAAAATCAAATAACCCCATTAAAAAGTGGGCAAAGGACTTGAACAGAAATTTTTCTAAAGAAGACAGAAGAATGGCCAACAAACATATGAAGAAATGCTCAACATCTCTAATCATCAGGGAAATGCAAATCAAAACCACAATGAGATATCACTTAACCCCAGTGAGAATGGCCTTTATCAAAAAATCTCCAAACAATAAATGCTGGCGTGGTTGCGGAGAGAGAGGAACACTCCTACACTGCTGGTGGGACTGCAAACTAGTTCAACCTCTGTGGAAAGCAATATGGAGATACCTTAAAGCGATACAAGTGAATCTACCATTTGATCCAGCAATCCCATTGCTGGGCATCTACCCAAATGATCCAGTGACACTCTACAAAAAAGACACCTGCACTCGAATGTTTATAGCAGCACAATTCATAATTGCAAGGCTGTGGAAACAGCCCAAGTGCCCATCAATCAAAGAATGGATTAATAAAATGTGGTATATGTACACCATGGAGTACTATTCAGCTCTAAGAAACAATGGTGATATAGCACACCTTATATTTTCCTGGTTAGAGCTGGAACCCATACTACTAAGTGAAGTATCCCAAGAATGGAAAAACAAGCACCAGATATATTCTCCAGCAAACTGGTATTAACTGAGTAGCACCTAAGTGGACACATAGGTGCTACAGTAATAGGGTATTGGGCAGGTGGGAGGGGGGAGGGGGGCGGGTATATACATACATAGTGAGTGAGATGTGCACCATCTGGGGGATGGTCATGATGGAGACTCAGACTTTTGGGGGGAGGGGGGGAAATGGGCATTTATTGAAACCTTAAAATCTGTACCCCCATAATATGCCAAAATAAAAAAAAATAATTAAAAAAAAAAAAAAAAAAACCAAAAGAGAGCACGGCTAGCTATGCTTATGTCAGACAAAATAGCCTTTAAAAAAAACTGTAAAAAGAGACAAAAAGGTCATTATATAATAATAAAGGAGCTAACTCATCAAAAGGATATAACATTTGTAAATATGTGTACATCCAACATTGGAGCACCTAAATATGTAATGTTTGTAGTGTAAAGAGAAATAGACAGCAATACAATAATAGTAGGAGAGTTCAAAACCCCACCTTTAACAATGAACAGATCATCCAGACAGGAAATTGATAAAGAAACGCTGGACTTGAACTACACTTTAGACCAAATGGACCCATCAGACATGTATAGAACATTCCATCTGACCGCAGCAAATACACATTCTTCTCCAGTGCACATAGAACATTCTCCAGGATAGATCATATGTTAGACTACAAAACAAGTCTCAACAAATTTAAGGAGATTGATAGCATATCAAGTATCTTTTCTGACCATGATGATATGAAACTAGAAATCAATAACATGAGGAAACCAGGAAATTTCACAAATTGTGGAAATTAAACAACATACTCCTGAACCACCAATGAGTCAAAGAAGAAGTCAAAAGGGAAATGAAAAATATATTGAGGCAAATGAAAATGGAAACACATCATATCAAAACTTGTGGGATGCAGTAAAAGCAGTTCTAAGAGGGATGTTTATAGTGACAAACATCTATAGGAAGAAAAAAGATAAAGACCTGGGTATATATCCAAAGAAAATAAAATCACTATCTTGAAGCTACATCTGCATTCCTATATTCATTGGAACATTATTCATAATAGCCAAGATATGGAAACAACTGAAGTGTCCATCAATGGGTGAATGTTTATATATATATTAATATAATATGTATATTTACATATAATATTTAACACATATATTATGTATAACATTATATAACATTTAACATATATAATATATAACACATGCATTATATAACTTACGTTATATATTATTATAACATTATTATTATTATGTTAAATATTATTTGGGCTTAATAAAGAAGGAAATCCTGCCATTTATGGCAACAGGAATGAATCTGGAAGACATTATATTAAATTAAATAAGCCCAATACGGAAGCAGAAATACAGCATGATCTCACTTATATGTGAAATTTAAAAAACCTGAACTCATAGAAACAGAGTAGAAGGGTGGTTACCAGGGGTGGAGCGTGGAGGGAATGGTGAGATATTGGCCAAAGGGTGCAAACTTGCACTTCTACTATGAATAAGTTTGGAGAACTGATGTACAGCATGGGGACTATAGTTAATAATAATGTATTGTATGCCCAACATTTGCAAAGAGGGTAGCTCTCAAGTATTCATTCTCACAACACAAGCATGCACACACATGGTAACTATATGAGGTGATAAATTTGTTAATTACCTTAATTGTGGTAATTGTTTCACAATATATATGCATATGAAAACATCACATTGTACACATTTAGTATATGCAATTTTTATTTGTCAATTATACCTCACTAGAGCTGAAAAAAAAAAGGAAGAAAATAAACTAGGGGTTGGCAAACTTTTTCATTAATTCATTGCTCAAACCATTGATTGAAAAATGCATGTTCCCTGTGTCAGGATCTCTGTGAGCAAGAATAGTCACTGGCTGCTCGGGGTCAGTGGCAGCAGCTGCTGTTCCTGGTGCTGCTCACTCTATGAGTCCTGACGCTCCTGTTGTTGGCTTCAAGTGAGCCCCTTCTGACAGAGACTCTTTCTATGGTATTGGGAAGGACTGGTCTTAAGTGCAGAAAGACATTACTGCTGTAATGTACATTCAGAACATTATATTAATAATATATCTGAAATCAGGGCCGGGCGCGGTGGCTCACGCCTGTAATCCTAGCACTCTGGGAGGCCGAGGCGGGCGGATTGCTCAAGGTCAGGAGTTCAAAACCAGCCTGAGCGAGACCCCGTCTCTACCATAAAAATAGAAAGAAATTAATTGGCCAACTAATATATATAATATAAAAATCAGCTGGGCATGGTGGCTCGTGCCTGTAGTCCCAGCTACTTGGGAGGCTGAGGCAGGAGGATTGCTTGAGCCCAGGAGTTTGAGGTTGCTATGAGCTAGGCTGACGCCATGGCACTCACTCTAGCCTAGGCAAGAAAGCGAGACTCTGTCTCAAAAAAAAAAAAAAAAAATATATCTGAAATCAATAAACCAATTTTCTACACTCAAATCAGTATCAACATGAATTTTGCCTTCCAAAATAGTTACTTTAAGTAATAGTCATTTTACTAATAGTCATTTTAAGTCAATGTTTTGACACAGTGAATTATCAACATGTGTGACGCTGCTCCTGAACATAAATGAGGTTTGACTCTAAAGTAATAGGAACAACTGGAATGATAGAGGGTTTGGATTCTAATCTCTGCTGTGACATTATATGCCCTATAACCTTGGGGAAGCCCATTCATACATCCATCTATCCATTTATCCATTCAACCATCCATCCATCCATCCATCCATCCATCCATCCATCCATCCATCCATCCATCTTTCTATCATAGTAAACAGGAGAGACGTGATCTCTGTCTTTTGGAGTTTACAGCCTTCTCTATACCTAATGAACCAATTTTTAACAAATTGCGTGATTGAGACAATCATTTTGGCATTGTGTACCTGCAGCCTTGGTTTCACAAGAGACTCTGTAGCTGTGAGTTTGGGCACATCATTTATCTTTCTAGGACTCGGTTTCCCAATGTTTCCAATGAAAGGGTTCAATTAGATCATCATGAGCTGGCATTCAGATCATGATGGTCTAATTGAAAATTCTTATACCACTAAAATTCTGCAATCCTCAAAATGACCCCAAATGGTCATACCCACTTTTCTAGTACAAAAGCATCTTAGCAAATAGGCTAGAAGTCCAGAATGTCTCAGTCTCAGGACGGGATAGATATTTGGTATAATTTTTAAATTAGTTTTTTAGAAGTTATTTATAAAAGTAATATTCTTATAATCAATGCAGAAAATTTGGAAAACAAGAACAGCAATACTACACACACACACATGTACAGTCATGAGTTGCTTTACGATGGGGCTGTGTGCTGATAAATGCATGATTAGGCAATTTCATTGTTGTGTGAACATCATAAGGTGTACTTACACTAACCTAGATGGTACAGCCTACTAAACACCTAGGCTATGTGGGACAGTCTGTTGCTCCTAGGCTACAAACCTGGATGGCACGTTACTGCACTGAATGCTGTAGGCATTGTAGCACAATGGTAAGTATTTGTGTGTCTAAACGTATCTAACCATAGAAAATGTATTGTAAAAAAGTCTGATGGGACCACTGTTGTATATGTGATCCATCATTGCCTGAAATATCATTATGTGGTGTATGACTGTGTGTGTGTGTGTGTGTGTGTGTGTATGTAAAACTCAGATTGTTATATCATTACCCCACCTGGAGGTAGCCACTAAACATATAGATGAATCTACATTTATTGATAAATAATATCTGTTTTGTCTATGGAAAGGAATAACTAACACAATGAGAAATGAAATCATGCCCTACATGTTTTATAACCTCCTGTCACTTGGTAATATGTTGTGAATATTTTCAGCATTTACTCTTCAAAGAGCTGATTTTTTTTTAAAAGACTGGAAGGCATTCCATTGACTGCCTGTGTGCAGTGGGAGCACTTTCAGATGTAGCAAAACAGCTAGTGCCCAGCAGTCCAGTCCTTTCCCTCTCCTTTTCTTTCTCCTTCTCCTCCTCCTTTTTTCCTCTTGGCTCTTCTTTTTCTTCCTTTCTCCCTTTCTTCTCTTCCTTCCTCTTTCTATTCTTTTTCCTTCTCCTTTTTCTCATCTCTTTCTCTCCTTTTTTTTTGAGACAGAGTCTCACTTTGTTGCCCAGGCTAGAGTGAGTGCCGTGGCGGCAGCCTAGCTCACAGCAACCTCAAACTCCTGGGCTCAAGCGATCCTCCTGCCTCAGCCTCCTGAGTAGCTGGGACTACAGGCATGCGCCACCATGCCCGGCTAATTTTTTCTATGTATATTAGTTGGCCAACTAATTTCTTTTTTATTTATAGTAGAGACGAGGTCTCGCTCTTGCTCAGGCTGGTTTTGAACTCCTGACCTTGAGCAATCTGCCCGCCTCGGCCTCCCAGAGTGCTAGGATTACAGGCGTGAGCCACCGCGCCCGGCCTCTTTCTCTCCTTTTGATACGATAACTGAGCCGGTCTTTTGCAGACATGTCAGGCCAGTGGATAGAACGCGTGTGAGCATGTGTGTGTGGTTTTTTTTTTTTTTTAACCCAATTTGAGAATCTCATGTGTGTGTGTTTTGATGGCTGCGCTGCTGGCCTTGAGTCGGCTGATGCACCGAAGGCCCATCTTAGAGACACCCTTGGAAAGCCAATTGGTCCTTGGGGAGTCGCGCCCTTGCTGGAGGCATTCAAGGTGGTAGATGTGGGTGTAATATAGGAAAGGCTTTTTATTTCTTCTTTGGGCTAGACATCACAGGATCGAATTGAGTCATCTTTAGTAGTGAGTTCCCTGTTACCGGCTGCATTTGAGCAGAGGCCATTTGACTACTTCTTGTAGACGTTGTTGCAGTGTTCCCAGACGAAAAACCAAGTCTAAGCCAAACATTTTGGTCCTGTACCAGATCTGCATTTTAGTCTGGGCATGCCTTTAGGTTAGACTCTGTGATCTCTAAACTCCTTCCAAGTATTAGATTCTCTGATTCCATGACTCTTGTGACATAGACATTTTTCTAAGGTGCTAGTATTTAACTTCCTGAAACTGATGCTGATAAAAAACTTGAATGGAAAAGGAGGTTTAACTAATTGCAAACAATGAGATTTCAGTTTATTTGGGAATTTCAATAATTCAGGCTTCCCCTGCTTCTCATTTCTATGGTTACATGATGGGATACCTTAATGAAAGTATTAAATACACGAGGAGGCGTGTAAGGCAGGTGAGGCACACACGCTCTAGACAGACTGATGTTAGTTTCCACCTGCGTGCTTGAACAAGCTACTAGGCCCTGCACGAAATGTCACACTAAAGACCCTTTAAATGCCTTGACTGAGCAATTTGGCCGGACCCCATCTTCCCATTTCAAAACGTTTCGGATTTCCTTTGCTCCGTGAAATGCATGAAAGCTGCTTCTGACCACAGAGACTAATGTGCTGTCCCTTTTATCTCCAGAACGGGCTCCCAATTGGTTCCAGGGAAAGTGATTTCCCCAAAGTTGGCTGCCAGCTGTAATTGGCTTATATGTGACCCATCCATTTCGACATGCTCGTTAGGGCTGGGTGCTGGGGTCTCTTCAGTCCCTGGCAGGCAGCCGGACAGAGGCAGGGCCTACTAGCTGGTGCAGAGGTAGAACTCTTGGAGGTGGCTGCCCTACCTGTGTACTCCGTGCACTGCTGGGTGGAGCAGGCCTAGCGTGGAGACTGCCCTCGAAACCAGGCGGACAGTGGGAAATATTGGTAGAAAAAAGACTCCATCTTTTCTCTGTTTTTACCTCCCTCTTCCCCTCATTTCCTTCCTCCATTCTCAGTTAAGAAGCAATAGTAATAAATTGTACACATCGCTTGGGTTTGAACCTGGCTTTGCCAACTACTTCCTGCAGAACCTTGGCCAAGCTTCTCAGAATGTCACTGCCTCAGTCTCCTCATCTGTAAAATGGGAATAAGAATAGCACCTACTTCATAGTGTTTTGGGGAGAGGACTATCCTGGCTAATGTAAATAAAACACTTAGGACAGTGCCTGGGAAGTCAGGAGGGCTAATCATGGCTTGCTAATTTCTCTGAAGGGACCCAGTGCCTGCTATGGCCTGAGCACAGGCTCTATGCTGGGTGTTGGGTACGTCTCATATTTGCACAGCCCCAGTAAGACATGACGGGACTTTTCTTTTTCTTTCATCTTCCTCCCTTCCCATATTCCTTCCCTCCCCCTTTCTTCCTTTCTGTATTCATTTCCAATTGTTGCTGTAACAAATGATCACCACGTTTCTGGCTTAAAACGACACAAATGTATTGTCCTAGGGCACAGATCAGAAGTCTCACTGGGCTAGAAAGTCGAGGTGTCAGCAGGATGTGCTCCTTTCTGTAGGTTCTAGGGCAGAATTTGTTTCCTTGCCTTTTTCAGCTTCTAGAGGCTTCTCCCATTCCTTGACTCAGGGTTCCCTTCATGTCACTCTGATTCCATTGTCACGTCTTTGCTGACTCTCTTGCCTCCTTCTTTCTCATAAAATGTCTTTTGTGATTTCCCATGGGCCCAACTGGGTAGTCCAGGAAATCTCTCCGTCTCAACATCTGCAAAGCCCCTTTTGCCATGAAAGGTAGCTCAGCCACAGGTCCCAGGATCTGGACATGGTTACTGGGGGGGCGGGCATTATCCTGCCTACCACAATTTTTCTCCCTTCCTTCCTTTTAAAAATGCTTGTCCTGTTCATGAACTTCCTTGAGCCAGTGTGGAGCATCAGGGGAGCTTGCTTCCAGGCCTGTCACTCCCACGGATGTGCCCCACGTGTGATCTTGGGTAAGAACTAACCCGCACCTGTAACACAAGGGGTTGGATTCATCATGCGGCATCCAACCTCAGATGTGCAAAAACACCATTTCCTTTTAATTGATCTCATTAAATTCATCTGACTCTGAAGCTGCTGAGCCCCCATCTTGCTTACTGGGGGAAAATCACTCTGCTTGGTGGATCTTTCCCTGTTCCCGATTGTTCCAAGCTCAGGGCGACCCAGAATGCACACTAATCAGGCAGGCTGCTCTGGTTTTCACAGCATTGGTCTCTAATGCCACTGTCCTAGCCTGTGTGGTCCCTGTGGGTGCCATGCATGCAGCCAGGGAATTTTGGTGTCTTGATAACCCCTGTGCCTGGTACTCAGGAATCCCTGGTGCACCTCATAGCCCTTCCTGGTTGGGGTTTAGCCACCCAAGAAAACAGGGTCTGAGGCCCTGGACCCACTGACCTCCACCTGGTCCCCAGTCTGGGGACCCTCTCTTGGTACTTCCCTCCTGCTATGCTTGGTGTAACCTTGTCAAAGGGCTTTTTATTGTACAAAGTCCGGGGGGAGAAGTGTCTTTTGGGCAACTTCAGCTGTGGGCTTTCCAATATCTACTCCTGCGGAAGCAAAAGGGTCTGCCTCTCTGCTTAAAATAAACAGAAAAAATATTAATTAAACAAGTGCAAGTGAATGGATCAATGAATTATCCTGCCTTGAACAGTTTTCAAATGCTATTCTGCAGAGCCATTTGGTTCCTCTGAGCCGAGGTCTCACGGGTGGAGTTCTAGATCTGCCTCCCTCACTTTGACAGAAGCAGCCACTGTGTTGTTAGTTTTGTGCATTAAAGATTCTAAGGAATCTATGGCTAAAAAATATTTGAAACCACTGGAGTAGGTGATCTCTGGGGCCTCAGTTCTAAGATGTATAATTTTTATGTTTTAGCAAATCTGGCAGCCTTATGAAGATATCACTTAGTCTCTATTATCTGGCTTTCTATTTAGCCAAAGTCCTCTGTTATTAAAAGTGTCTGTATAATTTATCTGCAGCACAATAGTCTTTGTTCAGAGCAATGCAGTGTATGGCCTTGGGAGACATCAGCTTTGTCTGTATCCCTTATTTATTTATTTTTTTCAGAATGTGTTTTTAGATCTAGAATGATTTCATCAAAGGGTATAAACATTTCAACATGATATTGTACACATGCTCACACATAAACACACATACATACACATATGTATATAATATATACAAAATGATAAAATGCATGGTCATGGGAGAAAATTTGGAACATACAGAGCAACATAAGAAGAAAATAGAAATTGCCAATAACTCCAGATTGATCACTGTTTACATGTGGCGATATTTTCTTTTTCAATATTTAAAAAATTATCTGTACAATATGTACAAAAATTATTTTACAAAATAGGGAATGTACCACATTTATAGTTTTATATGTTGATTTTTTTCATATAATATCTCATAAGCATTTTTCTCATGTCATTAATTTTTTAAAAAACATGATTTTAATGAATGCATAAGATTCTATAATATAAATGTGCCATACTTGATTTATCAAGTTCCCTATTACTGGATATTTGAAATGTTTCTAATTTGTCATGATTATTGATAAGAGTGTGAGGAACATGTCCATAGACAAATCTTCACTTACGTCTCTAAACATTTCTTGAGATAGATTCAAAGTAACAGTGAGCTATGATAGCACCACTGCACTCCAGCCTGGGCCACAGAGCTAGACCCTGTCTCTAAAAAAAGTAGAAGAACTTAAAAAAATTTTAAAAGAGTGACAATCTATATAGCTTTTAAATTAATGGAATATCTCAGCATCTCCCTTAGAAAGTTTTTCCTGAAAAATAAAGGATGCAAAAATAAGAACAGGGCTAAAATAAGCCAGAGTATTTACATATCAACATGGAAAAAGAGGAAAAAAAATCTTCTAGTTCTGATGTGACCCACTGTTAAGAGCTGAATGTGTCCCCCAAAAGTCATGTGTTGAAACTTAATTACCTCTGTGACAGTATTAAAAGGTGAGGCCTTTAGGAAGTGATGAAGTCCTTGAGGGCAAAGCTCTCATGGATGGGATTAAGGACTTTATAAAAGGGTTTGCAGGAGGGGGTTTGTTCTTTTCTGCTCCTCTGTCATGTGAGGACACAGCGTTCCTCCTCCCTGGAGGACACAGCAAGAAAGCAAGCACCATCCTGGACCTTCACCAGACTCTGAACCTGCCAGCACCTTGAACTTAGACTTCCCAGCCTCCAGAACCATAAGGAATTACATTTCTGTTCGTCATACATTACCCAGTCTATGGTGTTTTGTTATAGCAGCACAAACAGACTGAGACACTCACCTTTCAGCTGACTCTGTTCTCTAACACAGCGATCATAGGGCAGTGTTTGGTGCACTTTGTTCAATCAGGCTAGTAAAAGTCCCTGGGGGCAGATGAGTAGGGCCTGTCCTCAGGGAACCTATGTTTAGAACCATCCCAGTGATTTTTCATTTGGCAATGCAAGAATTTAGGTTATAAATCCAATAGGAAAGAGCCTAGTAAGCCGATCTATAAATGTAGTTGTCTTCTCCAAATCCATGGTAGGCCAGTAACAGATGCCATGTCTGCCCAGTAGAAAAAGGCCCCATGTTCCTCTCCAAACTTGCATGAGTTCTTGAATCCCTCAAGAGGCTGCGGGGCCATTTTTTTTCTTTGTGTTACAACTTGGTGACGGCAGATTTCACAGACGAAATTGATCCTGGGGCTTCTGCTCTCTACCTGGTTGGCTCTATGCCAATTTCAACATTTTTTTTTGTCTAGCGTGTTATAATGATTATCATTTCTTCTAAAATACTTTAGAATAACTAGTGTGAGAGTGGGCATGTGCCCGTTAATTTACCTGATAGGTAACACACCAGCAGCACGCACGGTCTGGGGCAGACAGCTACCATTCCATCATGTGGAACCAGAGTCCAGACAGAGGTGGCTACTGCAGTCTTTCTTCTGTCCTTTCTAGATCACCAGCAAAGGATTTGCTAATTAGCACACTGGTATCAAAAATGGATTTTTATCGGCAAATCTAGTGACTGTTAATTTGATGAATGTTCAAATTGAGCTTCAGATATGTAGTTTGGGCTAAAATATGTAGCCTAGAGACATTCTCCTGCCTTGCATGAACCTAGCAAGGCTTGTAGCCTGTGCCTTTAGGGCTATCAGTTGAACTGGAAAGGCATCCTTAATCAGTCCTGTGTCCAGCAATTGGTTTAGGAGGTTTCTGATCACAGGATTCTAACCAGCCATCATAGAATCCTGCTCGATCTGCTTTGAATAAACTTTCAGACAGGGACAGACCAGAACACCAGAAAGGTCAGAAAGCTAGGGCTTCCTTGAGCCCTAGAGTTGCTCAGATGAAGTGCTTAGTGCCTGCTTTGTTAATGAAAGTTTCTTGATTAATGCTGGTAGTTGTGACTGTTGGCAGCCCATGTTAACTGGACGGAGCTTCAGCCTTTCTTCTGCTAAATCAGAGATCACAGAGGCATCTGCGGAGGGGTTAGCCTGTGTTAGGCAATGTCTGTCTGGCTGTGTATCTTCTCCCAAGCATGAGCCAGCCCGTCCAAGATCTGCATTCGATTCAGGGAATCTGATTCGATTCCCTGATTCCCTGTCCCTGATTCGATTCAGGGAATCTCATCTGAGTTCCAAGAGCAGTTCTGGCTCTAAAAACATTAAAAAAAAAAAAAAAAAAGAAAGAAAGAAAGAAAGAAAGAAAGAAAGAAAGAAAGAAAGAAAGAAAGAAAGAAAGAAAGAAAGAAAGAAAAAGAAAGAAAGAAAAGAAAGAGAAAGAAAGAAGAGGTTGACTACTGCCTTTTAGGCTTCTGTGTGCAATTTTAATTCTGATGGACCTCTTCAATGTCAGACATCCATAATGGATGTAATATGGTAAGACAAACAAAGAGCCTGTTCAGGAAGACAGAGGTACTTGGTCCCTGGTGTGGCTATGTCAAGTTCCTGAAAGGCCACGCTGGCTGTGACACTGAGCCCCTCATTTACATTTCTAGCTGTGACCCAAGGGCAGAACTGATGTGTAAATGGGGAAAGTAGCTTCCCACTTGAACGATGTACTCATGACCTTTTTCTGTCACCTCCTCCTGAGAAGATGTTAGGAAAAGTTTTCTAACTTCGTTGGTATAAAAAATCAGATTAGCATAATAAGCTTGAAAAATTCCACAATATTTCTCCTGTTGCAGGTGTAAATTCAGTGTTTTTCACATAGCGAATAGCAATAAATGTCTGTTAAATGAATGAAGTTTTTGTTTTAGGCTTTCAGTTATTGGAGCAAATCTGTTGTCTGAATTTTAAAATCTTTGTTTTCTTAACGTCAAAGAAACATATCTGATGGTGTCCTGCATTTCTATAATACTGCTACTGCAAACGATAATGATAATAGATAACATGTATTAAGTGTTTATCATGTGCTAGTTGTTCAGCTTGCCAAATATTATATAATTTAATCATCACAACTCAATTCTATTATTATCCTGAATTTTATTTTTTAGTTCTTTTAGTTTTTGTTTTTTGTTTTTATTGGCTTTACCATGGAGAAGATGTATGTCCTCAATTTTAGAGGAGGTAAGGCTTTGAGAGTCATGCACCAAGTCACATGGCTGGAAAGTGTTTGTTTTATTGGAACCCAGGTGGTCTGCTTCCAGACCCCATGTTCTTAAACCCCAAGTATTACTGCTTCTCTCTTTTTGGTATTATGAACACCTCCATTATATGTTCTTAAAATAATTTATTTTCTTAAAATATTCTTAAACTATTAATTATTATTAATTAATATTAATACTTAATACTAAATATTAAGTGTTCTTAAAATAATAATTTTTTCGGAGTATCTCTTCTTTTGCAACACTGTCACCCAGCAGCGTCCTTTGCTATTTATGGGATTTAATGTTAGCATTCATGCTGAAAAAGTTAGTCTATGTCTTAACCTTCACATCCCTAAAGATTAAATCTGTGGATGTATGATTATGACAACAAGAATACAACTACCACTTAGTGAGTGAATGTTATATACCAGACACTTTGTACATAAAAAATTAATTCTAGCACTTGAGCTAATTGGGATGAAAAATGTGACACCCAAGCCAGAAATAAGCTTAATGAAGCCCATTAAATAATTTAATGATTACATAATTACATTCATTTAAAATGCAGGAATTGATTACTCTCAAATTAATTTTACCATCTCTGTACCTTTTTGAGTACATTTATTTTGAACAAAATGAAGGATTAGTTTCATTTCTGATGGGCACACTGCCATTAATAACCACGTCTCATTATAATGAGAAAATGTTGTGTTTTGAATAACTTCATGTGACCGTATATTTCCAGATAACAGACAAGCTTGTTCGGTGGAGAGATTTAAGCTATTGAAAGGGTCTTACTAATTTGAATCATAAAATTAGTAAGTGGAGGATTGATGTGCTCAGGGAACACAAGTCTAGATGGTAAAATCTGGTGCAACCCAGCTAATTAGGGGCTAGATCAGGGTGTTCTGGAGGCTCCAAACCAGTCGCCAAATCAGGTAAATGGGATAGGAAGAGCTAAAACGTAAAGGCTTCATAGTGGACATGCAGGGGCACAAAGGGACACAGTGGATACTTACTGAATGCTTTTCTAGCATCTCTTCCTTCCCCCTTTCCAACAGCCCCTAATTTCTACTTGGCAATTTTGAGGTCAAAGACTCCTTCCTGGGCTCCAAGGGTACAATGTACGACCTGCTAAGCCAACTGCTGCATTTCTTCTTTCTGCCCATAGTGATCTGCACGGAGGTGAATTTGTGACCAAAGGCTGTCCAGTTAGAATGAATCTCAGGACCCTTTCAGGGAATTCTGGAACAACCAACCCCTGCCAACACCTTGATTTTGAACTTCTAACCTCCAGAACTGTGAGACAATACATTTCTGTTGCCTAAGCCACCCACTTTGTGGTACTTTGCTACTGGCGCCCTAGCGAACTAACATAGAGCCCAAATTTGAGTTGAGATCCGTCTGACTCCAAAACTGGAGTTCTTTCTCCTATACTGCATTGCTCCACCACGTGGTGATGTGTGTTGCTAACTGTGAGTTTTAGAAGATGGATTCATTTTCTGAACTGAAAAGTAAAATGTTTTTCTGGATGGGATTCTGTAGGTACTTCTACTTTCACAAACCCCTAGAGGAAGGTGAGCATCTTCTCCAGGCAGCTGTGCTTGAACCACTCCAAACAATGCAGTGTGAACGAAGTAAACACGTAATCTTCTTACTGAGTAATTGCTGATTATAATTGAGAGAACATTGACATTTGTTCTATTACAGTTCCACGTGTATACCTGTGGTGACAGCACTTGGTGGCCCTGACAAAGAGGAGAGTTTGCTTTTGTTTTCCTGGGTAACCTAAAGAAGAAATCTGAGCAGCACTGAGTCTTCTCTGCCATTTCTTGTTATGTATTATGAGATTGTCGCCGGATAGTTATTTATTCATTGTCTTAACAAACATATTTGAAGCATCTCCCGTATATGAGTCCCAGTATTCGACTGAATAAAGCAGCACTCTCTGATAGAAATATAGCCCAAGCCACACAGGCAATTTCAAGTTTTCTAGTAGGCACGTTAAAAAAGTAAAAAGGAACAGGTGACATTAATTGCAGTAATATCTTACTTAACATGATATCTCAAAAATATTTTCAGTTCAATGTGTAATAAATATGCAAATTGTTTCTGTGACAGTTTACTGCCTTTTCTTCCTAGCAAGTCTTTACTTTTCTGGTGTGTATTGTCTCCAATAGCACAACTCCATGTAGATCAGCCACATTACAGATGCTGAATAGCCACATGTGGCTAGTGGCTCTTGTGTTGGACAGTACAAGTCTAGAGGATGATGCTGTTAAAATGATGGTGGCAATAAGAATCATAGCTTCCACTTATTTTTGTACCATGTGCCATGAATGCTCTTTCTGCATGTATTGTCTTTTTTTAAAGATGAAGTTTTGAATACATTCATACAGTTTAAAATAAAAACACAAAATACTATATGGCAAAATGTCTTGACCTCTGTCGCCATCTCCCCAGTTCCCAATCCTTAAAAACAAAAGAACCCACTTTTATCAGTTTATTACATGTTCTTACATTTCTTTAAGCAAATATGTTCTTATTTTCTCTTCTTTTTTTTAACCTAAAGGTAGCAAATGATATACATGTTCTTCATCCTATGTTTTTCACTGAACAATTTATATTAGAGATCTTTTCATATTAGCACATAAATTCTTCCTTTTTTTCACAACTGCATTGTATGGAGGTACATTAATTTAATTGGTCTCCTACAGATGAACATTAGGGGTATTTCTAGGGTTTGTATTTAAAAGCAAGATATTGCAATGACTATCTTGTATATATGTCATTTCACATGTATGCAGGACTGGATAAATTCCTGGAATAGGGATTGCTGGGCCATAGGTAAAGATGTGTAAAATTTGAGAGGATATTATCAAATTGTCCTTTCTAGGGGACTATAGGAGCTGTCCCAATTCATGCTTCTACCATAAATGTGTAGGGTTTTTATGTTGTCTTATTTAATCCTCAAACTGTGTGAAGTATACATTATTAGACACATTTTTTCAGATAAAGAAATTGAGGGCTCAGGTGAGTGACATGACATGCACAGTAATATGTATGTATATGAGCAAAGTCCAAGATTCAACTCCAGTTCTGTTACATAGACACATGTACACACACACACACACACACACACACACACACACACACACACAGAAACACACATCATAAACTTACAAAAAATTGGGAAGTACAATTCAAAGAACTTTTTTTTCTGGATTGTTTGAGAGTAAGCTGCCATTTTGATACCACCTCAACATAGGTCATTCCTGAACAGCTTGGGATGAATGTTCATGGATTTGCTATGAAACAGCAATAATAAAAATAAGCACAGTATAGTGAGTTTTTCATCAGGTTAACTTTATTCAATACAAAAGATGGTGCTTTATGGCCTCCCAACTTTTGGAGTACTCATATGTCCCTTCTTTGATGAAATTGTGAGTGTGTTAGATCTGGTTAATTTTTACACCTTTTATTATGAAAATTGCCAACATTTACAAAAGTAGAACAGTATAACGAACCCCATGTACCCAGCAGGCAACTTCAACAAACACCAATAAATGACCAATCTTGTTCCATCTAACCTCCTTCCCACCCCTACCCAATAATCTTTGGATGAGTCTAAAACAAAGTCTGGACATTATATAATTTTATGCATAAATTTTATCAGTATGTTTCTGAGTAAGAACTATTTAAAAAAACCCATAACCACTATAGATATGGTTGCTTTAAGTGCTCACTTTCCTGGGTTTTTTATTTTAGTTTAGTTTTCTAGAGACAGGGTCTTACCCTGTTGCCCAGGCTGGAGTGCAGTGGCCCAATCATAGCTCACTGTAACCACGAACTCCTGGGCTCAAGTGACCCTCATGCCTTAGCCTGACAAGTAGATAGGACTATAGGAGTGCACAACCATACCCAACTAATTTTTTAATTTTTTGTAAAGATAGGTTCTTGCTATGTTGCCCAGACTGGTCTTGCACTTGTAGCCTCAAGTGATCCTCCTGCCTTGGCCTCCTAAAGTGCTGGGATTTTAGGCATGAGCCACTGCACTTGGCCTCTTGCTTTTTATTTTTAAATTTTGCAACCAAATATTGGTCCCTTCCAAAAAATTTTTTTGGAAATGTTATTGGTCCATGAAGTCCCTAAATCTGGGAATCACCACTGGGATTCTGTCACCATGCTTCACAAGCCTTCAAATTGTTCTGACCCACAGAAGACCCAGGCGTGCTGAGACCTGAAGCTGAAACAATTTTAAGGCTCTTTTTAAGATAAATAATACAAAATTAGGAATACAAAATATGCTTGAAAGTGAATATGTTTTTAGTAAGAGAAAAGAACTCATCACAAATTATGAAAGTTAAAAAGCTGACAAATAGGCCGGGCGCAGTGGCTCACGCCTGTAATCCTAGCACTTTGGGAGGCCGAGGCGGGCGTATAGCTCGAGGTCAGGAGTTCGAAACCAGCCTGAGCAAGAGCGAGACCCCGTCTCTACTATAAATAGAAAGAAATTAATTGGCTAACTAATATATATAGAAAAAATTAGCCGGGCATGGTGGCACATGCCTGTAGTCCCAGCTACTCGGGAGGCTGAGGCAGGAGGATGGCTTGAGTCCAGGAGTTTGAGGTTGCTGTGAGCTAGGCTGACGCCATGGCACTCACTCTAGCCTGGGCAACAAAGCGAGACTCTGTCTCCAAAAAAAAAAAAAAAAAAAAAAAAGGTGACAAATATAGGAAACATCACAAAATCCAGAAAAAATAACATAATGTTTTCATTAATGAACTGCCTGAACCCCCTCGGTCACAGCTTTTCCTAAATTCTTTGTCTGCATATTCTTTGATTGCCTCTCCATATGACAAGGATATTATAATATCATGTTCAATAGAGAGACTAGGAAGATAATTCAGTTTTTCCTCCAGGATGATTGCTTGAAATTTGTTTTTTGTTATTGGTGGTGGGTGACTGTACACACAGACAGACGTGCTGTTGGTAGTACTGCTTCGGGCTTGTGCCCTTGCTTGATAAACTCTCCTTCTTGAGATTCCATCAGCAGAGGAGCAGTCTCTGAGGTCTGGAGTATGTTCCCGACGGGAGAGAACTTCCATTTTGATTGAGTGTCAATGAGAAGTGAAACTTCTGCTTCTGAGTTTACACATCAGATGTTGGGAGAATTTTCTGAAGACTTCTTCTGGGTCTGTGTATTTAATACCTTCTTTCTTCTCCACTCCTCACAAGGTTCCAGGCCTGGGCTCTGCAGGACAAGTTCCTATTCCCGTTGGACCTCTGGCCCTGAATCTTTGGGTCACGACGCTGGCTGGTGATGTTCATGAGTACTGGAAGCCATTCCCGCACAGGGACAGCTAGTCATGGGAGTGACTGTGATCCATGTAAAAGTGTCTCACTGAACACAGACTACATGCATCACCAAGATAATTTCTTTTTTTTTCTTTGAGATGGAGTCTCATTCTGTCTTCCATGCTAGAGTGCCGTGGCATCAGCCTAGCTCACAGCAACCTCAAACGCCTGGGCTCAAGTGATCCTCTTGCCTCAGCCTCCGGGAGTAGCATGCCTGGTTAATTTTTTCTATTTTTAGTAGAGACGGGGTTTCGCACTTGCTCAGGCTAGTCTCCAACTCCTGAGCTCAAGCAATCCTGCCCCAGCCTCCCAGAGTGCTAGGATTACAGGCATGAGCCACCGTGCCTGGCCAAGACAATTTCCTCCTAGCCAGGTCCCTAAAATACCTGTAGTCTGTCTAAAGACACAGCATGGAGGGCAGTAGTCAGAGTGGGAAGAGACAGCATTCTTAACTGATTGTGGCTAAAATATCTTACTTTTTTATATTACAGCAAAACCCATGACTTTCTGACATGTTGTCAAGACTTCATTAATTTCATGGCAAATTTTGCTCTGTCTCCGACTGCTTTTCTGATTTCACCTCTCACAGCTCTCCCATTATTCTTGCTGTTCCAGGCACATTGACCTGTTCCTGTTCTTCAAGTATGCCAGGACTTGTCTGCCTCAGGGCCTTTGCACTTGCTATTTCTTCTGCCTGGAACACTTTCCCCAGATATCCACACATGGTTCCCTCCCTCTTTCCTTCAGCTGTCTGCTCAAATGCCGGTTTCTCATCATCATAGCACCCTGAACCCCAAACCCCACTCTGTGTATCCTATTTTATTTCTCTTGGTAACACTTACCACCTTTGACATAGCATATACATACTCGTTTGTTTATTGTATGTCTCTTTCTTATTAAAATGTAAGCTCATAAGAGCAAGGACTTTGTTTTGGGCATCGCTGTGTCCTCAGCACCTAGACCAGTGCTGCCCCAGAGTAATTGCTCAATTAATATTACTTGAATGAATGAAGTGCAATTGGGAAATACTGAAGAAATTTAAGCAGGAGAGACATGAGGCTTTCCTGGGTCTGCCCAAAGAAATTAATCTCTCACTTACCTTTCTCCCACAACATCTTTCCACATTTGTCCTTGAATTATAATTACCTGTCAGTCTAATTTTCTCCAATAGTGTGTAGAGAATTCATCAACATACCTCCTACCACGTATGTTGCATAGATTATTGTTGGCAGAATTAAATGGAATTTACTGTTTCTGTGCACATGAATTCTTGCAATGGCCATGTTTGGTTTTCTCAGCAAACTAGATTATAAGCTGTTTCTGAGTAGGGGAAATTTCCCTGGCCATTTATGTCCTCTCAGCACCTCTTAGCAATCAATACATTGCGTTTCTTAAATAGAGTTCAATCTCTATTTGTTTCTGTCTGTACGATTTCTGTGACAGTGTCTCCTGGGTCTCCATTATAATGGATTCTCAAGCAAAATTTATATATCCATTAGGATACTTTCCATTTCTACTAATTGAAACCCAATTAAAAGCAACCTAGACAGGTAGGGGTTTATTATATCAGATGGCCAAAGGGATGGAAGTAGGGGGCTTTAGGATTGTTTAATTCTGTGATTTGTCAATATCTTCCAGGATTCAGCTTTTAGCTCTGCCATTCCAGTTTATCTCCTCATGGTCACATAATGGCTGCAGTGGTTCCAAGTATCATATTGTCACACAATGACATCCAGAGGCAGGAGAAGAAACTGTTCCTTCTTAGGTATCTCTTTTAAAAGAAGGGAAAACCTTTCCCTAAAGCTGTGTAGTATATTTCTCTTTACTTCTCATTGGCTAGAATTGCAATATATGCTCTTGCCTAAACTAGTTTGATTAAGGAAGTAGAATTGTTCTGACAGGCCAATAATAACTGAGATTCACCCCCTGGGACTGAAGAGGGGCCCTTTTCTTCAGCACAGAGCCACACACATAGGCTTGGCATTCTTACGTCCAGAAAGAAGGTGGCAGGAATGGAATTAGGTGGCACCAGTAGTTTCTGCTACATCTGCTATGTTTTCCTACCCGAACCCGGTCTGATTCAAGAGCCTGAAAAATTGGAGGTTCCAAGATCCTTCTTCTCATCCAAAAACTAGGGCCATGCTAGTTTTCTGAATTGATCTCCTACTAAAAAGAAAAAACCCAAATCCAATTAAATGAAATATCAAGCATGTGACTTATTTGGTTTTAAAAAGCAAAAAACAAAACAAAACCCAAGTCAATTAATTTGAATTAAAACTGAACATTGAGCAAGTTGATTATTTTCTTTTTTTTTTCCCACCCCCCCTGATTATTTTCTTTATGCCTCAGTTTCCTCACCTATGAAATGAAGATAGTAATAGTACCTGAGTTATAGGATTGATGTAAAGATTAAACAATTACACAGTCCATTTTTATTATTCATGGATTCTATATTTGTGAATTCACCTATTCACTAAAATTTATTTGTAATCCCCAGATAAATACCCGTGGCAATTTTGTGGTCCTTCATGGACATATGCAGAGAAGTAAAAACGTTGAGTTGCTCAATGTGCGTGTTCCCAGGTGAAGTCGAACAAAGCAACATTCTGTCTTCTTGTTTCAGCTCATACTGTAAACACGTGTTCTTTTCATGGTCTATTTGGTGCCATGTTTTTTTTTTTTTTTTTGCATTTTCGTGCCTTTTGTTGGAGACTTTGCTGTTTAAAATGGCCCTCTAGCACAGTGCTGAAGTGCTCTCTGTTGTTCCTATGCACACAAAGGCTGTTATGTGTCTGATAGAGAAAATAGATGTATTAGATAAACTTCATTCAGGCATGAATTGTGGTGTTCGTCATGGCTTCAACATGAATGAATCGACAATATATATTAAAGTGTCTTCAGACAGAAACACACATACAACTAGTTTCTGTATTGATCAGTCTGTATTTTTGTCTGTGTTGATCAGACAAAAATATTTTCATTACAGGCTCACAGGAACCTAACCCTATGTTTCCTCTAGGAGCAACGGCTCAGTATTTATTCATTAAGTGTTTGTGATGACATTATGGAACATAATTATCTTGAATAATGAGAATTGACTATACTTAAAGTATTTAGGATAGTTTTTGTCATGTAGTAAGAACTACCTTATTGTTGGTTATAATGTCACCTGATATAGTAATAATATTCTCTAAACTAGAATAATCACAGAATCGTAGAATATTCTGCAAAGTCAATATGAACTGAGTCTATATTTCATTCCATTTCATTTATGTCCCTCTCAAAGTAAACAAATAAACACAAAAGCCATACACACGACTGGTTTTACAGCCAGACAGCCTCAAGCCAAAGGATTCAACCCAAGTCGATGGGATATATCTGCAAAGCCACAAGAAAAGAGAGAGAAAAGAGGTGCTAAGCTTCAGAAGCTGCAGGATCCTGATTCCAGGCATGCTCACTTGTGAAGGAGCAGGCGTGCTGTCTCCACTAACAGGACCCCTTGGCTCAGGTCTGGGTTTTGTCCCTTAGGCCAGCGTGACTCAGCCCCAGCCTGGAGCAGAGGAGCCTTCAGGCCCCAACATATGATGAAGGAGGGTGAGCTGGGCTGGCTCCAGCCTCAGCTATGAGCAGCATTTCTAGACACTCATTAGCATCTTCTCAATCTCTTTCCTTTTTCCTGCGATGCTGGGTAGGGGGAATTAGACTGAAGCTCTATTTGAACTCCACCTTTATGGGAGATGAAAAGGGTAGAAGAAATTCCAAGCTGTCATTTGGGGGAAAAGAGTGGATGATTCTATTACCGATTCTCTTAGCTTTTAATATCACTATGACACAACAGTTTCAGATCTATGTATAGAGCAGCCTATTCAAACCCATTTAGAATATAGGATAACAATGCCAAAATAATTTCAATGTAAGTCTTTGATCTCCTCATTATAATGCCATTACCATACCATTATTAGCTAAGATTACAATGACAAATCAATTTTAATTGAAGTCTTCAGAGATGCCATTTATAATGCTATTATAATGTGAATTTGCAATGGGAAAGTTACTTGAGCAAGCTTGTTGAAACAGAGCTATAATGCCACTATAATGGAAAATTTTGATGGCGAAATTATTCCTAGTCCCTAGGGATTGGTGATTATCATATAAAACTACTAACCATGAAAATGATGCCCCCCCCATAATAGATCATGCAATAGATAGTATCTACAGATCAAAGAATATCTCATAGAATGAGTTCACAAAAATCATAGAATTGTAAAGCAGAAAAATGGTCCTTATTTTATAAACAAGAAAGCAGACACAAAGTATGATAAGACTTGCCTAAAGCCATGCAGTGAGTTGCAGAGCCTACACTCAATCCCAGTCCTCTGACTTAGTCTTCAGGACTTTGACTCCTAGACAGGACTTCAGCACTTTTAAAGAACAGGGCTCTAGGAAAACAGAAAGATGGCAAGGTTAGCAGTAGGCAAGAACCACAGGAAAATTTCCAGATCATGAGGATATTGTAAGATACTCATTTTGACCTAGAAGATCCTAGAAGAATTTTCAATATCTGGTGATTCCATGATTCCCAGTGTTGGAAAGTTGGTCACATGGAAGTTGGGATTTTATTCTGGCTCCACATGAGGGACTGTTTCTGCCCTGGAAGAGAAATTTAAACTCTTTTGGCTTTGAGTAGATAAAGACAGAGAGGACAAATGATCACATTGCACCAAGGAGTTGCTTAATTTAGGCAACTAAGGACTTGGTAAAAATAAAAAAATCAGTTAGACTAGTTGTTTGGCTGAAGAGAGTGTTTAATTCAATCACCCTGGGAGGCCACTGCCTCAAATTAGCTCATTAGAGTATCTTTCTTCCCTAGAGCGAGCCTTGTGTTGGCTTTCCCCCTTTTATCTTAATTTGTCCAAAACACAGCCAGCCTCCTCTCATCTGAAAAAACTAAGCTTCCACTGATCCCTGGTCATGCCATCATACTTCTCTCGCTTTACTCTTCTGCTCTGGCCCACCCTTTAGTGGAAGGTACAGCACTGTGTAGGGAATGCGTTCTTTCCCCATGCCTGTGTTTTCCGTGGACTATTCTACCATGAGCCAGACCTCCCGGCCCATTTTCTCTCTACTTGTCCATTCCTTAACAATACAGAGCAGCTAACATTTTTAGAAAGCGTGCAATGTTCCAGGCACAGTGCTAATGACCTTAATTAGCAAATCCAGCTGAAATTATTACAACATAGGAACCTGGAACCTAGTAGAGTAATTTATCCAACGTCATGTGGACCTTGGTTTGTTGGGTCTCAGAGTTTTAAACTCTTGGTCACTTTGTAGCACAGACTGAGCTTAGCTTAGCACAGCATCTGGGCACACAGGCTCTGGAGCTAAGCAACCTTGTTCACATCTTGGCTTTGCTACTTACTAGTTGTGCTATATTGGCCAAGTTACTTAACCCCCACATGACTCAGTTTCCTTATCTGTAGAACTGAGGCGAATAGTAATAGTTTAACATGTTATTTAAAGTTATTATGTACAGAACACTTGGAATAGTGCCCAATGCACAGATGCAGTCTGCAAATGACACTTTCTGCTGCTTCCCTTGTCAACTACGTGACCAGGCTTGCCAGATCCTGTGAATTTTGGGGTAAGAATGCAGTAAATTGGTGATTTCCACGAATGCACTATCCCATGCTAAGTGTGGATATATACATTTGACTTGAGTGCACAATTTAAGAGGGAAAGCTGGAACTTTGGGGAGGCTATTAGCAGCTTCTGGCATGCAAATGCCAATTTTGAAGGGGCAGGATTTGAGAGGATGAAATCAGTGACCATCCTGAGTGGGATGAAAATCAGTTTCACAAAGTCAAGGCCAAAATGTTAGTGTGCATTACACAGCTATGGGAAAAGCAGTGTAACTAATTATCCTTGGAGGGGTGGCAGTCGGTTAAGCTTTAGACAATCTCAATAAAATTCCTTAGACCCGTGTCCAGCAGGCCACTGCAGAACAATGGCTCAGGAATGTCAGAATTCTGAGTTCTCATCCTAGCTCAGCTACTGATTTGTTCTGTGACCGCAGTCACTTAATCCCCCCATGCCTCTGTTTCCCTGCCTGCCAAATACCAGCCGTCTCCCTGGGTGATTTTGAAGGATAACCAATAAAAAGGATTAGAGACAAGAACCACCATCCAAATTGTTAATAAAAGTGGTATTTTGTACTCAATTATTTGCATCTCAACCCCTTACATTCTCTCCTTGGCATCCTCCACCCTCTGTCTTTCTTATTCTTGGACTTTTCTCCCTATCCCCCATGGAGAAACAAAAATGTGATATATTATATATGGTACAGTATCTTGCAGTGATAGTGACGTCTGGATGAAGGACAATTGGCCATGCTGTGACTTTTCAAGTAGTTTCTGTCCAAGGGAGAAATTCACGTAAAAGGTGCCCCCAGCCCAGCAAACAAAGAAGCAATAGAGAAAAATGCCAGAGCTGCTCTGGGTCTCACAATGCGACTTGGGTGTCTGTGTTAGGCTGGCCAGTGCCTGAGCAAAGGTAATAAGAAGATTCTGAACGTGGAGAAAAATAATAAAATTTCCAGCATGTTGGAAATTAGAGTTAACTCCAAGAGCATAAATAATGAACACAACATTGATTGAAATAAATGATGTAGTTTGCTTTAGAAATGTTATTTGAATAACTGATATTGTACTTTGTCGGGCTATGGTTTCAAATGCATTCGATTATACATTTTAATGTTTTCCCCCAAACAGTCTTTCAAATCAGTACAAATTGCTGTATGTAGCAGGCATGTCTTGATCTTTAGCTGCCATGACAACAGGATACAGAGAAATGCATTTTCATAACAATTGCTAGCAATGTTTAGTATCACTGTTACTTTGTGTCAGGGAACAGCTGGCTGTGGGAAGAAAATAGCATTGTTTGCTCTCCTTGAAAGCTTTTGTTGTAATAATTGAAAAAATAGGTAGAAAAATTGTTGTTTAGAGGAAAAGTAGGTAGATGGGAGTAAAGCCTGGAGTTGGGGGTGGGGGGCAATGGGTGTGAGGAAAAAGGGAGAGGGAGAAAGAGAGACTCCTGTCTAGAAACGAGTGTTACACCAGTGGGTGCTAGTGTAAAGCTACCTGAAAAGTAACTGGGTAATCAGATCAGCAAATTGAGTCAAATAATGTGATTTTAAGTGATATAATCAATTTTTACAAACTAGGAGAAATATATATATGCATTTCTGTCTCCTTCCTGCTTGTTTTAACCCAAATATTCTAAAATAGCTGAGAGAAAGCAAATTTGAGGAATTTTAGAAAACAGCACATTAGTTTTGGACAATATACTTAAAAAAAAAATTCTAGGAAATCACGTGCTCCAGAGAAAAGGCAGTGGAGGTGCTTCCTTCTTCTAGTTCTCTGAAATGTATGAGGTCTCAGGTCTAGCGCCACCATGGTGGAGGGGAAGCTTCCTTGTAGCCTGGTGGCTGTCCTCAACTGGGGAGGTTTATTTGTTTTGTTTTGTTTTGTTTCTACCTCTCTGCATTTCAGTTTCTTTAATTTTAAATTAGGGTTAATAAACCTTAATTGGTTTGGGGGAGGGTTAAAGGAGATACCAGATAAGGCATGCAAAGGGCTTAGCAAAGTGCCTGCCACGAAGTGAATGTTCAAAATGTGACAGACACCACTATTATTGCTGCAGGATCATTTAACCAATGGAGAACGTCTCAATTATTCTATTATCTCCTATATCAAGCTCTTAATGTTCCTTAATACTAATTTTTAGAGTTATTAAGGTAATTAGATGATTCTCAGAGTACTAGTGCCCTAAAGTTTTTGGATTAGTCACGGTCCTGGCAGGAAACAGAATTTCCTTCGAAAAGATTTGACGGAAGAGAGTTCAATGAAGTGACCATTACAGAGGTGTAGGCTGAGCTGAGGGACTCATAAACGATGGTGAGGTCTCCAGGGACCAGCAAGAGAGGAAGCCTGAAGCGCAGGGGGAAGAAAGTCACTGGAGCCCACGAGGAGAGGCATCCACTTCCGGAAGCACAGCTTTATGGAGGTTGGGGAAACCGGAAGTGTCTTGCCCTTTGTCTTCTCTCACTGTCTGGTCTCCTGCTGGTGCTTCCCACTGGCTGACTCTAACTGGAAGAGAGCAAGACCAGACTACGGGGTTGGGGTGACCAGACTACGGGATTGGGGTGACCAGACTATGGGGTCAGCTCCTCGGAGCCTTAGAGCTGGGAGAGAAGGGCAAAGAAAGGGTCTGCAGAGGCTAATGGAAGTGAGAACGACCAGCAGCTCAGTGTTTATCTGTACCTAGTGTGATTTTTGGCTTCCAGTGTAGGCTTTTAAAAAATTGCTGTAGAACTGTATTATTTTTATTTTCTGTACGTTATTCACTTACCTCTGATAAAATTATAAGTTCACTAAAGGCAAGGACTGTAGCATATTTCTAGTCCTCACAAAGCTTAGCATAAGGCAAAAATGGGAATAATAGTGATAGTCATTATTAATATAGCACTTACTATGTATCAGGTATTAATCTAAGTATTATATATATATATATATATTTAATTGATTTAATTCTCACAACAACCCTGTGGAAGGTACTATTATTACTCTCATTTTGCAGACAAGAAAACTGAGATCCAGAGGGCAGTTAAGTAGGAACTGAACAACAAATGTGCTTCTTCTTAGTGTCTGTGTCTACAGAGATGGTTGCTTTCATCAAAGACTCTAAAGACACAGAAGATGAAGGATGGGATAGAAACTCAAGGTGAGGTAAGCTGGATAGATTTCAGAACCTCCTTTTTTTGCTGGAGGAAGGGATTACTAAAGTGCGACCATTTTAAGTGGTTAATGAGTTATGATTTTACACCTAAAATACACAGGGAGTTTTATAACATTGAACTGGATACAGGGAGAGTCATTCCTTTTTCAGTTGCCTTTCAATTCTGATTACATTAAGGAGAAAGTCTCAGATGGGTGCTAGTCTTTAACACCACAAGGAAAATCTTTTTTACAAAGAGACCAAGCCTCAGACTCAAAGCCTTTGCAGGCAAATGTTTATTTTATTTTATTTTTGTATTTTATGATAGAGGTGATATACATTTTCTCCTTTTAATAGTAAAATACAAATTTATTTAAAACTGTTTATTTAGGTTAAAAAGAAAGTGTCTTTAATAAAAATATATAGGTAATAATTGTGTTATGCAGAATATAGGTGGTATTCTATTTAGGCAAAATTTTGTTTTAAATTAATTTTTTTCTTTTTTATCTTTACCTTACAGCTACAGCTTCAGCATAAAGGATAGGCAAGATTTTGGGAAATATTTATTTTAGGGAAAGAGACTGTAAGTGGGGAAATTGCATCATAAACTCTGGACTCCTTTAGCTTAATGAATGTTGCTTTGGGATAACATGAAAGCTTCTTTCCTTTTACCATTTTGTTTTACTTCTCATTTTCACTTACCTCTTGAATAAATAAACTCCTGTTCTGAACACTGAGGACCTCATCAGATGAATTCATAGAAATCTTAAAAACTTTTGTCAAAGACTCCTGTAGGCTGAATATATGACCCCCCAAAATATCATGTCCAAATCCCTGGAATCTGTAAATGTTACTTTATATGGCAAAGACTTTGAAGATATGATTGAGTTAAGCATTTTAAGATAGGAAGATTATCTTGGATTACCTGTGTGGGCCCTAAATGCAATCACAAATGTCCTTACAAGAGAGAGGCAGAGGGAGATTTAATACAGAGTGGAGGAAGCAATGTGAAAATGGAGCAGAGAGAAATTGGAAGATTCTGACCTAGAAAATAACAATGATGTGGCTACAAGCCAAGAAATGTGGGCAGTTACCAGAAGCTGGAAGAGGCAAGAAACAAATTCTTCTCCAGAGCTTTCAGAGCTAGCACAGTTCTGCTGACACCTTAATTTTGGCCCTGTGATACTGACTTCAGATTTCTGGCTTCCAGAACTGTGTGAGAGTAAATTTCCATTGTTTTAAGCCACCAAGTTTGTGATAATCTGTTACCATGGGAAACCAATCTTGTTGCCATTGAAACTAACACAAAGATAATATTAATAAAGGGCTAGAAAGAAGATACAAGTAGGCCCAGAGGCCAATTCTTAAAGGACAGCCATTGACCATGGTGTTACAACTTGAATATAGGGACTTTGAAGCTTGCTTTTATATACTGATTGTCTTCAGAATACACAAATTTATATTATTTTTTCATTTTTTCCTATTCTGGCCAGTAAAATAAGTCAATGAAATTGGTTCCTGAGTCACTACTTTCTTTTTTTTTTTTTTTTTTTTTTTTGAGACAGAGTCTCGCTTTGTTGTCCAGGCTAGAGTGAGTGCCGTGGTGTCAGCCTAGCTCACAGCAACCTCACACTCCTGGGCTGGAGCGATCCTTCTGCCTCAGCCTCCCGAGTAGCTGGGACTACAGGCATGTGCCACCATGCCCGGCTAATTTTTTCTATATATATTAGTTGGCCAATTAATTTCTTTCTATTTATAGTAGAGACGGGGTCTCGCTCTTGCTCAGGCTGGTTTTGAACTCCTGACCTTGAGCAATCCGCCTGCCTCGGCCTCCCAGAGTGCTAGGATTACAGGCATGAGCCACCGCGCCCGGCCACTACTTTCTTTTAATTCTTACCTCCTCCTGAGACCTTCATTGGGTCCTTCTTTCTCTGTTTTCTCTTTAAACCTTGGTGCTTCCTTGGGCTCTTTTTATCAGGCCTCCTTTTACTCTCCACACTTTCCAATGATCTCAATGACTCTCGTGGCCTCAACAATCATCTCAATGACCAAATAGATTTTTATCTATAGCACCCTCTGTCCTATTCTCTATGTCTGATCCTCCACTTCGATGCTGCATAGATATCTCAAACACAGGAAGACTTTAAATGAGACCTTATCATTTTACTGATTTCCTGAATCCCCAAATGAAGAACTTGTTCCCCTTTCCAAATTTCTTATTTTGCAGAATAAAACCAAGATCTATCCAGTGGCCTGAGATTGATTCTTTTTTTTAAATTAAAAAATTCTTTAAAAACTTATAATTGTGGTAAAATATACATAACATAAAATTTACTATCTTCACCATTTTAATGTGTATAGTTCAGTGATGAGTCCATTTGTATTTCTGTGCAATCTTCATCACCCTCCATCTCCCTTTTCATCTTCCCTAACTGAAACTCCATACACATTAGACAATAGCTTCCCAAACCCCTCCCTCAGCCCCTGGCAGCCACCACTCTGTTTTTTTATTTCTGTGGATTTTGTTACTGAAAACTCAGCACTTGTTCTAAAGACCACATCAGAGAATGAGAACAAATTGTTTGAGGAGGAAGAAAGAGAAGTTTATTACTTTGCTGGCAAAGGAGGAAAAACGGTAGACCTTCTCGCCTCAAACTCCAAATTTTCTGAACACAAGCAGAAATCCAGAACTTTTAAAAGGAGTACCCCTCAGTTCTAGGCTATTGTGTTTATCCTAATTGTTACATGTCTGCCAAAGACAAAACCTGTTATCTCCACCAGCCATGCCACCTGCAATGGCTGCGGTATCTCTTTTAACAAAGAGCTTCACCTGCCTCAGGGATGCAGGCCAGGCTGTAGTTCCCGAAAAGAATGGAGGACATTTTAAAGGACAGAAAATATTCTTTTTTCTTCAGGCCCTTTCCTCTGTTACATATTCCCCACCCTCAATCTTACACTTCCATATCTATGGGAGGAGGAGAAGCTACTCTGTTACAATGTGACCACTTTAGGTACCTCATATAAGTGGAATCATATAGTATTTGTCCTTTCGTGACTGGCTTATCTCACCTAGAATAATGTCTTGAAGGTTCATCAATATTGTTTTATAGCATGTGTCGGAATTTCCACTTTTTAAAGGCTAATATTCCATTGTGTGCGCATAGATATAATATACCATATTTTGTTTATCTATTTATGTGTTAATAGACCCTTGAGTTGATTTCACCTTTTGGCTATTGTGAATAATGCTGCTATGAATATGGGTGTACAATGATCTGTTTGAGTCCCTGTATATACCCAGAATTGAAATTGCTGGGGCATATGGTAATTTTTTGAGGAATGGCCATACTATTATCCATAGCAGCTGCACCATTTTGTACTCCCACCAGCAGTATAGAAGTGTTCCAATTTCTCCACATCCTCACTAACACTTGTTATTTTCTGCTATTTGATAGTGGCCATCCACATATCTCTAAAGTGCTAGATCAATTCTTGAGCCTTTCTTCATCTAAGCTCTTATACATCCAATCTATCCTGTCCATTCTCCTTGTATTTTTATCTCCTAAATATTGTTCCTTTTCCCTAAATAATCACTGCCGTTTGCTGACCTAGGTCTTTACCATTTCTTGGGAGATAGTAGCCACATTCAATTTATCCTCTACGGCATGGTCACAATCAACTTTCAAAACCCTCTAATTAGTTTGTTTAAAACCTTTCAATGGCTGCCTTTGGCCTTCAGGATAAAGGCCCCTTAGCATGATCTGCTAGCTTGTTTGGGGTCTGACCTCTACCTTCTCCCTTCATTGTTTGCTACTCTTTCACCTGTTTTACGGTCCAGCACATTGAATTACTTGCAGCCATTATTGCTCTTACTTTCCACGTGAAGCAACCTTTGCATATACAGCATTCCCTGTTGTATTAGAGGTTGTGAGAAATACATCTCATGAGGACAAGAACAGTGTCTATTATATTAATAACTCAGTATTATAACTCTGGTGGGCTGTATGCCGTTATATGACAAACACTATGCTCACCCTTTTACCTACTTTATCTTATTTAACTCTCACAACCATCCTTGGAGGTACTGCGATTGTCCCAGTTTTATAGATGAGGACACTGAGGCTTGACGTGATTGAACATCTTGCCCAAGCCAGACATCGTGCACATGGCAGAGGCAGGAACCAGGTGCAGAGTTGTCTGATTTGAGAGCTCACACTTTTCACAGTTGCTTTAGTCTCTTCATTCAGGCTGATATGATAAAACAGCATAGTCTGGGTGGCTTATAGACACAGAAGTTTATTTCTCACAGTTTCAGAGGCTGAAAGTCTGATATCAGGGTGCCAGCATGGTCGGGTTCTGGTGAGGGCCCCTTCTGGTTGCACATGGCTGACTGGTTCTGACATTTTGGTTTGTATTTGCTCCTCAAAAGAGATGATCTAAGATCACATGACATCCAGTTTTAAGTGACAAACAGAATTAGGAATAAACACACATCTACTAAACTAAAGTGCTTTTACACAAGTAACAGAACATTGCTGCATTCTGGAACCATCCACACTATTAAGAGGAAAATCTAGAAAGGCAATATGTTACATCTGGCTTAGAGTTTGCCCAATAACTTCAGTCATTTAAGGACCACCATCAAGACTTTTGCAATATCGAGATATTATCAATACTATTATGTTCTTAAAATAGTTTTAAAAAAATCAACCAACTTTTATACCTTGGCAATGAAATTCATAATGGTTTTGAAATTATTATATATTTTTCTATGCCTTGAAATGGATTTTTAACTTTTATTTCTTGATGAATACATTTTGTTGAAATATTATATGAATATTTAAAAAGGGTACAAGTCATATCTGTAGAGATTGCTCAATTTTTACAAAGTGAATAAATCCATGTAACCAGCCCTTGATTAAGTAATTAAACAGGACCAACACCCTGGAAGCCTCCTGTAGACTCTCCACGCAAATGCTATTCTGAATTTTGTCATGTCACAAATGCTATTCTGAATTTTGTCATGTCAATCAGTTTTTCCTGTGTTCTGAACTTTATGGAATTCTGTAGTGTATGCTCATTTGGGTTTGACTTCTTTTATTCAGCATTATATTTGACCATGTTATTATGAATAGCAGCTGTCTTTTTCTTTGCAGCATGTTTGTGATGGGCATGGAGATACACCAGTAACATTTTTTTGAAGGAAGAACTTTTTGCCAGAACTGCTGGGAATGCTGTCCATAGAGAGCCGTCTGCCCCCAGCTTCTTCAGGGTTTGCCTAAGCTGCAGAAAGCCTCTTTGCCCAATGGCACACTTTCCTGGGGTGGCCAACATCCAGTGACTGATCATGGTCACTTTGGTTCCACCATGGGGTAATTCTGACAGGTCACATGTGCTATATATTGGCTGGGCTTTAACAAGCCTGCATTGCAGTTCAACTTGTCTCTCTGCCTCATCCTATTTCCTCCCCCTCCCTTCCACAGGGGTTCATCCCTAATGAATACCCTGCATGTTAAACTCTGTTTCAGCATTTGAAACTCTGTTCCAGCATTTCAGAGAACCCACCATGCGACAGTTGGTATTGGGAGTGGTCTGATAAAGCAGGCAATAAGATAGGGCCAGGGAGTTGGATCGCTTGCCATCTGGCTGGCAATGAGGACTTTATCACTGGTGGTTGGTGGAGCACAGCCAGCCTGTGGCACAAATTGGTAGGTCCAGTTATTAAAAGTCTTAGCAATGATGAATTGGGTTGGGTGGGAGTGCCATGCATCAGGTGTTTGGGATGTATGTGGGAAATCAAAACTAGGAAAACAATGGAGTTAGGTGACTATTATTAAGTGCCAGGGGATGCAGTTATATTGTCAGTAGCAGGGCTGGAGTAGTGGCAGGAGGTAGTGGTAGAGGCTGGAGGACAGGGACTGACCTCACAGAGTTAAGGTTAATAAAACATGGCATCCCTAGACAAAGCAGATATGCAGTCCATAAGTATTGCTCAGCTTGTACCACCGTAAGAAATCATGGGTGGATGACCAGTAGAGGGCTGAGGGCAGTGACCCTAATAAAAACCCAATATTCTCTTGCCTTGTTTTTTTTCAGACCTGAGCCAGTTTTTAGACTCAGAACCCAGTGACTGAAGAACAGGTCTTCAAGAAGTAGGACTCTGCAACCCCATTGCAAGGATTCATGGTAATGATTCTCCCCATCTTCTCCAAATGGGCCTACAGCCACTAACCAGGGTGACTGCACGCTGGGGACAGGGGAGCACACAACCATTCTGAGAAATGTTAGACTTATTGTCTAAGTGGATGTTGTCACCCAGATATCCATAGCGTCACTTTGGTCCTCCTTTTAGAGAGGGGGCATATGAGGACCAGGCACTAAGCGGGGTCCACTGCATCTGCAGGCCCAACCCATGGTTATTTCCCTGTCCCCAGATGTATAGTTAGGACTGATGTACTTGGCAGGTGAGTCCTTAAACTGTGGGGTAGGAGCTGTCATAATGGAGAAGGCCCTTGCCCCCCTACCCTGGCTGAGATAGTAAATAAAAACCAGTAAAACAATAAACAATAGAATCGGGGGGAGGTTGGTGGAAATTAGTGTTACTCTTAAGGATTTAAAAGATAGAGGGTTGGTGATATTATCAATTTCTTCTCAGCGATTGAACTTCATTTCAGACATAATTTTTAGGATGATCGGAAATGGTGTCCCAACTAGGATTCATTCTCAGCAAAAGCGTGATACAGGAGAAATTTAACTTCAGTGCATAATAGCCATTTTGATCCCATTTATCCTCCTGTGCACACACATCTGGTATAAGGGAAAGAACTCGGGCTCTGAAGTCAGATGTGGGTTTAAACTCTGGCTCCTCCCCTTGGCAGCTGCGTGATTGGGCAAGTTACTTTAATTCTGTTTTAATTCCCTCATTTGTAAAATGGGCAAATAAAACCCTTACGGAGTTGCAGGAATTGGAGGTAGTATACAAAGCCACCACAGGATCTGGTAAGGAATTAGCTCTCAATAGATGATAATTTAAAAAATTTTTATTTATTTATTTTTAGTTTGTTTCTTTCCATTTTTATATATCTAGCCTATCCTTTCAGGGAAGAAAGCAGTTTGATTAATGCTCTTCCATTAAGATTTTAGGAATTTAATGTGTCAGTTCTTCCCAGGGAAATTGCATTTTAAGAAAGGAGGAGCTCTGATATCTGAATAAAGGAATGACATGCTGATGGAAGGCATTTTGGGGAATGGGGCCCTTACATTAAATCCTGTAAAAGAAAACATTCTTCATGTCTGGGTAAGGTTGGCTCTCCTGGCATTCAATGAAGAGGGAAGATAAAACTTTCCACTTAAGAAGGAGGACTGTCCCCACCTCCCTCCCCACCACCCATGTTCAGAAGAGTTTGCCTACATCTTGCTTTTTTTCAAGTGGGACAACTGAAATATCTTCTAGCTATTTGTTCCAGTAGTTCAATATATATTCTTGGTTATATCAAATATTTGATATTTTAGGAAATCAGCCTTGTTAAATTAAAGTGGATAAGATGGCATTTTAAGGTCACCTTGGTATGATCAAACATGATGCTGACATTTACAATCCATTTCCATTGCTTCTCACATGTTTCCTTGTCAGTTAAGTCCAGACTCTTCAAATTTAAAGAAGTTTCAAATCTAATAATGCAATTATAAATATTGTACCTGAATTACTAACTGCCCACTGATTTCCAAGTCACAAAAATCTTCATATGTCCTTTCCCATCATTTAAAAATAATTTTCAATGGTTTTATTACAACGTTACCTGCATAAAGTACAAACATGTATAAATATCAAATGTTTTATATACTCTTCAAGTTTATGGCTTTTATTCATCTAAAAGCCAAAATAGATTTACACATTAAAAAACCCTATGGATTAAGACTTGTAATTAGCAACATTAATTTAAGGTGGTAGAAAACATAGTTTTGCAGAAAGCACATTGTCATATACAGAGTGAATTTGGGCCACACTGCTGTGGTCCAGTTTTTTTTCCAGGTCAGGATTCTTTCATTTGTGTGGGCTGAGTGATGACTCATTTCTGACACAACATGTCTCCATTCTAACTACTGGGGAAACTTTACCTCACAGTTGGCCATGTCCCTGTCAGCTTTCAGGTTGAAAGCATCTTTTAGGAATGAAGTCTGCCTTTATTCTTCCTTTGATAGGTCACTATTAACGTAGAGCCCAAACATCAACGTAGGCACAGAAATTGTGTGGGGAGATTCAGGTCAAAGGTGGATAGGCAGGTGATTCACATGTTAAAATGCTTAATATTTACAAATGCTCATAAAACACAACTTAAAATACCATACAGATATTTAAGGGCTGAGTATATATCCATAGTCCCCTTGAGGAATCCATGGACTCCTATTTAAGAAATACTCACCTATAGGATATAAATTAAACAAAATATAATGATATAACTCTTGATAAAATACACAATGAGAAAAACATGGGAATTTTCCTATGATTGGGAAAGTAAAAATCTTCTGGGTGAACTCTTGCAAATGTTTTTAAAATAATTTAAATTGTTAAATACTCTTAAAAAATTGTGGCAAAATATACATAACATAAAGTTTACCACTTTAACCATTTTAAGCATATAGTTCTGTGGCATTAAGCACATTCGCATGTTGTACAACCATCACCACCATCCATCTCCAGAATTCTTTTCATCCTCCCAAACTGAAACTCTGTATCCTTTAAACAATAACTCTCCATTTCTTTTTTCCCTGTCCCTGGCAACTTTTATTCTACTTTCTGTCTTTATGAATTTGACTACTGTAGGGACCTCATATAAGTGAAATTGTACAATATCTGACCTTATGTTACCAGCTTATTTCGCTTGGCATAATGTCTTCAAGGGTCATGCTATAGCAATGTCAGAATTTCCTTCCTGTTTAAGGCTGAGTAATATTCCATTGCATGTATATCCATTCCTCTGTTGATGAATACTTGGGTTGCTTTTGCCTTTTGGCTACAGTAACCAATGGTGCTATGAACATGAGTGTACAATTATCTATTCACATCCCTGTCTCAGTTATTTTGGGTATGTATCTGGAAGTAGTATTGCTGGGCCATATGGTAGTTTTATGTTTAATTTTTTGAGGAATCATAGTACCATTTTCTACAGTGGCTGCACCATTTTACATTCCCACCAGCAATGCACACAAGTTTCCATTTCTCCACATCCTTGCCAAGTTGTTTATATTTGATTTAAAAAAAACATGTTATTTGATAATAGCCATCCTAATTGGTATGAAATGTGTCTTATTGTGATTTGCATTTCCCTAATGACTAGTGATGTTGAGCATCTTTTCATGTATTTGCCATTTGTATATCTTCTTTGAAGAAATGTCTATTTGAGCACTTTGGCCATTTTTTTTTTTTTTTTTTTTTTTTTTTTGAGACAGAGTCTCACTTTGTTGCCTAGGCTAGAGTGAGTGCCGTGGCGTCAGCCTAGCTCACAGCAACCTCAGACTCCTGGGCTCAAGCGATCCTTCTGTCTCAGCCTCCCAAGTAGCTGGGACTACAGGCATGCGCCACCATGCCCGGCTAATTTTTTCTATATATATTAGTTGGCCAATTAATTTCTTTCTATTTATAGTAGAGACGGGGTCTCGCTCTTGCTCAGGCTGGTTTTGAACTCCCGACCTCGAGCAATCCGCCCGCCTCGGCCTCCCAGAGAGCTAGGATTACAGGCGTGAGCCACCGCGCCCGGCCACTTTGGCCATTTTTTAATTGAGTTGTTTTTTATTATTGAGTTGTAGGAGTCTTTAAATATTTTAAATATCGATCCCTTATCAGATATCATTTGCAAATGTATTCTCCCATTCTGTGAGTTGCCTTTGCACTCTATTAATAGTGCCTTTTGATACACAAAGTTTTAAATTTCAATTAAGTTCAATTTATCTATTTTTTTCTTTTGTTGCCTATAGTTTTGGTATTGTATCCAAGAAATTCTTGCCAAATACAGTGTCATGAAACTTTTTCTTATGTTTTCTCCTAGCTCTTACATTTAGTTCTTTGATCTATTTTAAATTAAATTTTTATATCTATAAGAATTAAATTTTTTATATGGTATAAAGTTAAATTTTTTATATGGTATGAAGTAAGGGTCTAACTTTATTATTATTATTTTTGCGTGTGGATATGTAGTTTTCCTAACACCATTTGTTGAAAAGACTGTCCATTCCCCATTGAATGATCTTAGTAACCTTGTCAAAGACCATTTGACCATATATATGAAGGTTTATTTCCGAATTTTCTACTCTCTTCCACTGGTCTATATATTTTCTTTAAGCTAGTACCACACTGTTTTCATTACTATAGTTTTATAGTTAAGTTTTGAAATGAGGAAATATGAGACCTCAAATTTTGTTCTTTTTTTTTTCAAGATTATTTTGGCTATTTGAGGTCTCTTGAGATTTCATATCAATTTTTGGATGGATTTTTCTATTTCTGCAAAAAAAAAGTCAGTGGGATTTTGACAGGGATTGCATTGAATTTGGAGATGACATTGGGTAGCATATTGACATCTTAACAATATTAAGTACACTTGAGAAAACTGTATATTCTGCTGCTGTTGGGTGGAGTGATCTGTATATGTCTATCAGGTCCACTTGGTCAAGAATGTTGTCTTTCATTTCCTTACTGACCTTCTGTCTGTCTGTTCTAGGCATTTTTGAAAATAGGGTATTAAGGTCTCTTACAATTATTGTAGATTTGTTTATATCTCCCTTTTATTCTGTCGATGTTTCTTTCATGTACTTGAGAGCTCTCATGTTTGGTGCATATATGTTTATATTATAATTGTTATATCTTCCTAGTGAATTGACCATTTTAATATAATGTCTTTGTCTCTTGTAACAATTTGTGATTCAAAGTATATTTTGTCTGATATTATTCTCTTTTGATTACTATTTTCATGAAATATCTTTTTCTGTCCTTTTTCTTTCAACCTATGTGTGTCCTTAAAGCTACAGTGCATCTCTTGTAGACATATATAGTTGGATCCTGTCCCCCTTACCCATTCTTCCAGTCTATAACTTTTGATTGGGGAGTTTAATTCATTTACATGTGAAGTCATTACTGATAGGTAAGCATTTACTTTTGCCATTTTGCTGTTTTCTGTTTGTCTTATAGCTTTTTTGTTCCTCTTTTCCTCCATTCCTGTTTCATTGAGTTTTTGTAGTGATGCATTTTCGTTCCCTTCACATATCCTTTTATGTGTTATTCTATAGATATTTTCTTGTTGTTCATAATGGGGATTACATATAACATTCTAAACTTATGATAATCTACTTTATTGTTTATTGCTACTAATTTAACTTCAGTCACATACAAACACTATTCCTTTATAGCTCCACTCACTCTTTATGTTACTGATGTTACAAATTACATCTTTAAATATTGTGTACCCATTAATATAGATTTATAGTTAGTTTTGTGCACTTACCTTTTAAATGCTTCTTTCACACAATAAAGACAAGCTTTGCACTAATGTTTCTCAAAAAGCATTTATATTTCCAGCTCCAGCCTCAGTGTAAGGGATTAAAAAAAATATACCTTTCCTACATTGGATCCAGGGTAAAAGGGGAGTGGAATGCAAGATATCTATTATCCAGAGTTCTCGGAATAGAGAGCTCTAGAGGCCAGGGGATTGGGGTTTGAGATTATGGGTCCTTGGTGGTTGTTTCTTATTTTCTATCACTGGGATGTCTATCTTGGGAGGCTTGAAGGTTTCTTGATCTTCAGCCATCCAGGTGGCCGGGACATGGATCAGGTCCACTGGAGAGGGCTCCTGGGCTCCTCTGTGGCCTTGGTTGACAAAACCTCTTGAATCATACTTCTAAGGGGATCTTGGTCCAAAGAGACTCCATTTATCTGATGAGTTTCTGTCCTTATCCCCACTTCCAGCATCCATGGAGCTAGGATTTGGTCAAGTTAAGAATGCAGAAGGACCAGAAGTGGACCAGCTTCTGGGCTGCTGTTTAGGGGGAGAGTGGGGATGCTGCTTGGGGTGGACTGAGCTGATGCCATCTGCTTCTCTTCTTTTGTTCTCTCCACTCTGTAGCATCAGTTTCTGTAGTGCTCAAAGGTACTTGGTCTTCTCAATGGCAAGGCCCTTGTGGGGTACATGGGCAGCATCTCTCAGCCCTGCCTTTGCCTAAAATGCTAAATGCTTTCCTGGGTCTGTCTTGTGATCAGAGAATTTATGATGAATGCATAGCTTTAGCGTTCACCACTGGGGCCTTGTCGGTACTGTCAATGGCCAATGATAGGGTCATAGAGTAGAGGATACACTGGCGTCTCTTCCTTCTACTTTTGTGATGTGCTGCTGATACTTGTGCTCTGGCATCAGTGGCTTCCAGGGGATGCTGCTCACGAACGATGGAGGAGGAGTCATGGGTGAAGGATCCTCAAGGACATCGGTATAGCTATGCACCCATCATGCTCTGGCACCAAAAGGGCTCTGATGACCCATGTCTCCTGAGAAGCAGTGGTGCAGTCTAGGACCCGAGCCACCCCGAGGGCGGCGCTGCGCCCTCCAGCACGGACCTGCGAGCATTAGCTGAAATTCATATTTTCATTTCTTCATTCAGCCATTCAGATTTTTGGTTGTCTGTGTTTTGTTTTGGGCCGTGGCCAGCAGCATTTTATTGGGAGGGCCGACCCAAGAGGAACATGCCCTCGACGCCCACCGCAGCCACAGTCCCTTGGGTCACAACCGAGCAAAGGGCCCAGGGTCGCGGGATGAAGGGGATAGCGCAAACCTCAGGCCTTCTCGGGGCCCAGGGAGGCTGGCGCTCCGGCCGTGGCGTTCCTGGTCACAACACCTCGGATCCACAGCCAGGACGACGGGGGACGTGGGGCGGCGAGCGGCGGGCGCAGAGGCAGGACCTCACCCTCGACTCGTGGGGCTCCAGGGGTCCCTGCACGAGGCGGGATCCCAGCGGCCGCGAGGCTGCGGGGCGGGCGGTGGGGGCTCTCCCGCGGCGGCGGCGACAGTGGCCTCGTCACCCGCGCTGGGGGCGCCTGTGGCCCTCCGGGCGGGGCGTCGGGTCGGGTGGAGCCCTGCGCCCACTAGACAGTGGTAGAATTGGAACATGGATCTAAGGCTTTCCTGAAGCCCTTGTTTTTGTGGCTGTCTCCTTAAAAATAACTTATTACACATGTAAAAATATTATGTCATTATGTGACTTTAACCCTTCATTGTCTTGGCACTAATTTACAATTCTGTAAGTTGTAGGTAATGATAGACATGCAAATTATGTTCTACTTTGTATGTTTAATTGATTTTCTTCTGCCCTTGTGAAAAAAATCAGTTTTTCCTCCGTTTGCTCATTTTTTTAAACATCTCTTTGCTTTATATAAATTTGTGCTTTTTTCGTTTTTGACTTTTTCTTTGGTTATAACATCTCAACTAGTTCCCTTACTGTGAGTAAAATAAACTCTTTTTCACGCAGGCTCATTTTTATATCTACGTGAGAGTTATGATTTATCTGTTTTTGAAAATTATCCTTTAAAACATGCTATACATGCTTGTTTATTGTAGGAAAAAATAAAACAAAATATTTCTCAATGTCCACTGTAAAGAGATAACTATTGTTAAATTTTTGATGAATATACAAACATTAATCAATAACAATATTCTTAAAAATGAGATCATACTGTATATGCAGTTGTACTTCTTTTTACTTAAAGTATCATTAAGGTCTTTCTGTTTAAATAAATAAACATCTGTATCACTGTTTTAACGTAAACGGCTTGAAATTCCTTTGCAGAACAGGAAGATGGGCTTCTTCCTAGCAGACACGCTTCTGGAAGCACACCTGTGCCTTTCCAAGTGAAATTTCAGCTCTTTATGAACCCAGTTTGGCAGTGGCTGTCCTAGTCACCCTGTGGGTTGTGGATTTCCCAAATCCAGTAAAAACAAAAGCACTCAAACTGATCTTTGTTAATAATCTCTCATTGCTTTAATGTCCCAAAGCTGATGATTTGTGAAATCCTTCAAGGGAATTTTTAGATCAAAGGTTAAATATTGTTCAGTAATATTTTCCTATTAAAAATCTCCCAGTGCTTTGAGAAATATTAAATTCGTGTTTGGTAACATGGTTTTGCTGACTCTCTGCTAAGCCAGATGACGAGGCTGCCCGTTGCTGAGGAAAAGGCACAAGATTTCATAAGCTTTGCATCTTTCCAGGTCCTTCCAGGTTCTGTTGCTAACCACGGCACTGTGCCGTGTCTGCTTCTGAGGCCCCGCAGTCCAGGGAAGTGGTTCCAAACACTGGTGAGCACTAAAAGCACCTGGGTAGTTTAAAAAAATATAAATACTCCAGAGTATGTCAGCTGGGCCAACAGGATCAAAATCTCTGTAGTAGGGCCTGTCAGTGTTACTTTTAAAAAAACCCCACAACTCTCCAGTTATATTCTCATGTGCAGTCTGGGTTTAAACCCACTGGCATTGAGAGTAGCCTCTGCTAATAACACACACCACCTTCCCCACTTAGCACTTATTAACATTGGTTGTTTATATTAGATAATTTCAAATAATAGCCTTGCAGAAAAGGGAGAAGGCCTGTGGAAGAGAGAAGGCAGAAAGAGCCTGGATATTATTTATAAGCAGATTTAATCCTGCTGCAAGGAACAATAATCCAAGCGATGGAAACACAGAACATTCTCTTAGAAGGCAAGGACAGCCTGGTGACCATTTCATAGCATTGAAGTACAGATTTGTGAATCAGAGAACAATGATAATCAATACTATAAAGAATATCCTTTGCATAGAACTTGCACCTGTGCAATAACTTCTTTAAGGTAAACACTTAGATGTGAAATTTCTGATCTTAACTTTACCAATTATTACTTTCCAAATCTGTCAGTTTATTACCCCTCCCCCCCGCCATCTATGAGTTTTGCAAGTTCCCTGTGTCCTGGCCAACATTTGACATTAGACTTCTTTCATTCTGATGTGTGTGAAAATATTTTGTTTTAGTTTTAATTTTCATTTGCTCAATTACTAATAATTACTAATGAGACGGTCATTTGAATTTCTTTCTGAATTGTCTATTCATATCCTTTGGCCATTTTTCTATTGGGTTGTCTTCTTATTGACTTATAGGCATCAATATATAGTCTTGCTATTAATCACTTATTGGTTATATGGATTTCTTGTGTTGTAGGAGTGTATTTATTTTTGGATATTGACCTTGTATCAAGTATCTTTATTGAACTTCCTTAATAGTTATAATTTGTGCATTCACTTGGGTTTCTTACATCGATAATTACATTGTGAATAATGACAGTTTATTAATCTCATGTATGCATATATAAATATATAAATATATACGTATTTTAACAGATTTTATTTGCTAGAGGAGCTTTGGGTTCACAGCATAGCTGAATGGAAAGTACAGAATTCCCGCATATCCCCTGGTCCCAACATGGAGAGCTTGCCTTACTAATCAACATCCCTTACCAGAGGGGTACATTTGGTACAAGTGGACTTACACTGACATATTATCACTCAAAGTCTATAGTTTCCATTATAGTTCACTCTTGGTGCTGTATAATCTATGGGCTTGGACAAATGTGTAATGACATGTATCTGTCATTATAGTGTCACACTAATAGTGTCACTGTCCTGATAATCCTCTGTGTTCTGTGTCTTCACGCCTCCCTCCTTCCTGCCTCCTGGCAACCACTGCTCTTTTTACTGTCTCCAAAGTTTTGCTTTTTACAGAATGTCATATAGTTGGAATTATACAGTGTGTGGCTTTTCACACTGGCTTCTTTCACTTAGTAATATGATTCAAGTTTCTTCCATGTCTTTTCATGGCTTGATAGCTCATTTCCTTTTAGTTCAGAGTAATATTCCTTTGGATATACTACAGTTTATTTATCCATTCACCTACTGAAGAACATCTTGGTTGCTTCTACATTTTGGTAATTATGGAAAAAGGTGCTGTAAATGTCAGTGTGTAGATTTGTTTATTTATTTTTTGATACAGAGTCTTGCTCTGTTGCCCAGGCTAGAGTGCAGTGGCATCAGCATAGCTCGAAGCAACCTCACACTCCTGGGCTCAGGCAATCCTCCTCTCTCAGCCTCCTGAGTGAGCTGGGACTACACCTACGCACCACCAAGGCCAACTAATTTTTTCTATTTTTAGTTGTCCAGCTAATTTTTTAAATATTTAGTAGAGACAGAGTCTCACTGTTGCTGAGGCTGGTCTTGAACTCCTGACCTCAAGTGACCCTCCTGCCTTGGCCTCTATAGTGCTAGGATTACAGGTGTGAGCCACCATGCCCAGCCTCAGTGTGTAGATTTTGTGTGGACATAAGTTTTCAACTCATTTGGGTAAATTCTCAGGAGTGTGGTTGGTGGGGCATATGGTAAGAGTACATTTAGTTTTGTAAGAAATTGCCAAACTGTTTTCCAACGTGGCTGTATCATTTTTCATTCTCAGGAGCAGTGAATGAGAGTTTCTGTTGCTGCACACCCTCACCAGTGTTTGGTGTCGTCAGTGTTTTGGATTTTGACCATTATAATAGGTGGGTGTATAGTGGTAACACACTGTTGTTTTAATTTGCATTTCCCTAATGGCATATGATGCTGAGCATCTCTTCATACACTTATTTGCCATCTGTGTATCTTCTTTGGTGAAGTGTCTGTTCAGATCTTTTGCCCATTTTTGAATTGGTTGTTCATTATCTTTATGTTGAGTTTTAAAAGACTTTTGTAGGCTGGGCGCGGTGGCTCACGCCTGTAATCCTAGCACTCTGGGAGGCCGAGGTGGGTGGATTGCTTGAGGTTAGGAGTTGAAAGCAGCCTGAGCAAGAGCGAGACCCAGTCTCTACTATAAATAGAAAGAAATTAATTGGCCAACTAATATATATAGAAAAAATTAGCTGGGAATGGTGGCGCATGCCTGTAGTCCAAGCTACTTGGGAGCCTGAGGCAGGAGGATCGCTTGAGCCCAGGAGTTTGAGGTTGCTGTGAGCTAGGCTGATGCCACGGCACTCACTCTAGCCTGGGCAACAAAGAGAGACTGTCGCAAAAAAAAAAAAAAAAAAAAAAAAGACCTTTGTATATTTTGGATAACAGTCCTTTATTAGATTTGTCTTTTACAAATATTTTCTCTGAATGTGTGGCTTGTGTTCCCATTCTCTTGTTCCTTATATTTTTTAAAAACTTCTTTTTCTTTCGTATTGTGTTAGCTAGGACCTTCAGTACAATGTTAAGTGTAGGGGAGAAACAGCTATTCTTGCTTCTTCCTTGAAAGAGACCACATGTGTGAAATGTTTTAGCCTTAGATGTGATGTTTATTGTAGATTTTTGACAGATGTCTTCTACAATTTATGTAAGTTTTCTTTCCATTCCAAGTTTGCTAAAAGTCCTTTCTTGCCAGCCTTTATTTGAAATTATCATATATTTTGATCTGTTGATGGGATAGATTATGCTAGTAGATTTTCTAATGCTAACCCAGCCTTGCATTTCTGGCATAAGCCCTATTTAGTTACAATATTAGATATTTCATGCATTTCTGGATTTGATTTGTTAATATCTTATTTGGATTTTTATACTTTTGTAAGTGAATTTGATCTATAATTTTGTTTTCTTGTACTGTCCTTGTCTGCTTTTCATGTCAAAGTTATACTGGCATTATGAAATGAGTTGGAATGCTTTTTCTCTATTTCCTTTCTATTCTAGCTGCTTATAGTAATTAAACCTAATCTCTTTTTGCCTTAGTTTCCTAATTTGGAAAATGAAAATATCAACCTCATAGGAATATTTTGAAGATTAAAACAGTTAAAATAAGTAAAGGAATTCCAACAGTGCCCATAATATAGTCCAACCTTTTAGTTTTAGCTATTATTACTATTATTCTACTCCCTAAAATTTTATGTAAGAGAGGTAGGATGTGTTCATGAAAGGTAGGTAACATTCATCTGCAAAATTATCTAACATTTTTCTTTTAGTGTGTATATTTTAACAACTTCTTCAATTTCTTTAATGTTTATTGGTCTACTCCATTTTATTCTTTTCTTCCTGAATTGCTTTTGGCAAGTTATGGTTTTCTAGCAGTTTGTCCATTTCATCTAAATTTTTAAATTTATTGGCCTAATGTTTATAGTATACTAATATTAATGTCTAATTGCTGCTATATCTGTATTTATGCTTCATTTTCATTCCTAATATCATTTTTTGGGGGAGTCTTGATGCTTAATATATATATATATGGTTTAATTATACTCTGCAGGTCCTGGCAGGCAGTGTTTTTCACTGTCAAATTGAGTTTTCAATGTTTTCTGACTTTCATTGTAGTTTCTTTATTGATATGTGAATTCATTATATTTATAAATTAAAAATTCCAAACAAATAAAGTTTTTATGGTTTTCTTTTATTATTAAATTTTATTGTATTCTCATCAATACAATATTGATATTGATATATAGATAATATATTATCTATATAATATTACTCTGCCTCAATATCTGTACTACAATTCTATATACTTATTTATTTCCTACATTCCCCCATTGGAATTTGATCCTCATGAACAAAGGAATTCATTATGTTTCATTCATTATCATGTTCCCAGTGTATGGAGTGATGGTTGGCACATAAGTAGTAACTCAACCTTATTAAATGAAAGAATGATTGATGATAATCAGAATCTATTTCTTTAGGTGGTCTTTTTGGACCACCAAGAAGAGGATGCAAATTCCTATAGGCTCTAATCTACAGTAGACTTGGCTCCATATCCACATATGAAGTCATATCCATATGTGTCTGAAAAACATCAAAATTTCCTGAGCATCAAAGTAGAACTTGGAGAATTATGTCTACTCCCAAATTAATTTGATTCTGGTCTGTCCACTCTCGGTAGCTCAGCAATAATGGAAACTGTGCTTCCCACTAATGGAAGAGGCTGACTGTCTTAGTTCATTTGGGCTGCTATAACAAGTTACAATAGACTGGGTGATGTACAAACTAGAGAATTTTATCTCTCACAGTTATGGAAGCTAGAAGTCTGAGATCAGAGTGTTAGCAGGGTCAGTTCTAGTGAGAGCTGTCTTACAGATTGCAGATGGCTGACTTCTTTCTGTGTCTTCACATGGCAGAAGGTGGGGAATGAGTTCTCTGCGTGTCTTCTCAGAAGGGCACTAATCCCATCATGAGGACTCTGCCCTCATGCCCTAATCACCTCCAAAGGCCCCACCTCCTAATGCCATTCCTTGGGGGTTAGGATTTCAACATATAAATTTTGGGAGAACACAAACATCCAGACCATAGCATTGACCACAGAAGAACTGGCAATTCTCATAGAAAGTTTTGTTTCCCATATTTAATGTCTTCCACAAAACAATATTCATGCATTCTGTCAAGCGGTTACACAGTAAGGACAGCTGGCCATTATTCAGCTTGGTGTATCAAATAGATATTTTTGAAAATATACAATCTTTGAAGATTTTTATTCTTCAGAAAACTTTGGCTTTGAAAACTCTGTATATCTTAAAAGCAGTTTCACAATGTCAGTAGTTTCCTGTGATTGATAGTCACAGCACACTGAGCTCACAAAGACATTAAAAATGTGGCATAGGAAAAGAAAAAAAAAGGGCTTTGCAATATTGGATTCTGTAGCAGTAAGTAATCTTCTCTTGGCTTTCCTTCCCTGTACTAAGGATTTTTTTCCTTTACTTTTGAAAGGTCTGTGTTTTATTGCATTCTAGATTTGGACATACTAATAAAAATATATTTTTTTCTATGCTTGCCAGAATCCTATTTCTCAACAGAGACAGAATTATTGGATAAGTGCTGTAATTCTGTTTCTCTTTGGAATTTTGAAACCCCAAATTAAAAAAAAAAACACCAAAATTACCAATCAGTAGGGACACTAGGTAGAACCTTGACATTGACAGGTGTCTCCTGGGTGCAATGTGGATGACTGTGAGTTGTACTCTCAGAAAGGGGGGAGGTGGCCCCTTACTGAGTATGGTAGCTAGAAGTAAGGACTGCATGATATGGAGAAACAATGAGATGGATCATTTTGGAAAACCAAAGAGGTTATTCTTACTGAATGTGGATGGGATTATTTTCCCTAACTAGAGTGTTCTGTGAATAAGTTATGGGAGGATAGATGCTCTAAGAAAGAAAGAGACCCAGGAATGTAATGACTCATCACAGAAGTTCATTTCTTGCTCAATAACTGTCCAGGGTGAGTGTTCATGTTGGCAGTGTGGCTCTTCTCGGCCAGTTTATTCAGGAACCCAGGCTCCTTCCATCTTGTGGCTCTGCCATTCCCTAGAGCAGAATTTACATTTTTTTTTTTTTTAAGAAGGTACCAGATAGTAAATACGTTAGGTTCTTCAGGCCAAAGTGTCTCTGTCATATTTGTTCAGTGCCACCATTGTGCCATGAAAGCAGTCACAGATAATATTTAAATTAATGGCATGTCTGTGTTCCAATAAAATATTATTTATAAAAAGAGGTGGCAGGCTGGATTTGGCTCTTGGGTGTAGTTTGCTGACCGTTTTCCCCAAACCTGGCCATACTTTTCTGTATTCAGTAGAGAAAGGGAAGGAGCATGGAGAAATAAGTGTGGGAGGTACCTAGGGGCCCAGCCTAGAAGTAAAACATTTTACTTCCTCTCATATTTCACTGGCTACAAATCAGTCACATGGCAACACCCAATTACCAGGGAGGCTGGAAAATGTACTCTAGCTGTGTGTCCAGGAAGAAAAGAAAACACAATGGTGAACAAATGGCAATCTTTGCTATATTCAGCATAATAGAAAACCTGAAAATGAAATTCAAGGGTCATTCTCAAGCCAACCTACTAAGTTCTCAGACAGGGTTCAAAAAGTATGTCTTTGCAGTCAGACAGGCCTGGGTTTGAATTAAAGATGGGCCACTTTCTAACTATGTACTCTTGGGTAATTTGTTTAATCTGTGACTCAGTTTCCTTACTGAGGAAAATGATAATTATGGCTGTTTCCTAATTAGGGTCATTGTGAATGTTAAACAAAATAAAAACTGTTGAGATGATTATCACTTTGTAAGTATTCAATAAATAGTAGCTATTATCATTATTGTTTGAACAATGACTTATCCTACTTTTTGGTAGAGTATAATTTAATGCTTTGCTGCTGGGCTTAAATCCATGCTTCACTACTAACTACCTGTGTAATCTTGGACAAGTTATTTAACCTCTCAGTGCTTCATTTTCTTCATTTGTAAAATTATAACAATAATAGTAGCTATCTCCTAAGGTAGTTGTGATGATTAAATAATTTAATATACATGAAATCATAGGTGACTAGACTTATTAATGCTCAATAAGTCATTTCTATAATTATTATTTTGATACACTGATCCTTAATGTTGAAGGGGGATACGAGTGATAATAAAAATCAGCATTATAATAATATCCATACGTTAATTCATTCAGCAAATACTGAGCACCTTTGGGCCAATTTCTGTACTAGGTTCTGAGGACAGAAATGATGAATAGACCTGACATTGTTCCTGTCTTCATGGCGCTTCCAATGTGTTTGCTAACTGGGGCATTTTCTCTCTTTGAGCAGTCCCTGCAGTGAGTACTTTAAACATACTAGCTAATTTTATCATTTGCAATAACTATGTGAATTTTATTTTATTGTCTCTGTTTTATAGAAAAGGTAACTGGTTTAGAGAACTTAAGTAATTTGAGCAAGGTCACAGAGCTGGTAAATGGTAGAGATGGTATTTGAAACTATGTAGCTCAAACTCAAATGCCAGTGTTCTTAACAATCATGCTGGGCTGTCAGATCTGGCCACATAAAAAGATTTGCTTGGCAAAGTGTACACTGTTTAATGGGAATGTAGGTTGAAGGCAGAGGGAAGGCGGGGGCTGTGGTGGTGAGGGTGGCCTCTTGGCCTCTCTGGGAATTCAGTTCTATCTCTGGACCATTTATGACAGCAAATGCCGTCTCTACTTGGATGACTTCAAACATCCCCCAGGATTAGAAACATGTAATCTTATCAACCAGGTTTAGTTCCCGTCTGCAGGAGAGCTGGGCTTTTCAATTTAACCACTGGCTTAAAAAATGGGGGAAAAAAATAACACAAAGAAATCTACTGTCTCTACCCTTCTTTAAAATGATGAATGCTTTTTAAAGGCAAATCCATCATTGGTCACTTGAGGGAGGAAATGTCAAGAAAAGTTATGGTTTGTTAGCTTTTACTTCTTGACATTATACAAGAAAGTAATTGAAGTACAACAAATGCCATGTTGTTTTACCTCATCTATTTATATAGCAATCTGACAAGATGAATATATATGTTACCATGGATTTGGAAAAAAGTGACACAGGCTCTATGACTTGTTCTATTGTCTTATCAGTGTTGATCAAACGTGCCTTCCCTCGACAACATGCATGGCAGAGGAATTGGTATTCTCTCATGTAGATTCCTGGATATTAAACAGTTGAACTCATTTACCTCTTTAGCCCATTAACCTCTTATCTCAAGTTCTTAGAGCTTTAACATGGATGTGTAATAAAACATGCACAAATTCAATTCAATACAACAAATATTTATTTAGCACTCACTGTGTATAATATAGTATGTCAAACAGGAATGCCATTAATTCACAATCTATGATAATTCAAATGTAGCCTGGGCTAAATGTTACCACCTCACCATTTATGGGGGAAAAAAAAAGTCTGCTAAGCAAAATCAGTAAGGTATATCTTACTATATATTATGCTATGCTCCTGAGAACCCATAAGTAAATCAGATTTGAAATTCACAAAGACAGTTTCCTATTCGAAGAATTTTATAATAATGTTTCTGGAGAATGTATAATCATTGACAAATAAGAATTTTCAAGTTGGATGGCTAAGAGGCAAATGACCACTTTATTGAGGGATTTGTATGACTAGTACTATGAAAAATCCCAAGGCTTGTTTCTATGACACCCATGATCTCTTTGTGGTTGGTAGTCTGGTTGTCAAGCAACTTAAATAGAAGAGGCATGTTAAATTGTTTTCTTCCCCCCTTCTGAAAGGTGTCAGCCAAGACAAAGGTACAGAGCTGCTTATTCTGTAGGGAAGATCTCTTCAGTTCTCAATATAGATTGCTGATAAGGAAATAGATACTAAAACTATAGTCAATAGAAAGAGGCAGGGTAAGATTTCAGTGTGCCTTAGCCTTTTTAGGGGGCCAATAACCTATTCATTAGGTTATTGGGGCTTCCTTAGCTTTTTTTTTTTTTTTTTTTTTTTTTATGAAATTACCTTAGAAAGTCAGCTGGGATCTCCAATGAGTTATCCAGGGGAATGATGTTAAGAATCATGAGACAAGGTCCCTGTGGAATACAGAAAGATAACGTTACTTTGCATTTTGGTAACTATTTTTTATAGCCCCTTTGCTGAAATGTTCTTTTGCATATGTTCCTGCCTGTAAATAAATGGATTGATAGATCTGACTCTGGGGAGTCTGAATTAAGGACCATCATTTATATGTCAGTACTGTGTGATAAAGAATTTGGCCTTGACTAAAGAGAGATCTGGCTTTGCCTTTGGCCTCTGGGAGGCAATCGATGTTACACCTGATAGAAGTGTCTTTGTTTAGAGTGGTATCTGGCCACACTGGATCTTAGAGTGGGGCCAACCCTGCCCAATGGCCTTGGAGTGTGAACTGGCCATGCCAGAAAGGCCAACCATGTGATTTATGGTGAGAGTTTGGGTCATATGGTATCAGCTTACATGGATACTGAGTTCAACAGCTTGGGCAAGCAATTGATCAACCATGCCTGTGTAATGAAGCCCAATACAATTTTTGAGCTCCAAGGCTCAGGTGTGCTGCCCTGGTTGGCAACACTGCTTGTATATTGACACATACCAATGCCAGGGGGGCAACATATCCTGACTCCCTGGGGAAGGACAACAGAATTACATGTTTGTAACACTCTCACATTCTTTCCCAGGAATCTCTTTCTTCTTTGGCTGATTTTAATCTGTATCCTTTTCCTATAATAAATCATAACTGTGAGTATAGCAGCTTTCAGTGTGTTCTATAGGTCCTTCTGGTGAATTATAAAAACTTAGGGTAGTTTTGGCAACTCCTCAAACTTATAGTTGGTGTTGGAAGTAAAGGGAGTTTTGGGGACTAGTCCCTCTAGTCCCTGCAGTTTGACTATGGTTAAGCACTATAACTGAAAGGGGTCTCTTGACATGTAGTTACAAAAAGCAAAGATATCATACCCCCAAACACCCCCGAACAAGAAAATTCCCTTGGAGATATTTGTAAAACAGTCTAAATGTGATAAGTTTAGAAAAGAAGCATTAGATAATTCTTTTCATGCAGCTATTTGAAATTGTAACAATCTTAATGATTTTTAATTATTTCAGGGGTTACAAAATGAAATACTTAATGTCTTTTAAAGGTAATTTAAATGAGTGAATCACTAGGTGGGCTCCTTGGTTAATTGGGGGACACATGCCTGGTGTAAAGGCATTCAGAGTTATAACAAAAAATTGGGAATATAAAAATGTCTATAGCAGGAGCTGGCCCAGAGGCTACCAATTTTCCTTTTCTCTATAATTTTGGCTAAAGGCTCCATTTGAAAATGGCCATTTTGTATTCAAATGTTATAAGACTATTCAGATTTTCTATTTCTACCTCTTCTTATATCAGTCATTGTTGAGATTTGTCCATTTCAACTAAATTTATTTTATTGGCATGAAATTGTTCATAATATCCTGTTACGAACATTTCAATGTTTATGGGATCTGTAGTGATGCCTCATTTTAAAATTCTGACTTTATTTGTGCCTTCTATGTGGAGTCTCATTATAGGTTTATTAATTTTAGTAGTTTCTCCAAGAATTAACTTTTGTCTTTGTAGGTTTTCTTTGCTGATGTTTGTTTTCTATTTAGATAACTTCTCTTCCTATATGTCTATATGTCTCCTTTGATTTTCTTTTTGTATCTTATTGACATATATGCTTAGCTCTTTGTCAATCTTTCTCTTTTTCTAATACAGCTATAATTTTTTCTTAAGGCATGGCTTAATCTGAAGCTCATAATTACTTATATGTAGTAGTTTTATTATTCTGTTAAAATATGTATAAATTTTATTGTAATGTTTTTGTTCTATGGATATTTTTAGAAGTGTATTAAATTTTTTTTTTGGTAAGTGATAGCTAGCCTAATTGCATTAGGATCAGAAAATATATGCTGGTCATTTCAAGCCTTAGAAATTTTTTGAAACTTGTTTATGGACCATCAATATTTGTAAATATTCCACATGTTGTTGAAAAGAATGTGTGTGTGTGTGTGTGTGTGTGTGTTTTGGATTTGTTGAGTGCAGAGTTCTAAGGTTGTCCATAAAGTCAACTTTGTAATTGTATTGCTTAAATCTTTAAAATTTTTAGGGTATTTGTTTATTCTGATAAAACACTTTCAGTTGTTTGTTCTGAAGCTCCCACTGTGATTGTGTACTTGTTTCCGTTGTATTCCATCAATTTTTGCTTTATATATTTTGAGGCTATGTTATTAGGCTATTAGAAACAAATTTCTAGTTAGTGTATCTTTGGGGTGAACTGAAAAGTTTATCATTATGATAAGGCTTTTAGCTTTAAAGTCTTTTTCTTATATTAATATAGATAGCTTTAAAAAATGTAATGGTTATATGGTATATTTTTTCTGCCCTTTCATTTTAAGTTTCTGTATCCTTATATTTTAGATATCTCTTTTGTAAACAACTTACAGTTTTAAAATATCAAGTTGACATTATAGAAAACATTATGGACGATCCTTAAAAATTAAAAATAGAACTACCATATGAACCAGTAATCCCAGTACTGGGTGTATGTGTAAAGGAAATGAAATCAGTATGTCAAAGAGATATTTTCACTCTAATGTTCATTGTAGTATTATTTACAATAGCTAAAATATGGAATCAGCCTACACATTCACTGGCAGATGAATGTATAAAGAAAATGTGGTATATATGCACAGTGGAATACCACTTATCCATAAAACTAAGGAAATCTTGAGATTTGCAACATGCATAAACTTAGAGGGCATATGTTAAGTGAAATAAACCACGCACAGAAAGACAAATACCACATGATCTCACTTGCATATGGACTCCAACAAAGTTGAATTCATAGAAGTGTAGAATGACAGAAACATAGAACTCATAGAAGAGTGGAATGGTGGTTACCAGGGGCTGGAGAATGGGAGAGGTTGGTGAAATGTTGGTCAAAGGACACAAAATTTCAGTTAAGAAGTGTAAGTTCAAGACACTCATTGTATAACATGGTGACTATAGTTAATAACGATGTATCGTACACTTAAAAATTGCTATAACAGTAGATTTTGTATTCTCAATGCAAAAAATGATAAGCATGTGAGGCAATACATATGCTAATTAGCTTGATTTAACTACTTTACAATGAATACCTATATTACAACATCATACCATATGCTATAAATATACACACTTTTTATTTGTCAATTAACCACCTTGGTACCATGCTCACTGGCTGCGAAACCTCGCCCACAGCCGGCACTCACAGTCCGCACGATAGTTTGTGTTATGGATTGACGACGACGAATCCGTTTTGCTCTTGTGTGATGAGGAGAGCTTTAAAGCACTGAAAGCTTGCTTTACTTTACAGGCAGCTTTACTTGTAATGTAAATCAGAATAGGTAACATATACATATATGTTTTCATTACGTTATTTTTAAATGTTCACAATTTTTTTTGTGATAAATGAAAAATTAGAAAAGTCATATCATGGCTGTTGGCTAAAGTCGATGCTCGGCTATGCGCGTTCATCTGTGGCTGTCGACTAAAGTCGATGCTGGTCCTGAAGTGGTTAAAAACATATCTAAGCTGGGTGCAGTGGTGCATGCCTGTAGTCCCAGCTATGGGGGGCGAGGTGGGAGGATTGCTTGAGCCCAAAAGTTAAAGGCCAGCATGGGCAGCATAGCAAGACCCCATTCTAACACACACACACATGCATACACACAAACACAACACATCCTATATTCTCTTTGTCTCTCGTGTTCTGTGTTTTACAACAGTTTAATAATGTAGAAATCTTAGCTTGCAGGCTGTACAAAACTGGCTGCAAGTTGGATTTTGTCTGTGGACCACTTATTGCTGAGCCTTGAATTACACTGACCCCGATTTTCTGTGTCCTAGTATGATTTTGGGGGGTAAGTTTTACTTGCCAAATGCTTCTATAGACATAAGCTCTAATCTAGAAGCTTCATGAGAGCAGGGATTATGTTTTGTTCTTCTCTTCCTTTCCTCTTCCTCCCTTTCTCTTCTTCCTCCTTCTCCTCTCCTCCTCTTCATCCTGTCCACCTCCCCCACTTTCTCTCCTCCTCCTCCTTCTTCCTCTTCTTTCTGCTACTACTATTATTTACAATGTCCCCTTTTCATGACTCTATATCCAATGTGTAGCATAGTGACTGGCAATTGAAGTACTCGATAAATACATATTGACTAGTTAAAGCTGTTTCTCAACGCTTCAGAGACATATCTTGAGCTTCCAGAGGATTGGAAGAACAGAAAAGATTGTGTTCTTTGGTGTTTCACTGAGCTGCAATACTGTAATCACTTTCTGGTGGTTCCAGGAAAGTGGGTGGGGTGGGTGGTGGGAAGAAAACCATGTGAGCGAGGGTCAGGAAACCTAAGTTTTAGTCCTGGCTTTGTCATAACTTTGGACAAATCATTCATATTTCTTGCATCTTTTTGCTTCTTCACTTACAAAATAAAAGGGTTGGAAACCAATGGCTAAGGTTTTCTACAGTTCAAGACTTAATGGTGGAAAGAAAAACATGTGAAATAGCCATACGGATGGAGGAGAGGAGGAAATTGTCCCCATATTGTGGGGTGACTTTGGAAATTGATTTGAAGTTTTGGCAAGAAGCTTTATGAAGAAATAAATGCTAATGGCTGAAGCAGACATTTAAACACAGTTGTAATAGAAGGAGGGTTTGCCAGTTCATTATCTTTAAAAGTAATTTAAAATCTTCCTTTCTATTGAAGACAGGAATATTTCTAATTCTTTTTTCAAAGGATAGTGCTTCACCATCTTTATGTTAAAAAAGTTAACTTTTGCTACACACATGGCAGACATCTGTAACTAGAAAAATTATCCTCTATGTAAATATTGTCCAGTAAATTAATCAAACTTCTATTGAACACTCACTAAATGTCAGGTGCTTAGTTAGATGCCTCAGAGATGGAGAACAGATGGTCCTTTTCCTTGGGGAGTTTTAATCTGGAGACGTCGAATGGAGGATCATTTGGGTCTAACCAGGGAAGCTGAAACACCTCTAAGTATTTAAAATGAAGGGATTTAACGCAAAAAATAAATGGTTGCGCAGATGATGGAATTGTTGAGAAGGCAACAGGGGGTGATGAGGTAACCCAGGAGATAGCATGGACCTGCTACTGGGATGATTTTTAGAGGCATGGGGAAAGCGATGGCCTGTGGTCAGTGGGGTGGAAATGCCAGCATTTATGTGGGAGATGGTGGAAATAGGGTTGAAAGTCTCAGAGTAAGGCCAGAAAATCGACCAGATGATTCTGTGCTATGGAGCGGCTTGGAGGACATACTACTTAGTAAGGAAATAAGAAATATGCTGGTAAGGACACCAGCATCACTCACAAGTCCAGTGCTGGCTCCTTGGCAGGCCAGGGCTAAATGTCAGAAACACCACAGTGGAACTGGGCTTACCAATAGCAATAGGGAAGATAACACTTTGGGATAATAGAGGCCAGATGGTGACATTTAATCATCGGGTAGACATTTATCGTGATGAGTGGAAAATATGGAGAAGCAACCAGGAAGGCCCTCCTGCTGAGAGCTTTGAAGATGGTTATGGGAAATGGCACCTACAGGGGCAAAATAGATGAGTGGTCAACAAGAGTACTACTCAGCTGGGCGCAGTGATTCTGGCCTGTAATCCCAGCATTTTGGGAGGCCAAGGCAGGAGGATTGCTTGAGGCTAAGAGTTCGAGACCAGCCTGAGCAACATAGCAAGACCCCACATCTACAAAAAATAAAAATATTAGCCAGGTGTGGTAGTGTGCTCTGTAGTTTCAGCTACTTGGAAGCCTCAAGCCTGAGGATTAAGTCTGGGAGTTTGAGGTTTTAGTGAACTATGATGATGCCACTGCACTCTAGCCTTTGAGATCTTGTCTCAAAAAAAAAAAAAAAATCACACAGCACATGTTTTTTTTTTTTTAAAAAAGAATACTACTCAATCTGTACAATCAAAAGAAATCAAGGTGAATAATCAGAACGCTGGGAGCAATCACCCCCAAGAATAAGGCACAATCCCTTGCCCACATTTGCTAGATCCGAGCCAGTTTTCAAACCTGAAACCCAGTGAGAGGCCAGTTCTGCAACATCATGGAAAGTACAAGCAGTAATGATTCCTCCAGGATTTCCCCAAAGGGACAGATATATGGCCATTTACTTGAGTAGACATTCACCGGGGAAAGGGGTGTGCCTAATATTTCAAGGACTACTGGACACAGGAACGTAATTGACATTGACACCTAGAGGCCCAAAGTGTCATCATGACCCCCTGTTAGCATGGGGGAACCAGGTAATAAATGAAGTCCTGGCCACAGTCCAACTCACAATAGCCCACAAGGTCTATGGACTCATCTGGTCGGTCATCAAGTCCCAGGTTCTCAAATGTGTAATCAGGATAGACATTCTTTGCAGTTGGTTTAACCCATACATTTGGCCCTTGGTCTATAGGATAGGAGTTATCATAGTGAGAAAAGGCAAGTGGAAGGCTCTGAAACCGCCTCCCACTTCCTAACCCTGGTAAAAATAATCAATTAAAGAAAATTTCTTAACCTGAGGAGGATGGAAGAAATTAGTGCCACCCTAAGAACCCAAAAGATACAGAGGTGGTGATTCCTGCCATACCTTCATTCAATCTAGATGGATACAGAAGTCTGGCCCTTGAAAAAATCAAGGATGACGGATGATGACAGGAGACTACTGTAACCTCAACGTGGTAGCTTTGCTAGAGCAGATTAACAATCGAGCAGTTAACCTGCTTCCTGGGAAACCCAACCTGTGACAAAAGATGTTTCTTTCATTACTAGTCAAGCATCAAACACTCACAGAAGAGCAGGTCTTTTCACAGGTAGAAAAGAAACCTTGAAGAACAAATGGAAATCAATGAATGCTGTTCTAGAAATGTCATTCTAGAAATGCTATTACTTTCCTTGCCCATTCATTTACTTTCATCCATAACACCAGTTGAAAGCTGGCAGTGGCATGTTTTGTACCCAGTTTGACCCAATTCCTCTTACCAAGTCAATTTGCACCCAAGGTGAGTACCTGATCCAAGGACAACTCATCCATTGGCTGGCCAGTTAATAAGCGATTTGGGTGGTCTGGTGCAGAAACGTGATGAGCAGGTCAATTACAGTCTCCACTCGGGAATTTGGGATGGGGAGACAGAAGCTGAGCTGGTTAGCTATTGTGTATAGGGGATGAAATGGGTAGTAGGGACAGTTTGGGAGTGGCCATTACAAGCTCTGAGCAAGAGGATGAAGCTTAGTTAAGAGAGTAGCAGGTGCATTGAAAGAAGCTGAGAGGGAGAGAAGCCTTGATCCTTCCTGGCTTTCCCATGCTGGTTTGGCATAGCCTACGTGTGTTTCTGTTCTTACCTTTGGGCTCCATGAGATACCTCTGAGGACATTTCTCAGTTGAGCTAGATTGAGGGGGATCTCTTTTTCTTGCAACCAAAAGAGCTTGCCTAGAATTGAGGCTCGAGGGCCACCACTTTCTGTTTGATTTATCAATGTCACTTTCTATTATTATTAGCTCTTTTCTATGTAATGTTTTTCTCTCTATATTTAAGCTGTGAGATCAGTGTTTTGTATATTTAGGAAATTGTACTATTAATACTAGCTTATATTAACTCAGTTTTTACTATGTGCCAACATAGACTAGGTGTTTTATGTGTACTACATTTAGCAATAAATGCTCCATTGTGAGTTATTATCATCATTGTTATTAATAATTACCTTACTCTACTTACCCTAAGTACACAACCAAAGGAAATGAACTCACAATACAGCTGGAGGGAGAAAAGGAAGAATTTATTCTTGGGGTGGTATTTCTTTCATTAAGATTTTTTTTTCTTCTTAACAAAGGCGATACATGTTTATTAGCAAATTGGATTTGGAATTTGGAAAATACAGAAAAGCACAAAAAAGAACATTTAAAAAATCATCCTTATTCTCACCACTACAGATAGCCATTGTTATTACTTTGATGAATGTCCTTCTTGTGACACACACACATTCTGTTTTGTAATTATTTCCATACACAATCTGACCACTCGAACCCTTCCCAGGCCATTCAATATGCTTTAATGACATATTTTTTACAGAGATGCACAATATCTCTCTATGTGGTAAGTGTCAGAGAAGAGTCATAAGCAATGGAATAAAGGACCCTGGGAGGTTGTACCCCGGGGATTGTCAAGTCCTGCCTCTGCTGAGGGTTCTAGGTACGTTTGTGCTTAGGGCAGCGGGAGGCCTGTATGATCTCTGGAGGGCACTATGTTTCCAAAATTCTTCTGAAAACAAGCAATTCTTGCATCTCCTTTATGTCCTCTTTCTTTTCTGCTTCCTTTAGCTTATGTTGCTTTAGAAAGCTTGTGCTCTCAGACACCTTGAAGCTCCTGTTAATTGGCACTTTGGGGTTGGTTTGCATAGGGTCTGGGTTCTGGGGCCAGACACTGATGTCCTGTCCCTCCTGCACCTGCCTTGGGGTCCTCAGCTGAGTCCTCCATACCCGTTCATTTCCCTGCACAACACCAGTAGCTACCAGCAGATGGCGCTGTGAGCAAGTGCGTCTGCCTAGGTGTGATTTACACAAGCCCTTGAAGGCTTTAAATATTTATCCACAAAATTCAATAAAGCTGTTCATCAAATCTAATGCTTGGAATTTGGGCAGCCCATGAAAATATTATAATATTTTGCCCGAGGTTCCAGAATCCTCTTCTGTATGGGGTGTTTGTGTATTCAGATTTCTGATATTTGTTTATCATCGGCAGGAAAAGAATTCATGTGATATATTGGAGGTTTTGCATGAGACCAGGCCCGAGAAATCCTCCTAAAATTTTCTCCAGATATTGCAGGGATTGCAGGTTCTTGAGGTTAGGGGCTGGATTAGATCCATCTCTGTATACTCTGCACCCAGCAAGTACCTGGCAGAAAAGAAGTGCTCCGTGAACAAATTAATTCAGGGAGGGAGCAGATGGAGAAGGCTATTTTTTATTTTGAAGGTGTGTGTGTGTGTGTGTGTGTGTGTGTGTGTGTGTGTGGTATTGCTCCCCTAGGAGGAGTTTGGAAATGAGTCTGGTTGTCACAATGCTTGGGTGGGTGGATGGGTGAGAAGGGCTCTCCACTGTCATGTAGTGAGTGGGATTGAAAGGATACTGAACGTGAAGGAAACAATTCAGCACAAATAATTGTCCTGTCCAAAATGCCTTTCCCTACTCCTTGAAGAACCTCCCTATGGCCTCTTTCTGGCTGGTGTTGTTACATGAGCCACCATAACTTCTATGAACCTCAGTTTTCCTCATCTGTAAAATGGAACTATAAACATTTACCTGATTAACTCATAGAATTGCTGTGGCTCTCAAGCGACACATGTTAAACCACTATTTGCAAATTATAAGGCATTATCTAACATAGCAGTCTGCCTCGCTCCATGGGGACCCACAAGCCTGGCCTCATTGACCACGGTGCTATCAGCAGCTGGGGCCTGAGTCACACAGGTAAGATTCAAACTTGTTCCTACCTGAGTCTTCACCATCTCAGTCACTAGCTCCACTCTCCCCCCGGGTGCTCAAGCCTGAAATCAAAGCCTTCTGTGATGCCTCCTTTTCTTTCACCCCCAAAGTCCAATCCGTCAGCAGTTATATCCATTTTGCACTCACAACTGAGCTCTAATCCGGCTCTTCTCCCCATCTTCCCTACTTTCACCCTACGCTGGTTGTGGCCTTTGACCTCCCGAGTGAACTGCTGAGGCTAATAGATCTCAGAGCTCTTGTCCCCCTTGTCTTCCACTCTTGTCTCCTCTATGACACTATGCTACACTGTGGCCAAAGTGACTTTTAAAGATGTGCATTGGATTGGGTCCCTTTTCTGCTTAAAATCTTCCATCGACTTCCCACTTCCCTTGGAATTAGAGCCACTCCTTTCATGGGCCTTGCATGCTCTAGTCTCCCCTGACACCTTCTTGGACCTTACTGTACAACACTTATCTCCTTGCTCACCACGATGCAAACTCCCAAGCTCTTTCGTGCCTCAGGGATTTTGCACTTGCTATCCCCTCTGCCCAGAATATTCCATTCCAGGTGTTACACGTCTCCAGATCTCAGTTCAGATGTCACCCCTCTGCGGGCCTCCCCATGTAGACTCTATCCTACTCTCTTATTAATTTCTTTTGCAATGCTATCACTCTCCAAAATTATCCCATTTGTTTTTCTCCTTATTAGTTTAATATATTAGAATGCTACTGCCATGAAAGCAGGTGCTTTCTTTGAGTTGTCACTGCTGTGTTTCTAGAATCTAGAACACTCTCTAGCACATCAACAGAGCTCAGTAAATGTTTGCTGATCAACAGAAGGGTGGTTCTGGCTTCTGGTTTCTCATGGGGTTGCAGTCAAGCTCTTGACCAGGGTTGGGGCTTGACTAGGGAGGAAGATGTGCTTCCTTACCCACATGGCTGAGGGCAGGAGGCCGCCATTCCTTCCTGCATGGGCCTCTCCAGAGTCTCTTTTGACACCAAAGTGAACATCACCCCAAACAGGTGATCTAAGAGAGAGAGTGCAAGGGGGAAGCCATGATGTTCTTTATGACCTCGTCACATTTGCCATATTGTATCTGTTGGAAGAGAGTCACTAAGCCCAGCCCACACTCAAATGGAAGAAAATTAGATACCACCTCTTGGAGGAAGGGGTGTTGCGGAATTGGTGGGCATGTTTGCAAACCACCACTCAGGTCATCGGGCTCTAAGCTTGGTGCTCTTTGTGGAGCCATGATACTTCTCCACCAGGCTGCTAACCTTTTAAAGTGCATCACTGGTGACAAGGTGGCACAAGGTGAAAAACGGATGATTAAACACAACCAGCCCCACCTTTTGAACCAACAGAGACTCAGCCCAGGGCTGTGGGATCAGTGACATCCTGTCTCCCTGCAGGCAGGCCTGGGAAACACACGCAGGCTGATGTCTTTCTTCTGCCTCTTCGTACTGACTCTGCTGCTTTCAACACTGATGTTTGGTGGTGGGCGGCTGGGACACAGCTTGGCCTTCCGGCTACAACCAAGGAGCCCCAGTGGTAACAACACAGAAGATCCGAAGCCAAGGGAAACTTGTCTCTGAGAATCCTTGTTAATTGAAGTAATTAAATCAGCAGGAAGCCATCTGAACAATTATCACACTACAAGGGAAAACTCATTTTAAGGCCTTAGAATAAACATTCTAATAAATAGCTATTAGTTTATATTTGTAAATACCATCGGCCTATCAGGAAATTTGCTAATAGATTTTTAATTAAGGGGAACTGCACATTTATAGTAGAGCCACACTGCCTTCTGTTCAATATTCCTCCCCTCGCTTGGTTGTGGAGTTCTGGGCTCACTTTGAGAAATGGGCTTCATCTCTCCTGGCCAAAGTGGCTGATAGTTGTTTTCTTTTTTTTTTTTTTTAATTTTTTTTAAATCATAGACTAGGTTATTCCATTGAGAATTGATTCAGTCATGTCTGTATGTCTCCATAGGTGGAGGACACCAAGACTGGTTACCATGAGAGAAATGAGAAAGTCCTTATAGAAAATCTATTCGATATGTATATGTGAATTTTTCCCCCTTGAAATTTGATAATTTCTCAAGGAAGTACTAATGGCTTAATCTTTAGTTCCTTCCAATACAGCTTCTTGTTAGTTCTCACCACAACCTTGGAAGGTACATAACACAGTTACAATGATCCCTGTGTCCTGCATGAAGTACTCAAGGCAGATGTGATTTAATGTCACCCTGCGAGTCAATGACAGAGTTTGGACTACCCCAGGTATTTCAGCTATTCTTGATCTTACTTTACCTTGATATTTCCTCGTCTACTTCTAATGTAGAGGGGCCTAACTATTTGGGGCTCATCTTTAAGAATTTATAGATCTTTTTCAAGGAAAAAAATGCAATTTGTACACATACAATTTTACTTACAAATTGAGGGGATTTGATCACCCTCTGAAAGTCAGTGATAGACCCTGAAAGGTCTATTTATCTCAAGATAGGAACCCCTGCCACTTACCTAGAAATAAGATGTTATCCACTTAGCAGAGGTTTAGATTTCAGGTGAGAACTGAAGATTTAACTTTTTGGGGTCAAAGTTGGGATTGCCTAGCCCATCAGTTCCTTTCAGGTTTGCTCGTTGTCAATAATTCAGGAAAAAGGGCATCAGGTTGAAAATATCAATTAACAAGGGCTTTATCCTTTTTGTTACATTATGAGAAGATACCTACATTCGTTTTCCCTTAAGATGTATTCTATTAAAGATCTTAGAATCAGATATCCTAATACGGTCTCTTGCCCTTTTCTCCAATTCAAGTTCCAAATTGGGGGTTTTGCTTGGATTTGGCATTTACTGACCCTGTTTTATAGGCACACCCATGTTTTTCTCCCTTCTTTGAAATATCAGTGGCAGAGTAATACAATAAAGTTCTGACTTGACATAGTGAGTAGTCTGTAATATGCTAACATTTCTGTATCATGTTAGTATTGCATTAAGCTAACATGACACTAATTCAAGATGACAGGGAAAATGACTAATACAATAAGACCTTCATCTCCTTCCCTAGGGCTGCCACATGTGTCTGATTTAATTCACCTGAAACCTCCCATGGATGGGCAGGGTGAAGGTGCATTAGGGCCATTGAAAGTGGAAGTCCCTGAAAAACAAGAACAACTGGACATTGCCTGCCTTTCCTGCTCCCTTCCCCACCCCCTCATCCCAATTCCTCGGAGGCAGAAGAGGTGGTCAAATAGGAGGCAGGGTTAATTGAATGCATTAAGTTTTGGAATGACAGACCTGGGTTCAGGTCTAAGGTCTGTTAACTATTGATCTTCTGCAACTTACTAAACTTGTCTGAGCTTCAATTTCCTATAGAAAAAAAAATACTACATAACCTTATGGGGCAGATGTTAGGACTAAATATGGTAATGCATACATACTAAGCAAGAAATGGTGGTGTTGGTGATGATGACAACAATGATATTTTGCTGGACCCAGAAATAGAAGGAATTTCTTAGAAATCCCTTGGATCTGGAGACTTACTTAAACAAAATTTTTTTTGTGGTAGAAAAATGCATATCACAAAATTTACCAAGTTAACCCTTTCTAAGTGAACAGTTCAATAGCATTAACTATACTCACATAGTTGTGCAGCTGATATCTGAACTCTAGCACCTTGCAAGACTGAAACTCTATTTCCATTAAACAATAACTCCCCATATATCCCTATTCTCAGCCCCTGGCAACCACCTTTCTACTTTCTGTTTCAATCAATTTGACTAGTCTAGATACCTCATATAATTGAAATCATATTGTCTTTATCTTTTTGTAATTACATTATTTCCTTTAGCACAATGTCTTCAAGGTTCATTCATGTATCAGAATTTCCTTCTTTTTTAAGGTTGAATAATATTCCATTTTATGTAGATACCACACTTTTGTTTGTCTATTCATCTGTTGATGGACATTTGGATTGCTTCCACCATTTGGTTGTTGTAAATAGTAAAATTATGAACATAGGTTTGCAATACTCTTTCAGACTCTACTTTCAATTTTTGGGGGGTATATACTCAGAAGTGAAATTGCCAGACCACAATTTCTTGAAGAACTGCCATATTGTTTTATCAGTATATTATTTGCAAATTTTTCCCCTTAATACATAGGTTGCCTTTCATTCTGTTGTTTATATCCTTTGATGCATAGAAGTTTTTAATTTTGTTGTAGCCCAATTTGTCTATTTTTACTTTTTTGGCCTGTGTTTTTAGTGTCATATTCAGGAAATCCTTGATCAATTCAATGTCATGAAACTTTTTCTCCATGTTTTCATCTATAAGTGTTAGAGTTTTAGTTCTTATGTTTAGATCTTTGACCCATTTTGACTTGATTTTGTCATATGATGTAAGGTAAGTGTCTGACTTCATTCTTTTGTGTATAGATCCAGTGTTCCCAACACCATTTGTTAAAAAGACTGCCCTTTCCCTGTTGAACGATCTTAGCACCCTTGTTGAAAAACATTTCACCATATATACAGGTTTTTTTTTTTCTGGACTTTGTAACTTATTCTATTTATCTATATGTTTGTCTTTATGCCAATACCATGCTGTTTTGATTATTGTAGATTTGTAATACATTTTGAAGGCAGGAACTGTGAGATTTCCAATTTTTTTTTTATTTCAGCATATTATGGGGGTACAGATTTTAAGGTTTCAATAAATGCCCATTTACCCCCTCCCCCCACAAGTCTGAGTCTCCAGCATGACCATCCCCCAGATGGTGCACATCTCACTCATTATATATGTATATACCCGCCCCCCTCCCCCCACCTGCCCAAACCCTATTACTGTAGTACCTATATGACCACTTAGGTGCTGTTTAGTTAATACCAATTTGCTGGTGAGTATATGTGGTGCTTGTTTTTCCATTCTTGGGAAACTTCACTTAATAGTATGGGTTCCAGCTCTAACCAGGAAAATATAAGATGTGCTATGTCACCATTGTTTCTTAGAGCTGAATAGTACTCCATGGTATACATATACCACATTTTATTAATCCATTCTTGGATTGATGGGCACTTGGGCTGTTTCCACAGCCTTGCAATTATGAATTGTGCTGCTATAAACATTCGAGTGCAGGTGTCTTTTTTGTAGAGTGTCATTGGATCTTTTGGGTAGATGCCTAGCAATGGGATTGCTGGATCAAATGGTAGATTCAGTTGTATCGCTTTAAGGTATCTCCATATTGCTTTCCACAGAGGTTGAACTAATTTGCAGTCCCACCAGCAGTGTAGGAGTGTTCCTCTCTCTCTGCATCCACGCCAGCATTTATCGTTCGGAGACTTTCTGATAAAGGCCATTCTCACTGGAGTTAAGTGATATCTCATTGTGGTTTTGATTTGCATTTCCCTGATGATTAGAGATGTTGAGCATTTTTTTATATGTTTGTTGGCCATTCTTCTGTCTTCTTTAGAAAAGTTTCTGTTCAAGTCCTTTGCCCACTTTTTAATAGGGTTATTTGATTTTTTCTTCCTGATTTTCGTGAGTTCTAAGTATATTCTAGTTATCAGTCCCTTATCGGATGCATAGGATGCAAAAATTTTCTCCCATTCTGTAGGTTGTCTGTTTACTTTCATGACTATTTCTTTGGCTGTGCAGAAGCTTTGTAGTTTGATCATGTCCCATTTATTTATTTTTGTTGCTGCTGTGATTGCCTTTGGGGACTTCTTCATAAACTCTTTGCCTAGGCCGATGTCTAGGAGAGTGTTTCTAACTTTTTCCTATAGAATTCTAATAGTTTCATACCTTAGGTTTAAGTCTGTTATCCAGCGTGAGTTGATTTTTGTGAGAGGTGAAAGGTGTGGGTCCTGTTTTAGCCTTCTACAGGTGGCTATCCAGTTTTCCCAGCACCATTTATTGAAGAGGGATTCTTTTCCCCAGCGTATGTTTTTGTCTGCTTTGTCAAAGATTAGATGGCTATATGAGGATGGTTTTATATCAGGATTCTCACATCTGTTCCACTGGTCCATATTCCTATTTTTGTGCCAATACCATATTGATTTAATTACTACAGCTTTGTAGTATAGTTTGATATCTGGCATATTAATGCCTCCCATTTTGTTTTTGTTGCCTAGAATTGCTTTGATATTCGGGGTCTTCTTTGGTTCCATATGAAGCCTAAAATTATTTTTTCTATATCTGTGAAGAATGCTGATGGGATTTTAATAGGTATTGTATTGAATCTGTAGATCAGTTTGGGTAGTATAGACATTTTGATGATGTTGAGTCTGCTGATCCACGAGCATGGTATGGATTTCCATCTGTTTACATCCTCTGCTATTTCCTTCCTCAGTGTAGATCTCCAATTTTGTTTTTCTTTTTTGTATGATTGTTTAGGCTATTTGGTGTTACTTATATGGATTTTAGGATGGATTTTTCTATTTCTTCAAAAAATGTCATTCAGATTTTGATAGGAATTGCATTAAATGTGTGGATTGTTTTGGGTAGTATTGACATCATAATACATCATAACAAAATGTTCATAGGTCTCCCAGCACACGAACATGGATATTTTCAATTTATTTATGTCTTTAACTTTTTCAGCAATGTTTTATAGTTTTCATTGTGTCTTTTGCCTTTTTGGTTTAGTTTATTTATAGGTATTTTATTCTTTTGATACTATTATAAATGGAATTGTTATCTTAATTTTCTTTTGGATTGTTCAAGGAGACTTGCTTTTTGTTATTTTTTTCTTAAAGTGTTTAGTTTTTCAAATCATATGGGCATGCATCAAAAAATCCCCAGAGTATAGAAGCATATACAGTGAAAAATAAGACTTCCTCCATATCTGCCCACCAGCCCCAAAGTACCCTTTCTAGAATCCATCATCCTTGCTAGTTTGACACTTTTCAGCGATACATAGAGATGACGATGATATATATGCTGTTCTGCACCTTCATTTTTTTCTTTTAAACTTATTATATCTTGGAGATAGTTCTTTATCAGCACACCAAGAAATATCTCATTCTTTGTAAAGGCTACCTATATATGTGTTAAAAAAAAAACCTATTTCCATAGTTGAGAGACATTTAGATTGTTTTCAGTCTTCACTGCTAGGAAGAATTCTTCACTAGACATCTTTGTGTATGTATCTTTGAGCATATGGGTGAAACTTATCTTTAGGGTACATTTCTGTATATGTTTCTAGAGTGGCAATGGCTAGGTCAAGATTATGTATATGTAAATTTTTGAAAAATTGTATGGCCTTTGTACGAATTTACACACCTGTTGATAGTATATGAGGATGAAGTTTCCTCCCCACATCCCTGGGAGAATTTCAGTTTTTGCCAATCTGATAGGTGAAGACAATCGCATATTTTTAATAGCTTAATTTACATTTCCATAATTATGAGTCATGTTCAGTATATTTTTAAAGTATATATATATTTTACCCTGTGCACCACATTACATATTTCATGCACATTCATTTATTAGGTTGATGGACTTGCAGGAACTTCTTATATTAGACAAAATTAGCCGCTGGGCATAGGTGTCATACTGTTTTCTAGTTTTTATTTCTTTTTGATGTTGTTTATGGTGATTATATTATTGTGCAGACACTTTACATTTTTGTAATGTAAAGTACAATAATGTAAAGTGTAATGTAAATGTAATATTACATTTTGTAATATGGAATTATATTAAAATTGTTTTATGGCTTTTGTATTTTGTATCTTGCTCAGAATGGTTTTTTCTAATTTAAAATTAGAAAATAAATTATCCTAGTGTTTTTACATTTTTAATGTCCTAATGTTTGATCTGTTTAATGTTTCATCTATTCAACATTTATTTTGAGGTAAGCAGTGAATTAGGGATCTCGATTTTTTCCAGATGAATAGCTAGTTGTCATAATACATTTTATTGAAAAGAATCTACCTTTTTTCCAATGATTGAACTACTACCTTTGTCATATAATACATTTTCATATTTAGATTCATTTCTGGACTCCCTATTCTTTTGTCTGTTTTGTGCACCTAGATCAAAATATTTTAATGACAATAGCTTTGTTCATTCAAGATATATTCTATTGATATTATTGAGATTATATAAAATTTAGAGATTGATTTAGGATGAAGTGACATCCTTACAATACTCAATCCTCCTTCCAAAAACAGGGTTGTGTTTCCATTCATTTGAGTTTTCTTTCATGTTCCTCTTTAGTGCCTTAAAGTTTTATTTTTATAGATTCTTTTATTTTATAGATACTTTTTAAAGTTTATCCCTAGGTATTTTATCTTTTTAAACTCCTATTTATAAATGAAAGTTTTTTCCATTATGTGATCTCATTGAGATATTTGTATATAAAGAAAGATATTGTTATCTGTATATAAAATTTAAATACTCACTTTCCTGAGTTCTTTTGATTTTTTTCTAACAGATTTTCATTGATCTTCTCAGGTTTCATAGGCATATTATCTTACTATGTACAAATAATCATTATTTTTCCTTTCCCTTTCCAATTTGAACTATCACATTTTTGCAGTTTGCTAAAGCATCTGGAACAATGTTAAATGGTGGTAGTGGTAGTGGGTATCTTATTTTATTCCAGAGTTTAATGGGAATGCTTTGATGATTCACTATTATACATGATAATGACTTTTTCTTTATATAGGTTTTTAAAGTCATATTAAAGTTGTGTCTATTTCTTATATTTTAATAATTCATTTTTTCAACCAAGACTGAATGTTGTATATCATTCAATACCTTTAACAGCATCTTTGAAGATGATTGTATCATTTTTCTGAGTTGATATGTGACTATAGTGAGTCCCTAATGTTAAACTATCTTTGCATTTTAAATCTTAGTATATTATTCTTTTAGTGTGCTGCCAGATTCTAAGTGCTGATATTTTATTCAGGATTTTCGCATTACTATTCATAAGTGAGATTTGCTCTGTATTTAAAAAAAATATATGCTATCTTTGTCAGATTTTGGTGTCAAAGTTTTTTCTGGCTTTGTAAAAAAAATTGGAAATATTCTTTTAGGACTGAATAGTTTAAGTAGTATTAGTTGTCTGTTCTGTGAAGGTTTGGTAATTTTCCTTTGTGAAACTATCTGGGTCTTCTATATTTTGGGTTGCTAGCTCTTTGATTACTTTCTGAATTACTTTTTTTTTTTTTTTTGAGACAGAGTCTCACTTTGTTGCCCAGGTTAGAGTGAGTGCCATGGCGTCAGCCTAGCTCACAGCAACCTCAAACTCCTGGCTCAAGCAATCCTCCTGCCTCAGCCTCCCAAGTAGCTGGGACTACAGGCATTCGCCACCATGCCCGGCTAATTTTTTTTTTTGTATATATTAGTTGGCCAATTAATTTCTTTCTATTTATAGTGGAGACGGGGTCTCGCTCTTGCTCAGGCTGGTTTCGAACTCCTGACCTCGAGCAATCCACCCGCCTCGGCCTCCCAGAGAGCTAGGATTACAGGCGTGAGCCACTGCGCCGGGCCCGAATTACTTTTTTCTTTTTTTTTTTTTTTTTTTTTTTTTTTTTAAAACCTCATGTGCTACTTTATCCGAATTACTTTTAAAATTAGTATTTTAGACTTTTGCCTCTTCCTGGGTCAACTTTGATTATACTACTGTTCTAGGGAAATTGAAGTTGAAGAACTATTTCATACCTGTCTTCAACTTCACATGAAATTGGTTAATGTCCTTTGTAATGATTTTTTGAATTATCTTTTATTATTATTTCCTCATTATCACTTGATATTTTGTACATATTTTTATATATTTTCTTCTTTTGTTCTTTATTAGTTAATGGTATATCCATTTTATTAATTTTTTCTAAAGAACCAGCTCTCAATTCATTTGCTTGTCATAACTTTTTATGTTTTTAAATCACTAGTTTTTGCTTTTATACCTACTTATTCCTTATCTTTGATTTCTTTAGACTTATTTTATTTATTATTGTGTGTTTTAAAAAAATTTGGGGGAGTTTATCTAACTTATTTTTATTGTTTCCTGTTTAGTGATATACACATTTTAAACTTTGATTTTCCCACTGAACAATTGCTTTTGCTTTACTGTGTAGGTTCTCTTGCATATTTTTCATCATTGTAGATAATCTGAAATTAGGATGTTGATTTCTTCTTTGATTCAGAAATTATCTAATATGCACTTTGATCCAGAAATTACTTAATATGCACAGAAATTATTTAATATACATTTTCAGGTACAGTGTATTTATTATGCAGTGCATTCTCCTATCCAAGTACTCACCAGGCTTGACCCTGCTTAGCTTCTGAGATGGGATTGGGCTGGTTCAGGGTAGTATGGCTGTAGACTTACGTAGTGCATTCTTATTAGTTCTTTGCATTAATACTTTTCAATTAGAGAATGCTATCTGAGGTGCTTCTAATGTTGAAAATTTAGTTTATTTATGGCTTTACTCACACCCAGTGATGTTTTTTCATTTGTTTTTACCTGGTATGTCTTGTCTGTCCTTTTACTTTGAATTTTCTATCGAACTTGGCTTTCAATACATATTTTATGTGAAACATATAGCTGGACTTTACATTGTTATTCAATCTTAGAGTCCCTTCCTTCCTTCCTTCCTTCCTTCCTTCCTTCCTTCCTTCCTTCCTTCCTTCCTTCCTTCCTTCCTTCCTTCCTTCCTTCCTTCCTTCCTTCCTTCCTTCTTCTTCTTCTTCTTCTTCTTCTTTTCTTTCTTTCTTTCTTTCTTTCTTTCTTTCTTTCTTTCTTTCTTTCTTTCTTTCTTTCTTTCTTTCTTTCTTTCTTTCTTTCTTTCTTTCTTTCTTTCTTTCTTTCTTTCTTTCTTCTTTCTTTGTTTCTTAGATGAGGGTCTCGCTATGTTGCTGAGGCTGGTCTTGGACTTCTGGCCATAAGCAATCCTTCTGCTTTGGCCTCCCCAAAAGCTGGGATTATAGGCATGAGGCCACCACACCTGGCAAAAATCTTTTCTTTCTTTAAACAAGTGTCTTAATGTAGGAATTCCCCAGGTCCTAACACAGAGATTCTAGAGCAAACAGTTTATTTGGGAGATGCTCCAGGAGGTATCAGAAGGGAAATAAGGGGAAATAAGACAGGGAAGGGGAGACAGCTAATACAGGGAGCGGGAGTGATCAGATTACTGCTCAATCCCACTGGGGACCTCTGGAAGACCGTGCCACACCCACCTCTGCATTATCTACCCAAAGGATAGGACATGAGCTATTTACCCATCCACTCCCATTCTTCTTTGAATGAGAGCTGGTCCCTGAGGCATTAATGGCCTGGCAGTTTTGTCTTGCCCCTGTGTGGGCTGAGCATAACTCTATAGCCAGACAAAGCCCTGTGGTACTGTCCAGGTTCTTGCAGAAAGAAGCCATTGGCCCAGATGGGAGTGGCGAGTGCTGGGGAGTTATGGACAGGGCACTGGCAGCATCTGCTATGAGAGATGAACTAATCTTTGCAGAAGTTTCTGGGATGCTGAGAAGCTGGGCCAGGAACATTATTTAGAAACACTTAGGCACTGACTTGCTTTGTTTTTCTCCCCCCACTGGATTAGAATGTAGCCTTGCTGATCTGGAGTCTGGCTCAGGAGTTGGATAGCCTAGGATGTCTGTAAATATTCTCTGTCAAGAGCACAAATTATTTATGCACATTCTTCCTGTAAGTCACACGTGGAGCAGCAAAAATTGAGCTTCCCAGTTTTGATAGGGGCGTAGCCTCACAGGCAGCATCATTAGAAATTGCATGCCCCACTAAGGTCTCTGGGGGCCAGGGGAGCCTGTCGTAGTCTATATGGCCATTCCATATCTGATAATTAAAAAATACAGATTTTTTTGGTTAAATGAATCAAAAATTAATATTACAATGGATGTGTGTATCTTTCCATTTCAATCTTACACGAACTATTGCTACTTTATTTACATTACTGGGAAGACAGTTGTGTCTCATATGGCCTATTTTATGTTTTCTGTTTTTAAAGCTGTCACTGCCACTGCCTGTTTTTCTTTTCCTCTCTTTCTTTCCCTCCTCTTCTTCCTCTTCCTTTTCTTTTTTCTTGTCCTATTGTTTGATTTATGGTATTTTCTTCGATTTATTTTACGTGTTAAAAGAAAAAATTTAGACAAACTAAATTTAGCAGAGTTTATTTGAGCAAAGAACAATTCATGAATTGGGCAGTACTTGGAACCAAGAGAGAGTCAGAGAGCTCCCCCCAGCAACGTAGGCAGGCCATGTTTATAAAGAAAAAGGATGTGACATAAAAAGTTTGATTGGTTACAATTGGGTGTGTTTGCCTTCTCTGGGTGTGGCATGATCTGTTAGCTGCCTGTGATTGGCTGAAGCTTGGCTGCTGTGGTTGGCTGAGACTCAGCTATTTTTCACAAGAATATACTCTGAAGTTAGGTTGCAGTTTCTTTGCATGCTTAAATTAGGTTGCAGTCATTATGTATAGAGGCGGCTTTAGACAACAGTTAATTTAATTTAATGTAATTTAACATTTTCCTCCTTTTTGGTCAGCCTTTCTATTTTGAGAGATTGGCCAAAATTTTGGGCAGTGATGCCATGCTCTCTCACCATCATAATAGACTTGTTTGGTCTCAGCATGGAATTCACACTTGGTGACATCATCAGTGCGGTGATTCTTTATGTTCATGTTTTCATTATTCTAACCACCGTGAGACCTTTCCATGTGTAATGAACGGCTACACACAAGCATTTAAGACTCTTGAGAGGATGCAGCTCACCAAGGAGACTAGTATGATGGCTTTCAGGAGTATAATATTGACAGACTGAAGTATATGCCTTAACAGAAGCCCCTATGAATCAAACCAATCAAAATCAAATGCATCAAAACTGAGTCAGAAGAGGAATTTACTTGTTTTAACCAATAGCTTATTTGTTGATTTTTTGCGACTGAGTTTCTATCACATCAGGCATATTTATCCAAGTACAGCAGGAGGTGTTATCTCCCACACTTCTCCTGTTCAGCCAGCAGATAGTTCAAGGCAATCATGTTATCTAAAACAACTTTAGCAAGAGAATTTAAAGAAACTGTCTGGGCTACTATAGCCTTTGCAGTAGAACCAGCTACAGTAGCTAATGTTTGAGACAGATTTCTAATCATAATCTCATTTATATTTATGCCAAGCCAGGGAAGAAGCATTTTACCAAAAGATGCCCATTTAGAGGGACTTACACCTGCTGGAAAATTTCTTCTTATTCTATAGTGTGAATTAAGAGGTGTGTACCAATGTTCAGTTTCCAATTGGTGGTATAATGACAGTGTTACTGTTAGAATCCTTAATCCACCTTGGCTTCTTATTTTCCTCTTATTGAGACATGAAGTTGCCCACATATATGGTTGGTTGATAAATCCTGCACAGATAAAAATACATCCTAGAAGGGCACAACAGACAGTTCCCTGTGGGATACTTTCTGCATTAGGAATCACCAAGAGAAAAGCATTAGTAATTTTGTCTAAGGTTCCATTATTGAATCATTGCATGGTTGGAGGCTACTGACAATTAAGGGATTAGGATTATAAATTTGGCTATAAACTGTCAAATTATCCTTTCTTTTGTTTTCTTATTCAATTTCTGGCATAATTTAGCTATAAAACCCTCACTACAGGGTTTGGCCTACTCTTAGATTTAAACAAGGAATCTGAATACATGAATCTAAAAACCTAACCCTATACAAAAGACCAGATGTACAATTTGAACAAATAGTCAAACTTGGAATACCAGTGAAATTTGTTGCAGGGTGAACCAGAGAATCTCTAAGATCATGCAAGATTTAGGTTTAACATGGCATATCCAATATTCAATTAGGTTCCCTGCAGAAGATATGATTATAAAATTTTAATTATCACATTATCTTGCCATGCGTAAACAGAAAAGAAACACAGGGAAAAGAAGAAAGAGTACAAAGGTGTAATGGTGACAGAAGAGAGAAGTCTTGATCCACGAGTCCATGTCTAGGATTCCATCTGCTTGTGGGGAAAAAGTTCCCCAGTCAGCTTCGCCTTGAGGTTTCCAAAGGGTCTGTCCGAAGAGTCTGGGGGGCCCAGCTATGGTTTGAATGTGTCTTTCAAATTTCATATTTTGGAAATTTAGTCCCCAAATTCATATGTTTATGGTATTTGGAGATGGGGCCTTTGGGAGGTAATTAGAATTAGAGAAGGTCATCAGAGTGGAGACCCCATGAAGAGACTGGTGGCTTTACAAGAAGAGGAAGAGACTTGAGCTGATATACTCTTGCCCTCTTACCATGCAATGTCTTCTACCATGTTATAACACAACAGGAAGGCTCTCACAAGATGCCAGTGCCATGCCCTTGGACGTCACGGCCTTCAGAACTGTAAGAAATAAATTTCTTCTTTTCATCAATTACCCAATCTCAGCTATTCAGTTTTTGCAACAGCAAACAAGCTTGTCTTACTTTGCCCTCTTGAGTTGAAAGATGTGAATCCAAGACTTCAGGCCCTGAAGTTTTTTTTTTGGGGGGGGTGGGTATGGGGTTTCACTGTGGCCTTGAACTCCTGGGCTTAAGCAATTCTTCTGCCTCTGCCTTCCAAGTAGCTGGGACTTTAGGTATGCACTTCTATGCCCAGCTAACCCCGAAGTTTTGCTGCAAAGAAGAATTTGGTATGATCCTTTCCAAAGGAGTTCAAGGGCAGTATTTCTCTAGTGTCTTTTCCAAAAGACCCAATTTCTATGCTCCAGGTTGTGAAAGATCAGGTTGTCATCACTTAGTGGGTCACAAAGGGCTTTCACCTTGTGAAAACATACTTGGGCCTACTTTTGCAATATCGAGTCATGTCAGAGTTTGTAAGAGCAGGAGATACATGAGGTTCTATTATTAGGGTCATAGGGCTTCCAGTACCTATTTCATACGGGGTCAATCTGTGTTTTCCACTGGGGATAGATATGATTGTCATTAAGGCCAACAGTAATGCTTTTGGCTAAGGCAATGCAGTCAATTTAGTTAATTTTTCCTAATACCATTTGTTTGTAGTATATTTTTTAACTGTTTTATAACTTGTTCCATGAAACAAGTACCTGTATTACTGGAGGTTTCTCCAGGAATGCCCGATAAGGGAAGGACATTTTCTAGTAGTCTTTTAGCTATTATCATAGCACTGGCCTTCCTGCATGGAAAAGCTTCTACAAAACCAGAAAACATGCATTGAAAGTGGCGTTAGAAGGAAACTCATTTTCAGTGTTCCAGTGATCCAGTAGGTGCCAGAAATGTATCACCTGAGGTTTTTATTGTCTTACCAGAATTATGGGTTTGACAAACCAAACTTGGTTATAAACCACTATAGCAATTTCAGAACAGTTACCCCACCAATTTTTTCCCCATAATTTTTATTGTTTTTATCTGCTCCATGATGAGTCATAGAGTACAGAGCTTTTAATAATGGAAGATTTAAGGACTCAAAAGGGATCAGAAGGCTATCCAGCATGAGTCCATGCTTAACATTGAATTTACACCCTCTTAAATAGCAGTTTTGTTTCTCCAATTCAGGTGCATTTCAATGTTTATTAAATAGGTTATCATAGGTAATTTGTCTTGGATCAATCTTATGGAGTACATTCAAATTGTACATCTTAATAATTTCAGTACTGGCTATCTTAGCATGAAAATATGCCAAAGCATTTCCTTGGTATTCAATTAATTCTTATTCTGCTGGATGTTGGGTTAACACTTTATGAAGCCAATCAGTTTCTTCTTTAGAGTTCTGGGAATTCTCACCCAGTCCCATGCAATGAACTTGCAAATTATCAGAAACCTATACTTGTCAGAATCCTTTCCATGAATCTCCTTCACTTTAGGTTTATAGTTACTTGAAGTTGATTATCTTTCAGGAACATACCAGAGTAAAACACTGAACTCTTTGTGAATGGTAAGATATAAAATGGCCATGGTTAAAGATCTGATGAGAGTTAATTATAATAATATAATTTATAAGGAGATTTGGTAATTCTGTGGCATCCATTTACATAATAACTAGATTTATGACTGATAGCATTATGCTAGAACCATTAGATTTCTATAAATTTCATACAATTCCTGAGACACATATTAATAGCACATCCATACAAATATAACTAAAAAAATGTTTAGCATTACATATTATTTGACTATACTTCCCATGTAATTTAATATATCAAAAAAGCCTAATTGGTTTAATAGCTCTCTTTTTACAAGGAGGTATATACTTTTAATGTGTTCTAAGGGCCCATTTAGAAAATCCAAAAGTTAATTTGAGGTCAAGAAAAAGACTTAACTCAGAATTTGATTTTTGGAAGTTTGTCAAAAATATCAAGGATTTGAAACACTTGATCAAAATAAGATTGCAGGTAACTGTGACATAATAGTCGTTCATTTAACCACAGTGTTAATTAAAGGACTTCAAAGGCAAATGCAGAAAGTTATATAGTTGTAGAAAAACCTTAGCTCTTTTAAAAGAGATGACTCAGTTTTCTCAAGTGATCAAAGCCTACTAAAGACAACATGAAGCACCAGAAATTATCTTGGTAAAACACAGAATCTTTGTTTCCTAGGCCAATTACATTAAAGGTAAAGAAAAACCTTTCATATCTTCCTGTTAAAAGCAGACCAATACTCCAAGAAAGTCTTGTTGTTTTAACAAGAGAGAACTAAATTTTAATTTTGCATTAGTGTACTTTTGATATTAATGTTCAAGTTTCAGAAAAACTTATAAATAATTCTCTTCTAATTTTAGCCAGTTTGATCACAAATAATATTCCTTTTACAAGATTCATCTTCCACAAACCTTCTACAGATTTCTTTATCCATTTGGCTATTTTTGCCCTGGGCTTGTCCTTTTCTTATTTTGAAACAGCCAGACATGCTACTTTAGCACAGAAATTATTCTTTATCTCTTAACGAAACAAAAATTTCTCATAACTTATGGCTTTGTCTTACTAAAAGCACCTGTTACCTTTCCTGCACACTTGCATATAGAATTGTTTCCCTAATTCTTTCTAGTAATTTTAGTTACATATATTAATTAGAATTCATAAACATAAGTGACCTTAATTTCCAGTGAACACTACGAAGCAAGCAATTTAAAATTGTCTGTTGCATCAGCAATCTGCAGATTGGCAAAGAACCATCATTTTTAGAAGCATGTGCTTTCTCATAGTACAATTTGTTGATGAGGCACAAAACATGTTTACTAACAATCCCAAATCTTTAGTCACTTTGTAATAAGAAACTGTAGAGAAGACAAAATTTTATCTCTATTCTTAGATTTTTCTTGCTAGGGCTAAGAATTAAATTATTATTTGTAAATATTTCCCTTAGTCTCAACTTTTCAACGTCTCAACTTTTCTGCCAATAAAAGTGTTAAAACTTCTGATATAGGGAGGACATCTTTCACATGGGAATGTTATCTTAGTTACGTCTATTTAACTCACTTTTAAAAAACAATTATGCTTGGATTGCTCATGAAGATGAGATAGCTGGCCATTATCTTATTTTTTTCCGACAAATTTTATAACATGGAGATAACATGAGCTTATTGTACCAATAAACCTAGGTAGGAAAAGCCATACATCTGTATTATATTTAATGCCAACAACTCTGAAGATACGCCTATTTTAATCAGACCAACAATATTCTTATTTGTAAGGATTACCCAAGTCATGTGAACTCGAAAAGCATTTGAGTTAGCTCTTATTTTCTTAAGAAAATACTTTATTTATATCAGCACTTGTTTTTTAGGCTAATTAGAATTCTTTCATAATTTAATTTTAGCAATATCATAAAGAGATAGAACAATATCACACCTATACATGCAGACATACATAAACATATAGACAGAAATACGTCTTATAGCTTTCATTCTAAAATTTTAGTCATGTGGTACAAAAATACAATCGTTTTGTATGCCTCAGCATGGATACTTCCGGTCTTGCCTTATAGCCAGAGACTGGTGTCTCCTTTGTTTTTTTTTGGTTTGTTGTCAAGGTTGAATGACAGACCAATTCATTAGTTTCTTTCTCCCCTTAAGAAAGAATTTTGGGGCACAGCAATGATCATGACAACATGAAAGAGGTGAGTTCTTGCTCGAGGGGGGAGGGGGGCCTGGGCAATATATGTAACCTTAACACATGTACCCCCATAATACGCTAAAAAAAAAAAAAAACATGAAAGAGGTGGACAGAGTTGGCAGAGCATATGTCCAGAGTGGTTTGAGAAGAGGGTTTTCAGTCACCTGAGTGGTCCCCATAGGAGAAGCAGGATTTAATAGAGAAAATAGAGGACTAATTCCTACAAACATTTTTCTGAAAATGGTCCAAGTGTCAACTGGACAGATTTGGACATGGAGGCCTTTCAGACTTCATTTGAAACTCTCACCTAAGAAAGATTTTTTTTTTTTCTCTCTGAGAGATTGGTTGGTTATTATCCCAGGAGTGAAGACTCGGGGCTTCGTCTGGTGGGGAAATAGGGCAGGCCAAAAGGAGTGGATCCATCAGGTTGCTGATGTAAAAATGGACATTTTCTCTTCCAATGGCCTGGCTGTTTACAATAAAGGCACTCATCTCAGGGCAGAGAGTTCTTTACTTTGGGGCCCCTTGATTTAAAATACATATAGAAGGTCCTTTTGATACCTGTAGCAGTTGTACATAAATACATGTTCCTGTTTGCCTTTTGTAAGGAGTTTCTCCACTGTGGCCACTGTAATCTAAGTTACATTTGGCAAGGTTCACTTATTTCTCTAGAAAAGCATAATTTCTGGACCCATAGTTATTATATGTTAAATTGGCTGGAGTTCCAGATGGAAAAATTCTAGACTTCTTGGCTCAAGATAAAGCCATGATTCCTTGTCTTCTAGTAACCTCACCCACCTACTGAACCCAGTCCAACTTCTATCTGACCCAGTCAGACACCTGAGGCCTCCATAAAGGAGCCAGTACTATTTTATGTCACAACTTCTGAACCCAGTCTGGATAAAAAAAATGTTCAAATAAATTTGGAGAGCTCAAAACACAAGAACTCACCTACCACCCGAGTTGCCGTGAGAGAGCAGTGGGGACACTGGGCCTGGTAGGCACCTTCACTTGGTCACTTTGTGCTCCTGGGGGTCACTGGAGACTTCAAATCCCACTTCTGACGCTGAACTGTTAACAGAAAAACATTAGGCAGATGAAATTTAGCAGAGTTTATCTGAGTCAAGAGCGATTCACAAACCAGGTGTGACTCAGAACTAGGAGACATGCAGAGCTCCACCCAGCAACAGGGCAGGCAGGCAATATCTATAGACAAAAAAAGGAAGTGATGTTCAGAAACAACCTGATTGGTTATAGCTAGCCATTTTTGCCTTATATGGACTTGGTCTGATCAGTTGGCAGCCTGTGATTGGCTGAAGCTCAGCTGCCATGATTGGCTGAGACTCAGCTATTTGTTACAAGAATATACGCTGAAGTTAGGTTGAAGTTTTTAATTTATTTTTTCTATATATATTAGTTGGCCAATTAATTTCTTTCTATTTATAGTAGAGACGGGTCTCACTCTTGCTCAGGCTGGTTTTGAACTCCTGACCTTGAGCGATCCGCCCGCCTTGGCCTCCCAGAGTGCTAGGATTACAGGTGTGAGCCACCGTGCCTGGCATGAAGTTTGTTTTTTTGTTTTGTTTTGTTTTGTTTTGTTTTTTACATAGTAAGTTAGATTGCAGTTCACTATCTATGGAGGTGGGTTTAGGTCAAATTTAATTTAATTTAACATATGTTTGTATATTTATGTGTCATGATATATTCCTTCTGATAATCTGGAAAGTTTATACTCTTCAAAAATTTTTTTAAATAATAATTTTCATACCATAAGATGCATTCATTTTAAGTGTAGATTTGGATGAATTTTGACAAATGTATACTTTTGTGTAACCACAACCCCAATAAGATAAGATCATTTCATTACCCCCCAAAGCACCCTATTCCCTATATGATCAATCCTCTCTGTACTCCAGCTTCAAGCAACCCCTGACCTACTTTATGTATCATAGACTAGCTTTGCTTGTTTCAGAAATTCATATAAATGGAATTTTACCCTTTTTTTTGTCTGATTCTTTCACTTAGCTCAATGTTTTGAGGTTTATTCCTGTTGCATGCATGATTAGTTTGTTCTTTCTTACTCCTGAGCAACATTCCATTGACTGGATATACAAAAATTTTTTTATCTGTTTGATCTGAGGTGGACATTTGGGTTATTATGAATAAAGCTGATACAGATATTCATGTACAAATCTCTCAGTGGACATATGTTTTTATTTCTCTAAGCTAAATACCTAGGAGTGAAATGGCTGGGTCATATAGCAGGTGGATGTGCTTAATTTTTTAGCAGAATCATTTTCCAAAGTGGTTGTACCATTTTACCCTTCCACGAGCAACGTATAAGAATTCCAGATGCTCCATATCTTCCTTAATACTTGGTATTCTCAGTCTTTTAACTTTAGCCATTTTAGTAGGTGTGCAGTGATTTCTTGCTGTGATTTTAATTGTGCAATATCTTGATGATTAATGAGGATGAGCGCATGTTTGCATAGGCTTACAGACAGACCATTAGTATATCTCTTTTGGGTCTTTTGCACAACTTTTTAGTTTTTGTAACAGATCATTAAATACACTTATTTCTCCTCAAATGCCATCCTTCAAGAGATTGGCATAATATTATTATAGTTTCTCTATAGGGTTATTTATAAAATTGATGGACTTTATTATTTTCTTTGAGCGGTTTAGGGTTATAGAAAAAATTGAAGGAAAAGCACAGAGAGTCCTTGTTCCTCCCATTCCCCCAATTTTAACATCTTACATTAGTGTGGTAAATTAGTTACAATTGATAAACAAATATTGGCATATTGATTATTATTAACTAAGGTAAATAGTTTACATTAGGGTTCACTCTTTGTGTTGTACATTCTATCATTCTATGGGTTTTGACAAATGTTAAATAATAACAGGCATCCACCATTATATTATCAAACAGAGTAATAGTTTCACTGGCCTAAAAATTCCCTGTGCTCCACCTATTCATCCCTTCTTCTCTTGTGGAGTCCCTAGGGATCACTTATCTTCTTACCATTTCCATAGTTTTTCCTTTTCCAGAATGTTCTATATTTGGAATCATATAGTATGTAGCCTTTTCAGATTGGTTTCTTTCATCTAGCTCAATACATTAAAGATTAAACTCAATGAAGTTATTTGTGTACCTTTAAAAAGTATTGATCCCTGTATCTTCTCTCTTTATCTAATTTTTGTTATTGTGATTTCTATAATATCATAACATTTATATACACATAAACAATTGTGATGCTCACAATTGTTTAATCTTATTGGTTGTTCATTCCCAGTTCTTTTACTATAACTTGTTAATTATTTTCTTGATTGACTAGAATTTTCTTCAGTAGTTTCTTCAAAAAGTATTAATGGTAATAACATTCCTGAATATGTACATATTTGAAAATTTCTCTTGCTTTTCTGTTTCCTTAAGGAATCTGTAGACCTCATATCACTTTTTGTTGATTTTTTTTTTTTTTTTTTTTACCATTGACTGTTGCTATGGAGCAGTCTAAGAACAGAGTGATATTTTCCCCTGTAGATGTGATATCATTTTTTTCTCTCACTTCTTATCCATAGAATTATTTCATTATTACTGGTATCCAGCAATTTTTACTACTCAGTCTTTTGTCAACTTGTAGATCTCTACTTGGGTAAGTTTTCTTGTATTTTATCTTTTACTTTTTTCCCCTGTTTTATACGTTTCCTCTGAGACAGCCGATCCGCCCCTGGAGGCACACACACCTCAGTAGGCTGTTCACGTATAACCCTTCTGTGCCCTGGGCAATGCTAGCCCTCAGTGCATGGGATCTGGTCTGCAGGTCTGACCTCTGGGTCCCAGAGTTCAAACTGTATCCCCACCAGGGAGAGGAGTTCTGGTCCCAATTCACCCACAGGGAGCCCAAGCTGGGTCTGTGTCTCTCAGCCTCTGAGTTGGCACCGTTCTCCTGGGAACACCGTGCCAGCAGCACCTGGGAGGGCGGGCGGGTAGGGAGCTCACAGTCTGAGTTCCCCTGAGTCAGGTGTAGGGTCCCAAACGGGAAGGTCCCGTTCCCTGGAGGTGCCTCCGGCTGGTGGCTGTATTGTCTCTCTGGGCAGCTGCGGGTAGGGTCGGAGGAGGGGAGGAGGAGGCAATATGGCGCCTGCCGCGCGGCTCGGGTCTGTGCACACGGAGGTGCCCCGAGGGATTTGGGAGCCTGGTGCTGCGTTCGCTACAGGCTCACTGCTAGCTGGCGGTGGCCATCTCTGGGCTGGTGTCCGCAGGTCTCTCCACCCGCTGGAGAGCCCACCAGCAGTCCCAAATGCAGGGGAGGGGAAAGGTGATTTATCCAGCTACCCTTGCCGCTGGTCTCCGGGCTGCTCCGGCGGTCTCAGCTTCCAGTTCTCCTCCGCAGCCTCCTCCCGTGGAGTCTCCCGGGGTCTCAGGTACCCTTCCTTCCGGCCCTCGTCTGCTGTTTGCTCACCTTCTTGCTTCTTTTTTCTAATTTCTGCTAGAATCTGTCTTTTCTGCGGAGACACTCTGTCTGGTGGTGTTTCTCGTCCGCCATCTTGATCCTCCTCATATGCCTTTTATTTGACATTTTCCTTTTCTTTTTTCCCTACATTTTCTTTGCATAAGTCAGATAGTGGCTCTTTTAAAAATTATTGCTCATTTTTAAATGGGCCTTGGGGCTTCTTCCTAGAATAGCTATTTGCTGAAGGATGGCACGTCAGAAGGTCTGGAAGGGATAAATCGGGATGAAGGCAGTTTGAGTAGCAGGTAGGTTGAGTTTCAGCCTGTGGTCTCTAGAAATATTTCTATAAGAACTTTTCCCTGTAGCTCTGATTCTTCTTCAAGTTAGCAAGAAGACTTCTAGACTCTCAGTGTATAACACAGATTTTTTTTTTTTTTTTGAGACAGAGTCTCGCTTTGTTGCCCAGGCTAGAGTGAGTGCTGTGGCGTCAGCCTAGCTCACAGCAACCTCACACTCCTGGGCTCAAACAATCCTTCTGCCTCAGCCTCCCAAGTAGCTGGGACTACAGGCATGCGCCACCATGCCCGGCTAATTTTTTGTATATATATTAGTTGGCCAATTAATTTGTTTCTATTTATAGTAGAGACGGGTCTTGCTCTTGCTCAGTCTGGTTTCGAACTCCTGACCTCGAGCAATCCGCCCACCTCGGCCTCCCAGAGAGCTAGGATTACAGGCGTGAGCCACCGCGCCCGGCCCTATAACACAGATTTTTAAAAGAATGTATTTGAGCTTTTATTCCTCCTCAGTTGATAATAATTAGCAGCTGTATTTTCCCTCCCTCCGTGCCTGGCCAATATATTTCTTACTGAAAAGTCATGTATTTTCGTACTCTCATTCTTTCTCTCTCTCTGATACACACAAACACACACACACACGTCTAAGTGTTACCATGTTATCATACTATTTATATGGCTCTGCAATTAGATTTTCTCAATAAATATAATAGTTATCATCTTATGTCAGCCTATCTACAGCTACCTCATTCTTTAAAACAAAAACAGCTATAAATCATTTTTTTTGGTATTTTGTTCAAAAAATATATATTTTATATGCTATAGGGTTAATTTGATATAACCTACTCCACCATTACTGGAACTGGAAATTCAATTAAATGTGATCTTGGTTTGGGATTTTATAGTTCAAAAGTTGCTTGTGTTATAAGACAGATATTCAGTATACAGTAAATATGCATTAAGTTATTTTGAGTCTACCTCTTTATTAATATGTCTTACATTTACCTACTTCTTTCTATCATCACTACTACTATCCTAATCCAAGACAGCACTCATACTTGCCTGGACTTCTGCAGTAGCCTCCTAGCAGGTTGCCCCATGTTCACACTTGGTCTCCTGGGGTAGACATCCATTCCTATTTTTTGAGGGGAAACATCCAGCTCCATTAGGTACAACCCTACAGTATCAAACAAGGTGTTCTCCACTCCTTCCATCCCCTCTCATCTGGGCCAGGGGTGAGCATGTAACCTCTGCTAGGCATTCAGATTCTCTGTCCTAGGAATTTTAATTTTGAGCAGAATATAAAACAGACTGAAAATGACTGGAATTATTCACTCCTTTGGCAGGGTCACAAGAAACTATCTATTAATTTTTGTCTTGAAGCTGCCAGGTTCTTTAGGTTTTGATTCTGGGCATAGCCTTCTAATGTATTGCTTTATTTATTTAGTTTTGCATGTTAACCTGGGTGAGTTTCTGTTGCTTACAACCAAAGAATTTTTAGCTAATATTAACTGTATTAGTTAGGATAAAGACTAAGCTGCTGTAACAGAGACCACAAAATAAGTGTCTCAAACAAGATCTTAGTGTGCTCCTCTTGTTTCTGTCTCCTGTAACTGCAGAGGTGGTGAGCAGGTCCGTGCCCAGGTTTCCTGGGCTCAGGCGGCTCCTTCCTTGTTGCTCTGCCAATTCCCAGGCTGTTGTCTTCATCATCTTGGCTGATGCTGGGTCACTGCCACATCTACGTTCCAGCCCACAGAAAAGGCCAGAGGAAGCCTGGGGCAGACACTCCTCTTTTAAGCAAGGAGTGCAAATTGCTTGCAAATTGCTTGCACTGCTTATGTTTACACACTAAGACAAGACTTTGTTTCGTTCCACATAGGGCTACCAAGGAGGATGAGAAATGGAGGCTCTAGCTGGGTGAACTTGTGCCCAGAAAAAGGGAAGAAAGATTTGGGGATAACTGGCAGTTTGCCAATGGTAGCTTTCAGATCCATTCCTTACAGAAAGGGCCAGAACCCAAAAACCTAAACATGCCATCTTCCTGCTTAAAACCCTTCCATGGCCTCCCACTGTGGTGGGATTAGGACCAAGACCGTCACATGGCTTATAAGGCCTGCAGGCTTTAGCTCTTCCCACCCCCCCAGCCTCCTGGCCCTCTCAACCAACCCAGCACTGTCCTCATTTGTTACACAGTTCACATTTTAAAAAAATGCATCACGGGTTGTTTCCTCTTCCTGAGACGTTCTTTCCTCCCTTTCCTCTGGCCTTGTCCTTCATCTCTCAGCTCAGATGTTGTTCTTTTCAGGAAGCCTTCACAGATCCCCAGAGAAGGTTAGAATCCCCTGAGATATACTCTTTCAGCATCCTGTACTTAATTTTTGTATCTTTTTTTGTTTTTGTAAAATGAACTTAAATAATCATGTCACCGATTAATAGATTTATATTGTCCTCCCCTGTCAGAACACAGCCCCATGAGGACAGAAAACACACCTACCCTGTCATCTTGGAATCTACAGCACCCAGCACAGTGCTTGGGAGAGAGAAGACCCACAAAACATGCCAGGTGAGTCAATGGATGAAAGACGCAGGTAGAAGTTTGGGGTAATGCCATGTTTGGGATGAAGTTTTCTTGGTTTTAAGAGACTGGGGCAGATTCTAGGTGTGTTCATGAATGTTCTAAAGCTGGATTCTCAGAGACATGGGGCATAGGGAGGACGAAGGAGCCAAAGGCAGCAGCCACTAATTGAAATTTGAGCTGGGAGGACTCTCTGCCCGGAAGCTCCTCAGTTCTGAATCTCAGCAGGACTGAGCGAGACCTTAGGACACTCTGTTCTCCTTGGCCAAGTACTTGGACAAAAAAGAAGGGCAGGAAGAATGGGGAGAGAGAAGGAAAAGGAGAAGAAGGAGTGTTAAGAAAAGAAAAGAACAATGCACGTGATGAGTTCTGTGCAGAGCAGCTGAGATGTTCGCGCTGGTTAACAAGGATAGTGGAAATTCTTAACATTTGTCTGGGCTTCCGTGTTTGTGAAGCACGTTCACAGATGTCACTTTGTTTTCTTCTTCCTACAGCCCTTTGAGGTGGGCAAGACGGTGTTTATTCTCTCTATTTAAAAATAGCTTTCATTGTTTTTATTTCTTATTGCAAAAATGATACACGTCTCCTGTCGAACCAAACACAGATAAACAAAGAGAAGAAAAAAACCGTATCACTCAGAGATAGAAGCTGTTAACACACTGATGTGCACCATATTTAGTATTCTCATTTTACAGACAAAGTCAGAGAGAATGAGTGTTTGTGTGTCTATTTCTTTCTTTACTCATGTAATGATTGTTTTCTAATAACCTCTGTACAAAAAGGATTTGAGGTGTTGGGCTGACAGAGCCAGTGAGTTGACAGACCCAAACTGAGCCCATTTCTTCAGACTCCTATGAAGGAGCCTCAGCAATTTCACTCCAGAATATGACTCCCTCAAATAAAGAGTATTTTGAATTAAAGGTCCTTAGAGATCAAACAGGCCTTCGGAGGGCTTTCCCTCTATCTGCAGGAATCAGATGGCACCATCAAAAAGAACAATTGGCTTCCCTCTCCTTCCTGTTATCTTGATATATTGCAGGAAAGAAGATCAAGAATCCAACCAGACCTGGCCAAAATTATTTTAAATAAAATACCCGTATCTCAGATTAGTTTAAGAAGATGTTGTTTACAAGTCAATCTGTTTCCTCCATCCATTCATCCTCCCTGGCAACCATTTATTGCCCCTAAACAGAGCTACCTGCATTCCTCTTCTCCCCCTCCCCCGAAGGGAGGGTATACACATTTCTGGACTTCATCGGGATATGGGGTAGCCACTCTGACTCTCCCCACGTGCACAGTAAATAAACCTCTTTCTGTTATGAATCTGCCTTAAGTGAGTTGATCTTTCAGAGAACTTTCAGGGGAAAGGGGAAGTTTTCCCCTCACCCCCACGCTTGTTTAGAATTCATGTGGCCGTTTCTGCTTCTCCAGCCTATGAAACCCCGTGAATAAGAATCCACCTTCCCCTCCGGGAGAGGCCTGGCTTAGGAGCCCGGGGACAGGGGGCTGGCCACGGAGAGTGGGCAGGGGGCAGGCTGTGACTCGAGGCACGAGGAAACCTGACAGAGCCCAGGACAGATGGACAGACTTTTTGCTGCCACATTCTGATGCCCAACCTAACAGATGACAATTAGCAGCCACCAGCTGTAAAGTGACTGTGAATAAAATGAGTCTTCTTCTTCTTTTTTTTTTTTTAACACATTTAGCAAAACGTTTAAAAATCCAACAATGAATGTTTGCTGCCAGCCCAGAGGCTGTGCAGCACCAGGAGGGCTGGTTATTTGCCATGGATGAGGGTCCTATTGGGTCTCTGTCTCTCTCCAGCTAGGGCAGGACGCCCCATCTGAACAAAGGGAAGTGGCTCCTGCAGTGCTGCCACTTTCCTGATGCCTGACCTTGAACATGACCTTCGTCTTCAGTGTCCCCATCTGTCTTCTTGCCCTGCTCCAAGCCTACCCTGTGCCCATTTTCTACATGGTCTTTAAAAAACCTATGTTAGCTTGAATTAATTCTTTAAAATTCTCGTAATGTCAGCCCACAGCAATGGGAGTAAAACTCCGCGTCCTTGTGGGATGTAGACCCATGCCACCTGGCACTCCCTACTTTTCCAGCCATGTCTTTTACCACAGTCCCCCTTGATGGCTACGATGCAGCCACACTTGTGACAAGCCACCCTGGGTACCTGACTTGGGGCCTTTGCGTTTCCTCTTCCCTCTGCCAGGAACTCTCCTTCCCGAGAGAATAGTGCAGGCTTGTTCCTCATCCAGGTCACGGCTCAGATGTCACCTTCTTGCCTGGACACCCCAGCTAAAGGGGACTCCTTAGCCCTCATTTGCTTTGTACTGGCTGACTCCACTTTATTTCTCTGATTTTACTTATCGCTGTTGAATTTATAGTCTTTCCTCTTACACTGTCTTTACCCCAAGGCCACACACATATCTAGAATGCAAGCCCAACAGGGGCTGACGACTGTGATGGGGCTAGCTCTTTGATAGATCAAATCAATATATTGACATGAAATCAATATAACTATGCAACATATTCTAAAAGTTAAAAATCGCAACCAGCAAAAAGATCCTAAATATAGTCTTCCCCTAAACAATCACTGTCTTCCTTTGTAGACCCCAGATGGTTTTTAGGGCAAATACTATGCCCTCTTTTATATGTGTGTCTTCAGTACAGGGTTAGAGGATATCAAAATGCCTGCAACCATATCTGTCCAACATCTCAAGGGGGATGGGAAGGGATTTTGTCATGCAGTCCTTTCTGTAATAAAAACAGTGGTGGTTAAGATACTTTTGTCTTATAGTTGCAGCATCTGCCCACACTGGGTGTCTCTGTCTGCTGGCTTGCATGGCTGTTGTGGACCAGCTGTGGGGCCCACAGCCCCTCATGCCCCTTCTAGATCTTCCCCCAGAGTCTCAGAATCCTGATTGGCAAAGGCTTGTGTGTGGCCCATAGAAAAAGGACCAGTTTACCTGTATCAGTGATGCTGGAGGTTTGCAGGTGGTGAGAGCCAGACACCAGTTTTGCTTCCTCTGCATGGTTCCAGAATGTTCCTTATTCACCCTCGCTTCATGTCTCTCTTCCTTCCACAATGGCTGGTACTGCTGACTTCAGGACCAGGTACAGACCCTCACAAACCACTAATAGGCAACCGTGATCACGGATGACCTAAACCCTGTAACAAACCTGTCCTATCACTCATGCTGCTTCTGCTTCTCTAATGCAACCTCCCTGACAAATGCACACCCCCTTGGGTCTTCTGGTACAGCCTGAGAAGCTATGCATTCAAATGTTGCTCAACAGGGCTCTGATGAAACCATTTTTATGCAGCTTTGAGTGTTTTGCTCTTTGCTCCCTGGAAACTGTCAGAAGAAGGGGAACTGATTCTTTCCTTCCCCTCTCTCTCTCTCTCTCTTTCTTTCTCTCTCTCTCTTTCTTTTTAAAGCCCCTGCAGCCATTGTTCTGGGGCATCAGGAGTCCTTAATAATGACAAGATAATTACACAGGGAGACAGTCAAGAGAGGATTCATCACCTGGTTGGATTTTTTTCCTGCAAGCCAAGAAACCCAGGCCAAGTTTCTGAAAACTCAATATTTGAAAGTGCCCATCTCATTTGAGGGTGTGCGCCCTCTTCTTTCCAAAATCTACTCAATGCCAAATCCTCCTTTTAGGCAGGTGTCCTGTCACCTGGTCCACAAGGGGTTAATTGCCCAACTGCCCACGGACTCTATGGGTTATTCCATATTTATTTCAATTATATAAGTATACTGGACCAGTGTATTTATTTTAAATCACATTATCTACAGCTTCCCAAGCATGTGTCAACAAAAAGAACGGTTTCAATTTAGTAGACTTTGAAATGGTGTGCAGTTTATCCTCACTTCAATTATATGCTCTACAGTAAGTCATGGGTAGCTTCAGGATTATTCAGGGCAAGGTAATGCTATCTGAAAGCATTGATTTTTCCCTCCTCTTCTAGAACAGTTCACTGAAGGATGCACTGGAGTCTCCTTTAAGGAAACACAAAAATACATTTCTCAGCTGCAACTTCTGAGAAAGCTCAATCTTACAGACTCTGGATGAAGTTGCTGAAGAAGTTTCTCACTTTTAAAGAAAGATGTGCAAATCTGGTTGCAAAGGAGTGACCACAGGAGGAATCACGTTTCCTGGTTCGAAATGGGAGGAGATGGGCAGAACAAAGGAGGGGGGGAATGTCAGAGAATTCCTCTACTCTAGCTACTTATAAGTAAATATGTATTGGGCACCTACTATGTGCCAAGCTGTGGGCTAGGAGCTGCAGATACAGTGGTAAACAATAAAGAGCAGAGCTGGCTTCATGGACATATGACCCATGCATTTGCCTAAGGCAATCATGCTTAGGAGGGCCTTGCGCTTCCTTAATGTTCTATTGGTGTCATCTTGAAATTCTTAATAATATTCAAACAAAAGGCCCCACATTTTCATTTTATGCTGGGCTCTGCAAAATATGTCATTGGTCCTGATAAACACACAGTCATTTCTGCTCTCATGCAGTTTGGAATATAGACAGGAAGAGAGACATGCACTGTTTAGCTAAGCTACTAATTCCAATTGTGATTAGGCTATTAAGGATAGGTCCAGGGTGCTGAGAGGCATGTGACACGGGGACCCAGTCTAGTCTGGAGTCGTGGAAGACACCCAGAAGAAGGGCCATGTAAGCAGATGTCTGACACATGCAGAGTTCTCTAGGGAATCATTGCAGACAAGGGAACAGCACGTGCGAAGGCCCCCAGACAGGAAGGAACTGAGCCTGTTAGAATCAGAGGAGGCCAGTGTGGGTAGACTGCAGCGAACAGGGAGAATTTTGTCTTTGGCAGGAACACCAAGGTCTGGATGTTCTGTGGTCAGGTTTATATAAATTTTCCCACTTGGTAACTTGAGGCAACCCATAGATTCCTTTCCATTATTTCCATTATTGCTGTCTGATCCATGAATTAATTTATCCTCCCTTAATATTGCTGTTCTCTGGAAGGGGGAGGGGCATTTCACAAATACCAAATCTCTCAAAATATTAATCATTCTAAGTTATGTAAGTTGAAATAATATATAAATAATAATTACTGAGCATTTATTCAAGAATCTAGAATGAAGATGTTATGCACAAACTTAACCACAGCCCGGGCAGTCTGAACAATGTTTGTAAATTCATTATACCACTGCATGCTGCGTGCACCATTTTATTTTTGTTTGTTCTTTACCGACCTCTTTGACACGTAAAAGCAGAAGTTCCCTAGACCTTGGCTTTTTAGAATTTGGTGAATGTCCCTCAGCAGGCTCATACAGCTTGTGATTTTATAGTTTGTTACTCTTTCATCTCTCCTCCTTCAAAGCTGTAGAGAGCTACTCTATTAAAGTCTCTTTACAGGTGAGCGGGGAATGCCACGCTATTCGTGATGGGGAAAAAAATTGAAATCCACTGTACATTAGAAAGTTTACTTGGCTGAAACATCTGTAATTTGAAGTCTTGGGGGATAGTCAAACTGGAAGTGCTGGGGGGAGAAAAAAGAACTTCCAGCGATGAGTACTTAAATAGCCCCATAAATCACATTTTAAAAGACAGTCCATATGTTTACCAAATTGATTTCTCTGGAAAAACGGAAGAAAAATGTAAAATAAAAGGATAGAAAACTCTACAAATGACCCTCATCTGGTGCCATTTTTACAGTGATATCCTTTTGACATCTCGCTTTATGGCCTGCTTAAAAATTTCAGGCCGGGTTGACTTGACTGGCAATCATTAGCATGGGAAAAAACTTTGGGCTCAGTGATGGTAGCAGATTTTTGTTTAAAGTTTTTATCTCTTTTAATTTATTAAAAGAAGTTATATTTATGGATTTTCTAATATTAAACCATTCTTGTATTTCTAGGATTAATCCAGTATGGTTGTGATTGTGATGGATTTATTTAAACCATGTTAACCACGTTTATGTGTGGCATTTAGTACATTCACAATGTTGTACAAGCATTTCCAGAACTTTTCATCATCCCAAACAGAACTCTGTACTCATTAAACAATAATTCCCCACCTCCCCTCGTCCAGTCCCAGAATGGGGAGTTATTGTTTTTCTCTATTCTGCTTCTGTCTCTATGAATTTGCCTTTTCTAGGTGCCTCATAAGTGTTTAAGTGGACTCCTGAAATATGTGTCCTTTTGTGTCGCACTTATTTCCCTTAGCATAGTGTTTTCAAGGTTCATCCATGTTGGAGGATGTATTAGAATTTCATTTTTTAAAGGCCGAATAATATTCTGTCATATATATTTATATAATGCTCTTTATCCATTCATCTGGTGATGAACATTTGTGTTGTTTCCACCGTTTGGCTGTTGTGAATAATGTTAGTAGCAGGAGTTTTGTTTGGAAAAGAAGTGGGTAAGCTTGCTCTTCTCTTCTTGTCAAGAGGAATGGGTAGTATGTGAATCTTGTCCCTGTCCTTAGTGCCTCTGTAGAAATGGGAATCCTGTGCCCTTTGTTATAGCAGATGGGCTAGCACAGTGGCTAACCCTACGGCTTTGGAATCAGACAGTTGTGGGTTCAAATCCTGCTTGAACCATTGTCAAGATAGGAGACCTTGGGCAAGCTTCTCAACGTCTCTAAGCCTGGGTTGGCTCATGTGTAAGGGAGATGACTAGACCTTCTTGGAAGGGTTACTGCAAAAATTAAGTAGTATTTGAAAACCCTTTAATGAGCAGTGCTTGGAAAGCCCTTGGCTCAGTCATGTGTGTGTGTGTGTGTGTGTGTGTGTGTGTGTGTGTTTGTGTGTGTGCATGCTGAGAACACAACTGTGCATAGAAAGCACTTGGCAACAGGGGCTGTTGTTCTTACCAATGAGAATCACCAAGCAGAGCCCTGTAGGGGGAGAACCTTTGCCTCATGACCACCCTGTTACAAGATAGGGGGTGCTGGGTAAGCACTCCTCGCTTATGAGAAGACCGGAACATCGAAGCTGGAAGGGAGCTTAGTGGGACCCCAAGTCTCTGCTCACTGGTGTCACCTGGGGAACATTATTCTGCAGCCTCATGGGCTCCCTTCAGGCCTGAATCGAGATCTCTAGGGAGAGACTCGGGAATATGACTTAGGAATGTCTGAGATGGTTTTGAAGGGCTGTCACGTCCTGGGGAACCTCTTCTTTGGATTCCTTGTTCTTCCCACTGATATTTTAATACTTTAGGTGGTTTGTAAACACCTGCGTACCCATTCATTGACTTAAGACTTCTGTACAAACTTAACTTTTGCCTTCTTTTACTGTAGGAACTGTTGGACTGAGGAAGGAATCATTGAGATTTTGGAAACCCATAGTTTTTGGAAAAGGAAACTTTCCTCTCAAAAAGTAATTATGGAAATTTCATAAAAGGGTGAAAGATTTTCGAGGAGAGTCAGACATAAAAATTACACTTTGCAAATTGTACTTGGAAAGAATTATTTTATTTGAAGCAGCAATTCCCAAGCCTAAATCCCATAGCTCCTGTAGCCTCAGAATGTTCATTTCATCCTTGTCAACTGCTTTCTCCTCTAATACGGCCTAAATATGCCATTTAAATAAGAACTTCTTCTACTTAGCTGCTTCTTGGGGTCTATGTATATGAATCCTAAGAGGTGAATCTGTGCAAAGAATTTGATAACCATGGCAGGTCATCAGGTGGATAATTTCGTGGCTCATGACATCTTTGGGATTTCCCTCTTTGTCTATGTAAAAGGCCATCTTTCCAAAGAGGAAAATGTCTGTCCAGCATGCTTGAAGGCATTCCTAGAAGTTGACTTTGTTCATTCATTCATTTATCTACTCATGCCACAAATATTTATGAAATGCCTGCTGTGTGCCAGGTACCATGCAACTAGGAATATATGGAATGTATGGGTGACTCCCACTGACGCAATCCCTACAATGTTACAGCTTCGCAGTGCAGGGCAAGAGAGCCTTTGTAGGGGTAATTGCAAGTGTGAATCATGCTACACAGAGAAGGTGAATGTGCACCGTGGAAGCATGACCCAACACCCTGAGTAGAAATGGAGGTGGGAAAGGACTTCAACATGGATCCTTTTGAGGAATGAGTCACAGGCATTTGTCTCCTGGTGTTACCAAATTGGAACATATGAAGAATTGACATGGGCTGTGTCTGCGATGCTAACACTACTATTTGAAGAGTGTCATCTCTCTGATGAGAAATAACTGATTTGTTTACTTTGACATTGATTAAATATAAATAAATTTGTGTGGGTAAAGTGGATGTGACTTTTTCCACGTGTAAAAAGTGAATTTTAGTCCAGGGAAGCAGGGATGGGAAGGTCAGTTAGGAGGCTATTGTAGCAGGCAACAGGGCCCTGGGATCAGCAAAACGACAGTGGAAATGACGAGGAAAGGAACATGCAATGGTGTAACGTTTTGAAAGCCATAACCACGTGGTTTTAGTTTCTTGTATTTCTCTCCAGCTCTTGGTACTTTTCCATTGAGTCATCCTGACACTGCCTTCCCTGCCTTAGCAGGGATTCAGACATAGAGTCTTGAAGGAGTTTAGGAAATGCCACCCCAAAATATAACACTTTGGTACGCTGATTACTTTGACCAGCTGATGTAGGCAGAGGCCTCTCTGAACCTCTCTTATCTGTCTAATGATAATCCTCCAAAAGGAGCTCAATTGTCATGAATCCCTCCCCAGGAATCTCACCAAGCAGGGAAGATGGGTTTGTAGCACAGGAGAGGAGCCTGGGGGGCCACATCATGCCCGGACAGACTTTGTCACAGGCTGTCACCTATTCTTAGGGCCCATTCATCTTTCCTGAAAATCATTTACTCTCCCCTAAGTTGCCTACATATCCCTTTCTTCTCCCCTACGAAGAGGGTATATAAGCTTCTAGATCTCACCGGGCTTGGGTACCCACTTTTCTTTCATGTGATGACCCCACACATAGAATACATTTGCATCCTTTTCTCTCGTTAATCTTGTTACTGTTGTTGTCTCTTGCAGACTCAATTTTCAGTCCCATAGAAGGTAGAGGTCAAGTTCTACCTTCCCTGCTGTCTCTTCTTGGTTTTGAGTTTCAAAAGTCTAGGCCTGAGAGGAACAGGAAGGCTCTGAGTTGCTTAAGAGGAAACACTTGTGGGTCTTCGTGCTAGAAAAATTTCCCGGATGTGCGGGCCCTTGCCTGTGTGCTTTGAGACTCCTTGCTCACCTTCTGCTGCTCTGGTTCGAGTCTAGGTGGGTTTGTCCAAGGCGAGGCATAAACGTTATGTCCGCAGGTGGGAGGGGGAGACATTAAGGTGTATCTCCCTGGTTTCTCTCTGCTTCTGGTGGCATCTCGGACAGCAGCTTCGTCACCTCCATAGTTCTAGTGGCCAGCAGGCAGCCACCCTCCTGCCTGTGGGGAGTGCCTGGGCTCTGGGAACAGCCCTTCTGCCCTGTCTATCCCGCTCTAGCGCAGCTGTTCCTGCATCTATCCAGGTCGCCTCATTGTCCCCTGTGGCGCTTTCAGCTTTTCGAACACCTCTGTTATTCAGTCTCCAAGTTACATGCCCTCAGCTTGGCCTGAGTTCTGCTTTTCTGATGGATGGTGACTGGTACCCTGGAACTGTCAGAGGGGCTCACGAGGAGGGAGAGAGATTGCTGGGGCCGGGGCTGAAGACAGCGGACCTGGACGGATCAGACAATGCCCAACCTTCACCTCGTCCAGTGACACCACAAGTTGCAGCTCCTAGTTGGTGAGGAATCAGCACCCTTCTATTATGAGCTGTCCTGATCTCTGGAAAGTGACCAACATCTCTCGGGCAGTGTTGCAGTAACCTTGTTTGTGACTCTAAACTATACTCTCTGTAGAAAACCTCCATCCAAGGCTCCAGGACACTCTAAACCCTCAAGACAGAGGATGGTGTCCTGGCCTCTAAAATCCCCATAGCCCAGGCCCCACGAGGGGTCAGGTAAGAACATCTGCATCTCATTTTGCTTTCTACTCAAGAACTGAGAAGGTTAAAGCAGGACATTACGTTAGAGACCATCTAGTCCAAGTTTCTCATTTTGCAGATAAGGGTGTTGAGGCTCAGGGAAGGGATTTTGGCTGCCCAAGAACTCCTAGCTCATCTTGCATCTACTACATTTTGGTGACTATTAACATCTTTTATGGAAAATCTCCACTCCTACCTTTCACACCCTGAAATAGTCTCGATTTTAAATTATTTTGTGTTTGAGAGTAGAAAGCAGCTACTGAACAGAAGTCTGCATGTGCCTGTATCTTTATCTCTCCATGCATATTCGGTTGTATAAAAATGTCAAAAATCTATTTTGGGGTTCTGCAAAAGAGAACTCTTTTCCGGAATGACACTTGAACTGTTAAATATCATCTCAAATCTCATTTTGGGGGCTATAACCTTCTAAAAGCCTGGCACAAGACTCAAGTGGATTAAGGTTGAAATTTTCCAGAGGCTTTGTCTCAGATCAGTGAAGTACTTCTAATCGCTTTCTGTCATCATCAAAACCAGAACAGCTTCTGAATCTCGTGGTCTACTGTCATTATTGAGAAGGACTGCATACCATGCTTGAAAGCATAATTGTTGACCAGAATTCCTGTTATTAAAACAAATTGAGAAGGAAAAAAAATCTGCATCCCTAACTTCATTAGACTTCTGGGGCATCTTTTTAAGAGGGATATTAAATCCTACTTATGTTGCTCTTTCTCCTTCAAGTTCTTTAAAAGAGAGGAGAAATTCAAGGCCCCGGGGTTGAGACTTCAACAGTTTTGTGTTTCGCACCCTAAGCAATATGCCTGAATAGTTGCAAGACACATTTTTTGCAGCATCCTTTCCTCCCCCAGGAATGAATTCTTTGTCTTTAATAAGGTGATCTGTCCAGGCCTTGGTCGATTATCTGTGAGATTATTTGGCAGGTAAATGCAAAACCAAGATCATCTCTAATTCCATTCCTTGTGAAATTCCAAGAGGCATTACTAAGGACTCAGGCATAAAAGTTTCGAATCTGTGTCTTTGCATGAATTTAATCATCTGCATCAGAATCCTTAAGGAATTACAATAACAGTGATTCATTCATAATTCACAATTTCCATTATCTTCTTTCCCCATCTAGTGTGGGGGGTAAAATTTATGGCTTCATTTACATTGTGTTCTATGAATAATAGAAGAAATACAGTAAAGACCCATGGAAATGTTCTTGCTGCAGATGCACTTCGGAGCACATCTGCATCACAATAGTCTCCTCGCCTTCGTACAGTGCAGGATCTGCCAAGCTTGCAGCTGCGAAAGGGAGCATTTCAAAGGGGCCATTCTCATTATACAGAGTCTTCTCTTTCTTTGAACTTCAAAGCAGAACGAGGAGACCTTAAATGATATGGGGGTAGGTAAGTGATGAAATTGTAACTTCAGGTATAAAATATCTTCAATTATGTGTATGGAAAAACACAGCCATTCAGTGGAGCAAATATGTTTGCTCAGAATGATATCTGGCTGGCAGACAGGAACAAATTTAATCTGAAGATTTCTTTGAGCTGTTGGGGACATTAAAGATAATCTAGCCCAAAGCCCTCCTTTTGCAAATGGGGAAACCAAGGCATAAAGAAATAACATGACTTATTCAAGGTTACATGGTAGAGAAAGGACTAAGGACACAATCAGAACACTGGCTCCTGGTTCAGTATACTACATTACTTTTGTTTTAAACACAAAGCACCTGGCTTTTGACATAGCAATAAAGCTAGCAGTAATCCTCTTGGCGAGGGATTTTCAAACATGGACGTTTTCAGGGATCCACCTCCCTCGCTCCAAATAATAATCTCTCTCAATTGAAAATCTTCACTGAAAAACATTTTGCGATTTGAAGAAAGAAATTTGTCATACTTCTGCGATTAAGTAAATCTCATTTTTCTTCTCCCAAGGAATGACAATAAAGCTGATGAAAACCTTTTGACGCTCAGATTTCTCCCCCTGGTGTCTACTAGGAGCCCAGTGCAATACTTTATTACTGCTCCGTCCACAAAAGAATAAAAAAAACTACCGATAGATTTAAAGAATGGTCTGTTCTTTGAATCCGTAGCTTTCCAGCAATTATAGGGAACATGACCCAGCCAAGCCAAACCCCTTTTACATAGTAGAGGCTCAATGTATATTTTGCTGAAAAGATCAAATTAAAAAATATGCTTTTACTTATAGTTTTGGTGTGGGCTATAAAGAGTGATTTCTAAAATCTATTATATTCATTACTCCTTTTCCTGTGCCCTGCTTCCTACTTCCCTACCCCTGGTCCTTTATGACTTTGTTTTTGGGTAAAAACCAAATCACTGAAAATCATTACATAATATATAAAGGTTTTGGGAACGATCTCTTGTTTCTTACAGAAACACATGCAGACTCACACAGCATGCTCTGTCTCTAATTTCATTAAAGTAACTCAGATATCATGTTAGTAGGGAGGCCTTTTGTAGCTGGAGAGGGCCACTGGTATTAGTAGGCAAAACACATACAAATTCAACAGCGCCGTGATTCACGGACACATATTCTCTGTGATCCAACATGTCTAATACATTTAGTCATGCACAATAAAAACCAAACAAAAGAATCAACCATCAGCCTTTCATTGCCTGCTTCCCACCCCAAGCTTTAAGGGATTTCTTGAGTTATGCATACCAAAACCAAAATACTGTGTTTTTTCCTTCCTTAAATGAATGGGAAAACTCAAAGAGCATTCACCATAGACAGACAAAAAAATGAGCAGATCACTTTGTTTACCTTTTTGTGCTAAGTGCTTGTATCACCCTATTCCAGATGTGTAATTTGGTGACAAACTGATCTCATTTTAAAGAGAATTCTGGTGTGTGCCAACACATGAGTGTTAAGCTAACAACAACAACAAAGCTGAATCTCTATAGTTTACCAAGTAACCAAAATCCAGTCTGTTGCCCATTTCAAAAGTCCACCCTCTAACCCAAAATCAGCCTGATTAGGATACTTGGGTTCCACAGTAAAATCACACTGCCTTCCTAATTTCCCAGGGTCTGTTTTTTACACATTAGATTGTTATTTATTCAGTTAAAAGGTCTGCTTATTAAGCACAGGATGAAGACCAGATTTTTGACTGAGACCTGTAAGACTCTCAAGGATTTTAAGAACCTGATGGTCTACTGGATCTCTCTTTTCCCATGAACTAATTTTCCCTGTCTCCCTATAATGAGATGGGGGATGGGGTGGGTGTGGAATTAAACTTATGCATACTTTGTCTCTGGACCCTGGTTCTCTTTTATCTGGTCTTAAAGACTCAATTTTTGTCTGTCGAATTCTGCTCTGACAGTTCTCTTCTGAAAGAGACATGAATGTAAAATAAAACTATCAATTTTATAGAGAGCAGAAAAAGAGAGTTTCCACTTTGTGGGGGCAAGATGCAAACTGCCTTTCTCTGGGCAATTGCCTTTTTATTCCATTTTGTTTCATTTATGTACATATTTATTTTGAGTGCTGTACCTGCAAGTAAGAGCAACCTTTTAGTGAGTGCACAGGGAGACAGGAGGCATTGGCAACTCTGTGGCCTAGGGGTAGACATAGAGCATCCAGAGTGAAAGCCTGACAATCACGCTGTTCTCAACTGGGGGCAAAGTGTTGCCCCTTAGGGGACATTTGACAATGTCTGGAGTCATTTTTTTCCCCAGCATATTGTGGGGGTACATATGTTAAGGTTACGTATATTGCTCTTGCTCCCCTCCACCCTGGAGTCGGAGCTTCAAGCGTGTCTATCCCCCAGTTGGTGTGCATCACATTCATTATGTATGTATATACCCACCCCTTCCCCCACCTGCCCAACACCCGATATATGTTATTCCTATATGTCCACTTAGGTGTTGATCAGTTAATACCAGTTTGCTGATGAATACATGTGGTGCTTGTTTTTCCATTCTTGGGATACTTCACTTAATAGAATGGGTTCCAGCTCTATCCAGGAAAATACAAGAGGTGATATATCATCATTGTTTCTTATAGCTGAATAGTACTCCATGGAATACATATACCACATTTTATTAATCCACTCATGTATTGATGGGCACCTGGGTTGTTTCCACATCTTTGCAATTGTGAATTGTGCTGCTATAAACATTCGAGTGCAGAGTGACTTTTCATAGAGTGACTTTTGTTTTTTTGGGTAGATGTCCAGTAATGGGATTGCTGGTTCAAATGGTGGATCTACTGGTATTGCTTTAAGGTATCTCCATATTGCTTTCCACAGAGGCTGAACTAGTTTGTAGTCCCACCAGCAATGGAGGAGTGTTCCTATTTCTCCATATCCATGCCAACATTTATTGTTTTGGGACTTGTCAAAAAGGGTCATTCTCACTACTAGGGCAGATTCGCTATTCACATCTGGTGAGTAGAACCCAAGGATGCTGCTACACATCCGACCATGCACAGGTGAGCCCCACAATAAAGAATGATCCTGCCCCAAATGCCAATAGTGTCAATCATTGAGAAGTCCTACTCTAGAACAAGTCTCACCTGGAATGTCGTGTCTCGTTCTGAGTTCAAAACTTTAATGACAATCTTGTCGAGCTTAGCACGGTCTCATACCTATAATCCCAGAAACTTGGGAGGATGAGGTGGGAGGACCACTTGAGCCCAGGAGTTCAAGGCTGCAGTGATCTATGGTTGCACCACTGTACTTCAGCCCGGGCAACAGAGTGAGACCCTGTCTCTTAAAAAAAAAAATCTTACTGATCTGGAAGTTGTCTCAAGAGGGTGGCCAGAAAGTGGAGTGACTTGAAACAGCATCAAATAAGATATAGGGAAAGGGATCCAGGCTGTTTAATTTAGAGAAAAGAAGGCTCCGGAGATAGAGAAGTTTGTTCTGTTACTTCAGAGACTGAACTAGAAGCCATGGGGAGGGATATTTTGCTTTAACTTAAGAAAACCATTTCTAACAACCAAAGTTAGTGGAATAGAATAGTCTCCCTTGTGAAATGAGTTCGTTGCCACTGGTCAAGTTGAAGTAGGCCTCACTAGCATGTACATTCCCTGAGAATGGCCAAAGTGCCCATCTTCCTCACCACTGTGTTCCCCAGGGACTGCATAGAACCCAAGATATAGTAGGTACCAAATAAACATTGATTGAATAATTGATCAGATTATACACTTTGATTAATTTATCATATTATGTAACAATACTTTGATTATTTATGAAAGACATTGCAGAGGACATTTAGGGATAGACTCTCATTTTCATTTTTGGTCTGGCCTCATATTTCTAGCTAGCCCCTAGGAAATAAATTTTCTAAATTTTAAGGCAACTGTAACTAGAACTCGTTGCTAGCAGAACTCAATAAAATAATTTTAAGCTACATTTGGGAAATTCGTTTTCAGAGAATCTGAATCCATATAGAACCCTGCATTGACCTGAATGGCGTATCCCACTTTGAACTACTCCAATATAGTAGCTAACCTAGAGGATATGTATTTTGAACTTTTTATTGAAATATTACATACAGAGAAGTGCACAGGAGAGATGTCTACAGTTTGTTGAACTTTTACAAACTGAATGTACCTATGTCTCTGCTTCCCTGATTAAGAAGCTGAACATTTCTAGCCCCATAACCCTCCATTGTGTTCTCTTTTAGTCACTATGCCCACTAGTCTGACTTCTAACAGCACTGAATAGTTTCACCTATTTTTGTACTGTATGCAAAAAGAATCATAGTGTGTGTACTTTCTTTTCTGTCTTCTTTCACTCATCTCTATATTTGTGAGATTCACCCAAGTTCTTACGTGTAGTTACAAATTGTTCACTCTTATTACTGAATAATATTTTATTTCGTGACTATACCATAGTTTATTTATTCATATTCAGTCACTGATGGACACCTTGAGTAATTTCCAGTTTTGGACCATTACTAAAACATGCTCATATGCATCATCTATTGCTGTGTGCAAAACCACAACCATAAAACCAACAATGATGTATTATTTTTCACGATTCTATGGGTTGGTTTGGCAGGTCTTCTGCTGGTCAGTGTGGGCTCAACCTGCAACTCAGATGGAATGAGGGGTTCAAGATGGCCTCATGCACCTCTGGGCAGTTGGTGTTGGCTTTCAGCTGAGGCATTGTGCAACTCCTCCACCTGCTGTCTCATCCTCTGGCAAGCTAGACTGGCTTTCTTACATGACAGTCTCAGGGTAGTGTTCCATGAGGGGAAAGAAAAATCTACAAGACATCTTGAGGTCAAGTCTCTGGAACTTGCAGATTGTCACTTCTGCCACATGGCCAACCCAAATTCCAGAGGTCAGGAAATAGACTCCACTTTTGGAGGGAGAAGCTGCTGAAAATTGTGGCCATGTTTTATATCAATCACAATGTCTTTATGTGAATATTTTACACATTTTTGTTGAGATTATGCCTAGGAGTGGGTTGCTGGGTCAGAAGTTACTGTAAGGTTTTTGGTGGCAGTGAAAAGAAAAGACACACACACAGAGAGAGAGAGAGAGAGAGAGAGAGAGAGAGAGAGAGAGAGGGAGAGAGAGAGAGAGAGGCCAAACAATGTGGCTTTACTGGGTGCTCCCGGGTGAGATTCATGGGTCCCAAGAGAAGGGGGTGGGCTGAGAAGTAACGTCTGTTTGAAAGGGATATGGGCTTTTATACCATTTTAAGTGGGCTGAGGACTTTTGGTGGGAAGAGCTGGGGTTTTTACACTGTGACCTTTGGTGGTCACTGAGAAATAGGAGGGGCTGGCGGTATTTGTGGAATCCAGGAGCCAAAACTTTCTCATCCAGGTGGACATCTGGGTGTGGTTGTTCTCAGTGGGGCCTGGCAGTTGTCCTTGGCGGGTCTGGTCTCATGAGCCTTTTCTTTTTGATCTAGGGAGGAGGGGGGGGGCTGCCACCAGCCTTACAGTTACCAGCATGTATGAGAATTGAAATTCCCCACATCTTTGCCAGTATTTGGTGTTTTAGAAGGCCTTTCATTTTACAAGGAATCAATGTGATGGTACATCCACATAGTCAGCTCTCCTAATACACAAGTTTAAATTTCATTTTCAAAATACGTTTTGTATGCAATGAAAAAAACACTTCCCTAAACCCTCCATTGGGGTGAGACAAAGCACCTATCTGCTTGTTTGCTGGATTAAAGGACACAGCCACCTATTTTTCTTCTCCAATAATAGGCATATTGTCTCTTTAGCCCCTGGAAAGATAGATCCTAGACAACTTAGGGCACTCTTTTAGCCTAAGTCTGATTTATGAAAAGATTTTTTAAAAAAGGGCTTTCAGACGAAAGCACTTAAAGTCCACACCACCAGTCTGTGTGTTTAGTCAAGTATGAGTTTTGGCCAAGAAAATGATATGTGGAAAGTGTAAAGTTATTTTTTATGACAAAACTTAATTTGCCCATTGAACTTCCAATCTGGGAGGGCTGGCAGAGCAGGGGCTGTGGGACAGAATCTCAGCCTATTTAGGGTCTATTCTGTTAGGCCCTGCACATTTCTTCTAGGGCTGTGTCTAACTTCCAGGGTCCCTACTTGTGTTACAGATTTATAGAGGAGGGATATTGAGTCCTGGACCCCCAAGTCTAATGGCTGGTATTTGCTGAGAAGGTCCCATCTGGCCTGAATCATTGGTCCAGGCTGCTTTGTTATCCTTCATTTCTATAAGTCCAGCCTTTCCAGCTCTGATCTTCCTCAACTATTACTGCTCCACATTTAGGGTCAGCAAAAACATTCAATTGCTCTCCTATTCCCCTCTGAGGCCAGTGCCAACTTGCCAGCTTTGTCACTGGGCAGATGCTTCTTTTGTTCCCACACTGCTATAGGCAACCCTGCTGTAGGACCCCTCTGTTTTGTGGCACAACCCACCTCTAGTTGTTTACTGTCTGTCTTTCTTGGCATCTGCCATTCCTTGAACCTACTGGACTCAGACGTGGGGGTGGGCTGGGGCGGAGTGCTTGAAGGGCTACAGTGAACTGTGTCCCTTCACGCATCCTGAGTTCCAAACAAGTCAAGATGAGCAAATGGAGAACACCAGTCATGCATTTATTCAAATCAGTACTTCCTGAACATCTACTAAGTGCCAAGGAAAGCTGACATCTGAGAATGTGACGTAGGTGTGAATCAACAACGAACTTAAACACTGTGATGGCCAGTTTTATGTGTCATTGTGGCCAGGCTATAGTACCAAGTTATCAATCCAACCCTAATGTAGGTGCTGCTGTGAAGTTATTTTGTAGATGGTGATTAACATCTCCAATCAGATATAAAGGAGATTACCCTCAATAACTTGTGTGGGCCTCATCCACTTCGTTGAAAGGATGTAAGAGCAAAACTGAGGTTTTCTTGTTTCCAGTAGACAACCAACATACAAAAAAGAAAAAGAAGAAGAAGAAGAAGAAGAAGAAGAAGAAGAAGAAGAAGAAGAAGAAGAAGAAGAAGAAGAAGAAGAAGAAGAAGAAAAAGAGAAAGGAATAGTGAGAGGTTTTACTCAAATTATGAAAGGTATGAAGGTTAGATCTGCCTTATTTTACCAGCTGAGGTTCCTTTAATAATATTATTGCCTTTGAGACAAATTCTCAGTGAAGGAGCCCAAATTTCAAAATTTTCTTCCTTTTTCTATTGTATTTTATTTAGAATGTTACCTATCATATTGGAATCCAATAAGATGCCAATTGTAACCAGAGACCCAAAGGGTTGGAATTAGTCACTCAAAACAGGGAAAAATGAGAGATCAGAGTCCAAGAGGATTGGTTGAAAGCCTTTTTAAGAACAGTTTGAGACTCGAATCCCCTCACCTATGGCATATAGCTGAACAACTGCCCCTTCTTCATCCCAACAAAAGACCAGGAGCTTATTCTCTGGAGAGGTTAAAACAGAGGTATCTGGATTAGGGGATCCCAGCCATTCTGGATGGTGGGTTTATCTTACTGAAAACACAGGGTTTAAATGGATGAATGCATTCTGGCTGCTAAGACCCCCAGCTACCCCTTCACTCAGCTTCTAGAAGTGACATTTTCCTTCCTAAGAGATCTAGGCCATGAGTCTTCTCTGAGGGAGCTAGTCTGGTTTGCGAACCTTTTACAAGGGAATGGCCCAGCCAGAGCATCCAGTAAAGTTCACAATCAGTACGTACCACTTAGAGCTTCTAATCTGTTTTTTCTCCCAGGCTCTTAGATACAGCGGATGACTAGACTGCCAGACTTAAGAAAAAGCTTAAACATTGACAGACAGAAATCTAAATGAATTATAGCAACAAAAACCAATCTGGAAAAAAATGGAAACCACTCAGGAAAAAGAAAAAAAAATTCCCTGTCATTATTATATTCATAAATCAAGAGCAAGAGACTTTAAAAAAGAAACATGTAGAAAATAAAATAGAATCCTTAGTAATTAAAAATAAGAGCAGAAAGGAAAAAACTCAATAGTTTGAGGATTAAGCTGAGGAAAAATTAAGCCAAGAAAATTTCCTAGAAAGTGAAGTAAAAAGACAAAATGATAGAAAGTAAGAAAATTTAGAGGATCAATCCATGAAGTTCAATATCCGAATGATAGGAGTTCCAGAAAGAGAACATGGAGGGAGAAACAAGTGAAGAACACTTCTCAGAACTGCAGGGCAGATTCCCAGATAAAAAGAGTCACTGAGTTATCAACACAGTGGTTGTAAATACACAAGACTCACATATCCCAGGACACGGGGGACAAGAGAGAGAGAGAGAGAGAGAGAGAGAGAGAGAGAGAGAGAGAGAGAGAGAGAGAGAGAGAGAGAGAGAAACACTAACTTCACACAAAAGGCCAGAAATCAGAATGGTTTTGAACTTCTCAAAACCATACTGGATACTGGAAGACAATGGAAGAATGTCTTCAGAATTTGAAGAAAAATGATTACCACACGGAGTTCTTACACACAGCCAAACAATCAACTATGAGGTTGGACAAGCCTATGTGAAAGAATTTTCCAATAAACAGAGATGCTCAAGAAATGGCAATAGGAACTGTTTGAGGTATATGCCCACATCGGGGAGGCTGTTTCCTTTGGTCTGGTGCCAGTTTTGTTTCTTTTACTATAAACATGGAGATTTCCAGTTATCCAGATAATGAGAGTTGTCAGAAGCTTTTGTTGTCATTCTACTGTCCTTCAATTCTTTACTCAAAAACAATATTAAAAAATATTTTGTTATTTTCCATACTAAAAAGAGAGTATGAAACTCAAATAAAGGCGTTTTTAGGTAAGTGACATTTCAAAAATTTTATCTCCTACATATCTTTTCCCAAGAAGCTGCTGAAAATGTGCTCTGCCCAAAAGAGGGATTAAACCAGTAAGGAGGAAGACACGGGATTCAGGAAGGAGGAGACCCAACTCAAGGGACAGGCAAAGAGCCCACAGGCAGATGTGGAAGGGGATCCCGGTGGTTTCTGTGCACCAGGCCTAGGCTGCAACTGATTCAGGTTGGAGCATATCAAAGCCTCCAGGAAAGATTTCTCTAAGAAAAAGGAATTGATAGAATCTCTGATCATCTAAATATCTTAAAAAGAGATGTAGACAAAAGGCAGAGTTGGTAGTTGCATTAGCGATAAGTTCACGGAAAACAAAAATGAGAAAACAAGACAATTATCTCTAGGGAAACGAAAATTTGTACAGGAAAGAAAAATAATCATTAGTTTACTCGTGACTCAGCTGTGAACAGCGTTTACATAGTCATATGTCAACACTGAATATTGACCTGACAAAATCACCAAATACTTACACTGGGAAGTTGGAGCAAAGAAAAAGGTGTGGGGTGAGATCAGGGCAATGAATAAGAATTTCATTGCCATTGTGCATAGAAGGAGGTCAAAGATAATGTCTAAAACTAAAAAATAAAGAACTGGTAGTAAGTACATTGTTAAGAGATATGAAGGTGAAAGCCAAAATATTTTTTTCAAAGATTTGAAAATGGAGTCCTCTGGGAAGACTAGACATGGCACAAGGGTGGGCGTTGCTGAGTTTTGTACAAACTTGTGTCACTCTTGGACTCTTTAAATGTGTACACTTATATCTTTGATAAACATAAAATTAAAAAATGTCTTAGCAGAGCGCCAATTGTGTAATGAGTCCTCAATAATTAGCTCTTATCATTAATTTTATTGTTGCTTGTGTACTCAGTCCCGGGCAGATGTGAAAGGAAGTAAGGAAAATTTTCCTTAGTATTGAAGAACTCAGTCTCGGTGTTAGTCCCAAGCAGTTTTCTTCCCGGTGATAGGATTGTTGAATTCCAGTGAAGACAGGGACCCTGCAGTACCTCTAGAAGTGAAAGGGAAGAAGCAAAATCATATTCATTGAGTGCCAACTCTGTTTGGAATGGTGCCCCTTGTATACATGGCTTCATCTGCCCTTTCAACCACCCTGTGCTGTGGGTATTTTTGTCTCCATTAGACAGTGCGGACAGTCAGTCTTGGGAAGATTAAAATTGTTCCTTGTCACACGGCGAGAGAGGAGTCAATCTGGGAGTCGAGCCCAGCTCTGGGGCCTAACCCCATGCTCCTCCCTCATCATCTCCATTCACGGCATCGGAAAGTATATAGGCACAATCTCGGATGGCGGCAGTACAATAGGGTAACACAGGAAGCCCGGATGTTTGGAGGATAGGTGGAAACTGGCAAGGTCCAACTGTGTCTGTGTTCTCTTGTCCAAAACAGAGCCCTGGGCTGGATGCCCTGGGAGCTGACCCAGCAGGCTGCCCTTCTGTTCTTGGGGTTTGCAGAGTGCCTGGAATTGCCAACCCTAGACCCACAGAACCAGTCTGCTGTTTGTTTAATCTTTTAGATTCTTCCTGACAGAACAATTTGTTCTCCTTCCCTCCTGGTGAGATAGGTGAAGGATGAATGTAAACGGAATCTTTCTTCTTCCTGTTCAAAGTATAGAGATACAGCTGAAGCCAGCAGCTTGAGTTCAAGGAGTGGCAGTGGACCTATTAGGCCACTGGCCTGAGAACGAGGTCCCCCCATCATGATTCTTCTGACTTAACCCCTTCCCAAGGGGTCAGAACTGGTGGGATTGGAATCTGGGACTACCAGAAACCTTACATTTCCCTGGAGTTGCATAGGATTGGGTGCTTATTGTAGAATTTTTGGAATATATGGAAAAATACTGTATCAGTCAGAGTGCTCATGGGAAAGACTAAGAGGGTTTACAAAGATGTGGGTAGGGTTTAGGGAACCCAATAAGAATGGTGAAGCACCCCAGGCCAGCAACAGTGGGTTGTGGCACCCCTCAACCTGAAGGAACTTTGGAAGGCAGAGCTCACCAGATCTTAGAGACTTACAGATACAGGCCACTGTCCAACTGAGCCGAGGCCATAGGTTGAGGGAAATAGTCCCTTCCAACATGTACTGGCAAGGAGAGGGCCCTGAGAACAAATATCCCAATGTCACTCTCCTCCCACCGTCTGGTCACCTGCTGGTGTCTCCCCTTGGTTGAACCCAACCAGAAGCCAGAGGGCAAGGGAATGAATGTGTTAATATATCCCTAAAGGCCAGCAGCCTCCCAGGACACAGGCAGGGTGGAGATGGGTAGAGAGTGAGCTTGGAAGGGACAGAAAGAGACTATCCAGCGCAGGTATAAAAAATAAATGATGGAGACTCAGACTTTTGGGGGGAGGGGGGGAAATGGGCATTTATTGAAACCTTAAAATCTGTACCCCCATAATATGCCAAAATAAAAAAAAATAAATAAATAAAACAAAAGCCACCCATGACCCCGGCTTGCGTGACTTCAGTGCCCGCCCTCTTCACTGTGCCTTGGTGGTTGCTTTGGCGCCCTCCTCCCTTTGTGCGCCTTTGCCACGCCGTGGATGCCATGCTCCAAATGGTGCCAGCTCTACTCAAGGAGACGAGTGCTCACAGTGAGTATATTTTTATTGTGAAGACATCTGCACCTTCTTGCCAGCCAAAAATAACATATGGAAACGTTTCCCACATTTTCACCAGGGGGCACTCACTCCTTTTCCATGGATGGCTAAAAATGCTTTCTTCAAAGTATCTACTGGCCAAAATAGAATCCTTTTTGTAGCCATGGTGTGTGTTGAAATCAGCTCTGTCCTGATGTGATTTCGGGCCAGTGTTTCTGTTTGAGATAGGACGACTGGACTCTGAGTATATGCCTCTTTGGTAAATGTTTAGGACCCAACTTTCATGCTCTTCTCCCACGGAAATGAACAAAACCAAGAAGACTCTGAGAAAATAATCTATATGCTTAATTTGTAGATAACACTTTTCAGAGCTGAAAGCCCAACAAATCAAAGCAGGTGAGCCAACCCTCCCTTTGGTACTGCCTTGTACCCATCCCCTGATTCATCTTGATGGCTAAATGGAGACTTCCTGAGGGAAATAAATAGGTTTCCTCAAGTATAAACTCTCCCAAATGGAAAGGCATTTGTTAGGTATCATATCAATCCTGTTTAGCTATTAGATATGAAAGTGACACACTCTTTGTCAAAGAAACCATGCTGACGGCTGAGTAATCAAGCAATGTATGGGGAGTGGGCGGGAGGCCTCAGACATGTATTTATAACAATTCCCCTTAAAAGTGTGGATCGTGTTTGAGACTTGACAAAAACAATATAGGTTGCTGATGCCTTTTAAGTGAGCCCCATATTATAACTATAAAGTTATATTAAATATAAAGATACATTAAAATGAGCACAATGGGCAATAATGGGAAAATCCGCTCCTGTTACTGTATTATAGTCTTGTTATAGAGGCTATTTGGACTATCGCTAAACCAATCCATCAAAGTGGTAGGTTAAAATTGGTTTGTTCCCATAAAAAAGCTTATCTTTAAGTCTGGAGACCGTATGGTTTCATGAATAAGAGCAAAATCTTTGGCATAAAATCAATCTGGATTTGAATCTTGGCTCTGCCATTTCTTATCTCTACAACCTTGGGAAAGTTATTTAATTCCTTGAGCCTTAGTTTTCTGATCTATAAAATGGGAGAAATTATGGTATCTACTTAATAACGTTGATGTCAAGGCAAAGATGGTAACACAAGTAAAGTTTCTGGCACATAAAAACACTCAATACTTAATGGATGTTATCGCTATTTTTTTATAATAAAACAATTCCATCAAAACATTCAGAGATAATACATAATAAAGAAATCATCACATGGCGAAACACTTTATTGCTGGGCTTTTTTTCCCCTCCCAATTAACTTTAGTAGCCAGCGATGGTAGTGCTAATTAGTTATTTGAAAAACAACAGCTGTTTGAGTGAATTTACTGTCACAAAACAGAGGATCCTTGGATTGGGCGGACTAACAGATTCATCTCATCCAAACTTCTTTTTAGACGAAGGGAATTCTTTTAAAAATCTTTCTATAAAGCTGGTTTGCCTGCCTGCCCACTAATTGAAAGTATGGGTAAATAATTGCAGTCCTCACTGACTCAGAAATCGTAATTTATAAATTACCTTTTTCCTTAAAAACCGATGCTTTAATGTGAGTAAAAGAATGATTTATTTTTATTTTCTGTATTCCAGCTGACTATTAAGTTTACTTTCACTGCTTTCTGTAGATGTTTGAAACATGCTAGAGAAGCTCTTATTTTAGGTTTTAGTGAAAAATTAAAAATGAAATTTGATTACAGAATTTTTCAGGATGCATGGGACAAAGCTGTCTTACAGAGAATAATAAGCTAAGAAGATCAAAGTTAACATGGACATAAACTGGGTCAAGATGATTTGCTTAAATAGCAGTTATTCATTTGCACACGGTCCTGTCTTGCAGCACATATTGAGAACGAGCCTTTTCTGGGGTTTGCCCAACTGGTGGTCATGTTTCTGCGTGCCTCTGCATGGGATGGCAAGAGCACAGCCAGCCCAGATGGTTCCATCTTAAATAGATATGAATCCTGGTCTAGCTTATTTTTTGTATTAGTAAAAGCAAAAATAAAACAATAGATAGATCTAAGGCTGATTTGGTTTTTCTCTTTCAATATGACCTACTATGTCCAAGGTTTCATACATACTAGTTCTGTATGAGCTTCCAATTTGGCTATTTTGTCATTATATGTATCTAGGGACTCTCCTCACAGAAAGTATGTTGACTATTACCATATAGCATCTGTTATGCTAAATGCCAAATAATGGAGGAAGCTGAGGTTCCAGCACAATCTCGTTACTCCATCCAGGATAATTTTCCCAGTTGAAGATAATCTCTCTTCCAGAATCCATAGTACCCCATTTATTCTGTTTTTATAGTATTTTTAGTTTTGTACATACATGATTGTAATTTATTAACAAACATTGTTTTGAAAAGTTACAGTAATGAAGCATAACTATATTCTTGTCCTCAAACCTTTAAATATATGGATATGAGTGGGAAAACAGAGACTGTCTCTCAATCCTATGACCTAACTCTTAGGTAACCACTTTTAAGGCATGAGACATACCCTTTACTCCCTCTTTTCCATACATTTACACTAAGAGTTGCTAACCAGCTGTCTACAGGAACCTGGCAGACAACATAAGCAAGCAAGGGAGGCTGAGCACGATGAAATAGTGGTGCAGAGTGGAGACTGGATCCCTGGAGGTGCATGGGTGGCGGCTACCAGGCTGATCCGGCCCATTATTACCATGTGTGAGGATGGTCCAATGTGGCAAAGAGTTCCAACTTTGCAAGAGAAGACTGAAATATAGATTCTGAAATAAAAGTTTCTAATTTTTAAATGCCAACTAATTAAAATATTTTATAGCCAATGTTCAAGTCAAACCAAACACATCTGCAGGTGTAGAGTGACTAGACATCAGCTGATCTGTGCCCTTTGATTTATTATACCCCCATTGGCATGTAGGATTACATTATCTATACAGTTAGTATTTATATTATTGCATTATCTTTCTAGGCTAATTTTTTTTAAAAGGCAAGTCTCCCTTTCCTTACTTGTTTTTGCATCCATTCCATAGTACCCCAGTAGACAAATAATACCCTTAACTTCAAACCTCAGTTTCTATCTGCATAATGTCCCTGAGATGATCCAGAAATTGAGACTAATGAAAAAACCAGGACCAAAACCAAACAAAAGAAATAAGAAACAAAACAATAAGAGTAATAAACAACAACAACAACACAGTCAACCTAGGAAAAATGTATAATTGGGGACTTGGTGATTAAAATCACCTTCAAAAGATGTCACTGACAGTGGTCCATGTAGTCACATTGGTAGAGTCACGTTGCCCAGATTCTGTTCCCACCTCCATCTCTCCATCCAATCGATCTGATTGGCTGGCAGCAGGATCACTCAAGTGGCCAATGGCTGAAACTGATGGCTGGGTCAGGAAGGCACACTCAATCGTTATACTCCCATGTCTGAGGTAGGACCTTTACATAGAGAATTGAGAAGGCCATGGGAAACTGAAAGCTGGAATGCAAAGGAAGATGATTTAAGGGTCGTTTTGAGATCATTTTTTCTTGATGTGCACAGGGCAAAGGACAGCAGAGAATGGAGAGGAACCTGTAATTAGATTTGAATTTTATCCAGGAAATCCACTTCCAGAAGTGGTCTTATCTCTAATTACTTAAGCTTGGAAATCAAGCTATTGAGAAGAGTCTTTCTTGTAAGATTTCACGTGTACTCTGACCTCATTTTGATGCCCCTTGTAGGGCACACGCTTGGACAGGATTTACATCAGGGTGGACATGGAGAACTGAGAGACAGGGCAGGAAGAAAGATATTTAGGCCTGGAATCCTTCATCAATCCCTAACTTGTTTTTCCTACTCCACTCTCGCTCCTTCCCATTGGGGTGATCTTCTTAACCTATAACCTATCATGTCATTCCCCTGCATAAAATTCTTCAATGGTTCTGTTGCCCTGAGATTCAAGTTCACACTCTCAACCTAACCTAGAAGATACTGCATTTTTGGGCTCTCATTTACTTCTCCCATCACTACTCCGGGGCATCCCATATGCTGTTCCTTCCTCTTTCTTGCTGGCTAATTTATTCTCAATCCTACAGATCTCAGTTTACATAACATTTTTCCTGGGAAGCCATCCCAGACCCTCTAGAACAGCACTGTCCTGTGGAAATATAACCAGGGTCACATATGTAATTTAAAATTTCCTAGTAGCTACATTAAAATCATGGAAAGAAATAGGTAAAATTAAGTCTAATATATTTTGTTTATTTAATATGTCAAGATATTCTCATTTCAATATGAAATCAATATAAAAGTTACTGAGTAATAAATGTTACAAATAACATTATTACTGTTATTTGGTAGCAAGTCTTTAAAATCTGGTGCCTATTTTGTGCTCACAGCACATCTCAGTGAAGGCTAACTAGGCTCATTTCAAGTCTCAGTGACTTCACCTGTGGCCGGGGCTCCTGAATTGGACAGCACAGCTGTGGACGAAGTTTGCTGCCCTCCTGTGGGGTTCACCCCTCACTTCCTGTGCCCTACGCCAACCACTGAGCTTCTACCTAGCCTGTAGGTGGATCATGCTCTTTCTTACCCTGCGTCTTAACACAGGTTATTTCCTCTGTCTAGAACACTCTTCCCCCCCTCGTTCTGCATCTGGCTAGCTCCTATGTAAATTTTCAGGTCTTGGTTCCCCCAGAAAACCCTTCTCAAACTCAGGACATGTCTTTCCTACGTGCTCCCACGTGTTTATTAAGAAACGTCACAGCATGTTTCCTGCTGTGTCGCCAATGCCTGTTTGCCCCTCCCTCTGGACTGTGAGCTGTGAGAAGGGACTGTTGGTACACCTGACCCACTAGTCCAATGCCTCCTTTATACTAGATGTTCAATAAAGCATTACTTTCTGATTTTTAGGTACCAGAAACAAACTTTTCTACTCACTTTGCCAACTGAGTTAACATATAGAGTCACATGTCTCAAATTTTTCAAAGTTAAAAATTTGACATCTAGTTGATTAATTTCATAAAACTCATTGACTCAGGGTCTATAAACTACCTGTAGGACTTGGAGTTTACTATTTAAAAATAAACAGACAACCTGAGTCAATAGTATTGTGCCAACAGCAATTTTCTGGTTTTGACAACATACTATGGTTACATAAAATACTATCATCTGGGGATTTGGGGGGAAGGGTACGTGGGAACACTATACTATTTTCGTGACTTCTTGTGAGTTTAGACTATTTCAGAATTAAAAAAATTTTTTTTAAAACATCTTCTCAACTTAAACAATTGTAGGTAATTGCAAAATTCTATAGCCCATAAATGCTTGCGCTGGGTATTATTAAAATGCTGTTTCCTAAGGGCAAACTAGAATCTAAAGCAAAATGTGGCATGAAGAGGACTTAAATCAGTGCCTTGCAGATTTTGTGGATACATGGCACACTCTGGAATACTAGAATTTTGGCAGCCCTCTTGGAGTGATTAGGAGACTAAAAACAGCATTTAAATAAATTATGAATAATTGCAATGCAGTCATGATCACAGTGTAACAGTGTGTCCCACTGTTCAGAAAGAAGTTAGTGGTCACCCTGTCACACCATCCTGCTATTTGAGTACAATTGTTTACTGCCTTGACGGTCCTCTCGTACAGACGCACAAGCCAACGCTCACACTTTTGTTCACAGCAGGTTGGGCCATCCTTTATGTTTTCCTGCCTGCTCAACTAGACTGTCCATCAGACAGACAGTGTTGCAACTGTGTGTATTTTCCATCATGCGTCCATTCAAAAAAATGTCACTTTGGGCAAAATTTGGTTGTACTGTTCTGGTCTCATGCTTCATTAATATGCCATAGCTCAATGCTTGAGAGCCACAGATCTAGATGTTATGGAGGGAAAATCAATTTTTTTCTTGGCCAATGCAAATTATTTTTACAGAGGCCAACTAAATGTCTTTTTTGAACATTTAGACTCTGCTGACTTTCTTCCCTTCTTTCAATTCAGCCTATATCATGTATTCTAACATGTAAACTCTTGCCATTTTGTGATTCTCCTTAGAATGTATGTGTTCTAATAACGTGTAAGTTCCAAGAAGATAGGAGAACCACCTGTAGCTTCTTTTGTGTCACCCTTCTCTTGGCTTCTGAGTTAGTTCAATTCAATTCTTCCCATAGATTCTAAAAATAACCATCAAATTGATTTACTTAGATTAGATGACACACACAAAGGCAAGAACACTGTTTCATCATGCCTATGTTGAACTTGTGATTGAAAATTCTGGAAACTTGCCTGTATGGAGCTCACATGGGATCCCCTTCTTCATTGGCACCCTAACACCCACACATCTAAGTCTCTAAAATGTGTGCTGGTCACACAAATGGCTGCAGTACACATGGGCCCCAAAAGGGCAACCCATCCTTGAATAATGGGCATGATTGGGCTTGAGACAACAGAGCACACCAAATTCAGAATCCTTAGAACACGTTCTCCAGTTGGCTTATCTGTGCTTCTCTTTCTTCATTTTAGATTCAGCTTCATTTATTTTTCTGTTCACAAAAGTAATACATCCATCCCTTTCTATGAATATATGGTCAAATGGTATCCAATTGCACAGGTTTTAACACTGTTTGTTTTAGGGTACCAATTGCTACTTATTAATCTGCTTAAAAAACCTGATATTTTGTGAACTGGTTTTCAAGCCAACAGACATGTGACTTTACATATACATCAGAGTCAGAAAGCAGAGTGCTAACCTGCTAAAACACCACAGTTCCGCAGCCCAGCTCCAGAATTGCTTGTTGTGTGAATCTTCTGGAATTTACTTACCCTCTTTGTGCCTCAATTTATTAAACTGCCAAATGAGGAATAATGTGACCTACTTCATTATGTTGCCACAAGGATTAAATGAGAATGACTGTTGAACACAGTGTAAGAGCTCAATAATGTTAGCTATCTGTCTACATCAGTGGTTTTCAAACTAGGTTAAAGCAGTTCAGCCTTGTAAAAGGTATTTTGCAGAGCTGTAAGTAAACACAAACACACACATGCAGAGTGAAGCTTCTCTGGATGAGATAGGGTCAGGATCTAGGGCTCTGATGCCTCTCTGAGATAGTGTAGAAAAGTGGTTTTCAGATATTAGTGTGTCTTGCAAGCACCTGGGGAACTTGATGAGACTATAGAGGCTCAGGCCTTACTTTACGGCCATGAGCCTGGGCTCTGTATTCTCCATGAGCTCCCCATGTGACGCTGGTGCACACAGAAATGTGACACCACACCGCTACAATTCTCTGCAACACTTTCCAAGCCATCGAGCCACATCATAATTTTTAAACTTCATACAATGGATTCACACTGATGGATTTAAGCACTCCACTATTGATGAATATTTAGGTGGTTTCCATTTTTTTCTCAATTGCAACAATGGCTATAGTAAATGTCCTTATGCATATATCTCCTCCAGCATGTTCATGAATATATCTGCTGGACAGACTTTTAGAAATGAAATTGATGGGCCCAGAGTATACCTGCTTCAAATTTTGATAAATATTGCCAGATTGCCCCCTGAAAGGTTATATCAATTTACTCTTCTGCCAACAGTGTTGAAGAGGGTACCTCGCTTCCCCTTCTGTTATTTTTCTCCTGACTCAGGTTTTAACACTGTTTGTTTTAGGGCATTGACAAAATCCACATCGGTGATAAACGGATCCATAAGCACCCAACTGATTACCTTTCAGAAACAAATTTAGCACCCCATTGATGCTTCAGAAATCATTTTCTTATCAGCAATCCCCTCCTCCACATGCTAAAGGCTTCCACTAATATATATGTTTATTTTCGTATCTCCGGCATATGCCAAAATATAAGAAATTTTGCTGCTTCTCTTGGTTTTAGGCTGGGTTTTCTATTTTCTGTGAAAGAGGTTATTATTTATAGTCCAGACATTCTGAAGTCAAAAAATATAATTCTCCCATTGTTGAGTTCCTGGATGCCTTCCTCCGATCAGAGCCGTATCTCTGAGTAACACATCACAGGAGTGACAGCTCTCTGGTGATTTAGGAGCCTGCCAGATCATTAGAGCATTACCAATGTACGGATGTATTAGTGTAACACATCATCAGCGTGTTACCGCTCTGTGATGAATTGCTCCAAATCAGAACAATGGCTTAAAGAAACTATGAATTCTTTTAGAGTTAGAAATGCGATTTTTTGAATAAGGAATAAATAAATATGAATCTTTTTCTTTCACAGTCAAGGGAGGTTTAAATCATATATTTTTGATCTTTTGATCATCCCTTGGTCATTGTCGTTTGAGCTAGAGACGAGGTCTTCAGGCTGCATAGGTTGGAGGCTTTCTAGCTAGAAAATTAATTACTTATGCAGAGAAGGAAGATTGACATTCAGAAAAAAAGGTCTTTTTTGCTCAGATCTTTGTGGTATGTTTCCCTCTAAGTTGGGGGGCATCTGTGAATAGGAGGCTTTTTCCTTTGTGCATTTGCTTTGAAAATCCTTGAGAGTGGAGACCACCTTTTTTTTTTTTTTTTTTTTAATTTTTTTTTTTTTTGAGACAGAGTCTCACTTTGTTGTCCAGGCTAGAGTGAGTGCCGTGGCGTCAGCTTAGCTCACAGCAACCTCAAACTCCTGGGCTCAAGCGATCCTCCTGCCTCAGCCTCCCGAGTAGCTGGGACTACAGGCATGCGCCACCATGCCCGGCTAATTTTTTATATATATATCAGTTGGCCAATTAATTTCTTTCTATTTATAGTAGAGACGGGGTCTCGCTCTTGCTCAGGCTGGTTTTGAACTCCTGACCTTGAGCAATCCGCCCGCCTCGGCCTCCCAAGAGCTAGGATTACAGGCGTGAGCCACAGCGCCCGGCCAGAGACCACCTTTTTAATAACTCGGTCTCATGCTACGGTGCCTGAACAGTGTGTGCTGAATTCTTGGTGATGGGGAATCTGTTCTTCCAAAGCCAGAATTTCCCATGATTGGATTCATTCCTCTGCATAATGACAGTGCCTTTAGAATGGGCTCCTTAAAGTGGAGTTGTGCCAACAGGAGAGGCAAGAAGTGCTGTATTAGCTCCCCAACAATAACAGGGTCAAGAAGGACCAGAAAGGGGAGGGACCAGAATGTGGGTGACCCCCGTCTCAGGTTTTTACTAGCGACTCGTTAAAAGCTTGGGCTGTGGAATTGCACTGACTTGGGTTTGAATTCTCGCTCAGTCCCTTCCTAATTTGGGCAAGTTGTTTGACCTCTTTGAGCCCATTTCTTTATCTGTAAAATGGAAAGAGAGGCAGCTCATCATTGCCTTCTTGGGTTGCAATGATCAAATGAGCTACTGCAGAAGGGCGTGGTATGGTGCCTGGTACACAGTAAGTGCCCTGCCAATGTTATCAATTATGGTTGTGGTGGTGGTGGTTGTTATTATTATTTTTACACTTTGCTGCTCATAAGAGAAAAAGCCTTGATGTTTGACAACTCTGGTATTTTTAGGTCTATAGCATTTACATTCCATACTTCCTAGCCTAGTGTTTTATCTTCTCTGTGTGAAGATGCTGTAGCACTCACTTTGACAGACCTTCAAATAGGACATTCTGAGAAACTGCAAGTACCTGCAGAGAACTCCCATATAACCAAGTGTAGACCTGATGAGAGAATTTGGAATGGGCCATTGGTATAAAAGGCGGCGTCTGCAATTTAAAAATGATCGAGTTTATAGGAAATAGCCAACAGGAGCCGCTGGTTGTTACTGTGGGCCAGGCACTGTGCCGGGTGATTGCATTGGGTCGCCTCAGCAACCATTTATATGGTAGGCATGCATATCCCCACTCAGCAGATGAGAAACGTGTGGCTCAGAGAGGTCAGGGAACTTGCCCAAGGACACACAGCAAGAAATCTATGGAACCAGGATTCCATTCAGATTTTTCTGATTCTAGAGCCTGAGGTTTTAATTGCTACACATTTCTTGAAAACACACACGTCCCATTCACGGGTAGTTCTGTCTGTTTTAATGCACCTAGAGGCATTACTTGAAATAGAGACAGATAGAAAACACACCAGAAAATCAATATTGGCATCCCGGTGGATAACACAGTGCCTAGAAGCTCTGGTTACCCTGAGGCCTGGCAATCAGCACAGGCTGAGTTCACCCAATCCGGCGGAGACTTCAGGAGAGGCATTTGGTGCTGCACTTGACTTTTACCCAGCCTTTGTGGTCTGCTTCTCCCTGCAATCAGCCTATGCAAGGATGGCATGCATGCCGCAGATAAGCACAGAAGGATGCAAACACCATCCACCCATTTCTGCCTCCTCCCTCCTCATCCCCCCTTCAAAGCAAATTGCAGAGAGCAGTTCTGTTCTGATCAGGCATTAAAATGTCATCGTGGCAAATAGTTCTGATCACCTTAATCCTGCAGCTTGCTGCCGAAGGCTGCATCAGCATGTCAAACTTTGGGTTATGGGAGAACAATGATCTTCTGTGGCTACCGATTTTTTTTTTTAAAGCTCATTCAAATGGAATGAACACATCAATGCTGGAGACAATATTATAAATTATTTCAGTGAACTTTTAATTTCAGTGGGTAGATGGAAAGTCACTTTGTTGAAATGAGTTTTTCCTGGTCTGCGGGAGTCCTGTTTTCTTTGGAATGCTTTTGGAGTCTAAGGAGGCCACTATTTCCCTTGATTTTTTTTTTTTTTTCAGTTGTTTTGGAGAACAATTTTCTCTGACATGTAGCTGGTTGTTTTATGGCTCTGAGAAATATATTGGTTTATTCATCTGTTGCAACTATAATAATATTGCCATTGGAGTCCAACTTGGTAATAAATCAAGCCATTCCTTTCCACTCTATACAAATAATTAAAATAAAAATCGACTGTGCCAGTGAATTTGTTCTACAAGCTGAATAGAATTGTGTGCTATAAGTCTAGATATTTTGGTTGACACAGGACTGTATATCTTAAAAATAAGAAACCAAAAGGTGGGAAAATAAGACCTTATTTCATTATGTGCAATTTATAACATTTATCTTGAAGATAAAGTTGCCTTCCTCTGCTGCCTATTAACTGGGAGCCAGAACTCGAATACTGTGGAGTGTTCATGGCTTCACAGCCTACCCCCACCCCTCCCAACTCTCTCCCTCCTCTCTTCTTTCCTCTCTTCCTTGCATCATTAAAAAGCAAGTTGGGGTTCATTATTGTGGCTCTGGAAATAAGGGCCTGTTATTTATGTATGCATGCTTGCATATCCATTTTTATTCATGTCCTACCTTTTTCCTGGAAAAGAATGAAGGTAGCTCGCAAAAATACATAATTCAGAATAAAATAAAAATGAGTGAGTCAGAAAAATTGGTGGAAAGAGGGAAATAGGTTTGGAAGAATAAAATGAAGGCGTGAGATTGACCCACAAAATAAATGTGCTATGAAATCTGGCACATTGCTCGGAGAGAGCCATGAATTTGGCTTGGAGGCTCCTCCTAGGCGTAATGTCATAATTCTCAGTAACCATTAGATTAGGAACACATTAATGACTCAGGAGAAGCCAAACTGTCTTTGGTATTGCTACCAGAGAGAGGTTTTCCCTCTGGGCCCTTAATATGAGGACACTATAACTCAGGGACAAGAGTCTTCAATAAGATCCTTAAGAAACACAATCAATTAATTGCGCTTTTCCTTATACTTGTGCTTCCCTGAAGGGCAGTGGCACAGCACCAAGCAACAAACGCATTTTTATAGGGGCCAAATGTGCAGCCTAGACAGGCAGTTCTCTCTTGTTCTTGCCTGAACCAAGAAAAGATCTTAGCACACCAAAGCGTTGGTTCTCAAACTTCACTGTGCATGAGATTTTCCCAAGATATAAAAGTTGTCAGGCCTTCTTGCTCCCCTTCTAGCTATATCTGGATAATCTGGGTAATGCTACAGACACAAACAGCTTCTAAATCTCAGGAGCTTAAAACAACAAAGGTTGATTTCTTGCTCAGGTTATATAACCTTTGTGGGTCAGCCAGGGAAGTGGGTGAGGGGTGGGGGTGGTGTCTGTGCTCTGTGCCTTGTGCACTGGGGGCTCCAGGCCAAGGGAGGCTCCTTCTCCATGCTTGCATCATTGCCAAAGTGGAAAAAAGGCTGGAGCACAGTGCCTAGCGCCTCCTAAAGCTTCCGCCTGGAGGATAACACATGTTACTTCTCAAGTCCATTTCATTGGTCAAAGCAAGTCACATGGTCAAGTCTAACTTCAAAGGGAGCAGGGAAGTGCAGCTGTACGTTGGGCCTGTAAGAAGAGACTCTGTATTTTATATGGGAAGTCCAGATGCTTCCAATGCAGATAGGCTTTGGACCATAGTCTGAGAAGTACTGGTCTAGAGAAATGGCTATATTGTGTGCCCCTCAGAGAATCTTCCATAGTTCCCTGAGTTGGGCTTAGACATGTGCTGAGTGGTGGTGCATTTGACTAACACCTTGGCAAATACTTGCCTTGTAGCTGTTCTGTGGAAGCAGCAACTATTAAGCCATGATGTGTCTTGCAGTCAGTCACGTATTCTCAAGGGTGACACTGATGAGCCTAATAGGGACACTCTTAGTTTTAAGATGGACCAAGGGAAGATGCACCTGTCACCTACAGAATATCTATAGGCCTGGCCTAGAACATTTTCCTCAATAAATAGTTTTGCTCTGTTACAGCACTTACCATAAGGTCCTGGCATTCTATGCTGTAGACCAGAGGTTCTTAACTAGGTGTGAAAGAGAGAATGGCCTTGAATCTTTGGGAAAAAATAACGTGCTTGAAAAATCTAGGCTGGTCCCCAGGCTTATGTACATCAATTGGAGCTCCAAAAGTGACTCTGAAACATCCTCTGGTTTAGAGGCACAGGCACTGAGCTTGGAACCAAATTGAAGTGGTTGTAGACAAATGCCCACCTTTACTATAAAATGTCTCAATAAAGTGTTCACCTGAAACACTTCATTATTATCTTGCTGCTGCCTAAATTTAAAAAGTTGAAGTGATGGATGAGCATAGTTCGAGATAATTTAGATTGTCCTGAAATGGCTTAACCTGAAAGTTGTCAGCCCTGCTCCCTAGAGGCGAGCACATTTCACTCTTGTATCCATTTCTTCTGATATTTACCTCCGTATCTGTGGAGTGCTCACGCTGCTATTTCTTTCTTTGCCACTCTTAGAGATTACCCAGAGCCGTGCCATCCAATAGGAACATAATAAAAAGGACCTACGTGTGATTTTAACCTTTTGAGTAGCCACATTTAACAAAAGTAGATAGAAACAAGTGAGATTAATTTAATGCAATCATGTGTCGCATAAGAAAGTTTAACTCAAGCCGGGCGCGGTGGCTCACGCCTGTCATCCTAGCACTCTGGGAGGCCGAGGCGGGCGGATTGCTCGAGGTCAGGAGTTCGAAACCAGCCTGAGCAAGAGCGAGACCCCGTCTCTACTATAAATAGAAAGAAATTAATTGGCCAACTAATATATATATAAAATTATCCGGGCATGGTGGCGAATGCCTGTAGTCCCAGCTACTCAGGAGGCTGAGGCAGGAGGATTGCTTGAGCCCAGGAGATTGAGGTTGCTGTGAGCTAGGCTGATGCCACGGCACTCACTCTAGCCTGGTCAACAAGCGAGACTCTGTCTCAAAAAAAAAAAAAAAAAAAAAAAAAAGTTTCACTCGAGAGTGGAGTGGACTGCATATATGACACTGGTTCCATAAGATTATAACAGCTGAAAATTTCCCGTTGTGATGTGGTAGCGGTCACAACCTCATAGCTGTCGCAATGTCCTGTCACATGCATTACTCGTGTCTCAGTGGTGATGCTGGTGTAGACAAACCTATTCCTCAACAGGAGCCTCAGGCAGGCTGTTCAGATGTTCCAGAACAAGGCGTTGCTATCAAAGGAGATGAAAGCCCTGTGTGCCTTATTGTCCCTGAAGACCCTCCAGTGGAATGAGATGTGGGTGGAAGACAGCGATTTGGTGATCCTGACCCTGTATAGACGGAAGCTAATGCGTGCGTTTGTGTCTTAGTTTTTAACCAAAAAAAGTTTCAAAAGTAAAAATAAAAATTTTAAAAATAGGAAAAAGCTTATACAATAAGATTATAAAGAAAATATTTTTGTACAGCTATAAAATGTGTTTGTGTCTTAAACTAAGTGTTAATACAAGAGTCAAGAAGCTAAAACAATTAAAAAGTGTATAAGGTAAAAAAAAGTTACTGAGGTTCATTTATTATTGAAGGAAGAAAATTATTTTTTATAATTTTAGCGTAGCCTAAGTTTACAGAGTGTACAAAGTCTACAGTAGCATACAGCAATGTCCTAGGCCTTCATATTCCTTCACCCAGAGCAACTTCCAGTCCTACAAGCTCCATTCATGGTAAGGTCCTGTACAGGCATACCATTTCTTATCTTTTATGCCATATTTTTGCTGTGCCTTTTCTATGTTTAGATATGTTTAGATGCACAGATAACTTACTGTTGCCTACAGTATTTAGTATGTAACATGCTGTACAGGTTTGTAGTCTAGGAGCAATAGACTGTACCATATAGCCTACGTGTATAATAGGCTATACCACCTAGGTTTGTGTAAATACACCCCACAATGTTCACACAATGGCAAATTGCCTAATGATGCATTTCACAGAATGTATTCTTGTTGTTAAGCGATGCATGACTATATTATGTTTAATCCAATATATCTAAAATATTATCATTTCAACATGCAATCAATATAAAAATCAGTAATGAAACATTTTGCATTCTTTGTACTAAGTCTTTGAAATTTGTTGTTTATTTAACACTTAGAAAATGTCTCAATCTTAACTGGCCACATTTCAAGTACTTTACAGCCACATAATATGAGTGGCTACTATATTAGACAGCCTAGACGTTTCCTATAATGGCAGATGAATATTTAGCTCCTTATCTGGTTAAGAACATGAGAACCTGTTATCTTTAACAGTTTTCTCAGTGTGGTGATAAAATGTACAATAAGGAAAAATAGAGAAATAGCTATGGTGAAATCAGACTGCTCCTTATACGGATTATAGGATGAGAGATTTGGAATTTGTCAAGAAGGAAAGGAGCATATACATGTATTTGGCTTTTTCTTAGATTAATTATTGCTTAGTTTTAGGAAATAGGGTGTAACATTGAGAAGAAAAACATGGGCTAGCTGGCGTTCTGCCATCCAACTTGGTATGACTACAGAAATGACAGAAAGGGAAATAAATAGCAAGGGACAGGGTTTACAGTCGAGTCAGTTCTTGAACCATTCTGGGGATCTGTTGACACCCTTCTCAGGTGCTGTTTCAGTTTAGGAATTTTAACCAGCTGGTAATATGAGGGGGCATTACTCAAACCAGTCAGAAAACTACTTGTATTTTAGAAATCTGGGGAAATTAATTTTTGCACTGGTGATTTGTTTTTTTTTTAAGCTTCTCAATATCCATTTTATTTTCTTCTAGTAAGGGTACCCCAATTTTCCCCCGCAGACTCATCCTATGCTCCATTATCAGCCCCCATGTTCTAGGAGGTATTAATTCGACACGGAGTTACAGTGGTGGAATGCCTGGCTCCGCCTGGTCACCCAGAGAATTTTGGTCCTCTGGCCACAGTAGGTCAGGAGTGGGCATGCTTGAGCCAAGCTAATTAAACTCAAGAGAAATCTTGGGGTTTTTGCTAGAGCAAGTGAGAAGAGTGAGAAGAGGCTCTCACTTCCCTGGGCTTGGGCCTACAGGGATGTGATTCTGGAGTTGCCAGGGCTGTTCTAGGAAGCCTGGGACTAAAACCCACTCAATGGGTGGACATGCTGAGACCTGGAAAGGAACTGAAATCCCAATCACCAGGTTTGAGCTCCGGAATTCAGCTATGCTTGAGGCCGGGGATCTACTCCTGATGAGAGCAAGTCTCCCAGGTTTCTCTCTTTTGGCACCCCCAGTTTGTGTTCATAAGGTATTTGTAAGTAAGTTTTTAGTATTTTTTAAAAAATTTTGATGCGTTCATTTTTCTCTATCACAACATTTCCCAGTGTGGATTCCTCAGGATAATAGTTTAATTAAGATGCTTTAAAAAAATGTTTCTATGGTCAAATGAATTTGGTAAATTCTGTAGACTAAATGCCCCTCCTTGGCAATTCGCAATGTGCTTTAGCACATTAAAAGCTCTCAGGATTTCAGAATTTAAGAAATTTGATTAGCTCTGTTTTTGTAAGACTTGCCTGGTCATGGTGCCATTTTTTAAAATTTTGGTTCATGCCTGTCGTTATACTATAGAACACACTTTGCCACCTTCTATGCTAGGAAGGAAGGGGTTCCTGCATGTTTCAGGTGATTAGGCTGGGGCCACTTGCAATCCTGGCCCCCTGGACATGTTATGTACTGCCATATTATAAAGTACCATCCATGAAGAGTCATCTGTCTAAATAGACATTATGTATCTGACAGGGGAAATGTAAATATTTTAGACACACATCTAGATTGCTAAGCAACCAAATTAGGATAGATCTGATATTTAAACCAGGAAGATTCACTTAGATAGTGTTATTCATCCATCCCACCATTAACCGATGTTCTCAACAATTGTTTATTGAGTCACTATTTTGTTACAGCCCCTAGCCGTAAGGAGGAAATAGTTTAGAGATCTTTACATGTGCATCCAACTTGGCAATACTCCAATTATTGCTCTTCTAGACCTTCCCTAACCCTAATGACCATCACGCTGATCTGGTTCCATATGACACTAAACTGTAAAAACCCCAGACAGAATTTGAGTCACTAATTATGAAAAGTAGATAGCACAATCATAGGATCTTACATTTATACAGCATTTAAAATTTTGACTTCTTTCAAATATATCGTCTTATTTAACCCTAATGAAAAGGTTTAGGAGACATACAGAACAGCTATTATTACCCCTGTTTTGCATAGAAGATAAGAGAGGTCTAGAGAAATGAAATGACTTGCCCAAGGCTACACAATTTCGAACACTCAAAATCAGGAGAACTTGGGTCCTAGATTCTTAATTTGTCCTTTTCTTTTTAACTCACCAGTGGCATTTGTCACTTACTCAATTTGCTTTAATACTTAGGATGTAAAAGGTAGGATGTAGACTTTTACTGTCAATAAATAGTAGCCACTGGCCATATGTGGCTATTGAGCACTTGAAATGTGGTTACATTAGCTAAGGAACTGAATTTTGATTTTAATTTAATTAATTGAAACAAATTTAAAGACACACTCAATTTAAGTATTGGAAAACTTTTAATACATTAATTGCCATGTAAGTCGTATTTAATTCATACTAGTTTTGAGCCTTGTGAAGCTTATATAATTCACAGGTATCTTTTTCTTGGGAGCTGCGAGAACTATTTTTCAAGTTGCATGTAACTCATGCACAGAAAACAATTAAAAATAACAAATTTTTCATCAAATTAGAAAAGATCATTTTGTTTTCAAAGTTTTTATTCTATTTTTGTAATAAAACACCACGGCCCCAAGAAAAAATATTATTTTTTCCTAGTGTGATAATCATTAAGCATGTTTGCAATAACATGGATGTATGAATCTAATTGTTCCAATGATAAATTTTATGATATCTAAGTATAGGTCATATATTTTTAAATAAAATCTTAGTGTTCACATTGAGATGTACTGTAAGTATAAAACACGCATCAGATTTAGAAAACATAGCATAAAAAGGAAGGTAAAATGTCTCATTAATAGTTTTTATATTAATTATGTGTTGAAATGATAATATTTTGAATATACTGTGTTAAATAGATATTATTCAAATCAATTCCCCTTATTTATTTTCCCTTTTTTGGATGTGGCTACTTAGAAAGTATAAAGTTATATATGGCTTTTATTAATATTATATTTATCTTAAACAGCCCTGACATAATAGGTAATATTGTGTACTGAAGCTGCAAAATTCTAAAGCCAAGTAAGATACGTGGTGGGAGATGTAGAACTAGGATTCAGAGCATGGCATTCGGAGTTAGTCAGGCTTAGATGTGAATTCTGGCTCTAGCACCTACTAACTGGGCAAACTGCTTGACCTCTTGAAGCTTCTTTCTTTACCTGTCAATGAGGGATAATGTTAATATCTACTTCACTGGCTTTTTGGAGATTCAATGAGTTAATACACACAGAACACAGACTAGTATTAGGCATTGTCTAAATGCTCATTACTTTGTTAGCAATAATAATTATAACAATACTATGGGCATAAAATGCAAATAGAATCTCCAGCCTTAGTAAATGATGGTATTTTATTTCTGAACTTCATTTTTTTTTGAAGCGTTACCCTCTGTTGCGATTCATTGCACAGGACTGCATTAATCATACCCTGTTTTGTTCTTCCTGACAGTAATGAATAGTAACTGATACAAACCAGCCTGCTAGGTTACTGATGATGTGGCTACAAATGCTCTTTTCCAAGGCAGTTCTTAATTACCTTTTGTGTGTGAAATACCATATGCTATAATCCCTCTAGCTGGAAATCTGCTCCGGGTTACAATGCCATGTTCATTTTTAAACAGTGTCTCTGGTTGACTTCTCCTCTCTAAATCTTAGGGCAAGGTTTGATTCAGTTGTAGTTCCTTATACTATTTTTCCAATGGGGTGACTTCCTAACTTCGCTTTCCCATCTCATTTTCCAATTATTACTTAAGGCAATGACTCTAGCTGTGCTTCGAGGGTGCTTAATTACTTGAAGGCATCAGAACTTCTCTGAATGGCGGTGATGAACATGGCTTAAGGTTATAGAGATAGCTCTATTACAGGTACATGCAAATGCTCTTTTTAGGGTATTGGATACTAGTATCAAACATAATGGAGTGTCACAGCTTTTAAAAGTCTGGGAAATGCTCACTTCTTTGAAGTCCAGGTTTTTAGCCTCCTGGACCACCCAGGCCACATTTGGAAACATAGGTGGGAGTGAAAAAGGCCTTTTGGTTGACAAGAACACTGTTGTTGCCAAGCACGATCTTTCATCCAGAAGGAGAAGGCAACATTTTCCCAAAAGACTCAAACTTATCCATGAATCTAAAACAGGGGTTGGCACTTTTTCTGTAAAGAGCAGATAGTGGATATTTTGGGCTTCGTGAGGCCACACAGTCTTGGTCACAACTACTCAACTTGGCCTGCCGCAGAGCGAAAGCAGCCACCGACAATATGGAGAGGAATCCCCATGGCTGCATTCCAATCCCACTTTATTTACAAAACAAGCAGCAGGCTGAGTTTGGCCCGTAGGCTGTTGTTTGCCCACCCCTGATCTGAAATATGGTGGCGGATTAGAAGTAGCAGGACAGAAAAAAAGACATCTTCGCAGCAGACAGAACCATGTGGAAAGTGCCCCATCCAGGCTCTTCTATTTCCAAGGGGGAAGTCGTCCTGGGAGCCTTGTGATACGATTGGTGATATGGATTTCAGATGTGGCAACTGATAGTGACGAGGACGGTCTCAAGACCCACAGCGGGGGTCCTCAAGCTTTTTAAACAGGGGCCAATTCACTGTCCCCCAGACCGGTGGAGGGCCGTGGGAGAGGGCGGCGCACATTCCGCACATGTGCACTGTGGGCCCGGGCCCAGTCGGCTGCTAAGCAGGACAGGCAGCGGCGGCAAAAACAGCCCGCAGGTCGGATGAATGTCCTCGGCGGGCCGCATGTGGCCCACGGGCCGTAGTTAGAGGACGCCTGACCTACAGGAATGATCCAACTATATTCTATATATTCTGATTACAAAGACAGGGAATTAGGGGATACATTTGAGAGACTTAAACCAAACAGATGAAAATAAGGAGGAATTTTAGCACTTAGGTGGTAAGCATCAGTTATCTGAAAAACTCATGGAATTCTCCATTTTCTGAAACCTATGGCTCTTGAAGTGCTACTGTGATTTTATCTTTTGCTCTTTAAGCTAATGAAACCAACTTTCTACATGGATCTTTGGAGAGATTCTCTGTGGGGCTTAGTAGAATATTCAAAATCTGCATTACCTTTCTTGCTCTTTTTTATTATATTTTTTAAAGAAATCTATGCAGATTGGTGCTGACTGCTGAAAAATAGCGTTCTCCTAGGAAAAGGGATATCTTGGACCACACTTGGTAAATTTGGGGGAAAAATTGGTTGTTTCTAGCTTGAAACCCTGGGAATACACCACTCTACAGTAGTTGGGCTACTACTGAGTTGATGCCTTGGAGAATTTTTCGAATACATTCTCCAAAACTTTTTTCAAGGAAGGAAATTCTGTGACTCCCCTTTCGACACATTCTAACTCTTTCACCCCTTTGCTCTGAATCATTCTATATTTATCATTATTGATAAGGAACATCAATAGTGGCCGGGATTTATTCCATTTCTTCCTTAGGTATAGTTTATGTTCAAGTTATAAAATATGAATTTGTAAAGATGCCTTAGAAATTTTCCCGGGCTATTTATAAAACCTCTCAGGTTTTAATCATCACGGGTTGACCATCAAGGAAAAATGACGATGAAATATAATTTCAAAAGTTATCCTGACTTTACCCATTGCAAAAGTGTTTCTTATCTAGGAGTTTATTATAACTTTGCAATAACACTGTGAAGTACTGCATGAAGTTAATACTGGGGAAATCAGAGCTAGACTCTACAGGTGCAAATCCAGTGTGATGTTAAAGATATCACTAACCTCTCTATACATGTGTCTTTATTTGTGACATGCAACCTGTAATTCTATGTTTTTAGAGTTGTTGAGGGGGATTAAATGAGATACTATACATGGAGTGCTTAGTACAGCGTAGAGCTGCCAGGCCAGCCACGTTGACTGTGAACTGCACAAGTGTACAGGGTACCAGTCACGTAGCCCTCAGTGCAACGTGGCAGCATTGATGCAAAGTGCCTGAGATGCGAGGCTGTAATTATTGTTACTATTACTAATGAGAGACCCGAAGTACACAAAAGTTATGAAACTTGTCCGTGATGACATACCCTTTCTGTGAAAAACCATCGTTGTATCGTGACAACTACTAGGCATACATTTTGCATCAACAATTCTGACATATTTAATATTTGATTTCAATTCTTGGCTTAACTGAATGAACTCAACCAATAATTACTTAGAAAAAGCTTGAGCTGGATTTTTGTTTCTCCATGCATTTGATTCTTCTTTGACCTGATTCCAGAGTTTTCTTCAAGATGTCTCTAGCCAGTTTATCCTACGACTAGCGTCGTATCATCCTTAGGAAGTTAAAGTTAAGTTCTGCTCATTCATTCACCCTTTCGTTTAGGAAATGCGATTAAGTACCAGCTTGTGTGTGACACTGTTTATACAAACTTTTTAAACAGGGGACCAGTTCACCGTCCCCCTCTGGCCGTGGGGGAATGCAGCACACATTCCACACATGCGCACTGTGGTCCCGGGACGAGTCGGCTGCTAAGCAGGACAGGCAGCGGCGGCAAAAACACCCGGCAGGCTGGATAAATGTCCTCGGCGGGCCACATGTGGCCCACGGGCCGTAGTTTGAGGACCCCTGCTTTATAGGCATGGAGAAGATGGAGATGACTAATGTGATTTCTTGAGGGGCTCACAAACTCAGGGGAGCAGACAGGTATGCAGGTCATAAAAGCAGAGTGACAAATGCCTGAAAGAGTGAGTCATTGATTCATTGTCTTTTTTTTTTAAATATAAGGAGCAGATGCATACTACTGATTCTGAACTGATACCACTGCTGTTGTGGTAGCGGTGGGATACTAAGAGCAACGAGACGGTGAATTCCATGTGTCAGCTTGACCAGGCCATGGGGCGCCATGATATTTGGTGAAACGTTATCATGGGTATGTCTGTGAGAGTGTTTTCGGATGAGATTAACATCTGACTTGGTAGGCTTAGTCAGGCTGGTTGCCCTCCCCAACTTAGGCCTCATTCTATCAGTCAAAGGCCTGCATAGAACAAAAAGGCTGACTTTCCCACTGGTAAGAGGGAACTCCTTCTGCTTGAGCTGGGGCATCAGTCTTTTTATGCTTTTGGACCTGAACTGAAATTTTGGATCTTTTTTGGGTCTCCAGCTTGCTGGCTGCAGATCTTGGGATGGCAGATCTTGAGGCAATTCCTTATAATATGAGGGGGTCTTCAAAAAGTTCATGGAAAATACATATTATGAAAAAACTATGTGTGCATTTCAAAAATTTTTTGTACCAAAATAAACTCATACTAACTTGTTATAACATGGCTGATCAGGATCTACTTCAAGGAACTAAGAAGGATAAGACATCAGTTTGAAAAGAGTCCCTCTCAGAACAACATGAATTCTGCAAAAATTGAAACAAGAACAAGCACCAAATTTATGGCGAAGTTTGGGGAGAAGAATGGTGAAATCACTGATGCTTTATGAAAAGTTTATGGAGGTAATGCCCTCAAAGAAGTCAGCAGTTTACACATGAATAACTTGTTTCAATAAGGAATTAGACAGTGTTGAAGGTTAAGCCTGTGGCAGTAGGCTAGCCACAACAATTTATGAGAAAAAAAATTAATTTTGTTTTTGCTCTAATTGAAGAGGACCAATGAGCAACTGCAGAAAAAGTAGCCCACAGCATAGACATCTCAACTGGTTCAGCTTACACAATTCTGGCTAAAAAGGTGGAGCAAACTTTCCACTTGATGGGTGCAAAACAGTTGCTTCCAGATCAGCTGCAGAGATGAGCAGAGCTTTCAATGGGAACTTTTAAAAGCAGGTCCAAGATCCTTAAGCTTTCCTTTGAAGAATTGTAGCTAGAGATGAAACGTGGCTTTACCAGCACGATCCTGACGCCAAAGCACAATCAAAGCAACAGCTACCAAGAGGTGGACATGGCCGGGTAAAGCAAAGGTGGACCGGTCAAGACCAAAGGGCATGGCAACAGTTTTGGGGGATGGCCGAGGCATTTTACTTATTGACTTTCTGGAAGGCCAAAGAATGATAATATCTGCTTATTATGGGAGTGTGTAGAGGAAGTTAGCAAAGCTTTAGCAGAGAAATAGCCAGGAAAGCTTCACCAGAGAGTCCTCCACCACAACAGTGCTCCTGCTCATTCCTTTCATCAAACAGGACATTTTGGGAGAGTTTCAAAAAGAAATCATTACACATTCACCTTATAGTCTTAATTTGGCTCCTTCTGACTTCTTTTTGTTCCTTAATCTTAAAAAGTGGTTAAAGGGTACCAATTTTTCTTCACTTGCTAACGTAGAAAAGACTGCATTGGCAGGATTAAATCCCCAGATGCTCAGTTCTTTAGAGATGGACTCGATGGCTGGTATCATCACGCATGAAAGTGTCTTGAACTTGATGGTGCATATGTTGAGAACTAAAATTTATATTTTTTATTTTTATCTTTAAATTTCATTTTCCACAAGCTTGTTGAAGTCTCCGCATACATCTCATTCTCTGGAGAACACTGAGTAACACAAACAGCAAGGCCTGGTCTATCTCTCTGCTCTTGGAGCCCAGGGCAGGCTTCCTGGACTCAACAAGGCTGAAACCAACTCTTGTTGGACAAGGAGGAGAAGGGTGCCGGGCAGACAAGGAGGCAGGCAGTTGAGAAGAATCAAAGTGCATTGGATGGGGCCGGGGGCTTGGTGTCAGGCCCAAGTTGGGGATGATCTCCCAACCACACCATTTACAACCCCTGTCATCTTGTCCAAGCCTCTCTTTGCCTCTGAATCTCAACTTCCTCCACTGCCCAAATGAGAAAAATAACCTTCTTTCCAAGAACAATCCCGAAGGTTACTGGAGACCTAGATGAGGCAACGCTATGGTTTGGATGGGGTTTGTCGGGCCCTGCTGAGTCTCATGCTGAGATTTGATCCCCACTGTTGAAATCAGTCCTGGCGGGATCATGGGAGCAGATCTCTCATGAATGGCTTGATGCTGTGCTCGCTGTGTTGAGTGAGTTCTTACTCTTAGTGTCTATGAGAACTGGTTGTTGAAAAGAGCTTGGCTCTGCCTCTCTCTTTCCCTTCCTTTTGCACCGTATGATCTCTGCACACACTTGCACCGTATGATCTCTGCACACATTTGCACTGTATGATCTCTGCACACACTTGACCATATGATCTCTGCACACACTGGCACCATATGATCTCTGCACACACTGGCACCGTATGATCTCTGCACACACTTGCACCGTATGATCTCTGCACACACTTGCACTGTATGATCTCTGCACACACTTGCACCGTATGATCTCTGCACACATTTGCACTGTATGATCTCTGCACACACTTGACCATATGATCTCTGCACACACTTGCACTGTATGATCTCTGCACACACTTGTACCATATGATCTCTGCACACACTTGCACCGTATGATCTCTGCACACACTGGCTCCCCCTCACGTTCCACCATGAGTGGAAGCTTCCAGAGAACCTTGCCAGAAACAGATGCTGATGCCAGGCTTCTTGCACAGCCTGCAGAACCGTGAGCCGAATAAACGTCTTTTCTTTATAAATTACTAGCCTCAGGTATTGCTTTATAGGAACAAATGGACTAAGACAGGTAAGTATGTGAGATTTCTTTGGAAATCGGGAGGAGTAAAGTACTATATAAAATAGAAGAGGTGATCATTTTAAGCGTTGTATACACACTGCAGCGAATAGTGTCTTAATTAGGTTATTCTGAAAACCTGAGACAAAGACTTGGTAGGTGCTCCCTGGAAACCAGAGCTGGGAAACAGGGAGAATTCAGCAGGGGAAGGAGCAAACGTCAACATAAATAAGGCTGTGTAACTGAAGTTGTTATTTGGGAAGTGGAGGTTCAATTTCACCGGGACTCCTGAGAAGCCAATAGCATGCCTACCGGAAATGTCACCCTGAGGGGTGGGAAGTGGGGGTGCTTATTTACTGGCTCCTATCCTTCTATTTAAGGGCTAGGGTCTAGATTACAATGGGCAAAAGGCACAATTATCTTGGGAATGTCCGTGGTGTCCACCTAATATCGGATTTGGTTTTCACCTTCTAACTCTAACAAACCTCACAGTTACAGAGACATATTCTTCTTTTCTCATTTTTTCTCCTCTGACTCTTATTAACCGCATGCTTACTGGGTAAGAGCCATACAAATTAGTGCTATGAATTTATTGAAAGTAAAAGGTTTTTTTTCCCCCTCAGTTTTGATGTTGCTTCTTTTGAGATAATCTTTCTCATCCCCAAACATTCTCATAGAACGTTGGGCTGGCCAAGAAATACATTTCCAATCAGAATTGAATCTTCTGCAACAAAATTGTGATTGGGTAACCAAACAACTTTTGAGTTCAAGTAATTCCCTTATTAAGTAGGAAACAATACAGTAGTTTTACGCGGACTGTGCCTGGGAATCTAAATTCTGAAAGTCCTTTGGGGGTTTGATAAAGGTGTACTTTATTGTAGTAAAACATGCCCCAAAAGTCATATAGGATTACACACACACACGCACACACACGCACACTTCCTACTGGGCCTTGCTCATCCAGCAAACCCAACCTATCAAAGGATGCTAAAAATAATCTCTCCCACAAAGAAGTTCTGAAGTGTGACTTCTGATAAAACACTGTCATAACATAAGACCCTGCTGTCATTTGGCAACTTTTATGTCAATGAAATCTAATTTTCAAATTATCTGATTTAGTTTGTCTCTTTAGCATAGAAGATGACATATTTGCATTTAGGATTTAAATTAGAATGCTTCCATTCACAGTTCCAATCTAGATGCCTTTTTATAGACCAAGTCACTGGTGTCCTCAAGTTTAGTATCTTTGAAAATGACTATAGGAAGGTAGAAAATTTAGGCCAAATGTGTGACCTAATTATTTGAGTTTTCTGGATGTGGCAGCTGTTCATGACTTTAGCTGTTTCAACTGAAACAATTAGCCACAAGCCTTCATTCCTAACTCTTCAGCAGCCCTGAGCAGGCAGTTAGCTCCACTAATTAGCTGAGTGATCTTTGGCAAGCCACTTACAGATGGAAAAATTGAAGGTCAGGGTGGAAAGTGTCGATAGCAATGATTTCCTTGTAGCTGTAATGCACCTAGCATGGTGCTTCATGTGTAGCGTGCACTCACTCAAGAACTATCTTTGAGCCTCTGCTGTGTGCCTGGCACGGTTCCAGGGGCTGAGGTTATAGTGGTGCCTGTGGCAGATGAGAGCTGCAAGTAAAGAAACAAGGAATTCAGGTAGTGATGAGATTAGAGAAGAAGGGTGGTGTAAGAGAAAGAGACTGGGTATGACTTATGAGACTGAATATCCCGGGAAGTCTTGGCAAGAAGGGGACATTTGAGCAGAGACAAACAGCAAAGGTTGTGCCATGCAAATACCTGTGGGCAGAGCATCTTGGGCAGAGGGAAGACCAACCCCAGATCCTAAGTTAGGCCTGAGCTTGGCATCCTGAGTGACAGCAAGAAAGCCTGGATTCTCATGAGCAAGGGCAGAGTCCCAGACGTAGGCAGGGGCTAGATTGTGAGAGGCCTAGGGGACATTGGTTTAGATTTTGCTCAAAGTGTAATGGAAAACCATTGTGATATTTTAAGCAAAGAATCTCATTTAGGTTTTCATAAGATCCCTCTGGATGCCTTGTGGAGAATATAATCTGGACATAGAGGCAGAAGTACAGGCAGGGAGGCCAGATGGGGGGCTGTTTTTGTGGTTCAGACAAAAGCCAATGGACAATAGGACCAGAGCAGAAAGTAGGAAGAACATGGAGTGTGTGTGAGAAGCAGATCAAGAGATAGGACTTGGAAGTGGAAATGGATGGGAAGGGAAAAATAAAGTGTTAAGGATTGCATGTTTGTGTCCCCCCAAGTTCATGTGTTGAAACCCTAAGCCCCACTGTGGTGGTGTTAGGAGGTGGGGCCTTGGGAGGTGATTAGGTTTAGATGAGGTCATGAGGGTGGAGCACCCATCGTGGGATTAGTGTCTGTATAAGAAGAGAAAGACACTAGAGCTCACTTTTTCTACCACGTGAGGACACAGTGAGAAGACTGCTGTCTGCAAACCGGGAAGGGACCCTCATTTGGAACCAAATGGGCCATCACCTTGATCTTGGACTTCCAGCCCCCAGAACTGCGAGAAATAAACTTCTGTTGTTTAAGCTACTCAGACTATGTTATTTTTGTTATAGCAGTCCAAGCTGACTAAGACATCAAGAATAGCTCCTGGATTTTTATTTGAGAAATTGGGTAAATAGTAAGTAGCAGGGCTGTTTTCTGCGATGGGAGAGACAGGGAGGAAGGAACAGGCGGGCAGGGGTTATGATATGTATGTGTAGTGATGCTGCCTCAGTTTGAGTTTCCTCAGAAGATCCCGAGATGAGGATTTCGGTGCAATTAGATTATTTGGGAGGTGGTTCCAGGAAACACGGGTCTGGGACAGGGAAGGTGAGGCAGTGATGGGAAGGCAGCCAATCCCGGGTACACAATCAAGCAAGTTATTGACACCACTAAGTGGAACTGGGGCTAATCCTGTAGGGGACTCTGGGCATCAGTGTAGAACATGCTATGCCACCTAAGTGGTGAGGAAGCTGGGTCTCTTAGCCTGTTGTCTCCCTGCAGTCATTGACTGAAGCCTGTTCTGGAGGGGAAACGAGTTTCCTGGCACCTCCTGCCTGCTGTGTGTGCGGGTGGTGGCCTCTGGCAGTCAGAGAAAGCCCTTGGGTAAGGGGCGGTGGCATTAGCAGTTGGAGGCATGGCAAGACGGGGACATGGGCAGCACCTGTTGCAATGCCAAGTAGGCAGATGGACCCAGAGCTGGCGGCTCAGGTGAGAGGTCTGTATGTAGAGAGTGTTGAAAGCCATGAGACTAAGAAAAATAAATAAATAAATCACCTACGGAGAGTTTGTAGATGGAGAAGAGAAAGCTCTTGAGCTTAAATTTCTGGTGTTGTGGCGACATTTAGAGACGGCCTTGAGAAAAATATCAAGAAATAGTGGCTCTTGAAGTTAGAGGGGAATCAGCCGAATGTGATGTCACTGGAGCCAAGAGAAGGAGTGGTCACCTGTGTCAAATGCAATAGAGTAGCCGTCCCTAACCTTCTTGGCACCAGGGACCGTTTTCATGGAAGAAAATTTTTTCCATGGACCAGGGAGTATGGTTTCAGGATGATTCAAGCATATTACACTTATGGTGCACTTTCTTTCTATTGTCATTATATTGTAATATATAATGAAATAATTATACACCTCACCATAGGTTGGGGACCTGCTGTAGGGAGTCTCTCAGGGGAGAAGCACACTGGATGGTGTGGCTTCCTAGCGCCACTCACGGGAGGTACATGTCACTATGACTATTCATGAGATCCTGAATGAGGTCATGTTTAGTTTTTTTCTTTTCAACTCTTTTGGAACCTTACTGTACAGGATTTCCATGTCCCTGGAAACTCTACAATTCTTTCCCTTCAATGTCTACTAGAGACACCATAAATTTTGGTGGAATGTAGTTTGAGGAACTTTCCTTCAGAATCCAGACTTTTCTTGTAGCATAAAATTTCTGGACAGTGGTTAAGAGAAGATGTCTCAGTAAAATAAATACCCAGTTTGTAACTTGAGGTTGCTAGCAGCAGTTTAGTTTTGGAAAACATGTAGCACTCCTAACAGTGGCTATTCTAGAACTTGTATAAGATAGTTCTTGTGAACAAAGGTCACTCTATGAAAAAGATACCTGCACTCGAATGTTTATAGCTGCACAATTCACAATTGCAAAGATGTGGAAACAACCCAAATGCCCATCAATTCAGGAGTGGATTAATAAAATGTCGTATATGTATTCCATGGAGTCCTATTCATCTATAAGAAACAATGATGATATATCACCTCTTGTATTTTCCTGGATAGAGCTGGAACCCATTCTATTAAGTGAAGTATCCCAAGAATGGAAAAACAAGCACCACATGTACTCACCAGAAAATTGGTATTAACTGATCAACACCTAAGCAGACATATAGGAATAACATTTATTGGATGTTGGGCAGGTGGAGGGGGACGGGATGGGTATATACAGACATAATGAGTGCGATGTGCACCAAATGGGGGATGGACACGCTTGAAACTCTGACTCGAGGGGGGAGGGGAGGCAAAGGCAATATACATAACCTTAACATTTGTACCCCCATAATATGCTGAAAAAAAATAAAAAAAGATAGTTCTTATGTAAAAGTCTCCCAAAGAATAAGTGATTTGGGTTTCTTGAACTGTACTCTTCCATTGAAGCAACGACCCTCCTGTAACTTTTACCCTCTTGTATTTTAAAAGCGCAAAGTCAGAAATGTTAGGCAATTGAGACTCTACAATATCTAGGGCTGTACACTAGCTTGCCTGTCTTTAGATATGTACCTACAAAATGAGATTTGAGGAAGAACTTCTTTCTCCAAGCCTGTGAGTTTGTTTAGGTCACGCAGGGAAATGTCAATACAGCAAAAGTGAAGGCATTCATTTAACAGGATCCTTCCCCCGCCCTTCTCAAATTTGCCATGTCAGCGGTATAATAAATGCATATGACTTCCTCTTGGCCTTAGAGAGTGTTCCAGGCAGACCATCGGAGATATTTTAATATCTTGTCTTACTTGTAGTCTTTCATGAAATGTCATTATCATATTCCTTTCTTAAGTTGAGGAAGTGAAGCCAAATGATAATAGTTAAAACCATTTTGTCACTTTTGGGAAACTCTTGTTGAGGTAGCCCAAGTGAGTTGCTAAACAATTATTTAAGGATAAGTGCTGAAGTCCTCTGACAATTTCCAGGATTTAATTTTTATCAGTTGAGATTAGAGGAATGTTTTAAACCATTTCTAAGTACTCAGCTCTGACTGACGCTTTTGTTGTTTCTTTGGGCTTCTGTATTTCCTAGGGATCCAATATCACCTCTAATGCTTTCAGAGCTAGGACTTTACCTGCACCTTCATCATGATAAGGATTTGGTTGAAACAGAGGGGTGTGTGTGTCTGTGCATGCATATGTGTGCTCACAGGCATGTTACATACATGTTTTAATGAAAACAAATCAGTTGCATATTGCCTACTGGGCTATATGTTATTTTCGTCTGTTTTACAAATTATGTGGATTTAAAATTAAGAGTCACAGATCATTCTCAATATTGTGAGTAATGTATGAAGTAAAAAAAAAAAAACAAACCAAAAAACTGCTCTTTCTCCAATACGTTCCATAGCTCCCAGCACTTTTTGGTCCCCATCCTGTTTCTTGTGCTATTCCTGTGAAAACAATGTACCTCCAGCTGCAAAACTTCCTTTGCTCAACGTTTGGCCATGCCATGTTAGTTTTTGGAATTTGATGTTCTAAATCGATGGAGACAAAAGCTGATGGAGAGAAGGTTGGGGCTTGGTTTGGGTGTGCCAGGGACAGAGAAACAGCTGACTGGCTATCAGTTCAACCCTTGGGTCATATAATTGGGCCGTAGATAGTGAAGGGGGAGTTAAACATTTCTCTTACCTTCTTTGGAGCTGTCTTTTGGTTCAGAGATTATATGTGTGTTTCTAAATCAGTCTCACTTAATGATACAGCAAGAATCAATTCCCCTGTCTTTGGGTCTTTATTTACTTTTTTTCCTCATCATTGGCTTACAGTGTTGTAGACACCCTAGGACTTTTGTGCACATTTTATTGGGAGGTTTGGAGTACAAGTATAAATCAGCCCCCATGCAATCTGGAAGACCACAGAAAGAAAGTAACACCTTTCAAGAGGGTACATGATGCTCCATTCTACCTGAGATTCTGCTGCAGAGAAGACTGTCTTGCGAAATCAAAATTGAAATGAGATAAATACTGCATTAAGTATAACTTAGCGAGAAACTTTGCACATTGAGACAAAGAACAATTTTCATCTTATAGTTCAACATTATGTTAACTTAAAGGTTGAATCACAGATATATGTCGCTTCTTTCAAATGTTTCTGATTTTTAAGGACTCTCTTGATTGTTCATTCAGATTTTTTTTTTTTAGTGTCTCTCTATCTGCAGTGTTCCTCATTAAAAGTCAGGATTTGAGAAATGATGGGAGAGTTTAAAAGTTTAAAGTACATTCAAAAGTGCTCAAATATTTCACATTCCGAGTCTTTATTTCTCCCATCTCTGAAGGTGCCTCTAATTGTGGCCCTTTGTTCCGGGGTGTTTTTTTTGTTGTTCAAAGACTACCCCCCACACACAAAGCCCTTGAGGCCTGCCCCCGCGTGTGCTGAGAGAGGCGCTCGCTCCCACGCTGGCCATCTGCAAGTGCTCCGGGTGTGAGATGATCAATCGTGAGACCATTTTTACTGTCATTAAAACCTCTTTGTGAGTGAGCACTGTTCTTTCTTCACATGACATAAAAATTAAAGACAGGTTGAATAAAAAATAATTGCTGTCCATCTCCAAAGGGGAAAAAACGTCTCTGAGGAAAGGAGGGAAGAAAACTTTCTCAAAAAAAAGCCAACCTTTTATTGAAAAGCACTTTCATTTCCCTCAGATACTCTGATATGTTAGTTCCCGCCTCCCCTCCAGGTAGGATTAGCTTAAAAAGCCAATTCTTTAGAGCATTCCAGTCGAGGTCCTGTTTTCTAGATAATTCTCTGTGTGTCCCTGTGTGGCTGGAGCATCTGCACCGGGCACAGCCTATGGCATGGGGAAGCACAGCAAAGGCAGATTCTAGAATTTTCTCAGCCACGTAGGGATATAAGAGCTCACAACTGTAGACACCTGTGCACACCATCACACAGCACCCAGTGGTCCAGGAGGGGCCTCAAAATAAAAGGGCTTTGGAGGCCATGTTGGTTCTTTCATAAATTAAGAAGTATGAGTAATCATCTTCTTATAGCTAACAGATAGAGGCAGAAATTGAGATTGTTTTGGAACCTAATGGCAAAAGAGAGTGAAACAGTTTGATTATGCCTGATTTAAGTGGGGGTCTAAATTTTAATTTTTTTCCCATTTAGCCTTAGAGATTTCTGCCATGGAAAGATTTGTCTTGAAAAGAGTGGTCTTGTTGAGAGGTGCAGGAGCTGGAGGAAGGAAAGGGTGTCTTCCTAGGGCTCGAGTGATGGACCTCAGTTTTTCAGTCTGTAAAGTGGAGGGGTTGGACCATGTAACCTTTGCTCTGATCAGCTTTGATGCTAAATGCGATTTCTCAAGGTAAAGTTATCAATAGTTCAAAAGCCACACCCTAGGGGGCCTTCAAACACAATTCAAATCCCTAAAAACAAGTTTTCTACCACGAAATCTCTATGTGAATGGTCACTGTCTTTTCTTCACATGAGATAAAATATTAAATTTTCTTCATTAAGAATTTATATAGGCTGGGCGCGGTGGCTCACGCCTGTAATCCTAGCTCTCTGGGAGGCCGAGGCGGGCGGATTGCTTGAGGTCGGGAGTTCGAAACCAGCCTGAGCAAGAGCAAGACCCCGTCTCTACTATAAATAGAAAGAAACTAATTGGCCAACTAATATATATAGAAAAAATTAGCCGGGCATGGTGGTGCATGCCTGTAGTCCCAGCTACTTGGGAGGCTGAGACAGAAGGATTGCTTGAGCCCAGGAGTGTGAGGTTGCTGTGAGCTAGGCTGACGCCACGGCACTCATTCTAGCCCAGGCAACAAAGCGAGACTCTGTCTCAAAAAAAAAAAAAAAAAAGAATTTATATAAATACACTGAAATAAGATTGGAAAGTAGAAAAATGGAAGTGTGTGAGCATGTCATCTGCCCCTCATAGAACAACTGTTGGTGGCACCTTAATGCATTTCTACTAGTACTTTTCCTATATGTCAAGTGTCTTATATAGGTGTATTATCTTGTTCATAGATATTTTACATCTTGGGTTTTCTTTTAACGTTATAATGATTTTCCTTATTTGTGAATATTTTTTCAAATATGCTTTCGGGGTTATTCTTTCCTTTTAACAGCTCAGCAGACGTGGTTAACTGTTTCCTTGTTGCTGGGAAATTCATCCCGGTTTTTTACTTTTATAAATAATATCACAGTAAGTGTCTTCATTCCTGTGAAATCTGATCTTCCTCCAAGTCAACCTCACTTAGAAAGAAATCTGATTGTTTGGCTGGCTCATGGTACAGCACTCTGGCTTATCCCATGTTGTACAGACTCTGTTTCATCTTTGTGTTTACAATTACTAGTGATGATGTTTACAAAATGCTTGCGGATTTGTTTGCGCAATTAATTAGGTCTGCTGGTCACTTGCAAAAGCTAACTGGCACAGTTGGGTAGCAGAGGCTAGCAGTAGAGTCACGTTGGAAAAGAGTAATGTGGAATGTGAACTCTCAGACTGTGGGGCGGAAGAATGTTTTCCCCAAGCGGGTTTGTCACCGGCTGTCTCTCATTACCACTGTCCTCAGTGACAATCTGACTGTCACCCTCTGGGATCCAGGTCCCTAACTCGTGGTAGAGGAGATAACAAATGGCCAACAGCAGCCTCTTTCATGCCACTCTCCAGCCCGCAACAGTTCCTTGCCATTAATATAACCACTGAAGAGTGTTAAATTTCTTAGTGCTGTGAAAATTGGTATTAAAAGAAGTACTTTAAAAAAGAAATGGGATCTTAAGAGCTATAATAAAAGAATAACCCTTAAAGCAAGTCAATTGGAAGGCATAATGAAGTTGATAGTGGTCTTTTTAGTTTAGTCATGAATTTGTTAGAGAAAAAATGACTTTTCTGAAAACCACCATCTGTGCCATAAGTAGATCCATTAACACTGCTAAAGACACCAAGAAGGTTACGCTCGCTGCCACCGCAGTTCACCCCCATTGCATTTTAATTTTATTGCTTTCCCTGTGCAGGTTTTCTGAGCCTCGTCCACTTGGCCATACCAGAAGGCTCTCTCACTCCCCGATGGATCGCGATCTTCAGGGTGAACTTCACCTCCAGAATCAAGAGTCCCCTGTATCACTCAGACCTCCATGTGCAGACAGCCCTGGCCAGTGACCCGCAGCTCTGAGAACTTCATTTGTGTCACACTGCTGCATGCCACATGCTGTTGTTACACTGGCATCTGAGAGACAGGCCAACGTTTTTGGCTAGTTAAGTTCAGGTTTACCCTAATTTAATGTAGCAATATTCTTAACCTTCCACATAAGGAAAAATCTATTTTCAATGTGTTAGACTCTAAATACATTTTCTTAAAGTAGCAATGTTTTTTTAAATGAAAATAATCAACCTTTAATTGATCTATTTTGAGCAACATTTTCAGAATTGAAGTCTATGTCAAATTTCTATTTAGTAGAAGTGCATAGTAGTTGCAAGATAATTATTTATCTTCTTTTCATCATTCTGAATTCTTCAGATTATAGACTCCATGATGGTATTGTATTTCATTTAATCAACAAATATTAAGCACCTACCATATACTTGGCACCTGCTAGGTGCTGGATATGTGATTTCAGACCTCCTGGAAATATTCTGTAGGGATTTCATGTATCTCTTCAATGGAACTTCCAACTTCTTGAGGACAGAGTTCAAGTCCTGACTTCCTTTCTTATCCCCTGAATGAAGTGATATCTGTGCAAGAAGTACTTAGCAGATGCCCAATGAAAGAATAAAAAAATAATGAAATAATATTAAACTTCTATTGCTAACAAAATTGGCCTATACATGGGATTTGGAATTCGCTTTATGCATGAGAATGGAATATGATGTGTTTCTTTTCTTTGCTTGGCTTAAAGTCCTTCGATGGTAGATGGCAGTGAATGGAAACTAGAGACTGTTTAAAATAAGAGATAAGGGGAAAAATGATCTGTGAAGATAGAAAAGTATCTTAGCAGCTTCTCCTTCTACCTCCTCTACAGATGTGAGAAATGAAACTTAATGAGTTTGAGGGATTTGCTCAAACATGCCCAGTGTCTTAGTGACAGTGGCAATGCTGGGAGTGGAACCCTGGTCTGTGGATTTTTAATTCTTCCCATAATGTCTCGCTTTTTATTTAATGGTGGTAATACTACTCATGCCTTGGTTGGGGTCTTTTGAGTTATAAGCAACAGAACCTGGCTCTGACAAATGCAAACAACAAAGGAACTTCTTGAAAGGATATGCGGAGGTTCACCAAATTCAAAGAAGAGTTGGAGAACCTGACTTCTGGAAGTGTTGTCACCAGAATGCTCCTTGGCTTTGGAAAGCAGGAACTAAAGGGAAGTCCCCTCTGGGAACCACCATCCGAAGGAATCAGATCCAAGTGTTTTCAGTCTCTGTGTTACTGTGCTCAAGATTCAAATTCCAGGGAGAGACCTCTGGTCTAGCTTGAGTCACGTGCCCATCTCTTGGGCAGGGGAAGGTGGGACACTCTGATTGACAGTCCCACTAAGACTGTGTCCATTGAGGTTCCAAGTCAAAATCAGGTGCTGTTATCAGGGGAGGAGAATGGAAGCTGAGTGGGCAGAACCTATAGCCCTCCCATGCAGGAATGATTCTATTTGAGTAAGAAAGCAAGTCCCAAAAGTACACAGGCATTACTATTCTCCAAATATTTACCACTCATTTATGCCTGTAATTCTATCTCTGAGCCCCTTACCTGCAGCCCACTTCTACTTTACAGAGAAGATAAAGGGACCTCTTCTAAATGGAGGTCCCTTATCACTCCTCTGCTCTACCTCAACATTTCTCCTTCCTTTCAAGTTTCGTTGTCTTCTAAGACTTGTACTTTTCACATAACTCTAGGTCCTATATCATCATCCACCTCCTTTGGGGGCCTTGGTGCCAAAATTCCTACTCTACAACCTTGCACCTCCATGACCTTGTGGTTTAGGTGGTGTTCCATCCTTACCTCTCGTGGAGCAAGAGACCCTAAGCTCTCATGAATTCCAGCATGTATTTCCAGCATTGACCTAGGGATTTATGAGGACTGGAAAGAGATGAAGTCCAGGAATAACTGAGACCCACAGGAGAAATCAAAAGATGGGTGTGTGATGAGTAGATGAGGAGCCAAGCAAGGAGGGCTTGAAACTGCAAAGGAAGGCAATGTAGAGCAATATATCACAGAGAAAATGGTGTAGGATTAGTTTGGGGGCTTTTGGATAATCCATATCAGATTGGTTTAGACTCATTAAATATTTTGGCTTTCACCCTCTGATGATTTAATGTGCCCATCAGGGTCTGAGATCTCCCATCTGGATGACCCACCTTAAACTCAACATGACTAAATATCATCTTCCCCAATTGCCCCAGGCTCACATCAGACCTTCCTCTCATTCTGCTTCTCATCATTGCTGTCCAGCTACAATCAATGGATCTTTCACTTTGTACAAAGCTTAGCAAGGTCACAGAAGAGATAAAGCAGAGAAATTATAAAGAACCTACCAGGGGCAACTCATTCAAACTTTTATTCTGTCTTGAATATCCATTCTTGAGCACCTTGACACAAGTTCCTCCATCCTGACTCACACACCAGATGAATTATTTTCTCTTGAGCCTTGTGACTTAGTACTGGCAACTTATAACCTTGTATTTCCCTTGGTTCTGATTTGTTCTGTCTGCAATGACCATAGTCCCCACTAAAGGAAAACTTTGAATGAAACAGCTGCTCAACAGTGACTGATGACTGATGGCCTAGTCCCAGTATCCATGGCTCCTTTCTAGAAAAATTGAAATTTATGTGATGTGATGCTTTTAGTGTAACCACTATCATGCCAGTCACCATGATAAAAAATATATTGCTCAGAGTGTGTTTGCTAACAGAGACCTTCTGAATTAGCTAAGTAGCTGGTTTGTTGTGAAGATGAATGGAAGTCTCAAAGAAACAAGCAGCTGGGCTTTTTAGGAACTGCAGTATCTTCAGGTGGTCTTCTTTTTCTCTGCTTTTTCTTTTCTGGTTGCATATTCTCTCACTGCTGAGGAGTGGATGCTTCATTATTCTCTTTAGCTTGTGTGTGGTTTGGGACTGCTATGGTTAAGACACTCAGCCCTGATTCTCTCTGAATTTTACATCTCCAACTTGACATCTCTCCTTCTAATGCTTGAGTGAGACAACTGATGACCTCTGATGACAGAGGTTGAGGTCATCTGGTGTAGCCATGGTCACCTAGGCCGTCCCTGCAGGGCAGGTTTGGGGGGGCTGTCCAAGAACAGGATTGTGATCATGTATGCTCCAAACATATCTACTCAAATCCTCCTTCATCAGGATGTTTCTCTTCCTTTATCCCATATGTTGCTGCTGATAACCAAGTACTGCACGTTAGCCTGCATTAGTGATTTTGACTGTGATATACAAAGCCTTGCCATGGATGCCTTCATTGGCCTAGTGCACCTGGCCTTGCAGAGATGGAAGACTTGGCATCTCCAATCCAACGGGAAGGGACTCTCAGGAAGTCTGTGTCTGCCTCCGTGAGAAATCGTACTGGAAGCCGATGAAGACACATTGCTGAAACCCGACAGCAAAATACTTAACATAGTTACTAGCTGTGCTAACTGATTTAATGAACAGGGGACATAACAAATGAGTGTGTTTACCAAGTTAACTTCTGAAAATGAATATCTGTAATTAAAGCGGCTCACAACTGACAGGCAAACAGGAAATTATTGTTATTATTATACACAAATCATCCTAAAATACCAGAACTTAATAAATGGGGGAAAAAACAAACAATGGCTAAAACTGTCTGCTAAATAAAAAATAATGACGAACACCTGTGGTCTTTTTATAGGACTCCAGTGGAGATTTTTTTTTTCTGAAGACCTAATTATGTTTTGTAATGCTACCATTTCATTATTTCTCTGTGGCATTATTAAAAGAAAATGTCCATATTTTCTCTGTGTAAAAGGTCTGAACATAGATGCAGGCATGGGTTTTTCTAAATGCTACAGACACTCCAACAGTTCTAGCTACTTACTGGCAACAAGCACAGGCCTTGACAAGGTGGGATTTTTTCTCTTGGGTAATACCGGAGGCTGGTCAGGGGACAAGGTGACAGACCCTTTCAAACAGACTGTCAGCAAGTAACTGAGAGCTGTGTAGCCGAGTGTGTACAAAAGCCAGTCCTGGAGTTAACCCTGGTCTTGAATCTCATCTTTGCCCCTTCCCAGCTGTGTGTCTTTTGGCAAGTTACTGAACATCTCTGTGCCTCAGTTTTCCCATTGGTAAAATGAGGATAGTCATGACACATGTCTCATAGGATTGTTGCTGGAACTAATATATGAACTTATCCTTGTGCTTGGTACGTGATAGGGGCCAATAAACGTTAGCATTGTTATTTACCTGCAAGTTACCACTCTCCCTGTGCCTCCTTTAACCAGGTAGGTCCTAGGAATGAGCACCAGACTGCCCAGCCACATAGTCAGGGGCTGCTGGCAGCAACATGAGTGGCCGACGTCTACGGAGTTGAGACTTTATTTTCTTTATAGCATCAAACACCATCTGAAAGCATCTTGCTCGCCTCCTGTCCATCTCCTCTCGCTAGAATGCAGGCTCAGAGGAGGAAGAATATTATGGGGCTGACAGGTTGCACAATGCAGGAAGCTGTCCATTTTGTCATTTTATCCTGCACTGCTCAGCTGCTGTCACACAAAACGCAGTGTCCGTGGTACCCCTCAATATGCAACATGTGGTCTTAGATGCCCCAATGGGACCTCAAATTGAGTTCAAAGTGACCTCACCTCCTTCCCAGGCCTTCTCTCCACCATGATTCTCTTCTCTGTTGGTGGCAGCCCCATATGTTCATCACCCCAAGTAGGAACCTTGGATAAGTGCCTCAACTTCCCTCTTCCATTTTTTGTTCCCTTGTGACACCTCTGTCCACTTAGAAGCCAGAGTGCTCTATTAAACCTAAATGGATCCAATTTTTGTTAACCATACCTCAGTAAAGCTGGGAAAAAAGCACCAAAGTCCCAAATAAGTTCACATCACTCTCCTGCTTGAGGTCTTCCAAAGGCTTCCCATTGCCCACAATAAAACAAGAGTCCTCTGGACTAGGAGTCTGGAGGATTGATTATTTATTTTAATTGCCATGGTTTATAAAGTGTATCATCTATAAATACATTTTTTTTGTAGGGGAGAAGCGAAAGAAATACTGTTTATTTCATTTTATTTTTTAATTTTTTTGAGACAGAGTCTCACTCTGTTGCCCAGGCTAGAGTGAGTGCCGTGGTGTCAGCCTAGCTCACAGCAACCTCAAACTGCTGGGCTCAAGTGATCCTTCTGTCTCAGCCTCCCAAGTAGCTGGGACTACAGGCATGCGCCACCATGCCTGGCTAATTTTTTCTATATATATTAGTTGGCCAATTCATTTCTTTCTATTTATAGTAGAGACGGGGTCTCGCTCTTGCTCAGGCTGGTTTCAAACTCCTGACCTTGAGCAATCCGCCCACCTCAGCCTCCCAGAGAGCTAGGATTACAGGCATGAGCCACTGCACCTGGCCTAAAGAAATACTGTTTAGAATGAAGAATTATTGGGGCTTTAATGGGTGTCTTTCTAGAGACTAGGCTCCCAATGTTGCTAACATGATATGGACGAACATGAGAGTAGTGCCATGGGCAGCCATCCGGGATGTTTTTGGCACAGATGACTCTGTGAGCAAGTTTTATATCTCCATTGTCCCTTGTCATGGAGTATGGATATGAATTCAGAGGAAAAAAGAATTATAGAAAAACCAAAATATTTTTAAGTTTTAAGAGTAGAGATGGGTAAGATTAAAGGCAAGAAGATTGGCCACTCTTGTGTGACGGTTTCTTCTTTTTCTTTTTCTTAAGGAGAATCCCACATCCCCAAACATCCTTTCTCCCATGACTTCTTTTCCTTCTAGGCCTTACCCTGGAGTTTAGCTCAATTGTATAACACTCGTCCAAGAGATAAGTGTTGAAAAATAGACGTTCTAGAATTTAGAGAAATTGATTCAGGCTTTGAAGCAGTTGTTCAAAATAATTTTGTGTCTCACTAGAATGGACTGTGTGAAGTTCATTTCTTCTTTTTATTAATTTTTGTCACAACCCTAAGGCAAACAATAAAAATTGTCTATGTGCTATGAAGGGTTTTATATGCCCTTGAGCTCCTATCCCTAAAGACAAAGGTTAACTATAAACCATTTCTTCATGTTCTTCACCCTTGGGCTTTGGTCACACTGCACAATGTGGAAATTGAAGTTGGGGTAACTAAATGGCAAGAAGCCATCAAGAAGTGGCAGGAGACAGTCCACTGAGTAGCCAGCTGTGGTGTCTTTCAAGCTACTCTTGTTTTCTAAATTCAAGGAGAAATTGAAGGCATGGTCATAAATATAAGATAAAAGTCAATGACAATACAATGAAAATCTTACCATTGTGCTCATAGAAAGAGCCCCAGGTGCCCGAGCTAAATAAAATAAGGTAGTATTGGACATCCTGGGTCAGACAGTATTGTGTGAAAGTTCTTTCTAAAACATACTGTGCAGCTGAAGTGGGAGCCCAAATTGCACATGGCAAACAGAGTGTTAGGAAGGGTGGAGCAGACCTTATTGGACTCTATGACCTTGAGCCTAAAAAGAAAGAAAGGCCACATTGGGTCAAGGAATTCTGAGGCCAGGGATGTCTAATGAAGCTACTTTTTGACCCCTCAAAATTGGAAACTAATGGTTTCGAGTTTCGAGTTTTAGAGTTAGTCCAAGGAGAAAGATGCCAATAATGTGGCCACGAATGAATCGCTAAGTACTCTTAGAAGGGAGCCATCAGCATGGTGGCTAAATATGGGGCTTTGAAGTCAGATATAAGTTCAGCTCTACATAGACCACGTAAGCCACAGTATCCTCTTCTACAATGGGAATAGTAGTCTTTATCCTATAGGGCTGTTGATCAGATTAACTATCCTAAGATATTAGGAGAGGGGAGGCAAGATGGCTGACAAGAGATATCAGTCACCAGATTATCTCAGAAAGAAGGAAACGTTTTTGATTAAAAAAAATAAAAACCGAAAACATAGCCCAGGTGTAATTCTGAGGCAACAGTGCCAGAACCTACCAGAGATTCCACAGGAGGAAGTTGCAGTGCAGAACAAGAAGGAGCAAGATTTTGGCAGAGATCAACCCCGAGGAATTTGGAGCCTGTGGAAAGGGTAGGTGGGAGTGTTTGCTTTTCCTTGCTTCACACTGCTGGCAGGCTGCAGGCTCCTGAACTGTTGGGCAGCTTGTCTGCCCTCACAAGCCAAAAAACTGCCGTAGCCAGTGAACTGGGAGCTTCTTGAGAACAGGGCATGGGGCCACAGATGCCAACTCACCCATGTGAGTGGGGTACCCCAAGGGACATGTGGGTACCCCAAGGGACAATTGAGCCAGAGCTCTCAAGAGTGGCTGCTTCCCCCTGTTGGTTCACCCACTGCACTGAGAATTCCACAGAGAGTGAGGCTCATGCCTTTCCTCTTAAAGACCAGCAGTGGACCAAGGGGTGCTTGAACTGTGAGCTCTCTACCTGCCAGCCCTCCCCAGTGCTGCCTGGCTGGCTGCTCCGGTAGAACAGGGCATACCCCAAAGCAGAGAGATATTAAGCCTGCACGAGCGCTCCACCAGCAACTAGGGACCACACGCTTCTCCCTGGCATGATCAGAGATTGAACTTGGCGGATCAGAGGACAGTTCTGCAGACCAGATCCCATGCCCCTGGGACTCAATCATGTTGCTTGGGGGCACAGAGGGGATATTTGTGAACTAATCTTAGGAGGAGAAGGAGCACATGTGGACAAAACTAAAAAGAGAGTGCATTATAAGTTCGAGTCTCAGTGCATTTGTGGAGTACCCCTCCCTGCCAGGAAAGCTACGCCTTCAGTTTAGGATGAGATCCTAGGCAGGGAAACTCCAAGCCTGTGGCACCATTGCTGGTGAGCTCAGCTAGTTTGGACTGCTGCTTGTGGCAAGATGCTGGAAGGAAATCTGCAGGGCAAGGGACAATGGAGAAAAGTGAAATCCACTTCTAACAGCCAGACTATGAATCCCAGACTGCCCCTCCACAAGCAGACTTTTTGGCTTGGTGGGGCCTCTTCAGCCCCTCTCTGGTGACTTTCCCCAGTGGCCTTGGAGCCAGTCCTTGACCCCTACTAAGACAGCTCTTGTGCCCACCTTTGTGCTCGGCTGTGGTGAAGCACAAGAGGTCCCCTGGGTACTCCAAGGCTCCACCCACTGTCTGAGATATCTGAGTGCTTCTCCTCATTGACCAGAGCCAGTCACAGACTCCCCCCCTCAAATACCACTGCAGCTGGCTATTTCCTGCAAGCATCACCTATTAGTAGGGAGGACAATTTGTACAGCCCATACAGCATTTACTGATTCAATCATAGAGGGTGTGGCTGACTCTTACCAATGAGCACAACCTATTGTCTTGGAGATTAAAATGGGCATCCCAATATAATTCACTCATGCTGTTAAGAAGACCACAGGGTTGGGGAAAAAGAAAGGACTTCAAAGACTTCCATCTTCCCTTGTCAATAAGAGATAGGAAATCTGCCCACACAAACAGTAATCCACCTCTATAGCTTACAAATAAGTAGCAATTTAGAGAACCACCACACTAAGGATATCTATAACCAAAGTATCCATCTAGAACCTAGACCCCATCAAAGTACCCAGAAGCAAAGCCAAAGGTCCTTACACAACATATACTACATGCACACCCTTAAGAGTGAGGACAAAATAATCCCATCTAAACAAAAGAAAATCCCAAACAAGCAGTGACAGCTGCTCCAGATTAGAAGGAATCAGCACAAGAACTCTAGAAGTATGAAAAATCAGAGTGAAAGGAACCTCCCAAAGTAGCACACTAGCTCTCTAAAAATGGATCCCAACCAACATGAAAATACTGAAATGACGGATAAAGAATTCCAAATATGGATTGTAAGGAGTTCAATGAGATTCAAGAGAAAATGGAAAACCAACTCAAAGAAATCAGAAAAATAATTCAGGAAATGAATGAAAAATTTACTAAAGAGATAAATATATTACAAAAAAAACCCCAAATAGAACTTCTGGAAATAAAAAATTCATTTAGGGAAATACAAAACACAGTGTAAAGTTTTAAGAATAGACTAGACCAAGCAGAAGAAAGAATTTCAGAGCTTGAAGATAACTCTTTTGAATTAACCCAGTCTGTTAAAAATAAAGAACAAAGAATCAAAAGGAATGAGCAAACTCTATGAGAAATATGGGATTATATAAAACATCTAAATATAAAATCATAGGCATCCCTGAGAGTGAAGAAGAAAAAGAAAAAGCCTGTAAAACTTATTTGAGGGAATAATTGAGGAAAATTTCGCTGGTCTTGCTGGAGATTTAGACATCCAGATACAAAAGGGTCAATGGATACCTAGGAGATTCATTGCAAAAAAGGTATCACCAAGGCATATAGTCATCATATTGGCCAAAGTCAACAGGAAGGAGGAACTCCTATGAGCTGTGAGGTGAAAACACCACATAACTTACAAAGAAAAACCTGTCAGACTAACAGCAGACTTCTCAACAGAAACCTTTCAAACCAGAAAGGAATGGGGTCCTATCTTTTGTTTCCTTAAACAGAATAACTGTCAGCAAAGAATTGTGTATCCTGCAAAACTAAGTTTCATACATGAAAGAGAAATAAAGTCTTTCCCAGACAAGCAAACACTAAGGGAATTTGTCACCATTAGACTTATCCTATAAGAGATTCTTAAAAGTGTTCTGTACAGGCCGGGCGCGGTGGCTCACGCCTGTAATCCTAGCTCTCTGGGAGGCCGAGATGGGCGGATTGCTCAAGGTCAGGAGTTCGAAACCAGCCTGAGCAAGAGCGAGACCTCGTCTCTACTATAAATAGAAAGAAATTAATTGGCCAACTAATATATATAGAAAAAATTAGCTGGGCATGGTGGCGCATGCCTGTAGTCCCAGCTACTTGGGAGGCTGAGGCAGGAGGATCGCTTGAGCCCAGGAGTTTGAGGTTGCTGTGAGCTAGGCTGACGCCACGGCACTCACTCTAGCCTGGGCAACAAAGCAAGACTCTGTCTCAAAAAAAAAAAAAAAAAAGTGTTCTGTACATGAAACAGAACAATCAATACCCACCCATGTAAAAACACCCAAAAGTTAAAACTCTTAGCTCATATAAAACAGTAACATGGAGAGAGAACAAAGCAAATAGGTAACAACCAAAATGATGACCAGAACAATATCTCATATATCAATACTAACATTGAATGTGAATGGTCTTAATGCCCCCACTTAAAAGATGTAGATTGACTGAATGAAGTAAAAACATATCCCAAACACATGCTATTTCCAAGAAACCCATTTAACTCACATAGACTCAAAGTAAAGGGATGCCAAAAATATTCCATGTAAATGGAGACCCAAAGTGAGCAGGAGTAACTTTTCTCTTATCAGATGAAATAGACTTTAAATCAACAATGGTAAAAAAAAGACAAAGATGGTCTTATATAATGATAAAGGGATCAATTTAAAAGAAGATATAACAATCCAAAATATATGTAATATATTAATATATAAATATATTAATATATTTATATATTAATATATGTAATATATTTATATATTTATGAATCTGGGAGCTCCTAACACAGGAGCTCCCAGATTCATAAAGCAAATCCTACTATATTTAAGGAAAGAAATAAAGAGCAACATCATAATGGCCTGGGACTTCAACACTCCACTGACAGAACTAGACAGATCATTGAGGCAGAAGATCAGCAAAGAAACACTGGATTTAAATGGGACCTTAGAACAAACAAACCTAACAGATGTTTACAGAACATTCTACACCAAAACTGCAGAATGTACATTTTCTCATAAGCACATGGGACATTTTCCAAGATAGATCATATGTTAGGTGACACAGCACAAGCCTCAGGAAATTTAGAAGAATTGAAATCATACAATGTATCTTCTCAGAAAACAACAGTGGAATAAAGCTAGAAATCAATTCCAGGAGGAATTTTCAAAGCTTTACAAATACATGGAAATTAAACAATCTTCTGCTGAATGATCCTTGGGTTATTGATGAAATCAAGACAGAAATCAAATAATTTTTCAAATTGAATGACTAAGGTAACACAAGCTTCCCAAACCTATGGGATACAGAAAAAGTAGTGCTAAGAGGAAAGTTCATAGCCTTAAATGCTTACATCAAAAAGATAGAGAGATCACAAATTAACAACTTAATGTCACAGATCAAGGAATTAGAAAAAGAAGAACAAAACAAAACCCAAAGCTAGCAGAAGGAAAGAAATAACAAAGCTCAGAGCAGAACTAAATAAAATGGAAACCAAAAAAGATACAAAAGGTCAATGAAACAAAAAGTTTCTCTGAAAAGATAAATAAAATTGATAGACCAACAGCTAGATTAACCAGAAATAGAACAAATAGGACTCAAATAAGCTCAATCAGAAATGTAAAAGGAGACATTACAACTGATACCACAGAAGTACAAAATATCATCCATAACTAATATGAAGGCCTCTATGCACCCAAACTCAAAATCTAAAGGAAATGAATAAATTATTGGAAACATATAACCTCCCAAGACTGAATCAGGAAGAAATGGAAATCCTGCACAGACAAATAACAAGTAGCAAGATTGTAACAGTAATGAAAAAATCTCCCAATAAACAAACAGACAGGTTTACAGTCAAATTCTACCAGACCTACAAAGAGGAACTGGCACCCATTCTTCTAAACTGTTCCATAACACTGAGAAGGAGGGAACCCTTCCTAACTCATTCTATGAAACCAGTATCATGTTGATACCAAAGCCAGGAAAGGACCACAGGAAAGGAAAACTACAGATCAATATCCCTTATGAACCTAGGTGCAAAAATCCTCAACAAAATACTGGCAAACTCAATTCAATAGCACATCAAAAAGATAGTGCACCATGATTAGGTGGGTTACATCCCAGGGATGCAGGGATGGTTCAGCATACACAAATCAATAAGAATGATTCACCACATAAACATAAGTAAAAACAAAGACCATATGATCATCTCAATAGATTCAGAAAAAGCATTTGATAAAATCCAGCACTCCTTAATGATAAAAACCCTCAACGAACTATGCCTAGAAGGAACATATCTCAAAATAATAAAAGCTATATATAACAAATCCACAGCCAACATCACAGTGAATGGGGAAAACATGAGAGCATTTCCTCTAAAAACTGGAACAAGACAAGGGGGCCCACTGTCACCACTTCTATTCAGCATAATACTAGAAGTCCTAGCCAGAGAAATCAGGCAAGAGAAGAAATAAAGGGCATCAAATCAGGAAAGAGGAAGCCAAATTATACCTATTTGCTGATGATGTGATTTTGTATCTAGAAAACCCCCAAAACTCCATCAAGACTCCTAGAATTGATGAATAATTTCAGCAAAATCTTCAGTTACAAAAGCAATTGTAGACAGATCAGCAGAATTTCTACATAATAAAAACAGTCAAACTGAGAATTAAATCAATAATGCAATACCATTTATAATAACTGCAATAAATAAATAAATAAAATACCTTGGCATACACTTAATCAAGGAGGTGAAAGATCTCTATAAGGAGAACTACAAAACACTGATGAAGACGAATATGAAAGAAATCATAGATGACATAAACAAATGAGAAACCATCCCATGCCCATGGATTAGAAGAATCAACACTGTTAAAATGTCCATACTGCCCAAAGTGATTTACAGTTTCAATGCAATTCCATCAAAATATCAATGCCATTTTTCACAGATCTAGGAAAAATAATCCTAAACTTCACATGGAACCACAAAACAGCTGGAATAACCAAAGCAATCTTAAGCAAAAAGAACGAATCTGAAGGCACCCTCGTACCTGATTTGCTACTTACAGTACTACTGTACTGTAGTTACAGTTACTACTACAGTAACCCAAACAACATGGTAATTGTATATAGGTAGAGACATAGGGCAATGAACAGAATATAGACGCCAGAAATAAAACTATATAGCAATAACCAAATGAATTTTGAAAAAGCAGACAACAATATACACTGGGGAAAGAATGCCCTATTCAATAAATGGTGCTGGGAAAATTGGATAGCCACATGTAGAAGAATGAAACAGGATTCCTATCTCTGGCCATCTACAGAAATTAACTCAAGATGGATTAAAGACCAAATGTAAGACCTGAAACTACAAAAATTCTGGAAGAAACCATAGGAAAAACTCTACTAAATACTGGCCCAGGCAAAGAATTTATGAGTAAGACCCCAAAAGCAAATACAGCAACAGCAAAAATAAAGAAATGGGACTTAATGAAATTAAAAAGTTTCTGCACAGCAAAGGAAATAATCAACAGAGTAAATAGACAACCTAAATAATAGGAGAAAATATTCACAAACTACATCCAACAAAGGGCTAATATCCAGAATCTACAAAGAACTTAAATAAATCATCAAGAAAAAACTAAAAAAAAAAACACATTGAAAAGTGGACAAAAGACATAAACAGAGTTTTTTTCAAAAGAAGGTATACAAATGGCCAACAGACATATGAAAAATGCTCAACATCACGAATTATCAGGGAAATGAAAATTAAAACCACAATGAAATACCATTTTACCTGTATCAGAATAGCCATTATTAAAAATAAAAATATGGTAGATATTGGTATGGATGTGATGAGAAAAGAATGCTTATGCACTGTTGGTGGGATTGTAAATTAGTACAACCTCTATGGAAAACAGTATGGAGATTCCTCAAAGAACTAAAAGTAGACCTACCATTCAATCCAGCAATGTCACTGCTGGATATTTACCTAAAGGAAAAGAAATAGTTTTATCAAAAAGACACCTGTACCTGAATGTTTATTGAAGCACAATTGCAAAGACATGGAATCAACTTAAGTGTCCATCAATTGATGAGTAGATAAAGAAAATGTTGTGTGTATATATACCATGGAGTACTAGTTAGCAATAAAAAGGACTGAAATAACACCATTTGCAGCAACTTTGATAGAACTGGAGAATATTATCCTAAGTGAAGTATCTCAGGAATGGGAAAACAAACACCACATACTCTCACTAATAAGTGGGAACTAAACGATGGGTACACATGGCCATAAAGTGGTATAAAGGACATTGGAAACTAAGAAGGGGAGATTGGGAGGGGGGTGAGGATAAAAACTTTTGTAACCTGAGACTTTGCTGTGTTTATTTATCGGGTACAATGTACACTATTCTGGTGACAGGCATACTAAAAGCCCTGACTTCAGCATCAAACAATTCATCCACGTAACAAGAACATTTGTAGCCTCTAATATTTTGAAATAAAAATTATTAAAAAAAGAAAAAGGCTGGGTGCTGTGGCTCACACCTGTAATCCTAACACTCTGGGAGGCTGAGGCGGGTAGATTGTTCAAGGTCAGGAGTTCGAAACCAGCCTGAGCAAGAGCAAGACCTCGTCTCTACTAAAAATAGAAAGAAACAAATTGGCCAACTAAAAATACAAAAAAGTTAGCCAGGCATGGTGGCACATGCCTGTAGTCCCAGCTACTCAGGAGGCTGAAGCAGAAGGATTGCTTGAGCCCAGGAGTTTGAGGTTGCTGTGAGCTAGGCTGATGCCACAGCACTCTACCCCAGGCAGCACAGTGAGACACCGTCTCAAAAAAAAAAAAAAAAAGAAAAGAAAAAGATATTAGATGGAGAACGCTTAGCATGGTGCTCACTCAGCACATAGGGCTGTCGCTACGTGAGTAGTGGGAAGGGGTGGGGAGGTGGGGAGAGATCATACCGATATTGTCTGGGGTAATTTAAACTCTCAATCCTTTTGTACTTGAAAAGGAAGCTTTCTTTCCTAATTTATTCTGACCTAAAGAATTATACTCTTTTATGTAGACAAAGTGGTATTTAGAGATTTCCAATATGCCACCTTGATTTTACTGTTTACATAGATGAAAAGTGGCTTTTGTAGATTTTCTTTTTGATATACTATGATCTGTCGACATTTAATAAAAAGACTTATTTTGACCAAGACAGCCCGTCAATTCAGTCAAACGACTAATTTGGCAGATGCTCCCCTCCCTTGACCAGGGTGACGGGCTGTTTGCCAACCTGATCCAATTGACTAAATATTTTGGTATCTCATTGACACAGACTCAAGTGATTTTCTTCTTTGTTATTTGCATGGAAAAAGGTACTAAATCTGGAGAAATTGGGTGATCCTGTTGAATTTAAATCATTGCTTTTGTGTTTGCTTTTTAATTTCATCCTTTGAGGGCTTAAGATCCAAAGGGGAGACAGAGGACCTAGAAGAAGAGATCAGAAAATGATTCCTGAAGGATACTGGGTAATTAATTATCATGCTCAGGGATTGAGGGTTTTAGAATGGGAACTGTGGGTAGCTTAAAATAACTTGGAGTCTGGCCCTGAGGATGCATCTCCAGGAGATGGGACAACCTATGATGCTGGAAGGAAGCCCTATTTGTCTCCAATTTCTGCACCCATTGCCTTTGTTCCACAAGCGGAGTAGACATTTAATTTCTTTGGTGTCTCAGATTTTATTCTGAATTCTTTAAGAATTAATTCCTTGATTTCCTTTTGGAGAATTACCTGTCTCCAGCTCCATGCAGTCTTGGTTGGGCTTAAATCAGGTTGCCATTCCCTCTTCTTCCCCAGTCAAAAGGTGGGTCACAGCTCTCCTGGGGCTTGGGACTTTTGCATTTTAAGGGCAAAAAATGTACTAGGAGCTCATTCATCCCAGTGGTGGAGCCATTAAAAGAGGATTATGTTGTTCCTGTTACTTGGGCCCCTAGTTCTGTCCTGCTTGTACTTTTCTGACCTTGGTTGTTTAGCCTTCCTAACAATTCTTACTTCTTCCTCACATTATTTTAATGTATTCCTTTCTAAGTTAGCCAGATTCTATTTTTGTGACTTGCAAAGATGGGACAGTCACCATAGGTTAACCAGTCAACAGACATTCTCCTCTCCATAGTCTTTGCTCAGAGATCTGTTTCACACAACAGAAGCTAACTACAAACTCATTTTCATGGTATCTTTTGAGGTTAGGTAGTGGGGGACTGCATTAGTTTGCTAGGGTTGCTTAAACAGAGAGACATTATTATCTCACAGTTCTGGAGGCTACAAGTCCAAAAGCAAGGTGTCAGCATGGTTGGTGCCTCTCAGGCCATGAGGAAACGATTTCTTCCAGGACTCTCTCCTTGGCTTACAGATGGCTGTCACCTCCCTGTGCCTTTACATCATCCTTCCCTCTCTACATGTCTGGGTCCAGTTTTTCTCTCCATAAAACGACACCAGTCTTATTGGATGAGAGCCCACCCTAATGACCTCACTTTAAATTTATTTCCTCTGCAAAGACCTTTTCTCCACATAAGGTCACACTCCGAGGTACTGGAAATTAAGACTTCAACATATGAATCTGGGGGAGACACCATTCAACCCATATAGAGTGGCCATGTGACACAATGAGGCATGAGGGGCATGCTGTTTCTGTAGGGGTTTTCCGTCTATGGTCATAGAGAGAGATGTATAAAGAAAGGGCCAGTTCTATCCCTGCTTTGGATGCTATAATGTTAGGATGTAACACCTGGGGTCATGGCAGCCATCTTGTGGTCACGAAGTAATAAAATGGAGGTTGAAAATCTATGTATAGAGGATAGTGAAGTAAAAGGATGGAAAAAATGAAAAGAATGTGGATTCCCTGTTGCAATGGTGAAATAACTTAGGAATACCTAGCTCCAGGCTTAAATATGTGAGATAATTGAATGCTTTGTTGTTTAAACCCCCATGTTCATAGATTATTAATTTATCCAAGGTGTAAATGTCTGATATCAAAGCTGATAATGAAATTTCAAAATTATCCAATCGGGTCACTTCTGCTACCTCATCTAATATGCAAAATCCTCTGACAACTTGAACAATGGCAGAATAGACCCATGACTAAATCTCCATTGCATTGGATCATCCCACCCCTGGGAAGTACAATCCATGTTTTTGCCACTTTTCTCATGGTTTATCATAGGCATGGTAGACACTGATAAAAATTCATGGAGAGAGTGTAGGTGTGAGGCAGCATCATAAGGCTGCTAGCTTTTAAATTAAGATGATTTATTCTTTTAAGTTTTACTTCATTTTAATTATTTATTTATTCAAATCACTTCCCCATAGGGAAGGACGGATCAAAGTCCATTGCTGGATCAAGGAAGAAAGAGATGAATAAAATGATTAAAATTGTTCTGGAGGTAGTAAAATACCTAACTCATAGGGGGTTATGAGGATTAAATGAATTAGTATATGGGAAGCACTTAGTACAGTGCCAGGCACATAGCAATGGCATGTAATCATTGTTCTGTAAGTATTAACAATTAGAGTGCAGTTTGTCAACTTATCATGTTCCTGATTGTTTATGCACTTAAGGGAGGGCTGAGACATTTCCACCTGGTAATCCACAATAGCCAAGAATGTTGGTTTCCAAATTTGTCCTTGCATCAGAATCAATACCAGCCAAGGTGGTACCCAGCCCTACTGAATCAGAACTCTGAGGTTAAGGCTCCGAACACATGCATTTTTTAGACTGTTCCCCACATGATCCTGAGAAGCCAGCCTTATAACTGTATTTGGAAATTATTGACAGTCCAAAGGCAATGACTAATTTTTGCTTGTCAGGTCTTAGCTGCAGTGGCAGTGGGCCGAACATCATGGAATAGACTAGAGGGATCATTTTTAATCTAGCCCCTTGTTTTGTAGGTGGGGAGGCTGAAGGATAGAGAGGGTGCATGGCTCACCAAAGATGCACAGTTAGTAGTGGCAGAGATGGGGCTAAATCTCTTATCCCCAACCTTGTTTTTTGAACTTCTTTGCCATCCTTTTATCTGCTACTAAGCTGTATGCTCATAAATGGCAGGGTGAAATGCTCTCTTCTTTGTATTTCCTCTGCTATCATCAGGTCCAGAACAAAGCAAGACTCTAATACATGTTTGATGGTGAACAAACTATACTGAAACCATCTTCTATCTCTCTGACTCCTTTGCCCAGAAGAGCTCAGTTGGTGGCAAGTGGAGAGTTGTGCCCTCTGTAGCAGAAGGGGCTCTGATGGGGGCTCAGGCAGACCGGGAGCAGGGGAAGGGTGGGTCCTCTGTGAAGTGTAGTCTGATTCCTCAGGGCTGTGGGGATTCCCATCAGTGGAAACTCTTCCTTTAGACCTTCTGGTAGCAATGCTCCTGCCTGGACCTTCATCTTGGCCAAGATGCTTTTGGTTTAAGGTTACAGAAACCAACCTGAGCGTACTTCAGCAGGAAGAGGGATTTATGGAAATGAGACCGGCGTGTAGCATGGAGCATGTCTCAAGGGCCTCGAGGTGGACCAAGTCCAGGAACTGGAAAACCACTGGGGACTCAGGCAGCCTTTTCTTTTCTCACATCTCTACTCTTCTCTCCCTGCTTCTCCAGCTGCAGAGTCCAAGATGATCAGGTTGTATTTCCTAACACTCCTGTTCTCTCCCAATTCCTTAATTCTAGGCATAAGCGTAGCTTGTCTCTAGCTGCTCCTAGGTCACAATCTCAAAGTTTTTGGAAAGGGAATCTATTTGGCCCAAGTAGGGCCAAGGGTTCATCTATGGTTGAATTAACTAGGGTTAGGGAGCTGGTGGTCACATAATGCCAATGTGAGTGTCAGGGCAGCTGTGATCAAAGTGTTGTTCTTGAAGATAGTGTGTGTGTGTGTGTGTGTGTGTGTGTGTGTGTGTGTGTGTGTGTGATGAGTTGGCAGACTTTCTAGGCCAGGGGTCCTCAAACTTTTTAAACAGGGGGCCAGTTCACTGTCCCTCAGACCATTGGAGAGTGCGCACTGTGGGCCCAGGACGAGTCGGCTGCTAAGCAGGACAGGCAGCGGTGGCAAAAACACCCAGAGGGCCAGATAAATGTGCTAGGCGGCCTGCATGTGGCCCGTGGGTCATAGTTTGAGGACACCTGTTCTAAACAGTATCTATAAGGGGCATGTTTGTAAACTTTACTAGGAAAACAAGTAACCCCCAGATCTCAATGACTTAGGACAATAAACATTTATATCTCCTGTATATGTTGCAGTTCTGCGGTTCTGTGCCAGGACTCAGGTGGAAGGTACAACCCTTATTTAGTAAATGCCTTTCTCATCACAAAGAGAAAAGAACAAGAGGCAGAGCCAAACTGTACTTGCTCTAAAAGCTTCTCCTTGAATGTGGCTTGGCTCGAGTCTGCTCACAGTTCATTGGCGAAGAAGTCCCACGGCCAAGCCTGAGGAAGGGGCAGGAAGAGCTCACCACCTCCAGAAAGACTCTGCAAGTCACTTGCTGTAGGGCAGATGGCGGGTCCTTTAACAGGGAAGGACACAAGTAAACGTGAACAATAACACAGTCTGCCACAGCAGCGTTTGATAATGACAACAATAATTGACCTTTAACTAGCACTTAAAATGTGCTAGGCATTGACCTAAGAGCTTTATATGCAAATTATCTCATTTAATCATCCCAATAATCTTAGGAGATAACCACTATTATCCTCGTTTTACAGACTGGAGAATTGAAGCTTAGAGGGGTTAAACAGCTTGCCCTCGGTTGCATAGCCCATAAGGGGATTGCCAGGATTCAAACTGAGGTGCCCCAGGGAATGCCACCTGTATCAGTTTCCTATAGCTGCAGTAACAAATTCCCACACGCTTAGTGCCTGAAAAGAACACAAATCTATTACTTTACAGTTCTGTGGGTCAGAAGCCTCACTGGGCTGAAAGCAAGGTGACAGCAAGGGATGCGTTCTTTTCTGGAGGTTTTAGGGAGAATGTGTTTCCCCTCCTTCTCCAGCTTCCAGAGGCTGCCCCTTCCTCCATCTTCAAAGTCAGAGATGGTGGGTTGAGTTCTTCTCACATTGGATCACTCCAACCTGGCTTTGGTTGCTATCTCTTCTTTTCCAACTCTTTCTCCCACCTCCTTCCTCCAGTTTTAAGCACCCCTGATTATATCAGGCCCACCCAGATAATCCAGAATAATCTCTCCATCTGTAAGTCCTTAATCACATCTGCAAAGTTCCTTTTGCCCTGTAAGGTACTGTATTTGTAGGTTCCCAGGATTAGGGTGTAGACATCTCCGGGGGACCATTATTTTGCCTACCATACCAACCTTTTTTGGTGATACATGTGACGTCCAAGAAACTCCTGAAAAAAGGGGCAAAGATAACCATCCCTCCCACTCTCATTTATCCTGGCTTTTCCATAAATCAAGACAAGTGATGCTTATGGACAAATTAGGAAGAAGGGAAAATAGTTGAGGGAATAAATTTAGAGTCAAAGTTGATCATCTATTTGTTAGTTGCAAAAAAGAGGGCCTATTGCTGGCTCAGGGTAGAAAAACTAAAGAATTTCATTACTAGTGTTCCTGGCATGATGCCATAATTAATATATGGTAACAATATTACTAAGAGCAAAAACATACAATTATGCCCTTAAAAATGTCAACATGAAAAGTAAACTTAATAAAAGATAGGCACAGGAACATACATAACACAGATTATCTTTAATAATGAAATTATTTATGATCAAACATTTTTACTTAATTTCAGTTCAATTCTAAAATAGTCACAGTAATGTCATGATTAAATATTAATGTTAGCAGAAACAACCTAATTGGAAGGTTATTAAAGCTTAAAATTAAGTTTCTTTTTCTTTTCCTAACCAAAAAGTTCTGCCTAGAAGGGCATCGGGGGAATTCCAGGACATGTGTTTTATTAACATTGATTTGCGGAGCTGAGAGGGGCTACGTCAGAAGAGGTTCACTCTGAATTTCTAGAAAATGCTTAATAAGACACTTTCTGCCTCTCCTTTGAATAACTAGAGGAGTGGTTCCTACTCTTGCCTTTCTTGGTGCAAAGCTGGCCGACTGCTTGGGGGTATAACAAGCTATCCCTTGCTGCCCAGCAAACCACCCCAGAACTCGAAGAGTTTTACGTGTACAGTTCTGTGGCTGAGCAGTTCGGGCGAGGCTTCCTCTGGTCTCTTGTAGGATCACTTGTGGTTGGTTGACTGGAGCTGGCTGAGTGAAATGGCCTAACTCACATGTCCGGTGGTTGGGTCTGGCTGTCACCTGGGCCACATGTCTCTAGAAGGCTAGCTTGGGCCTTTTTTAAAATTTACATTGTGGCTGTTCCAAAAGCAGCAAGAGAGAGGGTAAGCCCCAATTTCCAACTACCATTTAAATCTCTCCTTGTGACATGTTTCCTGAAGTCCCATTGGCCAAAGGAAATCACATGACCATGGTGCCAGTCATTATGGGAAGGAGCTATACATGAACATAGACACAAGGAGGCATGATTCGCCGGGGGCCGTATTGTGTGCAACTGCCACATGGGGATTATCTAGCACACATTTAGCATTCTTCAGAGGTAAAGGACACAGGAAGGGGAGTATGGATTTTTCACCTCTTCTGTGTCCTAATGGGCTTTTTTGTCCCCAAGGGGGCCACACATACCTCAGTCATTCCCTGTAAAAGTTTCTGTTAGCTTCTTAAATGCTTTGGGCAGGCCAGGCACAGTGGCTCATGCCTGTAATCCTAGCACTCTTGGAGGCCGAGGCAGGTGGAACACTCAAGGTCAGGAGTTCGAAACCAGCCTGAGCAAGAGTGAGACCCCGTCTCTACTAAAATAGAAAGAAATTAATTGACCAACTAAAAATATACAGAAAATATTAGCCAGGCATGGTGGCAACATGCCTGTAGTCCCAGCTACCCAGGAGGCTGAGGCAGAAGGATCGCTCCAGCCCAGGAGATTGAGGTTGCTGTGAGCTAGGCTGACGCCAGGGCACTCACTCTAGCCTGGGCAACAAAGTGAGACTCTGTATCAAAAAAAAAAAAATTCTTTGGGCAGAGGTGGAGAGCAGCTGGTTAATGATTCGTGAATTTTTTTACTTCCTTATCATAAGCTGAGACACGTGCAATGCCCATTTCACTTGACATTACATTATCCTATGTTGAACAGCGCCTCTAGAGTCCACGTCATTACTCTACAGTGTCAGAGCCCAGATTCGAATTAGACGTCTCTAAAGAGTTATGTACACATTTCTGTGCATCCGTGTGTACTCTTACAGATTTTCTTACCACTTACTCTATTGACTGCCGAAGGAGGATTGTTGAAATCTCCAACCATAATTATGAATTTGTTCATTTCTCTTTCTAGTTCTGTCATTTTTTGCTTCATATATTTTGAAGTTCTGTTATCAGGCATATACATTTAGGATTGGTAGATCTTGATGATTTACCTTTTTATCATTAGATAATGGATATTGTAATATCTGTAATAATATTAGAAATATAATTATTTCTGGTAATGTTTCTGATCTGAAGTCTACTTAGTCTGATATTAATAAAGTCACTGCAGCTTTCATTTCATTAGTGTTTGCATGATATATTTTGTTCTATACTTTTAACCTATGTTCATTTTCTCTGGCTGCTTTTGAGATTTTTTTTTAATCCTTGGCTTTCAGCAATTTGATTATGATATGCTTGGTGCAGTTTTTTTGATGTTCATTGTGTGTCTGGTTCATTGAGCGCCCTGAATCTGTGGGCCTATAGACCTCTGGATGAATTTTCTGTGTTTGTCAACCATTTCAGCTTTACATTGATGATTGACAAACAAGTTGTAAACAAGTTTTGAATTTATCAAGACACAAAAGAGTAGAACACTCACTGGCCAATTCTAGCTGGGTCAGAAACAATCAGATATAATCCAGGAAGAATTTAATTGATAAAAAATGTTATGTCAGGAGTCACAATACCTGGCTTCTGTTGTCACGTTTGCCATCAAGGTGCTGTGTTAACTCGGGAAAGTCACTTGTTCAGTGTCTCAGTTTTTCTGTCTTGAAAATGAGGGGGTTTGGGTCCTTTGAAACTCCTTCTAACCCTCACATTTCAGTATTCCATAACTTAATGCAAACTTCTCAAAGCATGCTCCAGAAAAAGCAAGTCTCATGTAATGATTTGGGGGGAAAAAAGGCCTTCCTGTTCAAAAACATCTGGAAAACTTTGCATACTATCACATTTCTTAAAATCTAAAATGGCATTAAATAAACACATCCCATTACTTTATGTTCAACTAAGGAAGACAAACCGCTACCACCTAAACCAAGAGACAACTCTTTCTTAACATTGAGGATTGTTATTTTATAGTTCTTGAAAATTTTATGATGTTTATGTAAATATAGATATTTTTCATAATCATTCTTGTGCATGCCTAAAGAAGAAAACTTAAGCAAGTTAAATTGCTTAGGTTTCTTTAAACTTCTTCATGTGAATTTGGCTCTTCTGGGTCACTTGACTTTGAGTCCTTGATATTTGTGTTTTTCCACATGGTATCTTCCTTTATGTCATCAAGAGTTTGGGAAACAAAACATTTCTTAAAAACATTGTCGCTGGGATTTCCTTCCAACCCACTGATACCCACAGTGCACGTTTCAATGCATGTTCGGGCACAGCTGTTTTCTGGCTGACTACAATTGTAATATGCTTTCTGATTTCAGAAATGTTAAAATGTTAAAACGAAAAAAAAGGGCATTTTGAAATGAAAGAAAGATGGCACAATCCCCTCTTGGGTATGCATAATGCATGATGCATATTTAAGACTCGAGATACCCTGCTTAACTGTGTTTAGCTCGATGTTTCCCAAACCTTAATTGCCCCTGGAGTCTGGGCCCACTTTTAATATTTTCAGGACCCTGACAAGAGTGTAAATAAAGACCCATGACCATATGCCTAAATATTTAGAAGTTGTAAATTAAGCTAACAAACTGTTATGTAAAATAGGCCATATCCTCCTATCTTGACCAATATCTTCCTAATGACCAGGAAAGCCAGATTTGAATTTAGGATTCTTGGACTCTTTAAACTTCTGCAGTGGAGCCATCCCATGGCTCCTAGCATGGTCTGTTCTCCCTCCCATGCTGCCCTGGCTGTGTGCCACACTGCAAGTTACACGTCTATATCTGAGTTTCTTCCATAGGAGCCTGGGGGCTGTTTACATACGCAAAGTGTGGGCTAGAAGGAGGAGCCCAGGTTCTGCATAGACATGTCCCTTTCTTTCCCTTCTGTCCCACCTATCCTTCTCAACTCTTATTTCTAACCTCACGTTTAATTGATTAATTGCATCCAATTTTTATATAACACCTTTTCCCCCCTCCAAGGGAATTCATATTCTTCCTTTCCTGTGACATTCTTATGAGGAACTGGGGACAGTACTGTCTTTGACGAGTTAAGGAAACAGCAGCACAGAGTAGTAAAACACTAGTCCCTGCCTCTGAGAAAAGTAACCACACTTGATTAAACCTCCTGACTGAGTCTTATCATTGGTCAAGACTCCGGCCCCTCCCCAAGCATCCTGTGGTCCACCTGGGCACTGAGGTTTGACGCCATCACTGTTGAGCCCATTAGCCAACAGAAAAAATCAGTTAGGTCTTACCAGTTAAGAGAGTAATTACATATCTTAACGGAGTTCTATGACAAGTCCCTGATTTTAATGTCTGTGCAGGGAAATGTGGTATAGTAGGATGATATGGTGGTTAGAGGCCAAAGAAGAGCAGGGATCTAAATATAATACACGTAGACACACAAAATCTCCATACTTAATTGCCTCTGTGTCCAAATCTATTGTACAAAAATCTTGATACAAATTCAAGTTCAATGAAGGGGGGTTGTTTTACCAGCTGCAGCAATATCTCAGCCCTCTGAGATGTGTGATAAAAGGGGCTCTACCAAAGGAATGGAGAGTAGAGTGGGCTGATGCCACTCTGCAAAGCACGGCCCGGTACAATAGCAGCTGAAGAAAGGGGCGTGTGTGACTGTGTGTTCTTCCACAGCTGTCAGTAACAAGCATCTATTTATAAGTGCAAATCCCCTCCCTCCTTTCAAGGGAAGCTCTTCTTTTTTTAAAAAATTTCTGAGACAGAGTCTTGCTCTGTCACCTAGGCTAGAGTGCAGTGGCATCATCATAGCTTTCTGTAACCTCAAGCACCTGGGCTCAAGTGATCCTCCTGCCTCAGTCTCCCAAGTAGCTGGGAGAGGCGCACGCCACCATGCCTGGCTAATTTTTTTCTATTTTTTTGTAAAGACGGGGTCTCACTCTTGCTCAGGCTGTTTTCAAACTCCTGGCCTGAAGTGATCCTCCTGCCTCAGCCTCCCAAAGTGCTAGGATTACAGGCTTGAGCCACGGGCCCTGGTCGTGGGAAGCTCTTAATGTTATCAAATCCCTTCCTCTTTTCTAGAATTCTATGTTCAGATTTATCTTCCAGATGAGAAATACAAGTTGGTCTTTGGGAGCCACCTTGCAACTCTGTCTCTCTGTGGAGTTTGACCATGAGGGTGAATTTCCAGGCTAACCTCCCTGCTGCGTCGTGCGCATTGACACCTGGAAGCCCCTTCCATTTACTGAAAGATGTGAAAAGCAAGAGTCCCCCTTTCAGGGGCTTTATGTGCCTCAACCACAGCTCTGTACTCTGGGCCGGCTCCTCTCAGTCCTGTTGCAACAGGAGCCTGAGGAATGCTAATTTCTTTTCTGCATGGTCCTTAAAATTCTAACTCCGGGCCAGTCTGCACCACAGCTGGACTGGTTATTAGACTGGTGTTAGTAACATCTCAGGTTTCATCATATCTCTGTGAACCGTGGTGTATTAATTAGGGTCTCTAATGCTGTTGTTAGTGAGACTTCTAAAGCACAATTAGGATTAATAGCTGCTCTAATTGACAAGAGCACTGTTGCTGCTTCTCTAAGTTCCCGTCCACTGACAGCCACAACACGCGTGTGTGTAATCTGGGGACGGAGGACTGCTGTACTCAGAATGGCAGGTTACAGGTCTAGCTTTCGAATTATGACCCGGAGTTAACGCTGCCTTTAGCCCCAGTCCCGAATCTGCTATTATTATTTGCATGACTATAACCCTGTCCGAGATCACACGGATGCTCTATATGACTGATATTTACTTTAAGTATCTGTCAAATATCAAGGAGCTAGAAGAGAGGTGAGAATGCAATTTGTGCTTGTGAAGAGGTGGGTGGCGAAGGCCAGAGATATTATTTATCATTTGATTTTTGCACTTTGTTTAATGAATAGGAATAGGAATACCACTCCCAGGGAAAACACTATTCATGAGCAAAAAGTCAGTAGTACGCACAGATTTGAGGCTGTAGGAACCCCTGTTTTTTTTTTTTTTTGTTTTTCACCTTCAGAAATAGTGGTCATTTTCCTTTATGCCCCAGCTGTATTCAAAGGCTCAATGAAATGGTTTCCTACCCTGTTGTTGAGCGCATGCCTTTTTGTGTGCGGGTAAAGAGAAAGTGAAGAGGGAGAAATGAGAGAGTAAATCACCAGCCTTGTAAACTATGACTTTTTTGGAAATCTTGACTATGGAAAACATCTCCAGTTTTCTCCTTAAGCACCGCTGGTGCTCAGTTTCTGGCTTCTCTTCTCTCCTTGTGTTTCATAGTAGCAGCCCCTGATTTAGAATTTTTTCTTATGCTTGTTGGGCAAAATAAACCCCTTTTCTGGTCCCTGCAGGGTGACACATGATTAGGCAGAAAGTGAATCGGGCTCAAAATTGGGAGGCTTGACTCTGATTTTGAAAAATAGCTTTTCTTCTCTGGGCCTCAGTTTTCGCAGCTACAAAATGAAGGCATTATTTTGATTTTTAAGCCTACCCTCCACACTGCCTTGTTTTATGATTTATATAATAATGCTCCTGAGATAAATATTATGTCCCGTGTCCTGCCTGAATAAAACATCGGTACTTGAAAGGAAGGAAGATAGGGAAATTTGGGGGCAATGTGTGATAACTAAAGGCAAGAATGGAGACTGTAAGATAAGAATTCTGGAAAGTTCTATTGCCCACAAACTGGGCTAGAGGATAAAAACACACCAGCAAGGAACAACATTTCATCTTGGGGCAGCAGTGCTTTTCCACGAGCCTCTGAACAACCTACCAGCCCAAGGGCTTTTACTGCTCTAGCAGTGAGTTCACAAGATCCGATCGGACTGCTGTGTGATTTTTAAGACAACTGGAGACGACAGCGAAGGAAGCGGGAGTCACATCTTAAATGAATACAGCAGTCCGTAGCAATCCTTACCAAATATCGTCAGCTCTCTGCCTTCCAGGCACGTGGTAGGATCGGACTCCCCGTGTCCCTCATGACTGGACGGGGCCATGCGACAGTTCAGCTTGATGAGTTGTAAGTGAAAGTAATATTTGTCTTTTCCAGGCTAGAATATTTCCGTTCCCGGTGCAAGAGTGTCCAGGGCTTCATTTCCCGTTGGCACAGTGACCGGCAAGATCTGGGGTGTGGCCGCTCCATCCTTCCGAGTCTCCGGGGACTGCAATGCACTGACTGGGGATGGACGTGTGCTGTGTCACGACATCTGCGGCTTTGTGCCCATGAACTTTTGGAAGTGCTGTTGGCCAGGGCATATTCTGGCCTATTCTGGTGGGTATAGTCAGGTTGAGATCAAGTTTGATGTACAAACCAGGGAGATGGTTCTGGTTACAGATGCATTTGAGGCTTTGTGGGAAACAGGTTCATTCCAGGGTGAATCAATCTAGATACAGTTGAATCTAGTGGTAAAATCAGTTGGTTTGGCCAGTGTGACCCCAAAGACCAGTCCATTGAGGGAGGGACAAACACCTGTGGCTTGTACGTAAAAAGCCCATGATGTAACGGTCCCTGTTTAGGTGAAAGTTAGTGGTTCCAGCTCGTGTATGTCTTCAGGGTATGTGGGGTGCATATAGCCCTGATCTGGGATTTGTTCTCTCTCATGGTCTTTTTGGTGATGAGAAAATGTTTATTTTTCTCTTAGAAAGTCCTGTTATTTGGGCCTAAAAGCTCACCCTTTTGCAAAATGTTGCCAAGAGGACTCTTCCCTGGGCAAACAAAACAAACCCACTGTAAATTGGAGAGGACCCCAGAGACCCTCACACCACCAGCTATGGTTATGTGAAGTCTCCTTGTGTGCTTTCTCACCAGCTGCCAACGTGGGGCTGGCTTTCTCTGGACTTGGAAAGAGAGTTACAAAGGGGTTAGGCTTAATTAACATTGGGGTTAAACTTAAAGGTACAAGGAAAAAACTTGGTCTGATCAAAATTTTCCTTAAAAATATTTTATAATCCTTAGGAAATACAGAAAATATTATTTGAGATATACAGTATCAGACCATAGTAAGTCCAGTACTGCCATATTCTCCTCTAATGTTGGAATCATAGCCTCTTTTTTTTTTTTTTTTTTTTTTTTTTTGAGACAGTGTCTCACTGTGTTGCCCAGGCTAGAGTGAGTGCCATGGCGTCAGCATAGCTCACAGCAACCTCAAACTCCTGGGCTCAAGCAATCCTACTGCCTCAGCCTCCCGAGTAGCTGGGACTACAGGCATGCGCCACCATGCCCGGCTAATTTTTTTGTATATATATTTTTAGTTGGTGAATTAATTTCTTTCTATTTATAGTAGAGACGGGGTCTCGCTCTTGCTCAGGCTGGTTTTGAACTCCTGACCTCGAGCAGTCTGCCCGCCTTGGCCTCCCAGAGTGCTAGGATTACAGGCGTGAGCCACCATGCCTGGCCCATAGCCTCTTGAGTTGAATAGACCTTGAATTTCTTGACAAAGAGTAGTTGCCATACATGTAGAGACCACGTTATATCAAACATTATTTTTTCCCCTGAACAAATTCAGTGGACTCTGTGGAAGCTGCATGTTTGTTCGTGAGGATCCCACTACCCTGCCCACTCTATGTGCCCAACCCTAGTGTAAGAGAAGCTCAATTTAGTCCCCAATGTGGACTGACTAGCGCAAGGAATTTTGAAATTCTTGGCATTCTTCAGTATATTTCTGTTCATCTTAGCGACCCCTTGAGGTCACCGGAGCAACAACCCTAAGGGACTGTTCTGGTGGCAGATTTTCAAAAATTAGCTTGGAGCTCAACTACTTGTTAAGTGAAAGTGATTAAAAAGGATTTCAAGTATGCAGTCCATGACTGCTGCAAGTGGCAGATGGTGTGAGCTTGTACATTATGTCAAGGAATCCATGCACATTTTTGCAACCATTTACAGCTCTTGGTACATATTAATACTCCCAAATGCTGTCATCACAGGAGCCTGGCCAGCTGACCCTTGTCAAATGTGCCATTTCTTTTTCGTTTCCAAAAGGCAACTTCAGTTGCATTTTTTTATCGTCTCTTAGGAGACTCTTGTTCTAAGGTTTTGTTATGAATTCAAGGCGTTCAAAATTAGTCTTCAAGAATCTCTAGTTTTATCCATGTTCTCATTTGTCTGGGATAGATGTTTGGGCTGGAAGATGTTTATCCCCTGGTTGTTCTGTCTGTTGTGGGGCCATGTTTCCCTCCATGTGCTCTGGGGAAGACAGAAGCGATGTGGGCTCACAAATTTCAGTTTATTGGACCTATCACAACTGTGGTAGTGGGAAGTACAAACCTTGGTAGGCCAGGTGGTCCAAATCAAAGTCCCTAATCCTTATGCCTCCATTTGCAAAACGCCTGGGAATAACATAAAAATGTTCCCCCTGAGCCTGACATGGAGCTCATTTCTTAATTCCTACAGAGCTGGTTTCCAACCTGCTTACTCATCTGCTGAGCACACTATTTTCACTCTTCCCCCTGTCCCTTGTGTCTATTAGAGGGAGAATTTGGTCTCGGGGTCCTGCTGTAATTCAGTGTAAAGGAGAAAAAGTTCTGAGAACTGATAGACACCAGGAGGAAAGCCACCAGCTCCCTGGATTAAAGCTTCATCCCAGATCCTTCAAAATCAGCGATGGAGGGGAAGTCTCCTTCATAACCCCAACCAACTCTTGTCTCTAAGATTCACCATGCTTTTCTTTCTCTCTCTCTCTCTTTTTTTATTTTAGTAGAAATGGGATCCCACTCTTGCTCAAGCTGGTCTCGAACTCCTGACCTCCCGCCTCCGCCTCCCAGAGTGCTAGGATTACAGGTGTGAGCCACCGCGCCCAGCCCAACCATGCTTTTCAAGTCAGTCAATAATTATGGCCACCCAGGCCTCAGTGAGCAAAATTCTCCTCTCTTAATGCTCTGCTACTCATGATTTTCATAATTATATTTTAATACATGAATTCCTGGCAGTACAAGAGGACCAGGTTGGAACATTTAAGTAGGATGACCCTACTAAAGGCTCAGGGTTAACAATAGGGAAACAGAAGAGAGACAAACAGTGAGCAACTTGAGGACAGGGATTATAAGGGTTATCACAGTCATTTTTAGTTAACTCATATTTATTGAGCAGCTAGTATGTTCCAGGCACCATGTTATATGCCATGGATAGAGCAGAGGACAATGGATATACGGTCCCTACCCTAATGGGGCTTTTAGTGTAGAGGAAAGATGTTCAATCTATGAAAGCAGAGATGCGAAGTACCCGATTCAGCCCTGGGGAGTGGGGGATGGAGATTGCTCTGGAAGAAGTAGAAATTGTCCAGGTTTGGTTGCAGCTGGTGTGTGTGCATAAGGGCATTGGGCTAGAAAGGGGTGGAGGAGAGAGTGCTCTAGGCAGAGGGAATAGCATGTACAAAGGTCCAGATGTGAGCACATGGCCCATTTTGACACATTTATGTGCAAGGTAGTCCAAGAGTAGCGTGAGAGGTAGATTACGGGGAAAGACAGAAGGGCTTGGGTCCCCATGAGTTGCCTTCCTGCCTGGTTCCTGGCCCTCCACCATACTGTTTTCCCCTGCCCTTCTGGAAGTACCTTTGGCAAGTCTAAATCCTCTAGCATGTGGGTGCAAGAGGGCTATGCTCAGAGCAACAGGAGTGAGCCCTGTGTGTGGGAAAGGCCTGCCTTCCAGATCGATTTTCTGTTTAAGGAGCTACTTCTCCTCCAGGTGACTGACACTAAGTTTGGCCACCATCCTCAGAGGACATCCATCCCAACTCCAGTCCAGTGAACAAGAAGACTTCAGACCAAAGCCAAGCACCTGTGCAGGGAAGACTCAGTAAGCACAATTGTTTGATGACAGTCATTGAGCAGGAAGGTCCTGTGACTTTGGTTCTCAGTTTCGTGGTTTCTAACATGCATGGTGGCCAGACTGGTGTTGTCCCACATGCAAGGAAAAATGCGACTTGGAGCCACACTGGGCTGCCCTTACATGTGACAAACAACACAAATATTGGGGAACTACACTAGTGTGTAACTGCTCTGCGTCTGAAACGTGGGGACGTGGAGAAGAGAAACCTGAGGGATGAAGGTGTCTCTTCCACCCAAAGGAAAGGAATGTTCTCATAGTTTATCCTCCTGGGAAATTGCTAATCCTGTTGCAGGAGGTTGAATAATGGCCACCCAAAGATGTCAAGTCTGAGTCACTGGAATTTGTAAAGGTGACATTATTTGGAAAAAGAGTCTTTGCAGATGTAACCAAGCTAAGGATTTGTGACGAGGGCATTACTCTGCATTATCCAGGTGGGCCCTAAATGCCATCACACTGTCCTTATAAGAGAGAGATGGTTTTGAGCAACAGGCAGAAAAGGAGGTGATGTGAGCGAGGAGGCAGGGGTTGAGTGATCCAGCACAGCCGAGGAATTCTGGGAGACACCCGAAGCAGGAGAGACCAGGAGCAGAGACTCCCCTGGAACCTCCAGGAGGAGCCTGGCTCTACCGACACCTTGATTTCAGACTTCTGTCCTCCAGACAGTGAGAGAATAAATTTATGTTATTCGTTATGGCAGCCACAGGAAACTAAAACACTCGGGCAGAAAATGAGGAAGACCAGAGAATAAAGGAAGATGTATATGCAGATGTGTATGTGTAATATTATACGTGCATATGTGTATGCATGTGTGTGCATGTACATATGCACAAGTGCTTGTGTATGTGTGTACATGCATGTATACATATATGTAGATGTGTGTGCATGCATGTTTGCATGTAGGTATGTGTGCATGTGTGTGTTTTTCTTAGTGGTGGTGGAATTGAGAGTGGGGCAGGTGCTGGACCAGCTCTTTGGACATGAAGAGAGCTCATTTCTTCCACAAAGCTAGTGGGGACACTTGGCTCTTAGCACAATGTGAATGGCTGATGCTGGCCTTTTTCCTGACCCAGATATCTGGCAGCCCCATGTGTCTTGGGGGAAACAGCTCCCTGGGAGTGGATTGCACAGGCAGTTTTGCTGCAGGGCTTCCTTGCTTGTGACTCACACTTGAGGAGCCACTGGGACCTGAGCCTAGCAGCAGCTACCATTGCCCTAGCCATAGTTGGGGCTACTAGCAGGACACATGCGATGCTAGGCAGTCCCCAGGCATTTCTTTGGACTTCTTGAACTCTTCAGGTTCTAGCTGTGGGGCCACTTTGGCTGTGGGAAGTGCTCCTGGGTGACCAAGAGCAGAACATGAAGCTTTCACGCCTGCAGGGCTACGCTTGAGTGTAGCAGGTGAAAGGTGGCAGCAGGTAACATCTAGGTGGCTGATCACAGGTCAGGCAAGCCACCTGCGGGGTCCCTCATGATATTGCAGGAGAAACCTCCAGGAAAAACTGGACTTCTGATAACCTAGGCATCTGAGGACTGGGAATTACTATAATTTGAATATTTAAAAAAATGAAATTTGGCAGGTACTATGTCCTTCTACCTTTCTCTTTAGCCTTCCAGCACATTTAGAACTCGTTCCCATGTCTTCTCTCCTCAGGGTCATTTCATTTTAACAGTAGGGATCTCCAGTCTCTGGAAGGGTCTCTATATCAACATAGCAAATTAGTTGTGGACAACACTGGCCACAGACATTGTGAAGTGTACTGATGGCTGACTCATTTGTGGCTGTCCTTTGGGACCATGGCAATAAGATGACACATGGTGGGTGGAAGTCGTAATTTTCTCTGAAGGAAAGGAATGTTTCTACTGCCAAGCGTGCAGGGACGTGATTAATCATGGGGCAGAACATGAGGACTCTTTGCACGCCATGCTGGCAAGGAGGGGTGTGAGCTTATACCGCTTGCCATGGCCAGTACTCTTCTAATCGTGTTACTGGGAGCAGGGTCCATGGGAAATGGATCAAGACAGTCAAATTTAGACGGGGGGTGGGGGTGGGGGGGCGAGGAGGTAAAAGTCCGCTGGGACATTGTGAGAGGGGGGAGCCCTGAGAAGTGGAGGCGAATCTTGACTCTAAGGGCAACGCGAGATGGACGAGACACGCAAGGCTGACAAGTGGAACCATCTTCTCTGTTTTGCTGCAGGCCGGCCCTGGCCACCGGCAGATCAGCACTTGGGCGTCTGTTCAGGAGACACCTGTTAGATGACTTGCTCCGTCACTCACGCCTTCTCCAGTCATTTGCAATGACAAGGGAACCTGGCAGCAGCGACTTATTTGGTTTCACTTGGGAACGGAATGAGGCACAAAGCAAATGGGCACATTGGAAAAGCAGGTCGCCTTTCTCATCCTCTAGGGAGTCTGCACCCCGCTCCTGAGCGCTACTCAGAGGTGAGCAAGGTGGCTGCCCATGCATTAAGCTTTCAGCCTTACGGAAAAGGCCTACTCTAAGCAGAAATACTTCCCTTTATCTCCAGCTGCCTAGAATTCCCGCATTATTTCTATGGGTCAGGCATTACGTTTCCAAGCGTCCCCTATCAAAACGCAAATATGCACAAATAGGTAGTAGCCTAAAATGTTGTCAGCGACTAATGCTGTGTTGGGAATTAGTTTAACCCTGAGTTTCCCCAAATGCACCGTGCACACCCCTTCTGGTACAGGAGGTGGTTTTGGTGGCACTTGCGCTCTTGAATCCAATATTTTTTTTGGTTTTATATTTTTATTTGTTTAATCACTTTCTTTCTATTTAAGGCAAGTGGGCCTATTTATGCATATTAGGGATATGAAATTTCTTTTATATAGACTAGTTTAATTTTTAATAAGGCAACTTGAAGAAAAATATTAAGTATAAGATAAGCGTACATGAATGTGAAAAATACCCTGAATGGCTAATACGGGAAACATGGTTTTAACAACCTATCTTATGTCCGGATGGATGGAAAGGCCTTGTAATGCAGGTGGGCGAGGCAGAGGGAAGGTTCTGAGCTCTTGGCATTGGTTAGGAAAGGTCCAGGAGGAACTGGGAAGGGGCGTGCATGGGAAGGGGACTAACTTATCATGGGAACCAGGTGGGCCAGGGAGTGAGGACTCAGTCTCTGCTCTGGCTCTGCTGTGATGAGCCACTGAGGTCTTAGGTGCCCTTTGCTTCACCCCCCTTCCACAATGGAGACCCCAGAGCACTGGGGGGGCAGGGCAGTGTTTGCACATAGACTTCCTCCCTAGGAATCCAAAATTAAGCATGTTGATTATCCCTCTGCAAGTCCTCCTGGAAGACAGGACTGCTGGATGACACTGGAGATTAACACTATGGTCAGACATCGGGGAGTGCACAGGCCTCCGAGACCAGGGCTGGAAAATTCCCCAAAGGCTCTGAGATGTGACCAAAGGTGTATATAGTGTGCCTTGGCCTTGGCCATGGCCTGGGAGGACACATGAGCCAGCTCTGCCCATCTTAGAGATTAGGAACTCTGGGTTTTTCAGAATGCAATCCCTTCAGGGACCAGCTGGTGGCTTTAAAGAGCAGGTGCCGGGCAGTTTCTCACGTGCTGGTGGTCAGCTCCATGAGGGTAGACACTGGCTCATCTTGTTGCCACAGTCTACCCAAACCTACTGGCCTGTGGTTGGATCCCAGGAACCATTTTCTGAATGAATGAACAAAGGAAGGGATGTTTATTGAACTAAGCCCTAGCCAGATGATCTTGAGAAGTTATTTCACTTCTCTGAGTATCAATGATTGCATTCCTAAAGTAAAACCATGCTGTCAGCTAAATCATACTATCAGTTCGGTTTGCCTCATAAGGCTTTTGTGAGATCAAATAAGTAGCGTTGATAATAATAGCTTATTTGAGTGATTACCCTGTGCCAGGTATTGCACGAAGAACTTTCATGCCTTAATCTGTCCCAATATCCCTGTAAGGGGGGAACCTTCTTCAGGACAATGACATCATCTTCAGGGCCCAGTGCCAAATGAAAATGCAAAGGTCTTTGTTGAAAAGTTATGAAGAACGCCAAGGTGGCGACAGCAGAGCACTAAACCAAGCGCAAAGCCCTTCTGAGCATGGAGTCCTCTGCAATTGCAGAGGTCAAACGTCCGTGACACCAACCCTGATTATTGTCCCTCATTTTGCAGATGATTTAACTGAAGTGTAAAGAAGTCCGCCCTCCTACAAGGCCACTGGCTACTGAGAGGCACAGGCAGGATCAGCATGCTGGCGGTTTGAATCAAAGGCCCGTGTTCCTTGCCATTAGCCTGTAACACCTGCCTAGGGAGACGATGCATGCAGACAAGTGCTGGATACACGGGGAGTGTTATTTGCTTTTCCACCAAGGAGGCGGGGGAATCTTATGAGAGAAGACCAAAAAAGAAGCCAGAGAAATGAATACATTTCTGAAAACCGCTTCCTCCCAGTAGCAGGCCGGGCCTGGAGGGATGCCTGGTTCTCACACAAGGCACTCTCGCTCCCACTGTCTTCCGCCCTCATTTAGGGATCATAAACATTGCGACAGGTACTGATTGGTTTGAGGCCATCAACATGAGTTTACAAAAGGGGAGGTCATGCCTGATCAGCATGATTAATATCGCCTGTGAAGTGTCTCCAAGTCACGTGCAGCAAGGAAGACGCTAGAATCCATCTGCCTAGACCCAGCAGAGGCTCCTGGTACGGGAGGCAGACAAAGCCGGGGAGATGAAGCTGGGATCCGACAGTGAAATATTGACCTGGGGGACAAACCAGTTTGTCACAGGCTCCTTTAGTCTAGAGACAGAAGCCCTGATGTGTCCCGCACAGAGAATTCTTCAGGGTCTCCCACCTGCCAGCTCCCCGGGGGACTGAGCCTTGCCCTGGGGCTGTCCCCAAAGGCCTGGCTTCTGTGCTGACACCCCAACCTGTCACTATGACCTCTGGCTTGGGAAAGACGGACACTGTCTTTAGGAAAATCAAATCCCAAGTGCAGCTATAGCAAATTTTAGAATTTAACCCTTATGAGATATGCACCAAGACTTCTTTTTAATTCTCCGGACAACAAAGAACTCCATTAACCCAAATGAAGGCCTGGCCCTACAGGCAAGCAGTGTGCTGTAGCATGCTCCACCTCTCTCTAGCCACTGCCAGGGATTTGATAGCTACGTGGAAGGCAGAGGAGGTGGAATAGACAGACATCTGCACCTAGACCAGGAAGCAGTAAACTTTTTTGGTAAAGGGCCAGATAAATAAATATTTCAGGATTCGTGGGCCATATGGCCTCTGTTGCAACCACTCAACTCTGCTGTCGCAGTGTGAAAGCAGCCGTGGACAAAACGTAAATGAATGAGGGTGTCTGTATCCCAATAAATCTGTTTATAAAAATGGGCGGCTGGTTGGATTTGGCCCACGCGCCATAGTTTGTTGACCTTGACATAGACTCTCCTTTTGTAGGTCTTGAACTTGAACGTGCCTGGCAATTACTGTAGAGCAGTTTATAGAGACAACAGTGATTTAAAGGGGTTTCTAAACATGATTTTGATTATACGTAATTTTGCAAAACCCTGGCCTAACATCTTTTCTGTGTGATTTTTTTTTAAATGTCTGAGAGTATCAAATTTGTAAAAAGGCAAATTGGGTCCCAGAGAGGCTGGGTAGTTTGGGTGTGATATCAGTTCGTTTTTAGAATTGCCTCTCACAAACATCTAGAATGGACTGGTCTAGAAATACCTTATCTTTCAGGACAGTGCTTGTGCTTGTGCTTGTACTTGATAGAGGCTTTTCTGGTGATTACGATGATTAAGAGGAAGGAACAAGAAGGGCCTCTACTGAGTGGGGGTGGGAGGCACAAAAGGCAGTCTCAGTCGTCTACTCCCCAATTAGTTCCTCTCCTCTCTCCTTTCTTCCCCACCTCTCTGCAATATAAATCCTTTGAAATATAATAATGCTTTCGGCAGACCTGGGCATTTTTATTGGATGTCAGGATAATATTTGGCCCAAGTCACAGGACTCACATTTCTTGACAAAGTATGATGTCACTTACAAGTTCATGTTCTTGACATTGTTTCAAAAGTCCTGTTAGAAAAGCCAAGTATGTTTTTATGGCTCTCACTGCAGGGAGGCAGCCATGGTAATGCATGGCCATATCAATTAGAAGTGGATTAATTAAGCAATAAGACAGGAGCAGCGGTGCATTTCGGAGAGGTTATTGCACGGCTCATAGAGTGCTGCTGAGGCATCCAGCCAAGAGCCGAGTGACTTCCACTGGCCAAGGCATTTCAGCCATCCAAGACGTGTAATGCTCTCCCCGAAACAGGATCCTCTGCCATCCATTTCCACCGTGAGAAGTAAAAAGACCCTCTTATTCACTAGGTGTTATTAGGCATGGGTAAATTGACAGCCATTTCATTATTTCATAATTATGATTAATGGCCTTCCCAATGAAGTCATAGTGCGCTATCCCAAAGCCAACTGGTTCCTTTTGGGACTGTGTCACCAAGTCATGGTTAATGTTCCTAGAAGCACGGAGCACATAGCCTTTCACAAACCCTGGGGAGGGAGGGTGGGTCCTAATTGCCTTTGGAGACTGTTTGTACTGGAAAGGGGCCTCTTACTGGGGAAAGTAATCTCTAAAGAGGCCAAAGGGGTGGGGTGATGCATGAACTTGGTGATGGGAGTGGCGGTGGCAAGAAGAGACAGGGTCACTGCCAATAGTACTTGAACCACACTTTGCTCCCTGCTAAGCACATTCACGTGGGCTTTTCATCTGAGCTCCTTAATAATCCTTGCAAGTGAATGTGTTCTATGACTGCAGATGATAAAACAGATTTGGAAAGTTTGGGCAATTGGCTTGAGGTCACAGAGCTATTAAGTAGCAGAGCTGTCATGCCAGCCCAGGACTGCAGACTTGTGCCCATCTTGTTCTGCGCAGAACCTGGACCATGGGTGATACCCATGGATGCTGGGAAAATTCACTCATTTGATTAACAGGAAATCACTGGATATATATATTTTTTCATATTAGGCATTCCAGAAACACAAAGATGTATAGTCAATTATAGATACTGTTTTGGACTAAGGTGTGTCCCCGCCAAAATTCGTGAGTCCTATTCTAGGTCCTTTAAACAGATGATTAAGGTAAAATGAGGTCATATTGGTGGAACCTAATCCAATATGACTGGTATCCTTATAAGAAGAGGAGATTAGGACACAGACACCAGGGGAGGAAGAACATATGTAGACACAGGGAGAAGGCTGCCACCTACAATCCAAGGAGAGAAGCCTCAGAAGGCACCAACCCTGCTGACACCTTAATCTTGAACTTTCTGCCTTCAGAACTGTGAGAAAATAAATTTCTGTGGTTTGAGCTACGCAGTCTGTGGGACTCTGTTACCGTAGCCCTGGCACACCAATACAGACAGAAAGGCAGTATGACCCGACATGCAATGTGGTCAGAGCTAGACGAAGGAGCAGATAAAATAGATAAAGTAAAATAAAAAACCAATGTTTGGGTGGGCATTCTGGCAATATGTACCTAATTTTAGATGTTCATACACCTTGACCCAGATATTGTACATTTAGTGATTTATCCTATATAATAGGATAAGTTTGCATAGATGCATTTAAAATGTTGAGCTCAAGATCATAGAAAATTGGAAAACTGTCTAAATGTTGTCTGGTGCAACTATCTTAATTTATCTCTTCCAAAGTATGGTACATCGATGCCATGGAATATAATGAGTCGTTGGAAAAGGACATGGTGGATCCAATAGTGTGGACAGGAAAGATGTCTACAATACATGAAGTAAAAACTTGAGCCCACACCTTCCAGCCCACCTTGAGCTTGCATCACCTGTGACTTTCAATCCTCTGAATCTAGGGCTGCCTTTTGTGTTCTGGCTGCTGGTACTTGGATCATGTGGGCAGGATTTAGAAAGAAAGCTTGCATTGCGGGCTCGAGGTGGGGTGAGAGATGGGAGAGCCGAAGTGCAGGGTGGCCAGGACTTGTTGTGTGGATGGAAGACGTGCTGGGTTGAGGATGATTTAGCACATGGCAAGAATGAAGTTACTGTGTGACTTTGATTAATAGACAGAAAAGACACGGGCTAGCATCACAATACTAAATTGCAGTTGCCATCTATGAGCGTTCACTGAATGCTCAACACTGTGCCAAGATCTTTATATACCTTCCCCCGCCATTTAATTCTCAGGAAAATCCTATGGGGCAAATAATATTAATGCACCTTTTTTACAGATGAGTAAAGTGAGTCCAAATTTCCTGAAGAACTTGCCTAATCTTGCATGTGCCCAAGCTGGGATTGAACCTGAGGTCTCTGTGATCAACTCCAAAGCTTCTGCACTTACATATTGTTCTTTTATAATCTTTTTCTCCTATGTAGTTTGAATAGTGTATTTGTAACAGGCAGGATTTCAGTGGGGAACATGTGGAGCTGTTGGCTACTGATGAGAGTTGTGTATTTTTCCCTCCTCTTTCTCCCCATCGGCCTCGGGGAACTCTAAATAGCTCCTCTCCCCGCCTCCCCTAATGAGCTGGTTTAAAATAGCTCCTCCCAAGTGGCAAGATGGCTCCCGGTCATGGATCTGGTGGTGGGGAAGTTCTCTAATCCGGTTAGAAAGCTGTTTCACCCTTGCTGTTTTGTCAGGAAGGTGATACCTGAGTCCAAAGCTGAGTAATTAAAAACCCTCTTAACACCACTTGAAATTGAGAGCCTCATATGCAGCATGCAGAGTCTTCAGTCCTCTGGGCTTAGGGTAATGATTGTCTTTTAATACCAGTCTCAATTGTAGTTTGAACCTCATGAGAAGCAAATAGAATAAAAGCAAGAAAATCTTAAAGATAAAAAAGCAACAACACAAACGTACAAAAAAATGTATGCCCTGTAATTGTTTCCACATAATTTTGTACCCCACCCATTACTATTTCAACTTAAAAAGCAAATCCCAAACCCCAAATGACATACACTCTTTGGGATAGTAGTTTGGCTTCAAGTCACCATGCATTTTTTTTTTTTTATTGTGTAACAAAATCTCACATTTACCCAAATAGCTTACAGTTAGTAACATTTCACTGGGAGTTCATATTGACTTTTTATGTCTACATTAGCAAGTTATTATGAATTTTACACACCTGAGTAGTAATTTGCCTTTTCAGAGCATGGCAAAGTCTTGAGCTACCCCAGATGGGCTCCCCTTTTCCTGAAAGTGAGGAGATCTGGGCAGGCTGGGGGAACGAGGGGGTTGGGCTGGGGAAATGAGGTTCATCCTTTCTTTTTCAGGGGACATTCATCTTACTTGGCTACTTTAGAGCAAATGCAGACCATTCCCTGGTGAGAGTGGCTAGGAATGATAAATTCTTCCTAAATGGTTTCCTTTTCTCCTTTCTTTCTTCTTTTTTTTTGTCCTGAGATAGAGTCTCACTCTGTTGCCTGGGCTAGAGTGTTGTGGTGTCAGCCCAGCTCACAGCAACCTCAAACTCCTGGGCTCAAGCAATCCTCCCGCCTCAGCCTCCCGAGTAGCTGGGACTACAGGAATGAGCCATCATGCCCAGATAATTTTTTCTATATATTTTTAGTTGTCCAGCTAATTTCTTTCTATTTTTAGTAGAGACGGGGTCTCGCTCTTGCTCAGGCTGGTCTCGAACTCCTGACCTGGAGTGATCAGCCCCCCTCAGCCTCACAGAGTGCTAGGATTACAGGCGTGAGCCACCGCGCCCGGCCAACCTTTTCTCTTTTCTTGCTTTTCCTCTTCTTCTTCCCTACCCAAGTCAAAATCTTCATCATCATCACCATCATCAATAGCAAATCATTTTTTGAGTATTTGCCAATAGCTGAGCACAGTGCTAAATATTATATATATATATGTATATATATATATATATATAATTTACTTAAACATCCCATTTAGGCTTTGTGACACCCTGTGAGGTAGGTATTACTTATATTTTGTGGGTGAGGAAACTGAAGCTGGGAGAGGTCAAGAAACTTGCTCAAGGTCACAACTATTAAGTGGCAGAACTGTGACATGCACCTGCGTCTTTGAGCTCTAAGGCATGCTGTTTTACCATGGAGATAACACTCATTCCAAAGAGGCAGCTCAGAGGGAAAGAGTTGAATGCTTATGGAATGAAGTCATCAGTGGTTCCAACTCTTTTGTTCTGCAACCCCACTCTCTATCCCAAGCCCTGGTGGCCAGACTAAAGCCTGAGCTGACCCTTTCTAAAGAATGTCCACTGCAGCTTTGTATAAAACAGGAAAAAGTGAAAAGCTCCCTAATTTTTCATCAGCAAGGTAACAGAGCAATGAAGGAGGGTGCCTGGCCACAGTGGAATACTCCTCACCCACTGAAGAGAATGTCCTCAGTGACAGTGGACTGAGAGGTTAGCCAGACAGGTTAAAGGACTTGTCTTAGGTCATACCTGTGCCTTCCCCCTGGCTCCCAGTCCTGGTCATCCTACCTTCCTGCTAGAATGCCCAGTAGGTTTAAGCATCATAGGGCTAGACAGCAAGAACCCCAACATGCCCGCTACTGGGATGGACACTAAGGGAAAATGAGAGGATCAGTGGCTACAGGTGAAGGAGTGACTTGGCCTCAGCTAAACCTGAGTTCAGATCTTGAGCTAGCAAAGCCTCCCCAGCTTTCCACATCCCCCCAGTGTGGCACCTACCCAAGCAGAAGTGGTGGCTTCGTGGTCATCTAGGGATAGGCTTCACCTAGCCCTCTGCCCACCCTCTGGCTGGCACAGAGCAGCAGCACAAAGTCTGAGTGTCTGAAAGCCACAGAGAGACCACTGGGCCTGGAGAATCCTGCAACTGCAAACAGGAGAGGACACGGCCATGACCACCGGGGATTTATGATCAGCACCAGATGGTGACCTCTCAGTGGATGTCAGCACGCATGTCTAAGTGTTCCTCTCCCCTAATGACTCGGCTCTAGATAAATTGCCCCAAACAAAGCAGACCATGAAAATAAAGGGAAACCCCAAACTCCTGAAGTAGAGTCTTGAACTAGAAAGTCAATTCAGTTATAGAAACATAACATTAAGTTTCTTGTGACTCAGTGGCCTGAAATTCCTTCACATGTCAATGATCATGTTTCCAAGTTGTTTTGATTTGGAATTCTTGGGCTGGTTCACCCTAAAAAGAACCCAGTAGCCTCTTATGGTTTCTGCAACAGGTTGGGTGGTGACAAGCGCTCCCATCCCATGGAAGACTCGTTCCAGCACCCTAAGAAGTGGTAGCTGATGATTCCAAGGAAACTGGATGGCTTTATTAATCATAACCACAGACTAAAGGCTGTGTGTTTTCTCTAGGAGTGGAGTGAGAGATTGCCTTGTCTCCTGCTGCTCCCATGGCATAATCAAGGCATCAAGCTAAATTAAAGGAAATGCCATCTTCCCGTGACAGCAGGTGCAAAATTACCTCTAATTATGAATTTGCTAGGTACAACAGTGACTCTGCGTGAATTATAACATTGCATTCATTAAAACAACCATTTAGGGTCTCACTTACCTTGACATGCGTACAGGATCTCAGAATCCAATAGTGAGTTCATTTCAAATCGTCCACTATACTCTCGGAGAACTGCACTGGTCTGACAATTTGTGACCCGAAACCTTTGTTTAAAGTATAAATTTCAGAGTAAGGAATGGTGAGTCTGAGTCCCAGCTTTACTGTGGACTGGTATGTGACTTGAACAAGTTGGTTAAGCTTTTCAGGGCTCAGTTTCATCATCTATAAAAGGAGGGGGCAGAACTGTGCATCCTATAAGGCAAACTTCTCAAACTTTGATGTGCTACACAAAGTGTGGGCCACGAACCAGGAGCAGAAGGATCTGGGAGCTTGTGGGCAATGCAGCTGTATGTTATAATAGTAGATGAGATTTATTGGCTACTTCCTCTGTGTTAGGCATTGTGCAAATACTCTCCGTGTATTGCCTCATTTAATTCTCATAAGAATCCTACAGAGGGGATGCTGTTAATATCATCCACATTTTGTAGACGATGAAACCAAGGATCATGGATGTAGTGAACTATACCAAGGTCACTTGAAGGGCAGAGCTGGGATTTGATCTGGCTCCATTGATCGTACGCTTAACAACCACACTCACCTCCCAATTTAGCTTTTGGAAAACTCGAACTCTTTCTGGGTAAAGTTGCTGTGTTTAATTCCCTATGGAGCAGCAGGATACTAATAACCAGTTAATGTGACATTAATTCTATCACATTCTTTCCCAGAGTTATATCATATTAGATGGTGAATTGGACTGAATGTTTGTTTCTCCAGAATTTATATGTTGAAATCCTAATCCCCAGTGTGATTGTATTAGGAGGTGGGGCCTTTGGGGGGTGGTAAGGTCACGAGGGTGGAGCCCTCATGAATGGGATTTGTGCCCTTATTAAAGAGGCTCCGGAGGGCTGCCTTTCCTCTGTCGCCATGCGAGGAAACAGCCATTAGTAGAAGCTGGCCGTCTGCAACATGGAAAAGGGCCCTCGCTGGGACTCAACCATGCTGACATCCTGAGCTTGGACCTGCAGCCTCCAGAACTGTGAGAAATAAATTTCTAGTGTTTATAAGCCACCCTGTTTATGGTATTTTGTTTGAGTAGCTGGGACAGACTGAGACAGATGGATTAACTAACATTTCCCCTTTAAGGGGCATTTTGGTGTGTTCCAATTTTTCCCTATTGCAAACAGTGCTGGCATAAACATACCTGTACACGGACTTTGTTGGAAATGGAGAATCCCCATTCTTTCCCTATACTTACTAGTTTCAAACTATAATGTACATTTGGTCATTTGGGGATCACGTTAAAATGCAGATTCTGACTTAGTAGATCTGGAGCGGAGCCAAGATCCTGCGTTCCAACCAGCTCAAAGGTGATCTGGTGCTGCCTCTTCACAACCTACACTTTGAGGAGCGAGGCTCTAAGGTCCTTTCTAGCTGTATATTATAATAGTAGGCGATATTTACTGGGTGCTTCCTCTGTGCTAGTGTGACTATGGGATGGATTCCTAGAAGTCCCCTGCCTGGAGCCGAGGGTATGCATGGTACATTTGGATAAATGCTGCCTAACACTGGGGCTCACAAGTATGAACATTAAAATCCGAGCTCCCCATTGAGGGGTGGAATTTTGAATCCCAAATTTCTCTCAGTAAAATCCTTACCCCTTTTTCAAATAGCAAAATTATTACCTGTGAAGATGGACTCTCCTTTTGATTTTTCCCTCTAACCAAAGTGTTGATCCCATTGGGAAGCAGTGATGTGTCTTAAAACTTGGGGGAACAAAGTGAAGAACAAGAAGTCATGAAGCTAGAATATGTTGAACCTATATTCGTTGAGCTCAATAAAAGACAAATCCCATATTTGGGAAAATGGAATGGCTTGGTTTCCCTGTTTTCTCCATATAATTAGCCTAAACCTCAAAAGACCCTGTCTAGGGCAGCTAAAACTTCAGGAAGAAAAAGCATGAAGGCTCACTTTGATGAGAAGACGGAACTCCAAATGGTTATTTGGGGAACTGACTGAGATTTCTGGCTGAAACTCAAGATGTTATACATTTGCCTACATATTTAATACTGTACTCAAGTTCCCAAGCCTTCTTTGATGGATTTTTTTTTTTATTTGTGAGTCTGGGTATTTCTTCCTTCTATAAATGGTTACTTCTCTACACAGATACACGTGGGAGAGTATTTAATTAGAACTGAAAATGTTTTGAGCATGTTAAGTACAATCTAAGTGATAAGTATCATGATCTTTAAATGCTACAATAAGCATTATAATACATCCTAATTCACTGATGAGCACTTAGCATGTCTTTGACAAATTCTTAATAAATTGCTCAAAAGAGCCCTTTAGAAAGTGTCATTTCACACTATATAACTCTACCTCTGATATTTCTCAACCTTGTCTATCTGCAGAAATGGGAAATTCTCTTGAACATTTTTCTTAACTGATTCTGATTTATGGGCTTCAGTGGAAACTCCCAGGGACTTGTTGCAATATACTGTAAATGAAATCTGCTAGCTACACAATTTGAAAAGTGAAGGCTGTAGTCTCCAAGTTTTCAAAAGCAGCCCATTTCACCTAGACAATGAATTATGGGATCCGTAAGTACATAGAAAGCGTGACTCCTGTGCTTGGTATGTGTCTTCAAGGGAAAAGCTGTATGAATCTTACGAAGACTATCCCCAGCCCGGATGTCATCTGGAGGGTATTAAGAGAAGATTTGTAGCAATTTAGTTGATTGTTAGTGTTAAGGGCAGTCATTCCTTAGTATCAAAGTACTCAATAAATTCTCCCTATGCCAAGATCTCAAGCTTTGCAATTAAATTTGGGTGTAAGTAAAAGATGTTTTGAAAATTAATTAAAGTTTTTTTTAAAAGGCATTAATTTAAGAAAGTCTGTGGCTACATAGTAACTCTTAAATTACTTGAAAGTGGAAAAAATGCAGCACTGGGTTTGGCAGGATCATTTATTTATTTCCTAGTATGTGCCTCAAGCTGGATGTTCTCACTGCAAGAATTTGATAGTGAGTAATTTCAGTCTTCTTTATCTGCATTAAAATATCTGAAAAGATTAAAAGTACTTACACTGATGAGGTAGGTGAAGGTCAAGGAGGTTAAATGTGTTGTACATGTTCATATGGATACTGAGGGGCCTGGTTCACTGACTTTTAAAAAGATAATCTTTATATTTGGGGATAATTTTAGATTTAAGAAAAATCACTAAGATAATACAAAGACTTTCTGTGTACCTGTTTACCCGATGTTAACTTCTTACATAACCATGCTGTTTTGACAAATGTCAAAACCAAGAAATTAACATTAGTACATTACTGTTAACTAAACTCCAGAATTTATTCAGATTTTATCTGGTTCTTTTTTTTTTTTTTTTTTTTTCACTAATGCCCTTTTTCTAATCCAGGATCTAGGACCACATTGTCTTTAGTTTTTATGTCTCCTTAGTTCTTTTCTGCTCTGTGACAGTATCTTAGTCTTTCCTGAATTTTCATGATTTTGACAGTTTTGAGGAGTATTGGTTAGGTGTTTTGTAGAATGTCCCTCACTTTGGGATTGTCTTGATGTTTTTCTCATGATTAGAGTGGGGTCATGGGTTTGGGGGGAGAATAGTACAAAAGTGAAGTGTCTGTCTCATCATATCATATCATACTATTCTGCTTTCTAGATAATTTATCACCGGCAATGGTAACCTTGATCTCCTGGTTAAGGTAGTGTCTGCCAGATTTCTGGGGCCACAGTTTGGATCAGTGGAGAAGAGTGTGGCAATTGATTAGTGGCATCTTCCATGAGCACAGGTTTAGGTAACAGTGGTATTCACGGTAGGTATTGGCATTCCTGACTCTTACATAAGACCACTACTTTTCGCAGGTGAAGAATCTGAGATTTAATTAGCAAAATGTCATGCCTTGTGGCCCAGCCATTTATGTTTCAAGCATTCAAAAAACAAATATTGGCTAAAGCACCTATAATATGCAAGTGCCATGTTTATGTTTCTCACTTAATAGCCTGAGACAATATTAGGGCTTATGGGGAGATTTAAGAGATAACCCAATTTCTTCATCATTATATTTTTAATTGAAAAAATTAAAAACTCAAAACAAAAACAAAAAACCATACCAGAGTACCAGAAATTCACAGTTATGGCCAGAAGCATAGAAGGCTAAGACTGGAATTCCATCTTCTGACTGCATTAGCATGGCACATCTTTGCTTGTATCTACTACTGTACTTACGTAAGTTACTGAAGCTAATGTACCCATGGAGTATTGCTCCTGCAGGGGACCATTGAAATGAACACTTTTTAATGTGTAAAGTAATCAGGCATCAAAACACTTTCTCTCCATCTCACCAAAACATTTTTAGTTGCTGTGTTTAGATAGATGATTTTTGCAAACAACTGTGGGCTTTCAGAAGTTTATTCATGTGAGATCAATTTCATGAATACCAGCCATTCATCAGGTACTGAGCAAGACAGATGCTGGCTCTCCATTGGGGAATAAAAGAGACATTCATTGTCTAGAGGAGCTTAAAAATGTAAAATTAAATAAGATAATAGTAGGTAGTTGCGACTTGGGTGGCTGAGGTGGGAGGATCGCTTGAGACCAGAAGTTTGAGCCCAGCCGGGGCAGCATAGGAAGACCCTGTCTCTATAAAAAATAATCATAATAAAATAAATAAATAATTATGCAATACAAAGAATGTTATGAAAGAAACAAACATGGAGTGGTAAGAAAATAAAGCAAGGGAGGGGAAGCTAATTAGGGTGGTCAGGAAAGACTTGCCTTGGAAAGTGATGTTTAGACTGAGAAAGAGGGAAGCTTGCAGTGTCTGAACCAGAGAGGGTTGTGTGTGCAGAGGTCCTAAGAGAGGAAAAGAGTTGAGTCTTGGGAAGTGGACGAAGCCCCACAAGGCTGGGTTTGGTAAGCAGTGGGGCAGATGTGTCGGTATCCTACTCGTATCCCCACGGCACTCAGTGCTTCTGTATACAGTCGTGGCTACCTCTGGCACTCTGGGTCAACATACCAGACAGCCTACAGGTGCCAGGAGGTTGATGATCCAGGAGCTGTTCTCAGCCTATGGTGAATGGGAGTTGGTGAGTCAACATAATCCCAGCCTCCCTGCCTCTCAGGAGGGATAACACAGAGGTGTGTTCAGTGGGATTGACCTTGGTTGCCCATTGTGATAAGCTCCATGATAACATCCCCTTCGTTGGGCTTCCTTCCCTGCGTTGCCTCTCCTCCCCATGTCCTTGCCATTCCCCTTCCATATAAGACACTTGGACTCATATCCTTGTTTCAGAGTCTCATTTGGAAAGACCTAACCTAAGAGGAGTGTAAAAGATGACACAAACTGAGGTTGGGATGCAGGCAGAGGCCATTCACGGCTTAGTAGGCTTTGGAAAGGAGTTTGATCTCATCCTAAGTGCAATAGGCAACCGAAGGCTCTTCAGAAGGAGAGATTTGATTAGATTTAGATTTTAAAAAGGATACTCTAAAAATATAGGTTAGCTTTACAATCATGGATTTAGAAGACATCTTAGAGGCAATCTATTGGAAATCTCACATTGTAGAAAATAAAAGTGAGATTCATAGTACTAGTGATTTGCTCTAAATCACACAGTGGCAGAGGTAAGATTACTCAGTTAGATCTTGTGACCAAGGTCCCCTGACTGTTCAGGACTCAGAGGTAGCTCTTTGATAAGCTTGTGTTGGCTCTGACAACCTTTTAGAGCAGTTTCACCCAACACAGCATTTGCTAAGGAAAGCAAAATGAATTTTGAGCTCAACATTGTGCTGTAGAGAACTGCATTAGGTAATTACTGTAACATGTTAGACAGCTGAAATTGCAGGGGAGAAAAACAGTTAAGACACTGGCCTAGTTATTAAGTATTAAAGACACTGAAGGTTTTTTCTGTGTGATAAGTACCAAGCTAGGGCACGATAACCATTTGCAAATATTTGTAAAGGTGCAGACAGTGAGGAGAGAGAAATTACTTAGCTTAGAACAGTGGTGGAAAGCCAGAAGTAATGAGTTAGAACAAAAGGGAAATATTATTAGCTGAAGAGCGAGCAAAGAATTTCTGCAAGAAGAACCAGTCGGTTGTATTTACACACAAACCCAATTGTCTGAGTGAACCTTATGTAGCGTTTGAAGTGAAAAAAAAAATAGAATTAGAAAGCTTTACACAGATTCATGTCTCTTGTGTTTCTTGAAATTATTTTCTCTTAGTCCCCTACTTTCCAATGCGTTTCCTGTACATGTGAAATGCAATTATTTTACAATGGTAGATGCGTAATGTGGTTTGATCCGTTTGATGATTGACCAAGTCAAATTCCTCTCTTATGAAACAGAAACATAAATAATTGGACGACAAACCAACTGTTCTCTAATTATGTTTCACTTGCTGATTGTCTGAGGCATTAAGAGAGAATACATTACCATTGTTAATCATTTTTACAGTGTTGTAACATTTGTACAATTTTAAATTACAAAAAAATGTCAAGGATATTCAAGTACTGAATGTTCACTGGAAAATACAAGTTTCCAGTGTGAATCTCAATGGTTAACCTTAAAAAAAAAAAAAACCCAAGCCACCACCACCATCAATAAAACCCAAAGTAAAACAAAAGCAAAAAACGATTCACTGTTGTACTTCTATTCTTTTCAATGGATTTTTAATATGGTTATTAGTGAATATGATTCACTGGTAATCAAAGCCATTGTTCCTTATTTCATTTGGACTTTTTAGATTTGACAGTGTCAATCATTTCACAGCCTATCAAAGTAACCACAATCCATCTACCCAAGGAAAACACCCTCTGTTTATGGGGGTCTTCTGAGGATAAGACTCCACGTTGGGGATATATAGTTCCTCTGTGCTGACTGGCCCTCTTCTCCCTGTTGTTCCAAATGTCATCATTGAATATAATTTCTTAGCACACTGTTTGCTTTGTCTTCTGTTAAGAGCCAGCAAAATAGCGGCTATAATTATATCTCCTTAAGACGATGCCCGTTTGATTGAGGGCTAGGCTGAAAATATACTCTACATTATCATATGAAAAAGCCACATAAAGAGCCCTGTCTTCAAACTACAGAGTGAACCCTGCTCTAAGTGATTCTAAATGAAGCGACCAAGTGCAAAAAAGGCGAGAGCAGTTATTTGACCACGGACCCATTGAAATATCACTTTGATGAATGCAAACACATTTATCATCTGCGCTAGGAAATGTTTTATGTCACTCTCCCAGTTAAGGCTGTTGTAGTTGTAAGGAATAGAAACCCATGCCAAGCTAGCTTCAGCAAGAAAGGGAGTTTATTGTAAGTATACACGGGTATGTGCCAGCACTTACAAGGGGCTGGGAGTAGAATCGAGAAAACCATCCAGAACGAAGGCATTGATTCTTCTGGTCTCCTTCTAGGGTCACCTGGGCTCCCATCTCCACCTTTCTTGGTATAAGCGCTTCATCCTTTTGCAGAAGATGGGCTCTCCCTGCTTCTTTTTTCAGGTGTCTGCCCTCCAGCCCCCCTCAACCACCTCAACTGCAGCCACAAGAGGAGCCCTCAGATTGGCATCCCTCAGTTCCACCTCTAAATTCTGGGAGAGGCAATCTGATAAGTCCAGTTAGGATCCTGTCTTCTCCTGGAAGGACCTGGGAGAACTGCTTGTATACTCCAGATATCTGCCACTAGGGCTCAAGTCTGTGGGCAGGAGCAGTTCTCTGAGAAAAGGGCTTATTGTGGATAGCGAAAGGTGTTTACTGCTATTACCTTCAGATAAACTCATGAATTTATTTATTCACTCATCTGACAAATAATATTGAGTGCTGACTATGTGCCAGGTACTGGGGCTACAGAAGAGAACAAAGATTCCCTGAAAGAAAAAAAAAAAACAAAACAGACACAATCCCTGACCTCGTGGAACATTCTAGAATGGGGAGATAGAAGAAAATAAATAAGTAAATATAAATAAATAAGGATATTAAGAGGTGATAAGGACTATGAAGAAAAATAAATCAGGGATGGGAAATAGGGAATGCCAGGAGCTTGGGGAGATGTGATTTTAAAGGTTTGCTTAGTAATGGTTGAGAAAGTACTATTTGAACCAAGTCCTGAAGGAAGCAATGAAGGAAAAATCGTGTGGATATCGGATGCTCAATTCCAAGTTGATTTTTATTAAACCTCAGCAAACCACAGGATGACAATTTAAAATGTGGGGTTTTGTTTTTGTTTTGTTTCCTGTTGAAGTCTATCACAGAAATTTCTTTTTCTAGGAAGTAGGAACTTTTATGTTAATTCAAAATTTCTATTTGCCAGACATCCCAAGTGTCTGCAATTAGGGTTCCTAGTTACAAATCATGTTTCCTTATATTTCAACATTAAAGAATGAACAATGCCAATATTGGTTGCAGAACACTAATTAAATGAATGAACAAACAAACTGATAATCTCTGAGCTTCACCTTTGGAAAAGGGAGCAGTGAAGTCATACAAATCCAGCCAGGCTGGACCTCAAGGTCAGGTGGCTGCAGGGAGGCTCTGCCCACAAAGGATGGAGGGGGGGTTGGTCAGACAGGCTTATACTCCATGGTCTTTCAGCAAACGTGTCTGGGCAATAGCCAGTTGCATCTTTAAATAAGTTCTATTCACTTGCTATTATAGGCAGTGAGAGCTCGAATGAGGAAAAAATCCTTAAATCTTAATGACTGTGTATCTATGTGGTTACCATTTTCTCCACTTCAAAAGTGGATGATGGCACGCCCTTCCCTGTTCACAGCAACATCATTCAGCAACATTATTACAGCTGAGAGGTGGAAGCAACTCAAGTGTTCTTGCACGGATAAATGGATAAACACAACACGATCTGCGCATGCAAGGGAATATTATTTAGCCTTAAAAAAGCAGGGAATCCTGTCATATGCCGCAACATGGATAAATAAGTGAAATATGCTAGTCACAAAAAGACAAATACTGTGTGATCCCACTTGTATGAGCTGTCTAAAGTAGTCATTCATCAAGACAGAAAGTAGAATGGCGGTTACCGAGGTTGGGGGGAGATGAAACAGGGAGCTGTTTAAGGGGTACAGAGTTTCACTTCTGCAAGATGAAAAAGTTCTGAAGCTCTGTTGCACAACAATGTAAATATAGTTAACACGACTGAACTGTGTAGTTAGAAATGGTTAAGATGGTAAGTTTTATGGTATGTTTTTTTTAAAACCACAATTAAAGAAAAAAAAAAGGAATGATGGTATGGAAAGACACGAAGAAACTGACAGCATTGCGGAACAGCTATAGCAGCCCTGAGCTGCCACCTCCGGACTTATGATGTACAGAAAATAAAGCCCTACTCAGTAGTTAAACAACAATAGCAACAACAAAAAAGCCAAAGTAGATGATGGCTCCCTAAAGCCCACTGACTCCCCAGTATGTCAGTAAAGATTCTCCATCAACTGGTGTTAAAATTTGGTTTCCTGTTGGTTCTTTAGTCCCCTGAAGTCTTAGCCAATGTGACCACGTTGTGCCTGGTGCAGCCCGCTCTCTCAGACTCACCTCTGTGTCCTCCCCCCCAGCGGTCTTTTGTGATACCAGTATTTGGGACAATTTTTCCATTCTGAATGCCCATATTTTTTATGGCATTTAGCAGCCTTTCCTGTTTTGTATTAGAACTTGGGCATAGTATCTTTGCTCTCCAATTATACTGTAAGCTCCTTCAAGTTTGGAAACGTGATTTTGACATTGCTGTATCTTCCTCAGCAGCATCTAAGTGCCAGGCCCATAGTCAGTGCTTGGAATGCAAACAACCAAACCAAAACATGGTCAGAGACTTCAATCAAGGCTGAAATAGAAACGAATGAGCCTTTTAAAAAATAACACTGAATTTATTGATTCCATTATTTTGTTTCCAAGTTTGGAAATATAGCCTGTTGATGTGAATCAAACAGAGGTGCCTGGGGTCATATTAAGGATGAAATTCTGTGAAGTCAAGTGGATCAGATGCTTGGTTATTCTGAATCATTAGCTGGTCAAGACCAATAACACAGTATCCATCATTTTTCCATATGGCATTTTCATCATATAGACCAGGAGTTTCTAATTTTTCCCAATGTGAAAATGCCTATGTTTAACACTAATCTTATAATAGTAGTATTTTTGTGTCTGGGGACTGACACATTGACAGAGTTATGACAAATTCAGTGATGCTTTAAAAGTCTTTTCTTGTTAGTCCATAAGCACCATCTATATATATTTGAAAAATAGTAGAATTTGCTTACGTGATACATATATTTATTCCAACAATACACAATGAATATAGTATTTATAGATTATCAGAGTCCTTTCCAATGGAACCATTGATATAAAAACCCATTAACAAGTATTTATTGAATGTGTAGCTTCTGTGTAGCCAACCAAACAAAGACTAGATTCCATTCCAACACTTTTCCTCTACATGTATTTTTTTCTTTTCTCCCTTCTCTGGGCAGGAGATGAAGTCTTGCCTTTGTTAATAATATTTATGGAAATCTTTTACTCATGGTTGGACCTACCTTATACAATGAAACATAGATGGTTCACCCAGAGTTAAGTTAAAGAAACACATGTCCAGCCATCTGCAAATGACTTTATGACAACCGCAATGAGATCTGGTATTAATGGCTCAGCTCCCCTAATTGGATCTTGGTGAAAGTCTTGCTCGGACATACCTGCCTTTTGTTGATATTATGGAATGTCACACTGATCCTCCTCCAGGTATTGGACTAGCGCACACCCTTAGTTCTCAGTTTTAAAGGCTGTGCCTTCATGGAGACCTTTTGTAACTTTACTTTTGAAACATTGTGATTGCGTCTCATTCCACTGCAGGACAGTATGCCACAGGGAGCAGAGACTTTGTCCCGTCACGTTTGTATCCTGAGCTCAGAGTGGCTGATCAATACACATTTGCTGAATAAATTAATGAATATCCTGTGCTGTTTCATATTGATCTCTAGGTTGGCATATATTGGGCTGCTTAAATAATTGCGAAGGAGTCTCAACCTCGATCTAAAAACTGCTCCAAAGTCAGATCTAAACTGTAGTCTTACTCAAACGTATTTGACTAAAGCCCTTGTGTCTGTTCCTATTTGTGACTGCCCATGTTTGTGCAAATGTTGGGATCGTCAGGTCTTCGCTAGTACCTTGTCTGAAATGTGTCTTGTCTCTCTTTACTACCATAAAGTTATGTTTCAGTAGCTCTTGATAGTGGATTCCCTAGAATCTAAGTCCCACGAGGGCAATGACCTTGTTTATCTGATGGCTGTGATATTCTAGCACCTAGAATAATAGTACATGGCAAGCCCCTGACAAATATTTATTGTATAAATGAATGCCTGTTGACCGATTGACTCATTTAACTGTTTGGAGGAGTATTGCGATTTGGATGTGTAAAATGCTTTACACAGAGGAGGGAGAAGTAAACTAGCTACTATTACCCTTACCTCTAGTATGCACCACCATGGAATAACTAGACTCACTTTCAACTCGTGTGTGAACCTTGCTTTCTAAAATGCCTCTGTTTCCTTCAGGGACTGAGTCCTTACATGCTAATCTCCCTAACGTCGAATGTGCTATTCCCTGGACACTGGATTTTCTGCTTTGCTTCAGCTTCAAGTTCAGTAGGAGAAACACATTGAGGCTTGTAGGGATCTGGACATCGAAATGTGTATTTACTACTCTTCGTGTTACCCTCATCAGTACTGTGGATTGTTGAGGAGGATAAATGAAGACATTATAGTTCAGGTTTGATCTCAAACCTCATTTGCATTCCGAAACAAAGAACAAGTCTGTGTTTCATTGTGATTGTATAATAGGAAGTAAAGGACTGTGGCTTATGTTACTTGGAGTTGATTTAAATTTTTATGAACCTGATACCTCTGAAAGGCAATAATCAAAATGAAACCATGGTAATTATTTTCATTTGAAAACATCAGAATGGGACCTCATTACATTCTGGTGAGTGACTCAAGAGGAAGTATGGGAAGGCAAGCGTCAGCTCCATGTTGAAAATAAATTTCTTAAAATATTCAGCAAAGTCATGGGAGGAAGTACAAAGCCAGAGGTGACAATTTTCAATCAATATTCCAAATTCTTTTTTTTTTTTTTTTTTTTGAGACAGAGTCTCACTTTGTTGTCCAGGCTAGAGTGAGTGCCGTGGCGTCAGCCTAGCTCACAGCAACCTCAAACTCCTGGGCTCGAGCGATCCTTCTGCCTCAGCCTCCCGGGTAGCTGGGACTACAGGCATGCGCCACCATGCCCGGCTAATTTTATATATATATATCAGTTGGCCAATTAATTTCTTTCTATTTATAGTAGAGACGGGGTCTCGCTCTTGCTCAGGCTGGTTTTGAACTCCTGACCTTGAGCAATCCGCCCGCCTCGGCCTCCCAAGAGCTAGGATTACAGGCGTGAGCCACAGCGCCCGGCCAATATTCCAAATTCTTTTAATTAAGGATGTCTTGGGATTGCAGACTGTGCTGGGACATACATATGTATCTATAATAAACAAGATGTATTTTGCAGAAATGGATTTGGGTTTTGGCATCGACTTGATAGGGAGATCAAAGCACTAGTTGGCATTAGAAGGATTTAGATACATTTGTCATAGGCAGCTGTTATGCTAATCTCATTTATGCAGTTGTCAGCTGATAGGCTCTGATGAGCCAGCTGAGTGGGAAAATCATTATTCCATCCCTATTGTGATAAGTGTTATTTATTACTGTCAAATGGTATTAATGTTTGATTCAAAGATGGGGAGTGGGCACCATCTACATGAAGTTCATCCATTCATGGTCAACTGCAACAAAAGGAATCGCTGAATTCCAGCCAAACGAACTTCATTTCTGGGTGAAAAAAGAATAATGGATTTAATTTGCATATGTTTTAAAAGGGTAATGAAGTAATATGATGTTTATCTTGGTTGAAGAGTGGTAATTTTCACTGGCTGGACTCCAGCCTTGTTGGAGCCATCGTGAGGCATTTACTGTTGGGTTGGTGTGGAAGGACTTTTCAAAGCAGCAGGTGCATTGGGGGTGGAGGGTGGGGGCAAGATGATTTATTCATTAGGCCAAAAATGAGCAATCTGGACATCTATTTTTTTCTTCATCTTCCTCAGAAATGTATTTGTAACTAAATCCCCTCTCTCTTCCCCCAGGATGGTGATAGCCCCTGATTTTCGCATTCCTTTTGTGGCCTTTGACAATTTAATTATGTGAAATACCTAACCCGTCACTCACTTCATTTCTATTCCCCTTTTGTTATGATCAGATTTACTGTTTCCACTCCATCTAAACCGATGTCTGTACAGGCCTGGTGTTTTGGAATGGGGTGTTGCTCTCTATTACGGTAAAGCGAGGAGACGGTTAAGGATGAGTACCAACGGCTGAGGGTTTGTTCTTAAGCATTTTGTTAAATTAACTGCTCAGCTGAGCTCTGAGTTGTTAAAAATGATTCCCCTCTGTTTGGAGACTTGCAGAGAGCTGTCCCCCTTCCAATACAGCTGCTTTGGTTAATGCCGCCTTGGATTATTTTTCTTGTGTTAAAAATACAGATAACCTAATTATAGCGCCTCCCCAGTTCCCAAACGCCTCACTTAATGACTCATTAGTGCAGTGAGAGCACTCTCCAGCACTTGCTAAATAATATTCCGTTTCTGAGGACTTCATCTTCTTTTTTCGTATTTGCTCTGAAACAAAAAAAGTTTGACTCAACATATTTCAGAGCCTCTGGATTTTGCTGATTGGCTATATTTCTATAACAAGCTGGTCACTTTTTAGGACCCGGTTTCTCCTCTCTTCTTTTTGGGTAGATACAAATTGGACCAGATGCCTCTGTTCAGGGGGAGGAAGACAGGGATCACAGAGTTCTGTAAACCCTTGAACTCAAAGAAAACCGCCTTCCTTCTCACTCAGTGTTGAATGCACTTTTATTGGAATTCAGAATCTTCCATTGTATGACTTAATCCACCGAGTAACCCCAGGAGCTAACACAATGCCTGGCACAGAAAGCCCTCTAGGAATATTTGTTGAATAAATGAATGGACCTTTGGAAGCTTATAGTCTACTTCAAGGGCTGCCAAACTTTTCTGTAAAGGGCCAGATAGTAAATGTCTTAAGCTTTGGGGGCCATATGGCTTCTGCTGCATCTATTCCACTGTGAGCTGCCACCACAGACCACAGGTAATTGAATGGGCGTGGCTACGTTCCAAGAAAACTTTAGTTACACATGCTGAAGTTTGAACTTCATAGCATTTTCACGTGTCATAAAAATATCATTTTTCTTTTGGTTTTTCCAACCAAAAATGTAAAAATCATTCTTAGGTCACAGGCCATATAAAAACAAACAGCTGGCCAGGCGCAGTGGCTCATGCCTGTAATCCTAGCACTCTGGGAGGCCGAGGCGGGCAGATCGCTTGAGATCAGGAGTTCGAAACCAGCCTGAGCAAGAGCGAGACCCCGTCACTACTATAAATAGAAAGAAATTAATTGGCCAACTAATATATATAGACAAAATAATTAGCCGGGCATGGTGGCGCATGCCTGTAGTCCCAGCTACTTGGGAGGCGGAGGCAGGAGGATTGCTTGAGCCCAGGAGTGTGAGGTTGCTGTGAGCTAGGCTGATGCCACGACACTCACTCTAGCCTGGGCAACAAAGCGAAACTCTGTCTCAAAAAAAACCAAAAAACAAAACAGCAGGTGGGATTTGGGCCACAGTCCAGAGTTTGCTACCCCTGGTGCAGTTAGTCCTGAGGATACCAAAGTGCTCACTTCTCCGGCTTCATTTCCTGTTGTTCTCTCCCTCAGTGCCAGTCATTTTGGCCTCCGTCTGTTCTGCAAGCACGCCATGCTTGCTCCTGCTCCGGGGACTGTGCCTTTGCTGTTCTTCTGTCTGGGACACTTTGCCCTCGGATGTCCCCATGGCTGGTTTCCTTCTCATAACGTATTTGGGTCTCAACTCAAATGCCACCTCTTCATGAAGGCTCTTCCTAATTCCCTGTTTCCAAGTGGGTATTCCTACCCCAGCCATTGTCTTTCATTTCTTTACAAATAAACATATCTGTCTTCTGGAATGTTCATAAATTCCTTGAGACCAGACAATTTTCTGTCTTTTGGACTGTGGTTCTTCAGCGCCCAGAGGAGTGTCTAGCACATGGTAGATGATCATAGTTTGTGGACTGGAGGACTGGAGCTGTGATAAGAGTGTGCAGGATATAGACAAGTACCCAACAGAAGACACACTCTCTCATTCTGGAAGTATTTTTGGTATTCTTCCCCACAAATCTCAACAGTCAAATAAGGAAACAAATGTGTACATAAATAGCAATGATATAAGATATCAGGTTCTGAGGGCCACAGGGGATTCAAAGAGAGAGAGAGAGCTTATGCCCCGGTGGATGAAAAGCAGATGGTTTCATGCAGGATGCAATCTTTGCACATTGGATCTGCAGGGAGGTGTGGGGAAGATTTGCCATAGTTAGTATGGGTTTCCAGATACAGAAGAAATGTCTAGGGGACACTGATTCCCGAGGCTTATTTACAACTGTTACATTGAAGTGGGGAACTCATCCTGTGGTAGGAAAGAGATGGAGATGGGAGTGTTTGAATGCTAATTTTCAAAAGGAGCCTCTTGCAAAGAGGTACATTAGACATTTAGTCTGGCCTCACTGTTAAAGATCTACAACCACCACAACAATTAGACCCTAAGAGCTTCTCCCAGCAAGTGGAGTCAATGGACCGTAGGAACCAAAGAATGGGCGTGACAGCCTCTATTCTGCCTGTAATGCTGTCTTGAGTAGGGTCTGGCTCTTCCTGGCACTCTGGCCTCCTGTTCACCATTCGTACATGCACCCTTCACTTAGGTGTCCCTAAGGCACCATGCTATTTCATACCTTTGCATGTGCTATTGCTTTTTTTTTTTTTTTTTTTTAACCAAGACACATTTCTTTCACTTATTCATTGGGTGTCCACAGGGCTAAGGTAAGCTAAACAAGTGAAGTGGATTGAGTCTGGGACAAACTGCAGAATGCTCACTGTCTCTAAAGAGGCCACTGCTCAGCCTTAGCCAATATTTGCCATGGAGGAATGTGGGCTCTATGTTGGCAAATCTCCCAGTATTTTTTTTTTTTTTTGAGAAATAGGAAATCTGGATTTTTAAATATTAGCAATTAGCTTAAATTTTGAAAAGAACCACAAGATACAGCTGAGGGTCAGATTTGACCTATGCTCTGCTCTTTTGTTTCCTCTAGTTTAAGCTAACTCCCCCTTCCCCTTTAGAATTCTGCTCGAGGTTCGCCTCTCTTTTTTGGTGTTTTCATGATACCTGGTACATATATCTACTACAGCTCTTATCGAGGGGGCTATAATTCTGACTGGACGCCTCAGAGACTCCAGGAGATTAGCTCCCAGGAGATGGGATAGGATTAGAAAGCGCCGTCCTTAGCCCATGTTGCTTTGGCCTCTTGTGTTGCCACTCTGCCATCAGCAAAGGTACATGGAACTCACTACTCTGATAGATTTAGGGTTAGTGTTGTCAAGGAAACATCGCAGCATTCAATGTTCCATGAAAACATCACTCGAGTCTTATTTCCAGAAAAGCATGGCTTCCTCTAAGCAACTAGTGTGTGTGTGTATGTGTGTGCCTGCGTGCGCATTCCTTCTTTGCTTTGGCTCTTAGGGAGCTCTTTGTTTCACCTAGAGATCTCTTCTTTCAGCTGAATGTTCACTTAACTATCTGCTTTCTCTCATTTTCCTTTCATCCCGGTTTATTCTGTTTTATCCTGTTGTATTTCATATATATTTTTAAAGGAAACTCAAACCCCTTTTTGACATAAAAACATGATATGAATAAATAAATATGAGCCATATTTAATTTTCTAATTTTCTACTATTCTAGAATGTCCTCTGAGTTAGTTACAGAGAATGGGGCAAAGTGAACATACAATGTCTTTTTCTTATTAGTTCACACTGGGCCTACCAGTGATACCCTACATATAAATATTCGATGAATATATACTGAATGATGAATAGACAATGAGATATTTGGCCATGTCAATCATTTTCTTTACATAATCCATTTAAAGTGGCAACGAAATTGATGAGATAAACCACAATTTTTACTGTGAAAAATGAAGATGGGTATTTGAGATTTTTAGCTTCTTTGCCATATTTATAATTTTATTGCTAGAGCTCCATGCTAGAGCAGTTAATGAGGATAAGTTGAAGGAGACTGAAATTACATCACATTATAACTGACACTTCTAGGATTAATTTTACAACTTGTGATTTTAATTTTGGTGAAAATGTATTTAAAATTATCTCTTGTCACTATCTCTTATTAAACATAATGAAACTTGATGATATTCTAATAACATTAAACTGTTTTGGTAGTCACAGAGGTTGGTATGAAAAGACTATTCAAGCTAAGAAAATAGTGGATCATTTTTGAAAGAAGTATTTGGGGAGCTTTGAGGAGCTGAGTATTTCATTCATCTCACACACTACACTATCTCTCACACCAGAGGGCAATTTAGAAGATATTCTGTATATTAGAAGAACTGCTGTACAATTAATTGGGGGGGAAATCAAGGGCATTTTAGCAAAGAAGGAAACAAGAAGAGATTGCTTTACTACTATTTGTTGTCTATGTTCTGGGCTGATTTTTTATTATTGGCAAGCCATGAAAAGTGCTGGGTCCCCCAAAATTGTTAAATAAAATTACTGATGTGACTAGGTCATTGCATTTATCTTTTTAGATCTTCCTTATCTTCTTTCTTTCCTTTCTTTCTTCTTCTTTCCTTTCTAACTCAGGTCTTAAATCTGTGGTATGATCTTCTACTTGCACCAACTTTTGCCTTTTTCCAGATGAGGAAAAAATTATTTTGGGGTAGAATGATATAATATGGTGGGAAAACTTGGATAACTGCTCTCATTTTTCCTAACATTGGAGTTCCAGCTGGCCTGAAAACTTGCTACATTTCTGACATTTGTACTTTAGGATCTTCATGTGTTCAGTTCATATATCTTCCTTTATTTTCTTTTCAAGAAGCTTGTGGATTTTTCATAACATTCTTTCAACTTTACCTTGAGTCACCCTTCTTTCTGGCTTTCCCTCATTCCCAGGTGTAAACTATGTTACTACAACAAACATTTACTGCGTACGTACTATACATCAGGTGGCTTGCTGGAAGTAGGGTATTCTGACCTGAATAAGAATCAATATTTGCCATCTAGGAACTCCTTGTTTAGCGGGAGAAGCAGGAAAGTCAACTAATAGTTCTAGGATAATCTGATCAGTTTTAGGAAAGCCTATGGCCTAAATGCCAATAGGAACAGAGAAGAAAACGTGTTGAAAAATGTTTCAGAGGTGACATTTGAAGTAGGCCTGGGAGGATCTGTAGTGCTGTGGTTGAAGAAGAGACAAAAGCATTTCAAGTAGAGAAAAGCATGTGCAAGACCAGCATGATCCTGCTCAAATGAGCTGCTACTTTGGGAGCAGAGGGATCTTGCGGATGGGTAGAGAGAGCCTGGGAGATGGAGCCAGGCTTAGGAATAGCATGTGCAAAGGTGATGAGCCTTTGCCGAGCCAAGGAGCATCGCTTTTATCCTGGAAGTTGCATGGAGCCAGGGGACATTTTAATCGTGTGGTGGTACCTGCAGTTGAGGAGGATAATATTGGTTAGGAAGCTAGTTAGGAAGCTATAGACACAGTCTAGGTGAGAGATGACAGAGGGCCCAGCTAGACAGTGGAAGAGGAAGTAGATTTGAGAGATATCTAGGAGGGGGCATTGATGGAGCCTGGGGGTCACTTCATTTCTATTCCCTGTCTATGTTCCAAGCTGATTGGTGTTATCAGGCCAAAAATGGTACTGGGTCCCTAAAACTTGGTAAATAAAATTATTGATATTATTAGGTCATTGCATTTATAGGAAGGGTAAGGGAGAGGCTTGAACAGGGAGGCTAGAACAGGTAAGACGAGGGACAGGGAGGAGTCGAGGGTGACTCTGAAATGCTCCATTTTCCTGTTGTGTTCGTCCCAAGGTGAGCTGGGACTGAAGGCAGTCTGACAATCCATATGGCCCAGGTGTCTGGTGGAAACGGTGTCAGGTAGGAGAAGCTCTGTGGTTCATTCATTCCTTCAGTCTCTTATTTACTCACTCATTCCTTTTCTTCATTCAATAAATTTCAATAATATTTATTAAGAATCTGCTAGATGCCAGTCATAAGAAGCACAGTATTGGATATCCAGGAAAAGAATAAATGAAGATTTTAAGGCTGAAAGCAACATAGCTGCACACCTGGTCACATTCTACCTGTCATTGTTGAGATGGAACTTGGAATTGCATGTCATCTGCACCTGCCCTGTCCTAGTACCAGTTAGAAGCATGCTGGGGGGTGTATTAGAAATACAGGTGCAGAAGGGCAAGGTGGCCAGCATGGGTGGGATGCATGCCATCCTAAGGAGGAAAGAAATTCTCAGAACTTTCTGAGGTGCCTTTTTCACCTTCACGAGTCCCCATTTTACACATAGGAGTTTATGTTCACCCTTTTTTGTGTCACCCACTTCTCCCAACAATTTTGAAGTGTTTGATAATTGTCTGCTTTTTCTTGAAATCAAAAAATATGGCATCCATCAAAACACATCCATAATTATTCTTAATCCTGGTTTTCTTCTAAATATTCCCCATACAGTCTTTGTTCCTTTCTCTGGAAAGTTTTTTTCCTTCCTTCTTCTTTACCGTCAATATATTCCTTTCATACTTTTTGTTTGCTTTTACGATTCTTTTTGTTCATTTAAAATGAATATTCTTCTTGCTAGAAGTCAAAGTGCTTTTTAAAAAATAGTTTACATTTTTATCATGAAGAGTTTCAAACAAATATAAAAATAGTGAATCCCCCTGTATCAACCATCTAGTTTCAACCGTGATTAACTCTGCGATCTTGCTTCTTTCAAAAGTAGTTTTAACTTCTCTCTTCTTTCTATCCACCTGAATTTCCCTCTTTCCCACTGCTTTCTGCATTTGGATGCTGACCGGTCTTGTTGGAACCTGTCAGTTCTACCATTTACTGATTGATACTGGATATCTTTCACTTCGATCTAGATAACTTTGCAACAAGGAGCTTGTATGCTCCTCCATCCTTGATTGCTTAAAATCTTCTCTTTCCTTTACATTCTATAATCATGGAATGTTTCTGTTTGAACAATGATTTGCTAAATTTATGAGCATTTCCATAAATGAGTTGACTTTAAGATGCCCCCAATTCTACATTATGATTCTAATCAGCACATTAATGAACGGGTGCAGAAATGAGCCTATTTGCAAATTGCCAGATTAGACTTGTCCTTGTTTAACTAAAAGCTTTAACTAAAAGCAGGGCTTAAAATACTGAAGATGATAAAGCCTCCTCTATCCCCAAACACTTCTTGATCAAACTGTGCTTTAAAAGAGTTTAAGAAAATTTTCACTATTAACAGATTAGGTTTAAAACAATGGAATAAAGCTTAAACCACCATGTAAAATAGCGTTACTATTGACATAGTGTTTTCAACTTACTTTCTCATGTTATAAAAATATTCTGACTTCAAAATAAAATTGTGAGTTGTGATTGATGTGTGTTCTATGTGTTGGCTCAGGTCCTGCCTATTTAATTGGGCTCTGTCGATTTCAGGTTTCCTCTGACGTTTCCCTCCCACCGCCATCAGCCTGAAGAAAGAATTAATATCAATAATCCAGTGATTGGATTTAATCTGCAAGATCAGTCATCATTTAAGTACAAAGATGTACGCTGAAAAGAAAACTCTTGTCCATTGTATTTTCTCACACAGTAGTGTAAGATGGATATATGTGTAAAATCACACATCCTTTGCTTCAAGTGATGTCCTTGAAAAAAAAAAAAAAAAAAAAAAAAAAAAAAATAAAATCACACATCCACATATATTTTATTGCATTCTTTGTTTTAGAAAACAATAAAAACCATTGTGTTAAAAGAAACTCTCTTCTCCCAAATGGCGTATTGTCTACTCTTATTTCACTTCTCACACCTCCAGAAGCAGCCTTAGCAGCTACTGATTTTTGTCCTTAGAGGTTTTCATTTTTGTATGTTTGTTTTAACAAGCATTGATTGATAAGCCATTTTCTCAATTACTAAGGCATTGCTACCTTTACAGTGTAGACGGAGTAACAAAAACAGAAAGGGAGAAAGCTGGAAAATAAAACCTCAATGCCCTGTCCTTGTAAAATACTTTCCATTCTGCCTATTCAGTCGCAACACGCATTATTACCACAGTTTAACAGAGGAGGTGGCGAGGAACAGAGAGCTTCGGCATTGTCCTGCTGTTGCACAGCTACTGTCCCAAAGCCTTGTTTATCACCTTATTCTAAGGTAAGTCAAATGGATCAGTAAAGGAAAACAGGGTGTCAGGTAGACCAATGTTTCCTAAAAGATGCTCTTTGGGACATTAGTCTGTTGAAACGTGCTGAGACCAAAAGGATCCATTGGTCAAACATGCTTTGGAAGTTACATAAAGTCTCATCCTGGAGGATCACACTGTAAACTAGCATATTAGAGACAATGAGAAATCCTGGAATTAAAAAAAAAAAGGATAACTCAGTACAACTTTTGTTTAACTTAAGATATTACACAGTGGAACTCTTTTTGCACATAACACAAATTCACTGGACACATAGGGAAATTTTTGCTTTAAGCAAATATCTATTTTCAATGACTTTGGTTAACAAAGTGCACACCATATAATCCCAAGTGCTTCAGGATGTAAAATAATGCTCAGATATACCTCTGCTTATAATACTCATGACTCAAAAGCCCCTGAAAGCCAGTTTAAGGAAGGTAGAAATCCGTCCATCAATCTGTTCACTCATTTGTTCTTTCAGTAAGCATTTATCAAATACTAAGTTTGGTCTAGGCAAGGTGCAAGATGTTGGTGACATAGTGATGAAAAACCAAGTCTGAGGGAGGTAGGGAAGGTTTCCCCAAGAAAGCAATGGTTGCGCTGAATCTTAAAGGGTGAACGAGGAGCAGGCATGCAGCGCCTGGAAGGTAGCTGATTGTGGAAGGGCATTCCAAGTGAAAGCAGCTGCATATGCAAAGACACAGAAGATTAAGAGCATAGCAAACTCAGGGGACAGCAGGTGAATACATCTAGCATTTGTCACCATCTATTGTTTACTTATGCATTGTCTGTCTCCCCTACTAGAAGGTAAGTTCCATGAGATACGGACTTGTCTGTGGTGTTTGCTGTTGTGTTTTCCATGCTTAGCACACTGTTCCTCTTATAATAAGGGCCCGCGAAATTCTTGTCAAATAAATGACAAGTAGCCTGGTGTCACTGGAACTTACTGTGTTTGAAGGCAAGATGGGAGGATGAGGATGGGATGGTAGGCAGGGGAACGGACCATGAGTCATGGTTGGACATTTCCTGGTAGGTGAAGACGAGGCATTGAAGGGTTGTAAGCAGTGAAATGACTTGATGAGATTTGAATTTTAGAAAGTTTACTCTGGTGGGAGACAGGATGGTGGCCTAGGAGGTTTGAGACTGGTTTGAGAGTCAGGAGGATATGAGGGTTTGCAAACGTGGCTGCTGGTTGAGTGGAGAGGAGACCAGCCCTAGGGACTGAATTGGGTGGGGAAAGGGGTTTGGGAGGAAAGAAGTGGAGGAGAGTCAGAAAGAACTTCAATGTTTCTGATTCAGAAAGTTGGAAAGACTTTTAATTACAGAAATCTTTAAAACACATACAAAATAGAGAGACTAGTATAATAAACCCTCATCTACCCATCACCCCAAAACTACTGACATACAGTCAATTTCAATTCACTTCCTCACCCTACATCCTTCACCCCTGCATGGAATGTTTTAAAGCAAATTCCAGATATTTCATCGTCTCATCCATAAATACTGCAGTACATATTCCTAAGAGATAATAACTTTTTAAAAACATACATACAATATCTTTAATACATCTAAAATTGACATTAATTCCTTAATGTCACCAAATATTCCACCACTGTTTAAATGTTCTCAAAATGATGTTCTGTAGTTAATTTGCTCAAATCAGGATCCAAGCAAATTCCACACTCTACATTTGGTTGATTTGGCTCTAAAGTCTCTTTTAATCTATGACAGTTCTCCTCCTCTTTTTTTTCCTCCTTGTTGTTTATGCATTGAAGAAATTAGGCTGTTTATTCTATAGAATTTCCTAGTTTTGACGATTGCATCCTGGTGGTATCATTTACCATGTTCCTCTAACCCTTCGTCTTCTTGTAAATTGGTAGTGAGATCCTATTATAACTTTCTACATAGAAGAGGCAATCCCTAATGATAGAATTTATTGGAGAACATGATAGATACCCTGCTAGGGGGTGATGAACTAAATGGATGTATGTGTGGGTAAGGGTTTTGGGGGTGCTGTCAATTGTATACAAAACAATTCTTTGAGGTGTGTCAGGCTCCCCTTACTTGTATTGCTGCCACCACTTTTAGCTAAATGCTTTGGAAAGGAAAGATGGACATGATGAAAAGCATCCAAGTACTTCTGGAAAGCCACCCATTTGATGGATACAGCAACTTCACCCAGGCCTATATCTTTATCAGAATTTTCAAAAGCCTTTGCCTTTCAACAGGAGCATTTAATTATTATTATGAGTGTTTTTGGGGGGAGCCACGCCTGGAGGGCCTTGTTTGGGGCTGGTTAGCTGCATGGAGTCTATGTTACCTGTAATAGAAGGAAGGCAGCTTAAATCATGAATTTATCACCATATAAAAACCCCTATCCTGTGTCCTCAGAGGGGCATTAATAGCCACCTTTGAAGAACCTGCTTAGAAAAATGTTAGCTGTGCTTTACATGTTATGACTGTCATTTCCATAGAGGCTGTTTAACTGGAAAATCAGTGTCGCAGAGTGCTTGTGCCCAAGGAAAGCTAGACCTGGCATTTGTCTGTATTTGGTCCCAATATTGTTTGGCTTCATCTGCCCGGATCTTTTTTGGAGAGTGAGTTAGACAGCTTGGCTATTGTATCTGAAAGTTGCTTCACACCACTTTTGTCTTGAAACCCAGGGGGAAACTCTTTCCTCAAAGAACTTTGTTTTCATTTAACAAACATTTACATAGAGTTTGTTATGTGCCAGATACTGCTGTAATTATTTTATACATAGCAGCTCATTGAATTCTCATAAAGCAGGCTCCATAATTATCCCCATTTTATAGATGAGGAAACTGAGTCACAGTGAGGTTATGTAACTTGCCCGAAGTCATAAAGCTGGTAAGTAGCAGAGGAATATTTGAACCTGGCCTGGCTCTAGAATCTATCCTCTTAGCCACTATGATATGTTCCCTGCTGGCACCAAGAGTCAAAATTAAAGAGACATTAGGACTTAAAAAGAGCCATGGCAGTTAAGTGCAGTGGTTTAGGGTGTGAGCTTTGGCATCACACAGAGCAGGGTTGAATTCTGGCTTTGTAAATTAGTAATAGTGGGAAAAGAGTGAGTTATTTACTTCTCTGAGCCTCAGTTTCCTTATCTGTAAATGGGGGGGGGGAGTCACAATTTTAATCTCACAAGGCTATTGTGAGGGTAAGGAATCGTGTATTTAAAGCACCTAACACAGATCCTGGGATGTAGTAAGTCCTTTGGAATAGTAGCTGTCATGACCACGGCGTCATTCCACGGAAGCCGGACAACATGGAGTGTGGCAGACGTGCTGCACAGAGGCCTCCGCCATTCCTCGGTGCTTAGCCGACTCGGTCAGTGTAGCTGACTCCTCTGTGTAGTTATTTAGAATATTGATCCCATGTGTTAACCATTCTGTTAAACACAATGGGGACCAAAAACAGAAAAAGGATTGATTAATGGAGCAAACTCAAATGTACAAAGTGGAGGAAATGCTTTTGCATACATTGCCTCATTAAGTGTAAAGCAATGGTGTGCTGCCTCAGAGAACCAATTGTGCACAACACTTCCCATTCAGGGACACCACAGTGGTGGCAAGAACGTTGACGCCACTAAAATCAGCAAATACTACAAATCAGGGCTTTTGTCCTTTACTCCCAGAGAGCCAGTTGTAAAGCACCTACCAGCACGACATTGTCACTACGCACTGTTTTAGGCACTTGGTGTGCACTAACTCATTAATGCTCTCAACAACCCTATGAGGTAGCTACTATTAGTGCCCACATTTTCAGAATAGGAAACTGAGACACTGAGAAATAAAGCAAATTGCCCCGAATTGTGCAGCTAACCCATGGCAGAACCAAGATTCAAACCCAGGAACTCAGTCTCTGGACCTAAACTCTTAACTGCTACAGGTTTCTGGCTCTCTGATCTATCATCCTATCATAGTATATTTCTAACTTTTGGGACATGAGAGGTAGATACACAATGTAATTACAGAACAAGGTTACATTAACTAATGCATATGCATTCAATAAATCTTTTTGAGCACCTACTATATACATATGTCATGTTGTCTGGAGGAAATTAAAAATGAGTCAGTGATATGTAAATACCACGTCCCCATCCTCTACCCCTGGGTAATCTTTATGTTTCCTCAAGAACTAACATGGAAGCTGGCACATAACAATTGTCCAATAGATGAATCAAAGAAGGCTGCCTGGTGGCAATCCCTGCCATTTTGCATGTACAATATCCTATCTTTCAGGAAGAGAGAGGCTGTTATACTATGCAGGCATGATGGCTCTTGTTAAGCAGATCGGACCTTTCCCTGCACAGTATTTTGTGATTTGCAGAAGAGTTTGGCTCCTGAGCTGGGAGGACAAACCCCAGCTTATGCCTTCAGACTACGAGTGAGAATTAGAAACAAACTCATGAGTGAATATGGACTCTGAGATATTATGGTCAATCCTCTCTCTGATGAGGATAGATAGAGGTCAGAGAGTAAGCCCATGTCAAACTGTGTCACTAGGTGAAATGTTGTGAACCTGAGAGAGGGGCAAGGAATGTGTTAAGGTGTAGGTGATATGACCATAAAAGTTATTGTCTAATTCAAGACATGTTAAACAGCAAGGGAGATACTATGACTAATTATACTGGGACAACAGCCATAAACCTAAATGACATGCACCACCATATCTGGCTAATTTTTCCTATTTTTAGTTGCCTGGCTAATTTTTTTCTATTTTTAGTAGAGACAGGGTCTCATTTTTGCTCAGTCTAGTCTTGAACTCCTGACCTCAAGCAATCCTCCAGCCTCCACCTTCCAGAGTGCTAGGATTACAGGTGTGAGCCACCATGCTTGGCCAATTTGCATATGTTGAACCATCCTTGCATCCCTGGGATGAAACCCACTTGATCATGGTGAATTATTTTTTTGATGTGCTGTTGATTTGGTTTGCTAATATTGTGTTGAAGATTTTTGCATCTATATTCATAAGGGATATTGGTCTATAGTTTTCCCTCTTTGGTTGTATCCTTTCCTGGCTTTGGTATCAAGGTGATACTGGGTTCATAGAATGAGTTCGGAAGGATTCCCTCCTCAATGTTATGGAATAATTTCTGAAGGATAGGTACCAATTCTTTGTAGATCTGGTAGAATTAGCCAGGTATGGTGGCACATGCCTGAGGCTGAGGCAGGAGGATCACTTGAGCCCAGGAGTTTGAGATTGCAGTGAGCTATGATGGTGCCACAGCCATCTAGCCCAGGCAACAGAACAAGACCTTGTCTCAATAAAATAAAATAAAATAAAATAAAATAAAATAAAATAAAATAAAATAAAATAAATAAAATAAAATAAAAGCTCTAAAAGCTCTAGACAGATCTAAGACATTGAAGTTCTAATCTTCTCTCTTCCTCCTTCCTTCTTGCCATCCTTGGGCCACTTATTTCTTATCTAAGGCATGGATCAGAGGTTCCCCACCATTTTCCTCCTCAGTGGAATATTTCTTGAAATATTTCTTACACAAGAACATTTTGGAAGAACTCCAAGCACTCTTATAGCTAAGTATTGCTGAGTCGTAGGATTAAGATTTATTTTGCTTCCTTATCCTTATGCTTCCTTATTCTTATTTTATCCTAAGGATGAAACAGATATTCATAGATGACTCAACATACGAGCCTTGGAAGGGACCTTGGAATCAACTTCTCCATTTACAAATCAGGAAACAGAAGTCCAAAACGGGTGAATGTGCCCAAGGTCATACAGCCACACCTGGATGGCTTCGTCTGGCCCCAGTGAAACTGGAAATTGGTGCATGCTTCAAAAAAAAACCACTTTAAAATAATATAATTATAATACATGATTATTGTAGAATATGTAGAAAAGACAAGCAGGCCAAGAAAAGAAAATATAAATCAACCATCAAACCTCACATATAGCCACTATAATGATTCTGGTGTATGTATATATTTTCAGACTTTTTTTTTTTCTATTTCAAGTGCTCTTTTCAATCTGCCAACAAGTTCTTATTTTTTTCCATTTTGCCACTTGTTCCAGCCTCCCCATGTCATCCTTCCACCCTCTCGTGGCTTTCTTGAAATTACAGCTAAAGGACACAGTTCATAAGTTGACAATTCTACGAATAGTCCCACTTCGGCGCGGCCCATTGGAGCAACATGCAATCGGAAAAGGCATTTGGTACAGAGCAGAGCAGAAGGAATGTGGGATCAGGGTGCTAAGGGAGGCCCAGATTTCTCATTGGTGAGGGGTAAGCTGAGTCCAGACACCCAGCAATGAAAAGTGGAGATCAGAAACCCGAAGCAGATAGACCTTGGTAAACAGGCTAGTGTTTGGTAAATAGGCTTGTGTTAAGGGAAGACAAAGCTGGCGTTCACCATTTTAAGATGCACTCACTATTAAATTGGAGCCAATCGATCAACACTCATGTGCACATCTGGTAGTAAAATCAACAGAAATCAAGCAGGTGGGGGGGGGAGGAGGAGGGATAAATTCACACCTAACAGGTACGATGCACACTATATGGGTGGCGGACTTTGATTCAAACTGTACAAAAGTAATTCATGTAACTAACACGTTTGTACCCTGTAATATTCTGAAATAAAAAAAAAAAAAAGAAGAAGGCAAGAGCCCCTTAGTCGTGCATGCAATTATTGATAAGCCTGTACACATTGTTGTCTCACAGATTCCCCACATCTGGGTTTCCAAATGTTCCTAAAACTTTTGCTGGAATCGATGAATCGCACCTTGTTGGAGCTCTTGATTTTTGTTACAAGTGCAAAGTAGAGCCCATTCCATTAAATCGCCGAGACGTTCCTGAAAGCAGCCTAATGTCTCTAGAACCCACTCTCTGGGGGACTGGGAGCGAAAAGCACAGGACAGAGAGGAAGAGAAGTTACAAAGGGAAAACAAAAAAGCAAACGTGTGCTGCTCGGGGCCTGTTGTTTTCCAAAGATGTTAAAATCTCATTTCACAAAGGATCTCTGATCAAAACAATTTCTTAATCGAAAACCACGGCCTTCATCTGTCTTATCGGTGGCCACTTTCAGCAGAAATGTGTCCTGGCCCCAGTGCGGCCCGTGGGGCTGCCTTTTATTATGCAGATTGGACGGGGCGGCCTCCGCCAGCCTTTTCTGGGCACCACATTTGCATAATGCCTCCCCTCCTTAAAGAAGAGCAGTTAAACCAAATAGTTTTTGAATTTCTTTTGTGGAATGGCTGCCTCTTTATTTAATGCTGAAAACTGAAGGGAGTTGAGAAAGGGTACTGACTAAACAGGCGTTTTAAATACTGCCTCCGTAATTATCTGTGGAATTAAACCGCAGAACCCACATTAACTCTCATCAGAAAATGGAATTATGAGAATTCTTATTAACAGCAGCTCCAGACTCCACTCACAGTATTCACTGGAGTAATTATCACTGGGAAAGGCTGGGATTAATTTTTTTTTTTTTTTTTTTAAGCTGGAGAAAATAAATTCTTAGCCCTTGCCTGCCTTGGACATGCAAGAGGAGAGACAAAGCAATGCGAACTTTTATTTTAGGGAGGAAAAAAAAATAATTTTGAAATGTAATTTTGCTCTGATTTCCGAGGGAATTCTTATGCAAGGCATTTTGTATGTAAAGGGATTATATGTCACCGATGCAAAATGAAATACAAAATAAACCAAAGAGCTATGAATGTCCTAAGTGCAGAAAATAATATATAATTTATGATACTTTAAATCTCATTAAAAACACTAGCTTTTGTAGCTTCCTAGCAACCAATCCTCAGGAGTCTCTCTGTAAAGAGGCTGCTCTCCCCCGAGCTTGTGGTCCAAAGCTTTAATAAATGAAGCCCATATGGCGAGTATATGAGGGTTCCCTGCACGCGGGCCATTTGTCTGGGTGTTCTCAAAAGCCTCACATGATAGCTTATAATTTGCTAATCCAATATAATAAACATGAAAGCACTTTGTTAAACTAATGTTCAGGGTCTAAATTAAACCAGTCAAGGCCAGAGAGTTAGAGAAAAGTTGGAGATTTCATAATTGCAACCTTGATTCTGGCTAGAACATAAAGTGTTCCGAAAGGTGGTGCTGGAGGTGATACCTTAATACCTTGATCTTCCTTCTTCTACTTCTCTTCTTCTCCTTCTCCTTCTCCTCTTCCTCTTCTTCTTCTCCTTCTTCAAGCACTGTCGTGCCCACTTTTTCATTTCATACTCGTAATGACCTTGGGAAGTAAGTAGAGCAGGTTTTACTGTGCCCATTTGTCAGATGAAGAAACTGAGGCTCGTCAAGTTAAGTCACTGCAGTGGACATCTGCAATGGCTGCTACAATTATGGGGGGGGGGGAATGCAACAATTATGCAAATGCTCCTTCGTAACTTGTCCTGAACTGTGATGAAGTTTTCATCAGTCTGAAGCAAAATGTAAAAAAGGATAAGCAGTGAGATTTTCTAATGAAACAAAGAAATGAACTTTCAAAATGGAGAAAATCTTGGGGTATTTTCTTTCTACTTTTTGATAGTAAAATGACCTTTATATTATAAAATAATGGTGGTAGTAGATGGTAAGTACTCTTTGTGTCTTTGGCAAAATTAAACATTGGCAAACATAGGTTGATCTCCAAAACATTAAAAATTTTACTAGTTGGTGAAATCTCAACATCTTCCCCCCCATGCCTTTTATTTTTTAACAAATAAGAAGGATGGGGTCTAGGGGTGTTTATGTCATCCCCACAGCAAAGGGATGGCATAACCAGGCTCAGAACACAGGTCTTTGTACTTCCAGGTCAATGATAGAGTGGAGGAAAAAATAAGCAGCATCAATTTTTACTTTAGGGGAAAAATGGAATTTTTAAATGGGCTTTTGCTTCAGTGTCTGAAGACATTTACAATGCACGTGCTTTGTTTACAATGAGACTATAAGGCAGAGATGCAAAATGAAATAGAAGCTAAATCAAGGAGAAGTAAACGTCTGAAATGCTAAATAGCACCACAAATGGTCTTTGGGGGCAGCAGACATCTGGTCCCATTGTCTACAGAAAGAGGCCAAAGGTGGTTACCCTGACTCCTTAGAATTGGAGGTGGCACTGCCATTTTTTATTTTGAAGAGCAGGAGTCTCAGAGAGGATGACTTCTCTGCTCAGAGGGCATTGGGGTTGCCTCAAATCTGGCCGATTCTTCTGTGTAGCTCCCATCTGCCCTTGAAGGTCACTAAATGCTACCCTGTGGAGGGGGATGGGAGTTGAGGCAGTCCATGGACCTTTAATTTTAGGTTGTGGTTCCCAAACTGTGTGTCAAGGCACACTGGGGCACCACAGCTAACTCATAGGGACATGATGGAATTTTTAGCATTTTTGAAGAAACCAATGATAGTTGACATCTGTTGGACACTGTATAACAATTAGCTTTAGATAGTTAATATTAGATTATGCTACATTCCTTTCTGTGAAGTCCTATCTTCATGACGTGTTTTTTTTTTTTTGACAGTTACTGTGATCTAAAGAAAGGAGTGTGTGAACAATGATGTGCAATAGAAAATAACAGTGGTGGTGTCTAATCTGATTCTAAGGTTTAAGAAATTGTGCAGTGTCCAATGAGTGCCTGCCTCTCATTAATAAGTAGTTGTGGGTATTAAAGGATGAAAAACAAATTTATTTTTTCTTTAAATTTATTTGCAGACGCCACGAGCACTGTGAACTGAGACAGTCTGGGAACATTCTAGCTGTTGTTTAAAGATCATGGAGGATGCTTCAGGTGCATGTTCGTGGAAGGAGGCCAACGAGCTCTCCAACTACCATGACACGAGGCACAGACAAGTGGTTTTGGACCGTGTGGCCTGGAGCAAGCCACATGCCTCTCCAGTCTTGTTTCTCTGTCTGCCAAATGAAAGTACCAGACTAGGTCAGGGGCTCTTGCTGCTTCTTTGTCCCCTTTCCCTTTTCTTCAGGTAACAGCATTTCAAATACTCCAGGGGGCCACTTCTTCCCCCAGTGTTTTCCATGGAGGGCTGACTCCTTCTTGAGTCAATGACTCCTTCGTTGACCAGGACAGGACAATGAAGTGTGATATATCCTTAGTCACGGTGGCTGAGAGTTGGGCACATGGATCAAGTCAAGGAGAGCCAAGGCAAGGGCTTGGAGAGACCTTGCCCTGATCACATTATTTGAGTCCTTGGATCTAGTCTCAGCTGGGCTTTTTGGGGATTTAATAAGATTATAGATAGACGGATGGACAGAGAAACTGATAGCTAGCTGGCTAGTCATCCCTACCTCTCTTAAGGTATTTCTTTTGTCTTCAGATTGTGCTATGTGCAAATTCCTGAACCAATCACTTTGGCCAAAGGGACAAGATGCTCTGATTGGCCACATCTAAGACACACAGCCACGTGGAGGGAGTGAGGGAGGGGGGGATCAGAACAGTTTAACAGCCTCTAATTGGATAGAGGAGACACAAAGACTCTGTGTGGAGGGTTTAGGGGGATGGGAAGAGGGGCAAATAGGCAACGATGGATAAGAAAAGAGCCTACCCTGCCTTTGGGGAAGTTATAGTCTAATAAGAGAAATAAACAAGTGGAGATATTATGAGTTTATGCGCCACGCAGTGGAGTATACAGTGGGAGTATTCCAGTTATTTGAGCTGCTTTTTCCCCCACTTTGCTGAAGGCAATTTGAGTTTTGTTTTTCACTCCATCCCAGCAGGAAAAATAGTACTACATGAAAGCTTTCATCATTGTTTGCACTTCCATTTGATTTTCAAGTGAAAAATGGGTAGGAGGCTTGAAATGCCAAGTTTCCTCCAAATACCCAGTGTTTTCTTCGACTCTTTGAAATTGTGTTGAATTTTTTCTGGGCTTTGGTAGACTTGATCACAGACAAAATGGGCATGCTGGCTAATGCCCTTCCTTATTGGAGAGAGCCCACGAGAAGTGGCTACATTTGCTGTTTCGATTAATCAGAAATAGAGAGGAAGAACAGGCTGTGGAACTCTGATGTCCCTCTGTGCTTCCTTCTATGAAACCTTGCATGTGCCCTAACTCAGACAAATCTTTGTTTCAACATGTTTGAAGCTTATCTATAAGGCCAGTTCAATGAACGAACTTTGGCTAAATTTTTTTTTAAATGTTAATTAACAGGTTGATTGCTGAATTGAGCAAATGAATCAATGATTTGGCATCCTGTGGAAACGATGTCTCAAAGACAAAAATAAAGGCCTTGTTAAAATTAGTGTCCAGGGATCCTGTCATACTATCTGTGGTGTACTCATGAAAATATTCCCTGGAGGAGGAACATTGCCCTATAACAGGAAGAATTTAGGCTTGACCTAACAGAAATCAGAAAACTATGATTTATAACTATTACTATTGTATTAGGACAGTTTTTATTACAATGGACAGGAAACCCACTTGACTTGGCTTAAACAAAAAGGGAATTTATTGTAAAAGATACTTGAGTGTCTCTAAGAACCCCCACACAGATTGTGTTTGGGGCTATGAAACAACTAGAACCAGGGGCTCAGATACGCCTGCTAGATTGTTTGTTCTGGTTTCTCTCTGTTTGCTGATTTTATTCTTTTCATGCACAACAAGAACTTTTCCCACACGGGAGAAAACACAGTCAGCACTAAATCTTGATTTTTGCATCTTATCGTTTCAGCCACCCCCTGGGTCTCAAGTCCACAAGTTCCAAAGAAGGGCTTTAATTGGTCTATTAGATCTTACTCCTGGACCAATCAGCTGTGTCCAGGGGCAGGTCACGTGCCCAAAATGGCTGCTCCCACGATAACCACAAGGACTGGAATGATGCAGGTTGGTAATGGGGAAGCTCCCAGAGAATCAGAGACGCTGGGCAGAAAAACAACACCATGGCTGTGGAGAATGACAATGTGGTTCATGACACGTTCACCACCAGGCCCTGTTTTATTGTTTTCTATTGCCGTGTAATAACTTACCGCAAACTTAGTGGTATAAAGCAAAGCCTGTTTATTAACTCACAGATCTGTGTGGGTCAGGAGTTTGGACATGGCATGACTTAGTTCTTGGAGTTTCATAAGCCTGAAATCAAGGTATCAGTAAGGCTCTCACCTTGAGAGCCTCTTCCAAGTTCACGTGGCTGTGACAGAATTTAGTTTCTTGAGGTTGCAGGACTGAGGACTCCATTGCCTTGGTGGTTGTGGGCGAGGGCCACTCTCCTAGAGGCTGCCATATTCCTGGTCACATGGTCTTTTCCATCTTTAGGCTAGCAATGGAGAATGTCCCTCCTGTTGAATGCTCCTGATGCTTCCAAGTCTGTTACCAGGAAGAGCCCTACCCATTTAAACACCTGCACAGGCCAGGCCCATGAGAATAATCTCCACAAGTTAAGGGTGAAGCCCTTCCTAGGACTGCCCCCACTTCAGATGCTAGCTACAAGTGAGGTCCAAGGTCACCCATACTTCTAATTGGCTATAAATTTGGGGGCTGCCACAATCCCCACAGGTTCAATAATTCACTAGAATGACTCGCAGAACTCAGGAAAGCAATATATTTTGATCGTAGTTTTATTATAAAGGATAGAGAGAGAGTGAGGTCTGGGAGATAGTGTAGAGCTTCCAAGCCCTCTCCCTCCCGGAGCCAAAGGGGCATCACGCTCCAGGCACACCCATGTGTTCATCAACCAGGAAGCTCCACCAGGCCTCAGTGTCCAGAGTTTTTATTGGGGCCTCATTACAAAATCATGATTCATTAAATCATTGGCCACATGATCAAACTCAATCTCCAAACCCTCTCTCTCCTCCCTGGAGGTCCAAATTTCCAGGCTGGTCCAAAGGTCTCACCCTGTGATCACATATTTGGTCTTTCTGGTGAAGGTATGAAGGGGACCACTCATTAGCATAACAAAACATTCGTCTCACTCAGGAAATCCCAAAGGTTTTAAGAACTCTAAGTCAGGAAGAAACCCAGGACAAAAAGTCCAGGACAAATTTTTTATTAGACTGTAGGTTTGTCATAGAATTCTGCTTGTCAAACCTGTTCTGTCTCATCATCTTTACCTCTTGAAGTCCTTCAGTGCATCCAAGATGCCACCTCCTTGATGAGCCTTTCCCATCACCCCAACGGATACACTTTCCCGCCTTCAAACTGCTACAAAGATAGTTTTTCTTTTACTTTACCCTCATTACCGCAAATTCTAATCCTTGCTATTAGTTTTCTCTCTATAACTGGGGTATAAATTATATGCAAACACAAACTGCTTATTTATTTAAATCACTTCATTGACTTAAATATAGCAAGAGCCCTGAAAATATTTACCAAATTCAATTAAATATTAGAGGTGAAACCACCTTGTAATAAAGTGTTCTTGAAATTAGATAACTAAATTATCTGAGATGGAACTTAGGGAAAACCCTCCATGAAACCACCCTTTAAAGTATTGGGGAAGGGACATGGCACAATGGCAGTATATTATATTTTTTTCAGACTTGTTTTATTTCCCTGATATTTAATATATCATATCCAGATCTTAGGGGAGGTCTGGGATGCCTAGGAGAAATCTGTAAACTCTTTCACCAGTTTCTCAGGGGACTAAGAATATGTAGTATTTGCAAGACTGAAAAACTGGATATCATGCCAAGGGAAGAGCCCAGAATTGTTAATTCCTGTGTAGTATACTCGCATCACACTGCTTAGCAGGAGGACCGGAAGCATTTCTACGGTTTATTGGGCTTGCAGACTCTTGACACATCTTGTAGGATACCAGGAATGGCTGTGATTTCATCAGGGCAGATAATCAGGATTATAGGTGAAAGCATTAGGAAGAGACATTACCATGTATCTGCAATCACAGTGAGTGATTTAGATGTTTCCATTTTCTTTTTCCAGGAAAGAGCAAAGCCCTCATCCACATAATATGGGGGATTCACAATAGTCACTGCCTTTATCTTTTCTTCAACTTTTGCATTTCCCTCTCCCAAACCGTGTTATTTTCTATCTGCTTTCATATCCGTTCTCAGACATGACTAACCTTAGACTAAGAGTGTTCTATTCAAATGAAAGATTAAAAGCAAGTTAAAAACCTCTTGCCCCCAACAGTTGGAAGCAACATCCCAGTTTTAGGTGTGTCTCATGGGGACCAAGGCAGTGTCACCAGCTCTCCTCGGGGGCTTCAGTCTGTCGTATTGTCCAATGCACTGGACACTTGCATTTTTTCCAGGTGAAAATATTAGGTGACTCCGGTATAGACACTGCAGTCTCTAATCAGGATTGACCATGATTACTCAAGCTCTGAGCTCCCTTTCCAGTCTCTACTTCTGGCAGTTCTTGAAAGTTCCTCATAATCCCTCCCCTTTGTTTCTCTCCAAGTCTATTTACCATTTTTACTGAGGGGTGTTTGCTCTATGTGCTGTTATGGGGTCCAGAGTGTCTAATTGACAAATTATGTTGCGCTTTTGGTGGCTTTAAGTAATCATTTAAAATAAATAAGATCATAATTATCAGTTTTCATTTACCCATTTATTAAGTAACAATGTTCACACTGAGCAGTTTGATTTTGTGTTATAATAAGGCAATCTCTACATGATGACAGATGGCGTTTCATTTTGCCGACACTGTGCTAAAGTGCTTTGAGTTGTGATGTGTTTGATTTTATTAGAGATCAGATTTAACACATGCATGCTACATAACTGCAATCGCATTCCCATTTCTCATCTGTAGGAGAAAATGAAACTGTGATGAAATGTAATATACTCACCCTCAGGCAGAACTAGTGGGACTGGGAATTGCAACATAATAAATCTAATGGATATTACACTATAGGACCCTAGAAATTTACTGTTATTATGTTCAGGGAAGGAACTCGGTTTTGTAAAACTCACTTTTATTTCACTGGCATCAGTGCAATTTCACATTATTTAACTGTTGTGTCCCAATAGCAGAGATGGTATCTACAGTGTTGAAAAGGAAACTTGCCCACCAAAGAACACAGGGGGCCAGGAACCCAGAGCAGAAAGCTAGGGGAGAGCAAACAGTCAAAAAATTGCATTTACCAAATGCAAATCACAACAGTGGCACATCATTAACAATGGATTGTTGGGATTGTCAAATTAAGCCTCTCTGGGCCACGCTGTCAGGGTGGCACCCACTGGAGGAAGACATATCTGTAAAAGCTTTGACTATGATATTGAGCCCTTATATTCGCTGCCCTCCTTACTGCCACCCCCTGGGGGGGGATGGGAAACTAAGTTAATTACACATCTAGTTATTGATGTGACTGTGGATAGAGCCTTTCCCTAATGAAGAGGCCATTGTCAAGTGGAATTCCAAAGGTGGAGGTAGCTTTCGGTGCTCATGTGCCAACAGGGTGACTCCGTGGCTTACTGAAGGCTTATGCAATGGAATCTACTCTGTTCCATGCCAACAACCTCCCAAGTGGTCCTCCTGCCTCCAGCTCCACCTTCTGTTATTCGTCATAGATGCTCTTCCTACTCCCTTACTCATCCTAAGTGACTGCTTTCACCATGTTGCTTTATTGCTCAGTAACTCCCCATTGCCTGGCATTCACACCCCAACTAATTAAGCTCTGGTCTCACAATTCCTTAAAATAAACCTGTTATTCCAGCAAAGTTGTTTTTTTTTCCATTGTTCTTCAAACATGACAAGCTCATTTCCTTCCTCATTCTGGCATAGGGTTATATAGGTTGCAAGTAACAAAAATCCAACTCAAATTTGTTTAAGTAGAAAGGGGAACTCCACAGGCTCACAAATCAAGGAAGGCAGGGGTAGCTAGATCCCTGGCACAAATGGAGCTAGGAACCAAAGTGTATCTCAGATGGCCTCTCTCAGTCTCTGCCTCTACCTCGTTGTGAAGATTCAATCCAATAGCGGTTATCAGAGGAGAGGAAGCGAAACTACCAGTCTTCATGTTTTCATGTTCAAAAATTCCAGGGAAGAGCTCTGATTGACCCAGTTTTGTGTCAGGTGATCATCTCTGGTGTAATAATAATAGCCAAGAGATTGTTAGTAGCCCTACTTGGTTGAGGATAAGCTTCACCCATAATAATTCTTACCAGGAAGGTGAGATCTGTAACATGGTTAGAACAGGAGCATGGAGCAGAGTCCAGGAGGCTGTTCTTATATTCTGGGAAGTCAAAATTATTGATGCGTATACCAATGCTTGTTTATGAGGTTACCATCACCTGCTATGCTCATTCGTTCCCTTCCCCTCATCCCAATCTGACCATCTGCCTTATGGAATAAAAGGTCAAGATTAGGCAAAGCAAGATAACATTTGAATGCCTATAAAATATGCACTTTAGCTAAAGCAATCCACACAATTGCCCTGTAAATATGGTGCTATTATCCATATTTTACAGAGGAGCTTAGAAAAGCTATCTACCTGGATCAGGGGTCATTCAACTAGTAAATGGCTGAGCCAGGTTTAGAAACCAGCTCTGCTGGACTCTGTTCACAGTTCTGAGCATGGAAAAAGGATTCACTTCTCTTGAGCTGCATGCACTAGAAAAGAAAAGTTTTAAAGTACCCGATACCTTGTTTATATGATCCAAAACACATGGTTGATTGAAAACATGTGACTATTCAATTTTCTCAGTTGTACATTTAGGTTACTTAAGTGTAGGGAGATAGGGTGTCAGAGTAAATATCCAGTGGTATTTCCTCAGGAGAGGACTAGTTCTAACCATACATCATTCCTTCATTCAACAAATATTTATTGACACCTTCCGCATGACTCAGTAAATTACTCTCACACATCATCTTTTTACATTAGATTTTATGTTTTGACATCATTTACATTCATGCACGTGGCCTCAGTTACATTCAAACTGGTCATCTCACTATTTTCTGACTCTTCCTGCCTCACTTTTGCAAGAGCAGTTAGTTTTTTCTGCTTACAATACCTCCCCCCTCGCTGCTGCTGGTTTAAATGCTGCTTATTCTTCAAGGCTTGATTCAAACTCCATTTCCCCTCTGACCCTTCCCAGCCTGCTCTGCCCATCCCAGTGATGTTCTCACTCCTCTAAATACGGTATCGAAGAAATTACTTGATTTTATTTAGCCTCTCAAGCCAACATGTAATTGCAAGCTTCTGGAGGGCTGGAATAGTGTCATGGTTTTCAGGATCCCCATGGCAACCAAGACAGTGCTGGGTGCATAGCAGGTGTTCACTAAATGTTAAGATAAGAAAAACTCATATATTAATATTAAATTATTTAGAGAAATGCAATGGATTTCTATAGACTGCATACAGTGTCTTTGTAAACATTAAAAAGGAATATTAAGATAGTGTAAAGAGTACAGGACTTGAAGGCAGGGTTAAGGCAGGGTTTGAATTCTGGTTCATGTCATTTAGTTGGTGGAGTCCGAGCTAAGACTTGCAACTTCATAGAGATTTCTGTATCTGTGTGAGATGCAGTTTATGGAGCGCTTGGCATAGTACCTGATGCGTCACTGTGCACAGAGAGTGGTAGGTGGGGTAGGCGAGGTTACCCAAGCATATGAGTGCTACATGAAAAAGTACATCCCAATTAAATTATTAGATCAGGATAAGCTTTAAACCAATTTGATATGTAGTTATTATATGTCGTTACATTATATTATGTGTTATTAGTTTCCTTATTGAACCCTCAACGTGGGAGGTGGGTATGGGGAGGGGGACTCCTCTAGATAGGTTGGAGGGCAGGCTTCTCAGGAGGTGACATTGCTCTAGACCTGAATGACAGGGAATCAGCCACATGGCAGTCTGGAAAAATAGCATTCCAGACAGAGGGAACAGAAAGTGCAAAGGTCCTGAGGCAGGAATATGTTTGAGGCACAGAAAGCAGGGTGGAGCTTAGTGGGTAAGGAGGAGGTAAGTGGAAGAAAGACCACACAGGGCTTGGTAGCCCTTAGTAACAAGTTGGGTTTTTTTGTTGTTGTTGTTGTTTTGATGCTACACTATGCTGTCAGTGTGATTTTTTATTTCAGCATATTATGGGGGTGCAAATGTTTAGGTTACGTATATTGCCCTTGCTACCCAACCCCCCGAGTCAGAGCTTCAAGCGGGGTTTTATTCCAATTTCAGTAAGAAGCCATGGGAGGATTTTAAACAAAGTAGTCACCTGATAGCCAGTGTGCAGGCGGGCCCTGGTGATCCTTGCTCTCGGGTATTCACACCCTCCCATGTTGAGTAAGACTGGCCTGTAACTCACAGGTGATTGTGGAAATGGCAGAGCGTGACTTTGGAGGCCAGGCTGTGGATGACGTTGGGGATTTTGCTTTGCTCTCTCTAGGTTCATTCGCTTTGGAAGGAGACAGCTGCCATGCCACGAGATGTCCAAGCAGCTGTAGGAGAGGTCTGTTTGGCAAGGAACCAAAGGCTCCTGCCAACAGCCATGTGAATGAGCCACCTTGGAAGTGGATCTTCCGGCCTCAGTCGAGCCTTTGGATGGCTGCAGCGCTGGCCAACATCTTGCCTGCAACCCCAGGAGAGACTTAAACTCAGAACCACCCAGGGAAGGGGCTCTGAAGCTCCTGATCCTCAGAAACTGTGTGAGGTAGCAAATGTTCATTTTTTAGCTTAAGCTCCTAAATTTTGGAGTCATATGTTCTGTAGCAGTAGGTAACTAATTCAAGTAGTATCGTTTGATTTCGATTTTCTACACTTGGGCTGTGGGATGTACATAGAACCTTGGAGGGGTAAAGAGTAGAAGGAAGGAGAACACTAGCAAGGCGTGGTAGGTTTCCAGGTGAGTGATGGTGGTGGCTTGAACCAAGGGGGCTCTGCCAGGGGTGGGGAGAAGGGGTCAGCTTTGGTGGAGCTGTGATCTGACAATGGGCTCACAGATGGGGCTTTGGGGTGTGAGAAGTCAAGGTTGACAGGTCTGGGAAATTGGAAAGATGGTAGCACCATTTACTAAAAGGGATGAATCAGTTTGGAGAGACAAATCTAGACTCCACTAAGCGTGAAATAAAGATTGTGTTGCATGAGAGAGTGAGACAGCTTAACCAGAAGCAGTTTTCTGTCACCTACATAATGCAAGTCAGAACTGTCTATGTTTCAATAAAAACACCTTTAGTCAGTACCTTGGAACTAGCTTCCTTCTTCTCAATTAAGTAGAAAGCAATTAAATTAGAGTCCAGCTTCGAGGAGTTCATTATGCCTCATCGAAAATGATAAATGACTCTTGGTGACCTCGTCACCTCGCTAACACGGTCCCACCTCGTTTTTCAAAGAGCTAATGAAACCGATGGATTTCTCCATCCTCAGTATCAGGGCCAAGAAAAGCAGAGTGCACGCCATGAAACGCAAGGAAGCAGAGAAGGGGGCAGGAGAGAAAAGAGGAGAGGAAACCCACACTTGACATTGTGACAATTGGCCAAAGTGACTTTGAAGTGCAAGCTTGAAAAAACAACAACAACAACCACCTACCTGTCTACATACTGACTTCCTATCTCTTCCATTGCTTTAATCCACCTCTGCTCGGCACACAACACTGAGGTGTGTGTGTGTGTGTGTGTGTGTGTGTGTGTGTGTGTGTGTGTGTGGTGTATTTTGGGTGGAGGGGCGGGGGAAGGGACAGACCTGCCCTTTTTCTTTGGAAAGAAATAAAGATGTAGGAAAAAGGGAAGGGCGAATGATAATAGGGAGGGCTTTCGAGTTGATAAAGACATCAGTTGGTACTTATTTGCTCTTTAAATTACCTTGAGCCAGAACAAGAACACCAATTACTCTCCCTGCTTGGCTGGTAAGGAGCAAAGTTGGCTGCAGAACCTGGGGGCAGCAGGAGGAAGGGGTTAGGTTAGGAGCAGGAGCTTTGCATGTGGACTTGAGTTCTGGCTCCCTGACTTTGTAGCTGTGTGGCCTTAAGCAAGTTACTTAACCTTTCTGGACCTCAATCTCTTCATTAGTAAAATGGAAATGATCCTATTGCACATTAGACACTTAGTTATCACCAAGCATAGGATGAGCACTCAGGAAGAATCAGTTGTCTCAGCTATTGTTTTATTCTGACTCCCAAGTTAATATTTTTTTCCACTGTATCACATCTTATATTCTGACTGTTGAGGAGCTCTATTAAAAATAAATGATTTAGGACAGGGTTTGGCAAATATTTTCTGTAAAGGACTAGGTAGTGTATATTTTAGTCTTTGCGAATCATACAGTCTCTGTTGGAACTGCTCACCTCTGCCATTGCATTGCAAAATCAGCTATAGACAATATGTAAATGGATATGCACAGTGATGTTACAATAAAACTTTATTTACAAAAACAGATGGCAGTGGATTTGTTCCCCCAACCCTTTATTTAGGAGACAGAGCTGGGTAACTGTAATTCCAAGTATCCTGAGTATTACAATCCTTGCATTGCTGACCTCTGTCTATATTGTATCTACAATTTCTTGAGTATTTTTTTAGGTACCTCTTGTTTATCATCACAGAAACCCTGTGAAGTGGTAGTAACAGCTAAGTAGTTAACTGAGGGCTTGTCATGTGCTGAGCACTTTGCAGGCATCCCCAAAGGCAACAGAAGCTAAACTGTGCTCAGGATCTGGATCCAGAGGACTGGAAGTTGACTGGGTGACCTCAGGCAAGTCACTGAAACTCCCTCCGTCTCAGTTTTCTTATATGTAAATGTTTTTATACTTGTAAAGCTCTTAAAAGCATGCCTGGCAGCTAGCTCAACTAATCTTCTTAATTACCTGGGAGAGAGTTACTATTATCTCCATTTTACAGATGAGGAAACTGAGGCATGGAAAAAGGAAGTATATTTCCCAAAGTCATCAGAGTGTTGCTCAGTCAGGGTGGGGACAGGTCTATGTGACCCCGAAGTCCTTTTTCTGTTGGGACCACACATCATTGCCTCCCAGGGAGTGGTGGTCACCTTCATTCTATGGAGGAGGAAGCTGAGGATGAGAGAGAAAGCACATTTGCCTGAGCATGGGTGGCCAGGACTCCAATCCTAATCTCTGATTCCTGGTCCGGGATTGGCTCAGTTACGGAAATCCTGTGTCCTTTTGAGGGATCATTAAAGCCAGAGATCATCAGTGAATTCAGGAGGAGGAAGATTTTAAGTGTCTGGAGTTGATGAGAACTGACTTACTGCTTCCCTTCAGTGGCGGACTCTCCTTCCAACCTGAGCCTGATGAAAGACAGAGGTTCCAATGACAACCATTGACACACCACCAGGTATTTATTGGGTGTTTGGTGTTCCAGGCACTGTGCTGCATGATGTTCATGTATTGTTTTATGTAATTCTCACTGCAAGTCTACAAGAAAACTCCCAGATGATCCTTGCTATATAGATATGGGAAACCAGAAGCTCTGAGAGATAAACACTTTGTCACCCAAGTGTCACATGGTGAGTATGTGGCAGAGCCAGGATGTAAACCTGGATCCATCTGACTTCCAAGCTTGTGCTCTGAAAACTTTCCTGTGTCACCTCCAATGGCCACGGTTGCACAGACGTCCGGGTTGCTCCTCCCTCCCTCCCTCCCTCCCTCTCCTCCCCCTCCCCTACAAGCCCCTCCCTTATGGGTGGGAGGGTCTCAGGAGTTTGGGTGGTGCATGTGTAAGTTTGGTGACTGCCTCTGTGGAGGACTTTTCTATGGTTTATCTTCTTACCTGGCACTTTATCTGCTTGTTCTCCATCTGCTGAACAAATGCGGAGTCTTCATTACCAAAATGTGACCCAAACTTTACCAGCCACGCTGCCATCATCTGAAATAGTCCGTGAACTAGCTAAGTTGCCAAGGCCTGGGGTGGCACCTGACACCTCTAAGGTAGCTCAATAAAGTTAATTCAGTATAGAATGAATATCTTGGGAAAGGGACTAACATTTATTGAGTATTGGCAATATATCAGTGCCACTGGAATCTGTTAGGTTGTTAAGCCTCCCAATACCACAGAGAGGAGGGGTTAAGATCCCCATCTTCTAGGGTGGTCCCCATTTTTGAGAAAAGCTACTCAACTGGCAAGGAGCAAAGCCAGAACTTGAGGTCAGCCCTTCACAAGACCACAACACCACTTGATAAAGTGACCGTTGTCTTGACAATTAGAGACAGCAGACAGCGGGATTTGGAGATGGTTGAACAGGAAGTCAATACACCTGGATCCTTACCCTGGCTCAGCTGTGGCTTCCTTTCCTGAGACCTCAGACAGGTCCCCGCCCTGCTGTGGTGTCAGCTTCTGCACTACTGAAAGGAAAGGGTTGAATCACATCTGCCTTTTCCAGCCTATTGGATTTAAGACGGGCTTGAGGCCAGGGCATTAACTAACATTGACTCACTAGGGGAAAAATACAATCCACTTTTAAATTTTATTTCAGTTTTTCTTATTACCTCAATAAGAACATCATGATTCATTCATTCATCCATTTAACCAATGCTTACAGAGAATGCCTAGTATATGCCAAAGATGTTATAATGGGAATGGAGCAGTTGAACCAGACAGAGAAAGACCCTGCTCTCTTGCAGCTTGTATTCAGCAAGGCAGGAGGAAGTCAGACAAGAACAAACAAATAGGCATTAAGACATCAGAATGGCATAAGTTATGAAAAGAACAGAAGTAGGGGGAGGTGCACATGGCAGTCTGGCTGAGAGGCAGGGACGCAGAATTGGAAGTGAGGTGATAGAGCCACTGAGAGGCTAAGACATGGGGTATTGACATCGTGTCCAGTGGGTGTGGATGTCACCAAGAATGGCACAGGTGCAGGGTGGGGAGGAGTGGAATGAATCAGTGTTGGAGCCATCCACGAGGAGGGGTGCTGGTGGAGCAGTGGCCCTGGATACGTAAATGACGTAAGAAGGATTGGCCGGTGGTCGTGATAGCATGAACTTCACTGCACTGGTGCTCTTGGAGGAGGGAGGAGAATTGGAGGGAAAGAGGCAAAGAGGTAAGCAAGGAGCACCCTGGCCCTCCCCAGGCCTTGAAGTGCGTACAGTGTGAGTGGGCTGCGGGGGTAGGGGCAGTGCCTGGGGTGGTGAACACAGAGCTATGCCACCTACTTCCTTCTCCCAGGAAAGACTTGTTGCCCTCTGTCATTACATCACCTCCAGCTACTGGTCTCTCTAGGGCTGCAGGACAGCCCCCTCTCCCAAAGATACAGAAGGCATTGCTCAACCTCGCCCTCTGGGCCTTCCTGCCTCCTCCCCACCCCTGCCACAGTTGTGATCCCTAGTAAATATCAAATTGCACGCCAAGTTCCATTTCAGCCTCTGCTTGCAGGGAACCCCATGTGGGACACTTAGGGATAACCAGGATTTGGTGAAGACAAGTGCTAAAAAATAATTATTCATGATACATGCTAATGATGATAAGAAAGACTTTATTCAAGGGGAGGGCTACTACAATGGGAATTTATAGCAGAGGGGAGAGATCAGGCTCAACTTCAAATACGACAAGGGAAAGTAGGGGGTAGGTAGATGGAAAATTGTTAAGAGAAAACTTCTAGGGTTAAAGGGGGATTCTGGCTAAACCAGCCTAAAGGGATTCCTGCTGAAGGCTGAGCAGGCTGATCAGATAGCATCTGGGGGCTGGTGGAGGATGAGAAACCCCATCAGATGTGGAGCTGGTTGGATATTGAGGGTGGGGAATTCTGCTAAACTGACTCAGCAGGATTCTTGCTAAAATTGTACTCTTGGGGGATACCCCAAGGGGGAACTGAAGTTCAGTTAAGAAGAGAACCTTTGTCATAAGGAGAGATCTCTTTGACAGTTGGAAGGAAATATTCATGGAGAAGTTGAAGATACAGGGGTGTTTGCTGAAAACCTTTATTTCCATAGAGCACAGTGGCTTTGGGACTCTGGGGCACAAAAGGTGGTGGGACACAGTTGGAGGGTGAGGATTCGGGTGTGGATGCCTTTGGAACTCAAGGTTTGGTGACAACAGAACATCAGGGTACACCAGAGATTTCTTTTTAAGCACTCAGTACTGGCCTTCTCAAACTTCTTGCCTTCCTGCAAGGTTATTGATGACTATGAGTCAAAAAAATCATTTTTACAATTTCTTGGTATGTCCTACAAGGGTGATTTGGCATCTGTTGTATAGTCTTTGGCTTTTAGGGTTTTAGTGATACAGAGAATAATTTAATATTCAGTTTATTCCTTTTAATTCTCATGACCACCTTATGAAATAGATAATATTATTGTCATTATATAGATGAGGAAACTGAGGCTTAGTGAGAAAGAATAACTGCTCATGGTCATGTAACTTGTGCATTTGGAATTCAAACCCAATTTTAACCCCAAGATCAACATATCATTCTGTGCTCTCTCATCACAGTGGTATATGTTTTTTTGTGATAGTCCTCATTGAAGTATTTATCCCCATAAGAACTCTTGTGTTTCTCAGACCACTTATTTTGACGTTGGGGTGGCCATTGTCATAATACCCACCATTAGTAATTCACAAGGACTGTCATGTGCTTGGCTTCAAGAATTTTCTTCTCTTGATAAGAACTTTCCTGTAATCAAGCTTATGATTAGGAAAGGAGATTAAGTTTCTATCTGTTTTGTGTTCCATTTCTTACAGAGAAGTCCTGGTATGGAATTTCTTTGTAGCCTGATTCTAGAAATAGGTGGTGTTAACTTGATTTAAAGTGCATGTAGTCTGTTTTCTATCTAAACGTCAAAACCATAACCTCTGACATTGAGATTCAAAAAAAAAAATTTTTTTTTCCCCTCTGATTCTTTGACCTGTAAAAGTACACTGCTTTCAGATGATAGCACTGAGGCTGTTAGTGCTTGCCTGTAAATTAATAGAAAACGTTTATACTCGCAGTAGTCATTCAGGGCCATCTGCCCAAAAGGATGCCAATGTGTGGCTTTATTACATACATCCAGAACAACTTACCTTTTAACTGGAGTATAATCAATTTTTTTTCCCCAAAACAGGAAGGCAGACTTAAATGCCCAAATTAACCTACATCCCTGTCGTTGATATCTATTTTTAGTGAGGGTTAGTTGTTAAGGGAGAATGTACTGTTTGAGACTCGGTGTGACCTGGAAAACGAGGAGAGCAACTTAGGTTGCTTTAACACCATTTCTCAAAACTATTCCTGACACCTGTCTAGTGGAATAGGAAGGGCCGCTAGGAGAAAGGGTTGTTGGGGGAAGATGCGGCACAGAAAAGCTCAGCTGGTTCGGAACTTCTCAGGCCCCCTGGAGAGGGTTGGAGGAGAGAGAGGGAGAGCACAGAGGGGGAGAGGGGTTTAGGGACCAGCCCCTCCACCCGGAACCGCATTCCTGAGATGTGGACGCGGCAGGTGCAGGAAACCCAGCCCGCAGGACGGGCCCAGCCCGGCAGAGGGGCGCTCCCGCGGACCAGGAGCGGGTGGAAGCCGTGTCTGACTCTGGATCATGCCTGTGCTGCTGGCCCAGGTGGCATCATTCATTTCGTGCCGTTCCACACTTCGCAGGAAAAGCACAGCAGGCTTATAATGCTTGAGTTTTTAAACATTCAGTAGGCTGTGGTGCTATAAATAAGCTTCCTGTGTCAGAGATTAAATCAACCAAGATGCCTGCCATGCCAACTTTATTTCTGAAACAACGTGTTTTCAGCAGAAATCAAAATACATGTTAATCCTTCCCTTCTGACAGGCTAATACGAGCCTTGAAAATCACAGCGGAGAGCTACCGAGAGGACGCTAGCAGCAGAGGCCGCGTCGGCCTGCTATCTGCCGGGGAGGCCGCGCCTCCCTCGCTCGGGCCTCCTGCGCGGCCCGGTGGCCCGGTGGTCTGGTGGTCTGGTGGCCCTGTGGCCCGGCGGCCCGGTGGTCTGGTGGCCCTGTGGCCCGGTGGCCCTGTGGCCCGGCGGCCCGGTGGCCCTGTGGCCCGGCGGCCTGGTGGCCTGGCGGCCTGCGCTGCCGAGTTAGGATCTGGCTGGGCTGTTCGTATCAGGGAAGACTTGGTGCTCGTGTTTTGGATAGAACGACACAGAGGCTGCGCCTTTGAGACGACTCGTAACAGGGTGGCATTCACTGGTGTCAGCGCGCCGTTCTTCGCCCACCCCGTCCGCGCGGTTCTGGGCAGGCGGCCCCAGCCATTCGCCAGCCCCAGGGGCGCGCCCAGGGCTACCCAATCAGAGCTGTCCACCTCCTTCCTTGTCCATGGCCATTGGTTCGGAGCTGAGCCAATGACCAACTGGGCTGAGTGGACTCAACCTCGGACCTTGGCTGGGAAGAGGAGCTCTTGGTTTTGCCGCAGTTACTAGCTTGTAGTTGTGACCTTACCACCTGATCACCCGAGAGTGGAGCTGTCCCTTAATAAAGCAGAGATGAGAGGTGGAGACAGATTCCTCCTGGACACAGCCCTGTTTGAAATGAGATGCCCTCCTGGACTTGTTTACGTGAACAGGTTCTAGTCTTCTTCGTTGAGAATGGGTTGGCTTTCTGTCACTGGAAATCGAAATAGTCCTGACTAATTCAGTGGTCCAGCTGGTTAATTTAGCCACACTGGTCAGTTCAGTGACAGCATGTATTTATAGATTTATCAACCTCTTGTTAGAGTAGATTTACTCTAACTTAGTGAGATTGATGGTGGCACAGCCCAGGGCAGACTCAGCGCCAGGGGAAAGTGTGGCCGCAGGCTCCGGGCAGAGGCAGAGTGGCCCTGAGAAGTTGGGCACGGTCGCTGGTGAGCAAAGGCCAAGGAGCTTCAGCCGCAGGCTTTGCTGTCTTGGTGGACACTGTTCAGAACCCCAGCCTCTGGGGAGAAGCAGCCTCCAGCCAGGGATCCTTAGCCTTCCATTGTACCTTGAAGGATGTGATAAGCTGTACCCCTTCTCCCCTAGAAAGATTCGCATGTGCTCTTTCCCACAAAGTTTTCATGTAATTTTGGAATCACAGAAACCCAGCCATGAACCTCTGGGAATTCCAGATCACACGGTAAGAACCTAGACAGGTGTGATACTTTTTATATTTTATAAGATCTCTTGTGAATGATACACCTTTTTGCTGGTTAAGATTTTTGATGGCTTACTTTGTCCCAGCCATTGTACTTAACATGTGTACTGTTTTTACTTATATTTTTACAATGACCCTATGGGGTGGATATTATTACTATCCTAATTTTACAAATGAATAATTCAAAAGATGGAAAAGTTAGGTAGCTCGCTGAAGGTCACATGGCTTATAAGTAAGCAAAAGCTAAAACTAAGTCTACAAGACACAAGACAACACAATTTCAATCATTTCACTGACTTTAGCAGTTACCCTACTAATGGGTCACAATGACTGCCAGTCCATAATGGCTTGAATCCTCACATCTAACTTAAATCCATCATGGTGCAGCTTAAACCCATTGCTTTCTGTAGGTGATATGGGATTGCATTGGTTCCAATCTCAAATTTGGCATGTGATTTGTAGTAAATTACTTTAGTGTCTGAGACTTAGGTTCTTTTTATGAGGAGTGTGGTTAATATATTTTTTTCTATTTTCTTTATTTTTTTCTAATTTGGAGAATTACAAAAGGAAAATGAACTTGTAAAAACTCAACGCAGAAATGGACAGCAGAGAGTAGGCACAGCCTGAAAATTCCCCCAGTGGTTGCTGCCATGGCCAGCTCATTTCCAAGAGGTGACCGGTTTTAAAGTTGATTGCATATTCTCTCAACCCTGTTCCACAGATTTAGACTCCCCACAACACATGTACAGAGTTTGTTTTGTTTTTCCAGCTTTATTGAGGTGTTATTGACAAAATGTTATATACCAAAGGTAAACAACTTGATGTTTTGATATATACACACACACACACACACACACAGAGAGAGAGAGAGAGAGAGAGAGGAGAAATTGTGAAATAAGCCAATTAACATATCCAACACCACACATAGCTGTCGTTTTTTTTTTCTTTTCTTCTTCTTTATTTGTTTTTGTTTTTGCTTTTTGTGGCGAGAACACTTAAAATCTACACTTTAGTAAATTTCAAATATACGATGGAGTATTGCTAACTATAGTTGCATTCCTTGTACAGTTTATACCTGAACAAAAACATATATCTTGGCCATTCCATGTCAGAGGTACATATAGATCTACGATTGTGTTTTTAATGGCTATATTTAATATACAGATATGGATATATATAAATATATATATATATTTAGCTTTGTCATTCCTTGACTGATAGACATTTCAGTTGCTTCCATTTTTAAAAATTATTTTTCTAAATCCTGCTGCAGTGAATACACTTGTGTATATATATATCTTTGCTCACATGACTATTTCTATAAAACAGATCCCTAGAAGTAGAATTGTAAGGTCAAGCATGCTTCTCTGTTTTAAAGTAAATGCATGAGAGACCATTTTTGGCATTATTAAAGGGATTGCAGTGAAATGTCCTGGAGCTTGCTAGGTTTGGCTCTTTTTCCTGTGCTTAGGATCATTTGGGCATGGGACAACGTGCCCTCTTGGTTGTTCTGGTAGTTGCACTCCCACTGGAGCCTTCTTTACATTCAAGGGCTCATCTGAGTCCCCTCTTCCCTTGAGCGGTCCAGGGCTTATGTTGATTGTGGCAGATTTGGAGCCAACTTCCCAGGCTGTGCACATGCCCCCTCGGAACACATGCTGTCCACCTGCAGACATCAGCTGGGGCCTGGGAGCCGCTGCCCAACCAGGCAACGACTGGTTGCACCTCAGTGATGCTCTTGGCCAAAGCCTGAAACCACTGTCTGTTAAGAGTGCCAGGGAGATGCATAAGAATGGTTGCCCGAAATGGAAATGCTGAAGGCTGACAGCTTTTGACAACACCTTGTTAATTGGTTCTTTCCTTTAACAACTATTTTTTTAGCGTTTGCTATGAGCCAAGCACTGTGACCAGGGTCAGAGATACAGTAGGTCACCAAAAGCACAAGTGGCACCCCTACTCATGGTGACTCTAAAAACATTACAGTTAGGGACAGATACTCTCTTGTGCTGTACAAGTTTGGTTTCATGTCTTGGAAACACATTAAACAAAAGATTAGTTTGGAAAAGTACTTTAGAAACCAGAACTAATCAATCTAAGTTGGGGCGAAGACAAACCTTCCCTTAAACACCAAATAACATTCCCCAATGCAGTGGTAAGTCAACAGAGTATTGAGATAGAAAATGAAATCAAATGATGTTAATCAATGTGCCTCCATCCCCCCCTTCTTCCTCCTACAGAGTTGTTTCCCTCACCCCTGCTGAGGGGACCATGTGACCTCTTTATTCCCAGCACAGATGATTGGACCAGGATTGAACCCCCTGACTTAAGCTCAGCCAATGAGACTTTCTCTTGGGGAGTTGGTGTTGTCACATGACCACTTTGGGACCGCTTAAAGGGGAAGCATTACAAAGGCGGAAGCCATGTCCTGGCCCATGAACAGATGGAGCATGGAAGGCCACACTGCAGAGAAAGAGAGAATGAAGTTAGTAGAAGGAAAGAAGCAGAGAAGAAAGCCATGAAGCTCCAGAAAGAAAAAGAGAGCTGGAGAGGGTAGCTCTGTTTATGTCAGAATTCTCTCCTGAGATCAAGAGCACTTCCTGTTGTTGGGTTCCCTGAACCATTCCAACAAATCCCTGTTTTTCTTGAGTAACCTGGATGATTCCTCTTTCCAATAATGACCCCCACTCCCCAAGCTAAGGCAGTATTTACTCCCGTCATTGTATGTTGAGAAAAAGAGCACTAGAGAAGCTTCTTTTTATTCAGTTCCTAAAGGCTAAATAGGACACATTCTTGGGAGATATATTCTGTTTGACTCTGCCTGCCATTTTTCTGATGGCCTGATTGTTTTGGAAACGTGCTGAACTCTGTCCTCAGGGACTCCCTAAAGAAGGCTCAGCTTGGAGGATTCATGAATCCATTTGTTCATCAATTAGGGAGCCCGGGAAGCAGACACTGGGCTGGGTGGGGTGCTCTTCACTGCTCTCTGCTGGGTAGGGATGGGAGATGTAATGCATCTCTTAGAGAAACTTCCCCAGAAATGGGGCCTCACCTTGGAGGCCAGTGAAGGCTCTGCTATTTTCCCCTGGAGAAACCGACAACCTGGACATGCCTATTTAAACCAGTGTTATAATTTTAATGCAAGCCTAGAAGCTCAAAGTCAGTGAGAAAGTGAAGACATTTCCAAAGAGTTTCTGATCGCATAGTGGTGATGAGGAATGAGGGGCAACAGGACTGCCTGGAAAAAATATTTTCTTTCAATGACTTGGAAAACCCAGGAGGATCCAAACAAATTCATACTCTTGCTTTAATCACACACACTTATGCATACACAAACACACATTTGAAAAGTTTTATTGTTGGATCACTGTGGCATGAAGCACTTATATTTATCAGGGGAAAACTGGATGAAACTGTATCAAAAAGAGTGGCTTTCGTGGCTGGGTGAGTTAACAGTTCGGTATCCCATAGGAATCTCTGCCAAGGTGAATCTCTTCTTTCCCCAGAAGCTTTGAAAGAAATGGAACTGAGTAGTCTTGATAGAGGAATTTGTCTCTTCTCTTGCCTCCCCAGCCCTGTTGCCTCCTTCCCCAGCACTGGTCCATTGCTGTCCACACCAGTTGACAATGAAAAACTCTATCCATCCCCCTTCAGGATCCAGCCCGGATACCTATGCCTCCCGAATTCCCATAGCCTCTAGGTCTCCTTTGTGGGTTTTCTAACTCAAACTGGCATGCAGTGCTGAGCGCGGGGACTCAGCCTGGCACTGGGAACAAATCTGGTTTCTTTCTTTGTCTTCACTCCCCCTCCCCCATCCCACCCCCCTCCACCCCCTTCCCTTAGATAGTCGCCTTCAGCTGTGTGTAAATTAAGCACATTCTTGTGCTTTTGCAGGTCACATCTGGGATGTTCTGGACATCTCTGGTATAAACGCTGAATTTATGAAACCAGTAATTTGCTGCTCCCAGTTTATAATGCCTGACATTGTCACTGTTTGCTTAGAGTTTTGGTATCTGATGTTCTTAATGTTAAGGTCAATTTTATTGATACTGAACTCTATGCCCTCATTTCTTATCCCCATTGCATTTTCTTTTGAGGCACACACAGAAAGGGTAACTAATCTTAATATCTTGTGTTCACAATTCTATTTAGCATGAAATCAGTAACTGACATATTAATTATAATAATCTGTTAAATATACTTTACCTACGTGTTAATTATGGGAGACCATTCTCATTTATTTCTCTGGGTAGCCTATTAATTCAACCCAGATGGTACAGCTTTGTGAGACGGTAACACTGAGCATTTGCAGAATAAATCATGTTGCCAAGATACGGCAGTGAAAATGTTATCACATCTGAATAAGCTTGAGTATGATATAACATGAAAGAAAACTTACCTATAACTTATAGACTGGAGCTTAGTTAAAAACAGGATTCGTATACCAAATGTTTAAAAAAAAATTTTTTTTGGAACATATAATGGTTTCCTCCAAAAGAGTGGATTCTTTATTCAAGCCCAGTGCCCCATAAATAATTCCAAGAGGGGGAAATGATATCCTGACTCAGGCGGTTCATCATAACCTGGGGGGAGGGGAGAAAAGGCAGCTGTGCTTTTCTTGGACATCGTGACATCAAGACTGACATCATCTGGGGAAGTGACGAAATACCCCTTCCTGCTTCCTCCATTTTCTTGCCTGCCTTTAACTCCTTCCTGGATGCTAGTAGGCAGAACTGGACTTCATCTCTCTGGGCTCTCTACTTTGGGCCATCTTTACATTTCAGAGGCTGATCCATCTCCAAAAGGAGATGATTTCAATGACAAAGCTTGAGATCAGCCAATATCATCTTTTTTCTGGGGAAGATCTAGTTCTCCTGGCCAGAGACACAGTTCAGCAAAACACGGTTCAATGAGTTCATTGGCATTCACTCATTATTTGTTTCTAAAAAGACCTGTGCCAGTTTTGGGGAACCAGTGGTGTACAAGACTCACATGGGGTCTGCTTTCACAGAACTTAGGATTCAGGGGAGGCAAACATGTAGTTGTAATAGAGTGTGATTCCAGGGGACTGTGACTGTCAGAGCACATAGCAAAGGCCCCCAATTCAGACTTGGGGGGAGGCTCAGAGAAGCCTTCCCAGAGTGGTAATTTCATCACTCACCTCGGAGGGATAAGCAGGAACTAGTCAAGTGGAAGCCTAAAGAGTGAAGGAACAGCATCTTCAAATAGCACATCGCATATTCATGGAACTGAAAGAGGTTGGTGCAAGTGGAATGTAAGTTTAGTGCGGACAGGGGGTCATGGAGACTTTTAAGAGCTGTGGCTAAATACATGTGCAGAGGCCAGATTGAGCAAACCACAGGACGAGTTCAGCTTTCATCCCAGGGACAATGGGGGCCATTGAAGGGTTTAAGCATTGAGGGGACATTGCCAGATTTACATTGTAGGAATTTCATTCTAGCTTCACAAAGGAGAGCAGGTAGGCTGGAGTTGTCAAAGCTAGAGATGGTGGTGTCTTGGATCAGAAGAGAGACAGGGCTTTTTAAAAAAAACCTTTTTCTCCTTCTCAGTCTTGCCTAAATCCCTTCTTTCTCAAAGCCTTTCCTAAAATCTCCAGCCTTCAGCAAGCTCTCCTTTCTTTGAGGTTTACTAGCAATGTTTTATGAATGTTCTCATGTTTGAAAACAAGCAAGAGTCAGAAGCCTGGTTTGAGTCTCCACTCCCTTGAACACTAGTACAGGTGTATCTGTCACTGCCACGATGTCTGAGGTTGCCTGCTAACTTCTCTTAGTCCTGTCTCTGCTCCACTGACACACGGCTTACAGTAACTTCTGTGTTTGACCAACTCATCTATCATGATGCTCATGGCTGCTTTTGCTGTACGTTTATCATGAGATTATATTTTGTGATTGCTGCTTGACCACTCAATCTAAAAACAGCTCTCTCTCATTCTTTCTCAGAGCTCCTCTGCTCCTCTCCTTCATAGCATTAATCACAATGTGCAATTAGGGGTTAATTTAATTTGTTTTCCTCTTTTTGCTTTTTTCTGCCTCCCCCATTAGACTAGTCCCATCAGGGCAGAGACCATGTCTACTTCTCCTCATTGAATTCTAAGCATGTAGCACCGTGCCTGCCTGGCACATAGTAGTTGTGCAATGGATAAGCATTTCTTGATTGAATCACCACGTTATTTTTCTAACACTGAAGGCCCTTTAACTCTTGTGGGAGCACTTGGATCTCAGAACACATTTCAGAGGTGCACTTCTAAGCTTAGAGAAAGAGATGGAAACCAGAGGTGCAGAAAGGGGAGCTGTATGCTAAAACATGTGACTATGTTTAGAAAGTGGCCTTCTGTCCCAGTGATTAGAATTTATGTAAATGACTTGAGCACAGGATGAACTTAAGCTCACTGAAGAGAGATTTACCTGAAGAATGGGAACTTTTGGATAGCACAGAAATTTTGAACCTCCAAAGAACATTAACAAACGTGTGAATTTCATGAAGGACACTACTGCTTTAGAATTGGTTTTGAGTTTTAGATTCTGTCTTTATTTGTTTACTAAGAAACAATCAACCTTACTTCCTGCCATTCTATGTTTCCACCTACCTACCTCCTTTTGTTCATCCACTGATTCATCAAATGTTTCTTGAGGGCATGAAACATTCTAGGGTCTGGATCTTGCTGGAAAGTGACTAGTAGAAAAGTAGATGAGTGAGCCTTAAGACACTAGGAGTAAAATACATCTCTGCATTGAAGGGCCAGGGGAGAGACTTCAGTGGAAAGGTTTCCAGCTGAAAGACTGTGTTTATCCAGATTTGACCCCCTGGCTTCTCTTTTGAAAAAGATATTGAGAAAGAGTTGGGGGCTGACACATCTGCTGAACCCTCTGAAATCACAGCTGAGCCCCACTCGCTGGATTGAACATAAGCAGAATCCCACATCCACTACATGGTTAAGAGGAACTTCTAGCTGGGGAATATAAAATTGTAAATGGCACAGATAACGTCAGTCTGAGTTACTGTTTTCAGAATGACACAGATGTTAGGATAAGGGAGCATAAATGGAAATTAAAGAGAAACAAATTCAGAACAGATGTCAGGAAGCATTTTTTTCATGCAGAGAATCACAAATGTGTGGAATGGCCTACCAGGCTCGATTGTTAAGGCAAAGACACAGGGGACATTCGAAGACTGATCAGATGGCATCATGGGGGAATTAAGTAGTAAAAGAGGAAATGAGCATGCATACGGCGACTGGCTTTCAGCTAATCCTCAGCAATGTCCATGTTCTTATGTTCCTGGCGCTTACATACTTACCTTGGATAAACACACATAATTTCTTTGCTTTTAGTTTTCACAGATTGCACCAATTGCAAAATAGTTATTTTCACATCATAAAGATGACATCGGCAGAGACAGAAAGCGAAAGAGTGTGCTAGTTCCTTCCTGTGCTTATTTATTTATTTTTGAAGGAAGGTGCTGTTCATGAATCGTCCATGGGAAATAACATTTCCAATGTACGTCTCTAGCTAACACCAAAGGGCAGGATATGATCATAAACCAGCCAACCCTCTGGACTGTCCCCTGGAGCTGGAGTTCTAATTTTCTTGCATGACCCGCAAGGGGTCCCTGGGAGAAGTCCTCCCAAGCTTACTGGATTTCGGTCCCCCCAGCTAATGGCCTCATGGTGCCCAAGCGCTTTAAAAAAATAATGTATGTAGGAGAGAAGGAAGTTAGGTGAGTTGACAGCTTTCAATAGCTACTTACTATAAAGAATTTAAACCAAGAATGGGGGTAACAAGAAATCTCCAGCTCAGTGACCACTTGTCTTCCTTTTCACTGTGCTTCCAGGGCAGCCGCAGCGAGACTGTAACCAGGTGCCCCTTTGCAGGGGTATCACTTAGGGGACATAGCTTATGATAATAGGGAAGGAGAGAGAGGAAAGCAAGGACTCCATGCCCCAAGGGAAGGTAGTTGAGGATAAAAAGTAGAGTAAAACCTCATTAATCTGGACCTTGCTAATTTAGAACATATGAATAATTCAGACCCTCTGGCTGGGCTGAAGTTTACCTTTGTACTAGATATGGAAAAAAGGGTTTGCTAAGCAAATTAATAGAGTAAACAAGATTGAGGGTAGGGAATATATAACCTATTTAAGAGAACAAATTGTTTTCACATACTTAGTAGAACTATCTGCATAGGAACAATGAATAGGTCAATTATAAGTAATCCTGGTCTATTCATTAATCTTGGTCTGCTGGGTATCTATACTTAGCAGAATTTTGTCAGTATTAGAAGGATGAAATTGAAAAAGGAGGGGGGAGTTCTTGAAATTTCTTATTTAAGGCACTTGGTTCATTTACATTGCCTTTCCTTTCATAATTTACTTTAGATTTATAAGACCTTAAAGACCTCTTGACAACCCTGCCTTAGATCCTGTCTGTTCCCTGTATCTGTTAGCATTGAGCTGATTGAAAGACTAACTTGCAGAACACAGTCCTGAGTAGTTTTGGCACCAGGACAAGGAAGGAAATCTTGTTTGGGCAGCCCTGAGACCACTTAGCAAGAACGGGGGTGGCACAGGTTAGAAAGCCTGAATTCTAGTCTGGTCTCTGCCAGTAATTACCCACTGGACTGTGCAGACCACTTACTCTCTCTGGGCATCAGTTTCCACATTTATAAAGTGGATGAAGATTAATGGTGTCTAAAGAAAGACTCTTCCAACTCAACAATTCCATTATCGTCATTTATCTTCTCTACAACAACTTCTCATTGTAACAAAAATACGTAGTAATCATGTTGTTTTGATAATCAAATGATATAGCAAATAAAGGACAGAGTGTAAAATAAGTAATAAGTAAGAAACGAGTATGCCAAGCAAGAGGACGTCTGATCACATCTCTGCTGCTGTCCTAGGCTGGGAATGAACTCCTTCGCCCTCTCCTTGGGACATGCTCACTTTCTTTCTCCTTTCTCAGTCAAGGATGTTGTAATAACATGTCCCACTAGGGTAATGTGGAACTTTTACCAGCCCTATCCTGCCCTCCTGCTTCTCTTAGCCACCTTGCTCATCTTTTTTGGAATGGAGAGAGAGCACTGCATGGAATGCAAGGTGCACAAGCAGAAGGATCCTGTTCTCCACCGGCTCAGCAAACAGTGAGTTGGAACAGCAGAGGAGGGAAGAGACGGCTTTCTCTCACCAGAGATCTTGTTCCCCGCTCCTGCCTCCTCCAACACTCAAAGGAGTTGGACTGATTTTAATTCTAAAGCTGGGAGGTGCGCAAGGAGCAACTAGCAGGTGTCTAAGTCTGGCTTCAGACTTCAGTTCATATTAGTCTCTGGTCTTTCCAGTCACTGACTGGTAAAGTAAATGAATCAATTAAGTATTGATTTTATGTACCATTTCCATTTACATGATTCTCAAAGAATGCTTGATCAATGTATGCTTAAAACTTTTGCTGTTTAAACAAATCACCACTTTTCAAGGGTAGACTCAGAGACCAAGGCCATGTTGGGCTACCTTATCTGTGTTTGGCTGAAAATGTGTATCTCCCTAAATGTACTTTTGACACATAAAATCGGTTCTCTATTGTGTTGAGAAACTCAGTAGCAGAATAGCTTCAGAGATTTGCTAAAATTGTATGTAAATCTCACTGGTATGTACTATGTGCAGATTAGGGTCTCTCTGTAGAAAATGAGAGAAAGTTGAGAGAAAAATGTGATGGGTGCTCTGAGTAGCTTTTGTGGGGTGAAGGTTTTTGACCAGAGCTTCCAGACCTGCTACATATTCCAGGTCCAGGCAACAGGACCCTGCACCTGGGGGTGGGGTTGGGGGAGTCGTGGGGAGTGCCGTTTGGGTGACTTTTATTTAAGTGAACGTCTCAGGCTCAGAAAGGTAGCTTCTACAGAATCACGAACTGTGGCTAAATGCAAGTCTTGGTCATTTGACTTCCTTGAAAACAAATCCAAATTGATGCAATGCCCCGTGCAATTGCTGTTGCAGCATTTGTCGTGTTTCTTACATTTGTCAGCAAGCCTTAGTTTATTTCTCTTTTTTATTGACTGCTTGCCATGAGTTCCACCCTGTGAAAAGTGCTTTAGGCTTTGCAGAAAAATAACTAGTTCTCCTATATTTTCAAGAGTGCACACTCTTGGTGAGGGGCAAAGCATAGAGACCAACGGTTGCAAAATGGTAGATGGAGCCTGTAGGTGTATTTTGTTTGGTGTGTTTAGTGCCTTACCAAAAATGAGTAAATACATAAAAGGAAAACTATATTTTTGTTGCCACTGTTTAGAATTGGGGATGTTTCACTTGAAAATCAAGAATTCAGACTTCTCTTGAAAAACATCAGATGATTTGCAAACACCTGTTCTGTATTCCCTCATGCCAACAGCTTGACTTGAGTAGTGGCTATTTCTTTATGTTGAGAAATGTGCTGTTCCCACCACTCCCTCTTATTAATATCTTGCACCAGCCTGACTCTCTCATTACACTACCTGCTTTGTTCCAGTAGATATTTGCATGTACAAGCTTTGGAATAGGTACACAAGACAGATACAAACAAAAGTGCAACATAGTATATGATTGCACGACCAGATGAACCATACAGATAAAGACTGTGCATGAGATGGTAAAATGACTAATGAGTTCTGTGACTTTGTTTACTTAGAAACTCCTGTTTGCCATGATTGGTTTGGTAGTTGTCTTGCAAAATGACTAATAATTAGGAACTGAAATTTTCAAATGCCTTCAAAAAAGGGAGAGAAGAATTAATGGTATCCATTTAATAATGTTGTGTGTGGTCTGCATTCCTATATGCTTTCTTAAGAGAGGAGAAGGTGGCATTACAGCTACTGCGTTCAGTGGTAGTACCAGGGGGAAATGTGTTACCACATGGGTGGCTTCCGTCATGCAATGTAGGAGAGGCTGAGGTCTTTGGAGTAGCAAATATCTGTGTGGCCTGGAAGACTGGCCCAAGGGCAGCCACTGGACAGACACCTAGATTGTTTTCTGATGATTGGTGTGAACCCAAGAGCAAGCCATGTGTGAGAAGTCAAGTAGAAGACAGCCAACAGGGACACATGTGCTGGCAAAGACAAGTCGGAGGAGTACTGAGAAAGAATTGCTACATTTGGCAATTAAGGTAACCGCCAAGGTGAATATCTGGTTTGGTTTTGTGTTGTTTTTTCGCCTGCACAACTTTCATTCTCTTTTCTTCTGGAAATAGTAGGATGTCTTTTCTCACTCAAGGCATGCAGTTCAGATGGGCTGACTTCACTCCATGGCACCAAGCCTGGGCACATCATTCAGATTCCGCAAGTGAGGATTTTCCCATCCCCTCCCCACTGTTGCGGGATGGACAACGTGACCCAAGCTGGGACATTCAATGTTAGCCTTGGGGATCTTGCTGGTGTGAACAGGAGCAAAGGGTTCAATCTGCTGGGGTTGCGCGGCTGGTGGGACATTGGCCCGGAGTGCCAGAGGTCATCTGTCTGGTCGCTAGGGGAGGCTCTGCTCAGGACTAAAGCCAACGGATGCCAGGAGAGAGATGGAGTCCTGTCCGTGCCACCATGTCCCAGCCGAGCTTAGCCCAGACAGCTGCAGCCACTCCTCTGACACTACTCCTTGGCTCTACTATGACTGGGCATTGCATTATTCTGCTGGGAGAGAGCTTTGTCTCTGAGAAATCAAGAAAATGTTTACTTTTCTGGCTAGCTGTTGCACATGTGCCTCAGTTTCCCTTCTGCTGCACTAACTCCTAGGCTTCTGATATTGCCTAAGATCTTCTAGCCCTTGATCCTAAAAGCTCCTTGCACTAAACAAGATGTGTCTCATCCTTTTTGTCTCTCTCATGGCTGTGGTGGAGAGAAGGGGCCACACTGGCGGGGCAAACACTGCCCTTTAGTCTGAGGTTGCCACGGCCTGATCTGGAAGCTTTTTCTAGCATTTCAGAAACCCACGGATCGTTTTCTGCCAAAAACAAATGGAAGGAAGTGTCATGGCAGTGGAAGAGCAGGGGTCCTGGAGCCAGGCAAGGCAGGATCAGAATGCTCCTTCTGCCAGGTAACCCCTCCTTGCTCGTAGGTGAGTTACTGAACTTCTCTGAATCTCAGTTTCCTAAATCTGCAATGTGGGTAGGGTGATAACTCCATAGGGTTGTTATGAGGATTAAAAGACTAAATCTGAAGCTCAGTGAACGGCAGCTTGTGATGATTATTTTTTGCATGAGGGATGGAGAGGCAGCACAACATCGTAGCTGATGACGCGGCTTCTGGAATTGGGCCACCTGGGTTCTCAGCCCATCTTCACTCTCGTGTAGCATCTTTATGGCTCATTGTCCTCAAGCTCATCTACAAAATGGGAATCATAGCAGTAATAACATTTCTACTTTATCAAGTCATTATGTGAGTTAAATAATTTAATGCATGCAAAGCACTTAGTGTCAGCTTATATAGCAGCCAATACTTTCCAATTTATTACAAGTATATATCTTATATTTAGTGACGTACCCAGCGTTTTTAAAAACATACAGCAGATCATTTAAAATATCCCTCTTCTCTACATAATCATATTAGTTTCAATAATAATTATATAATCATCAGCAATAATCATTGTTTTTTGATTTGTCTTTTAACTTTTAAACAAAAATAAATGCTTTCAAAAGCATACATTTCCATTTTAAAGGTATCTTTTTCAGTTCAGTAAAACATTTCAGATATAAACCAAACTTTGCTTTTTAGCAGACAAAATATGACACCTAGCCATTCGTACTGTTTCATTATTTTAAATATGAATAAAAACTGTTGGTCACAAAGAATGACAGAAGTGAAGTCACTCAAATTTCTCATCTTTCCATTTACTGTCATTGTTTATTTTAAATCTACTGCATGAATGCAGGACTATGTCACACCACAGGGGGTAGGGACACAAACTATGCTGAAAGCAAGCTCTAGGGACTCTGAACCTTTACAAAATTACCCTCTTGAGACACGCTGTTGCTGAGTTCTAGTGGGAGGGGGTCCCACTCTGTAACTGGAGTTCTCTGAATTACAATACTTTGCAGATAGTATGCTGTATTTATTAAAGCACAGAAATAAAATATGCTAATTTGAAGCTTACATATATATACTGTTAAAACTCAACAGATAATGCAGCAATTATTTAGAACTTAGACTAAGAAAAGATTTTTCTTTTCAGAGAGGAGCATTTATCACTGGCGCTGTTTAGAATTGCTGGAGCATGATGCTCTGCAAAAGAAAACCAACTTTTGGTCAGTTTGATTGTTGTTTTTAACATCTCTACAATATGCTTCCTTACAGCTGCCCCTGAGTGGGTCATTCCCACTGCCCTGCCCTTGGGACATCCTGCTCCCTACTTCCACCATCTCATGGAAGTGGCCAGAGAATGCCTTGCAGTGGACACATTGCTATTGGCCAATGTCTTTCACTGATCTCTGGGTCACTGTCATTACGGCGTTGTTTTTTGTTTGTTTGTTTGTTTTTTAAATTGGGTAGATAGATCAGTAGCTTGGCCATAAGTAAATAGAGACAAGGTCAAGTGTGTTTCAATATTGGTGAGTAAAGGAACAGCAAATGAGGATGCTGAAAAACAAATCAAGGATGGCTTGCTAAGGAGATGGGTACACTTATGTTTTTGTTCAAGCAGTATGAATCGAGTGCCAAGTATGAGCTAAGCGCTATGGGTACAGGGGTAAGGGTCTGAATGGTAGTCCCCAACAAGACATGCCCATGTCCCATTCCCTGGAACATGTGAATATTACCTTATATGGCAACAGATGGAAATTAGAGCTTATCCAGTAGGTCTTAAATCCAGTGACAAGTGTCCTTTTAAGAATGAGGCAGAGGCAGTGTTGACAGAAGAGAAGGCGGCAATGTGACCGTGGAGACAAAGGGAGGTTGGAGTGATATCGCCACAGCCGAGCAGTGTGACAGCCACAGCCGAAGCGGCAAGGAATGCATTCTACTTCATAGGCTCCCAAGGGTGTGTGGCCCTGCTTGATTTCTGGCCTCCAGAACTGTGGTGGGAGAAATGTTGATTATTTTAAGCCCCCGAGTTTGAGGTTATTTGCTATGACAGCCTCAGGAAACAAATCCAGAAGGTATATTATGGACTTCACAGAGCTTACATTCTTGGGGATAAACGAAGCTATCAGTCAATCATAATATGCTGGTAATTGTGTGCTGTGAGTCTCCCTCACTTGATTGTGTTCTTCATATGAGAAGAAATTGTGTTTTGTTATCTCTTGTATTTCTCTATTGCCTGGTACATAACAGGGGTCCAGCAAATTTTTATAGAAATAATTAAGACAGGAGGGCAAGTGCTTTGATAAAGGAAATACCTGGTTCTCAAAGGGGCACCTAGCTGCATCTAAGCAGTTAAAGGTGGTTTCTCAGGGGAAGTGGCATTTAAGATGGGCATTGAACGATGGGCATTGAATGATGTGTAAGAGTTGGTCAGGCAAAAAGGGTAAGGGAAGGTGATTTGACAGGAGGAACATGTGCAGAGGACTGCAGGCAAAAGACAGGGGATTATAATGTGGCTGGATGGGTCAAGTGGTGGAGAGGGAAGAGGAGAGAGAGAGAGAGAGAGAGAGAGAGAGAGAGAGAGAGAGAGAGGATGAATGAATATGAGAGAATGAGAGAATGAGCAGGGCCAGCTCAAAATGCTTTATGGAAAGCTTGTTACAAATGACATTATCCTTAGAGAACTCAGAACAAGTTTCAGGTATCATAGAGATTGTTGGGGAGTGGTGGTTGGGAGGTCAGATTTCCTTTTCAAAGGGCCACTTTGACTGCAGGGTGATTTGGTAACAGTTCAGAGGCTGTTGGAGTCATCCAAACAAGAGACAGTGATAGCATACAAAGTGCACTGGCAGTGGTCTAATGATGAGAAGGTGGCTTGAGAGATATTTAGGACATAGGATTGATACAGGGTGAGGGACAGGAAGCTATCCAGGACGGCTCCTGGCTTTCTGTCTCACGCCATGGATAGACCTTGGTGCCATGGATTGATGCTGAAAAATGCAGGCGGAGGAGCAGGTATCAGGATGGGAACAATGAGTTCATTCGTGGTGAATTTGAGATGTCTGTGAGATACTCAGGTGGAAGTATCGAGAAGGGTTAGGTGCATACACCTGAAGCTGAGGACAGGGATCTGGATGGAGGGTCAGATTTGGGAGTTATCCACACACATACATCAAACAGTACCAGATGGAACTGACTGGGGAGAGTATACAGACTGAGAAGGGAAGAGGGCCAAGACAGGACCCTACAGAGCAAAGCCTTGTTGGGAAGGGTGTGTATTTCATTAGGAGGGGTGGGAACATCAAAGGCCAATTTCTGTAAGTGAAACTTTCAGCCACTCTCCTGTCTAGATGGATGCAAAAAATCTCTCCTTGAAGGCTTGCTGTGGTTATGTAAACATAGGAAAGCAGGCACTTCCCTGGGACAGATATTACAGGATTTCTTCCTCCCAAAGAACCTGTAGGGAGGAAAGAGGTGGTGTTTGGATCATTAAGTTCCCTGGGATGGAGTCATACTCTAGAACACTTCTAGACATAACCACCTTTGAGTGCAACATTATTAGAACCTGTCCAATAAGCTTGGATCATCCAACACGGAGGTCTGCAGGTGTAACTCACCCTGAGGCAAGATCACCTATGAGCTTGGTGTTTCGGTCACATGTATATCCTGCACAATCTTGCTGCAAGACAGGTACATTGTACAGGACAGATGTTTAAGAGTGAAACTGTGGCCAGGCATGGTGGCTCATGCCTGTAATCCTAGCACTTTGGGAGTTTGAGGCATGAGGATTGCTTGAGGCCAGGAGTTTGAGACCAGCCTGAGCAAGAGTGAGATCCTATCTCCATAAACAATAGAAAAATTATCTGGATGTGGTGGCACACATCTTTAGTCCCAGCTGCTCTGGAGGCTGAGGCAGAAGGATTGCTAGAGCCCAGGAGTTTGAGGTTACAGGGAGCTATGATAATGCCACTGCACTCTTGCCTGGGAGACAGAGCAAGACACTGTCTCAAAAAAAAAAAAAAAAAAGTGACACTGTGTTTCCATGTAGCAAGAGGATTTATCTGACTCTCTCATGCTTCTAAATAAGTCCCTGGTTTTCATAGACAGCTGAATAGAAGTTTTTAGAGGAAGACACTGGACTCCCTTTTAATATAAGCAGATGAGTGCTTAAGCAATTATTGGCAAAGGAAACAGATTACTGTTACTGTATTTGAATTCTAAGCAGGCAAAAAAGTCATTGAACACAAAAATCCTCATGAAGACCTTCTTTAATACTGCTGCCCTACGTACTTCACCTCCCCTGCAGGCGCAGTTTTCCCTACTCTGAGATGGAAACCTGGCAAACATTGTACCTGGACCATGTAGGGAACACTGTGCCTTGAACATAGCTGGACATACATGGCATTTAAGGGCATGTCCTTGCCCTTAAATAAAACCCACCAGATTTTGGAGTAGTTTTTTCCCCTTTTAGTACATGATCTTTGAACATTTTATAAGTATCATCAGACTTTATAGGTCTTGGAAAAACCTAGAAATGTAAAGTGGTGGTTTTAAAAGAGGTGTCCTAGAGATGTGGATTGTGCAGTTTCAATAAGTGCTCTGATTTTCTTTTACAAACCTCCTTGATTAATTGAAAAGAACTTTCTGCTGTGATTTTTCACCATTTCTTCATGAAGTGCAACATGGGCATGCGATTCCGAATGCACTATGGGACCGTGTGATGGTAAAAGGATGTTTAATTAGGAACACACAGGAAGCAATATTAATTCATCTTTATATGTTGATAAACTCAGGGACCATTACAGAACTTTTATAAAATTTGCAAGATTTTTCTTTGATTCAGGGAAAATGCTTAGGAGTAACGCAATAGTTAAACTTAAGAAATGTCCTTCTTTCCTTTGGGTGCCTGCCATTTGAACATTCTCATTTATTTCTATTACAATTTTTAAGAGATTTTTTAATTGACTTTTGTCAGTGGTTATTATATTCAAAATTTCTATTAGTTTTTAAATGTCCCATTTTATTTCCTTCATTTTTCTCATTAAAAAGACTGTTTTAGAAAAATGAATTTAATTCAGTAGCCAACAACTGCCCATCTACTGTAGATTCTACATATAAATTGAGTGTTAGTTCTTGTATACTCTTGAGACTTCAACAATAATCTTGAAAAATCAAGGTTGATTAAAAAAAACGAACTTCATTTATTTATATATTTAGGCCATGTCTTAGTTAACAAGCATTTGAAGCAACTTAAATGTAAGAAATAAAATATAATAGAAAAAAATCAAGGCCTTGGGAAATATAGATATAAAAGAAGATAAGAACTGGGGAAGTTAATACAAATAAACCATAGTAAGATAATACGGTTAATTAAAAGTGGTCTGGGTCAAGAAACCAGTTTCTCTGTCCATTGATTTTCCTCTATAGGACATTTGCTGGGAACTGGTGCAGCAAGAGAGGTTGTTAACTGGGCTGGAAATGGAAAATGAAATCACTCACAGTCTCATAATGCCTAGAAGTAAAAATTCTACTAAAGAAAGAGGACAATGATAAACATGAGGCAGGTCTCTCTCTACCTTCAAGACAGTTGAAATCAGAGGTAGACCATAACTAATTTAGCAGCAACCCAGCCATAACCTGGCTTAATTGCTAATTGAATCAAGGTGATCAGACCCTCAACCAACCTCTTTGACAATGGAAAGGAGATGCCTTAATATTAACCAGAGTCTCTAAGTTCTTTCATGTGAACTTGGGGCATGTAATAAAAGTATGACACATGAGAAGGAGCAGGAAAATGTTATCCACAATCAAGAGAAAAAATAGACAATAGAAGCAGACCCACATTTGGAATTAGCAAATAAGTACTTTAAAATAGTGATCATAAATATGTTAACCACTTCGGGACCACACTCATCGGCTGCAAAACCTTGCCCAGAGCTGGCACTCATAGTCCGCACGATAGTTTGTGCTATGCATTGACGACATATCCGTTTTGCTCTTGTGTGATGAGGAAAGCTTTAAAGCACTGAAAGCTTGTTTTACTTTACAGGCAGCTTTACTTGTAATGTAAATCAGAATAGGTAACATATACATATATGTTTTTATTACATTATTTTTAAATGTTAACAATTTTATTTTGGTAAATGAAAAATTAGAAAAGTCAAGTCTTGTTATTAATGCTAAAGTCAATTTTTGGCTGTGCGCCTTCATATCACGGCTGTCAGCTAAAGTCGCTATGCGCGTTCATTTGTGGCTATCAACTATAGTCAATGCTGGTCCCAAAGTGGTTAAAGAGAAGTGAGAAAGGTGTGGAGAAATGAATGGAAAGAATTCAATAGGGAATTTCAATTAAGAAACAAAATATCTAAAAACTCTAGAACTAAATAGTACAATATCTGAAATTACAAATTTAATAGATGGACTTAATAGCACATTGGAAACAACAGAAAAAGAATTAGTAAAGTTGAAGACAAGTTAAAGGAAATCATCTAAACTGGACCATAGAGAGAAAGAAAAGACAAAGCAGGAACAGACACATAGACCATTGTCAGCTGGTTTAACATATATTTTATAGGAAATTCAGGAAGGCAGAGAGGAAATGGGACAGATGTTAATACTAAAGATATCTTTATTGACTAGGAATTTTCCAAAATTTATAAAAGATATCAATCCACAGATTCAAGAAGCTCAGCAAACTCTAAGCAAGTTAAGTATAAAGAAATAACACTTTGCCACATTGCAGTCAATCTGCCAAAAGCAAACAAAGATTAAGAGAACAGGCAGACAGAATAAAGGACCTTTATTATATATTATATTTTAATATAACCTTCACTTAGCATTCTACACCTAGCAAAATATTCTTCAAAAGTGAAGGGGAAATTTCTGCTCCCCAAAAGATATTGTTATGAAAATGTAAAGACAAAATTCTAAATGTTTAAGAAACATTAAGAATTATGGCTGACTTCTTAGTCAAAGCTATGGAAGTCAAAAGATAATAGAACAACATCTTCAATATGAGGAAAGGAAAAAAATAATCTGCCAACTTATCATTCTACACCTAGCCAAAAAAAAAAAAAAATCTTCAAAAGTGAAGGAGAAATTTCTGCTCTCCAAAAAATACTGTTATGAAAGTTTAAAGACAAACTGAAGACTGAAGTAAACTAATCACAATATATCTGACAAAGAGCTTAGATCCAGAATATATAAAGAACTTGTACAATTCAATAATAAGAAAAGAAAGAATACAATATAAAGTGAGCAAAATATTTCAACATACACTTTACAAAAGAATACATACAAATGACTAATAGACACATGAGAAATTGCTCAACTTTATTAGTTGTTAGGAAAACACAAATCAAAATCACTAATTCGTTAGAATGGCTACAATTAAAAAGACTAACACTATCAAGGGTTGGTGAGGAGACTGTACAACTGCAATGCTCATGCATTGCTGGTGGGAGTATAAAATGGCACAAAAATTCTGGAGAACACTTTAGTACTTTTTAATATATTAAACATACAATTATTAATACTTATCATAAGACCCAGCATTTCCACTGTTAGGTAGTTACTCAAGAGAAAAGAAAACATATGTCAAGAAAGATCACAAATGTTCATAGCAGGTTAGTTCATAATAAACAAATCTTAGAAAAAAATCCACATGCTCATCAGCAGGTGAAAGGATAAAAAAGTTCTTCAGGCTGAAGGAAAACATTTCCAATTGAAAGGCTGGAACTGCAAGAAAGAACAAAGAACTCTCAAAAAGATACATATGTGAGTATATGTAAAAGATGATTTTTTATAGTTAGCAACAATAATGACAGTCTTGTGACATTTCTAACATGTGAAGTAAAATATAAAACCACAATAACATAAAGTGTAGAGGTGGTAAATTAATTATAAGATTATAATTTTAAGATTAAAAATTGATGATGAGCTTCCTGGAAGTCAAAGAAAAAAGTGAAATATTACTATTTCTTAAATCATTTTTCCCATAAAAAATTTATTCTTATTCCTCGGGAGACATAAAACTTTCTTGCAAGGCTTAAAATAAAGTTTTAATTTGCCATTTATAGAGTGGGGACTGAATATAGTGGATGATATATTAAAAAACCTCTTTATAATAAATAAAATAGTGGGTTTGTTTAGCAGTTTCTGAAAATATCTCACAATATGAACCAAGGTTGTAATGTCAGGGCATAGTGAGGTGAAGCCTACTCTATTGTTGGACAGTACAATGTGGTTTATCACTCAGTCTAAAGTTGTTAATTGATTGTTCAGGAGACTATTTCTCTTAACCCTCGATCTCACATTAATATCTTGAAATAACATTTATGAACATATTTGGAACAGACTTAATTCCTGACATATTAATAATTACCTTAAATACAAATGATCTAAATACACCAACTAAAAGAGATTGATGAAATGAATTTTTAAAATACCATCCAATAGATGCTATCTATAAGAAACTCATTTCAAATATTTAATTCTAGTAAAATTTTGAAACAACAAAAAACTTTCAAAACTTCTACTTTGCTCAAACCAGTAAAAATTAGTCCAATGCATTTGTAAAGTAACTTGGCAAGTTGTTAGCTAAAGTCAAAAATCCAAAACAAAAACAATAACAACATAAGCACTGGCTAGTATCAAAATTACTATTCCTTTCTCAGCAACTTATAGATGATATGTGTTCACAAAGTGACTATTTTGGACCAAATTGTGATTTTTTTTTTCTTTTTTTACCTATATGACTCACAAACTTCAGTATATTCAATCATATTACCTCTGTAATTCAGTCCAGTTCAGTTTTTAAAATAGAGGTTTGAAAACATTGAGTTTTGAACAGAACGCTAACTGCCTTATTCCTTGGAACTAGGAATAGTTGACATATTAATAATTACCTTAAATACAAATGATCTAAATACACCAACTAAAAGAGATTGACAGAATGAATTTTAAAAATACCATCCAATAGATGCTATCTATAAGAAACTCATTTCAAATATTTAATTCTAGTAAAATTTTGAAACAACTGAAAAACTTGCAAAACTTATACTTTGCTCAAACCAGTAAAAATTAGTCCAAGGAATTTGTAAAGTAACTTGGCAAAACTTGTTATAGTAACTAGGAATATCTTGTTTTAGTGGTAACTAAAACAAGATAGTGGCCATGTACCACTACCTTGCCTTTAGTTATCACTAAAACAAGACTTCAATAACCTGGAGAAAGAGAAACTATAGTTTTGAATCAAAGAAGAGAAAAACTAATGTTAACCAGAGCTCAGGTCTGCTGATATGTGGTGACATACCTTTATCCTTTTATCACTCCTCTACTACAGAAAAAGTTTGCATCAATAAATTTTAATATTTTTATTTCCTTATCTTTTTATGCCAAAAATTTAAATATTATATATCCCCTCTCTTTTCCAGGAATATTTTTACCAGTAGAAGAATTTGCATCTCTTGGACAAAGCCAGGCAATATTTGGTCAACATGTTACTTAGTAATGGAAATGGAAGTAACTTCCAATCAATTTCAAGAAGTTCACATAATCCTAATAATAATACCTGGTAAAAGAGCATAAAGTAAGAAAATCAGTCTCAGTTTGTAATATAGAGAGTATAATTCCGAATAATATATTAACAAATATAACATCTTGAGCTCAAATCAGGGGAAAAGAAAATCTCTCTTCATGAATTCCTATATATACCTAATCATCTATGGCCTTATACAGATGGATGAAAAGATTCCTAGAAGTTGGAGTCGCCAAACATTTTATTTCATTCTTAAAAAAATACTTTGGGGGTAGTGAGTTATTCCGAATAATGAAATATAAATCTGTCTGCTTAATGCTTTTCTGTTTTTTTAATTGCTGTTATTAAGGTATAGGCAACTTCATGGTGAAATTCTTCTTTTTTAAATATTAGCTTTATTATTTATTAATTCTAACAGATATCTTCCATAAACACTCCATAAATATTAACATATTTGATGGATGGTAAAGATCTGATGAAAGTAAAAAAAAACATTTTGTCTGATGTATGGTGACGATTTGACAATTTCCTCTTTTTATGTTGTTTGTTCTTTATTGTTTTCAAGAGCAAATTGTGCAATTAATTAACAGCTCATGTCAGTGGAAGAAAAAGATACAATATTAATGTAGTGAGCTTTAGAGTTTTCCACCAGGAGTAAATATATCATATTTCTAGAAGTTTCTGGTTCCATTTTTTAAAGTTTTCCTAAATTCAAATTTACTAAAGGGTTTTCTTTAATTTGCTACTAGAGATTGTTTTTAGTAGAATCAAACTTTTTATTATTATTAGACTAGCGAAATGAGCAGTGTCACGCAGTCATACTTTCTCTAGTATAAGTTATTTTGAAAATGAGATAGATCCGGGGATTCCACCTTTAAAGAAGACATAATATGTGACTCTTAATTGAGTGTTCACTGTGGTGGTGGTGGGCTGTGTTGTGTGTGTGTGTGTGTGCGCGTGTGTGTGTGTATGAGAGACAGTCTGAGAAAGAGAGAGAAAGAAAGACAGAGAGAAGCTGAAAAAGAAGACATGGAGAGTAACAGAGTAGAATAATGGAGGCAGAAATGTGACAAGGAATGCTAGTTTTTAAGTGTCTTTTAGTAAATGGGGGCCAAGGCCCTTGGCCCCTGAGAGGTTCACTGAAAATCACTGACATGAGGCAGATTGATTAATAAGAGAAAAGACACACACATTTATTCAATGTGTGTAAACAAGAGCCTTCAGAATGAAGGCCCACAGATACAGGGGAAATTGACCATTTACATGCTTAGGTTCAATAAAGTATAGACAGCCATGTAGAAATATGACCAGACAAAAAGGGTGTGATCACAGACTGAGTTGGGCAGCCCAGCAAGACTGTCTGTCTAGATCCTTCTTGGCTTTTCTGAGCAGCATCCTGCTTTTTGGGTGCGGGCAGGACCCTCTCTGTATGGGTGCATGGGCCCTATGACCTACAGTCAAACAAGGTAGGTCAGATAATTTCTTTATGGCCAGTTTTACACAGAATAATTTTAAGTTTTGTGGCTGGCTTTGGGGAAAAGGGGTTCTAGTACATTTGTTCCTGCCTTGGGGAAGAGGGAGTCTAGTTTCTAGGGCTGGCCTCAGGGGAGAATGGGACTGATAGGCAGGAGGGCAGGAGAAGTTCAGAGAAATAACTTTTGCTTCTTTGGCTGCTTCTGAGCCCTTCATTTTGGGGTACTGTTTTCTGAGTTCCAACTTTAAATAATCGTATTTCAACTTTAAATGATCGTCCAGAAATTTTAAAATTAAAAAATTCTACTAACAAGTTAAGCTTCTAGTCCATCATGACTTCTTCTTTAGAGGAATCTCCCTCCAATCTCAATGTGCATGTGGAAAAGGTAAATGACAAGAAGCACATCTGTGTTTTCCCCATGAACAAGAAGAATGTGAGCCTTGAGTGCATATTTAATACTTTAAATTGTATCTAATATTTCTTGAGTGTCGTCTATATACCTGGCACTGTGCTAAGAGCCTGACATAAATTATTTTCCCTATCCTATATTCCAAACCTGCAGTAGATGCTATTATTATCTCCATTTTTTATATATGAGAGAATAAAGGCTTAGAAACAGAATATTAATGAAATTGAACTGCACATTGAGAAAGTTATTCCCTTTTAAATTATTTCATTCCTTATGATTCCAAACAGGAGAAAGTCTCAGTTATGTGCTAGTATGTTTTAACACCTCTGTAACACTTGCAAATCAATTTCTCTCAAGCTCTTTCTCTTTCTCTCAACAAAGACAGAGCAAGCTTGGGCTGAGTCCTCCTGGGAAAGCAACAGTTTGTAGCTAGATTATAACAACATTATTTTGCACATATTCAATTTTTAAATGTTTGTTTTCAATTTATGGCCAATGATATTGGTACTCCATATATAGTAGTACCCCAAGTTGCCTTTTGAAATTTTAATTTAAGTACAAAAAAATGAGTGAGTCACTTAAAGATATTGAGTAAATAATGGCAACATTTATGCAAATCGTAAGCAAAAGACTGAAGTTTGGGAAATGCTCTGCTATTTCAGTCCTGTTGACAAAAGTGCACGCATACTTTAAAATCCACTTGCATCTGAGGCACACGCTTTCTGGAGATTTTTAGATGAAGCACACAGCACTGGGATTTGAAATAATCGAAATGATTGATGGTTCTGAAACTTAATGCCTCTGAATCGGTGGACCTAAGATGATCAAACCAACGTGAACACTACGAGCATTTATGATTTTTATTTTCAAAAGAAAGAGAAATGGAAAGAAAGGAAAGGTTATTAAAACTGTGGACACACTTGCATTAGACAAGACGCTTCTGAACTTCAATTTTTGACGCTTATGTGATCCCTGACTCAGCAGTGACAGCACCTTTCACTGAGCGCCACTGTGTCCGGGCACCGTGCTGAGCACTTCATGTAGGTTCCTCCCAGTTTTTGTCTTTAACAACCATGTACAGGTGAGTGTTATTAACCCAGCAATGGATGAAGAAAATGGCTCAGAGAAGTTGAGCAACTTGTTTATGCGCATACGGTTTATAAGTAGCAGAGCTGGGATTTAATTCTAAGTCCCACTGATTGTGGTTTTTACTTCTTCACTCCTCTCTCTTCACTCTTCCCTCCATCTTTTAATTTCTAAGGAAATTAAGAGAAGAAAAAAATCCTATTCTTTTATATTTATCCTCATATTCACCATTGCTGTTATTCTTCCTTCCTTCCTACAGATCTGAGCTTTTCTGTGGCTTGTGTCCGCCCAGCCTGAAGAATTTCCTTTAGTGTTTCTTGTAGTGCAGACGTGTTGCTGACAAACTCAGCTTTCATTTACATGACAGTGTCTTTATTTCATCCTAATTTTTAAAGGATATATTTTGCTGCAGGTAAAATTGTGGTTTGACAGTGTTTATCTCTCTGCGTTCTGAAGATGTTATTTAATTGTCTTCTGACTACCACTGTTTTTCATAAGAAGTTGGCAAACCTTCATATCATCATTTCTCTCAATGTAATATGTCACTTTTTTTTTTTTTAGCTGTTTCAGGAAATTCATTTTTTTATTTTTTATATTCAGGAGTTTGAGTATGATTGTCCTAGTTGTGGGTTCTCTGTATTTATCCTGCATAGGGTTTTTTGAGCTTCTTAAATCTGTTTTTCATGAAATTTAGGAAATTTTACACCGTTACTTTTCTGCCTTGTTTTCAATCTCTCCTTCCTTCCTGGTACTCTGATCACACTTGTGCCACATCACACTGTTTGTTACTGTCCCATAGGCCACCAAGGCTCTATTAATTCTTTCAATTAGTGAGATTTTTTTTGTTTGTTTGTTTTTTTGAGATACAGTCTCACTCTATTGCCCGGGCTAGAGTGCCATGGCATCAGTCTCACTCACAGCAACCTCAAACTCCTGGGCTCAAGCAATCCTCCTGCCTCAGCCTCCCAAGTAGCTGGGACTACAGGCATGTGCCACCATGACCAGCTAATTTTATATGTATATATATATTTTAGTTGCCCAGCTAATTTCTTTCTATTTTTAGTGGAGATTGGGGTCTCATTCTTGCTCAGGCTGGTTTCGAACTCCTGACCTCAAGCGATCAGCCTGCCTCGGCCTCCCAGAGTGCTAGGATTACAGGTGTGAGCCAGCTTGCCTGGCCTGATTTTTTTTTAAATTTTTTTATTTCAGCATATTATGGGGGTACAAATGTTTAGATTATGTGTGTTGCCTTTCCACCCCCCTCCCCACCGGAGTCAGAGCTTCAAGTGTGTCTATCCCCCAGCTGGTGCGCATCCCACTCATTATGTGTGTATACACCCATTCCTTCCTCTCCCTCCCATCTGCCCGACGCCAGATAAATGTTATTCCTATATGTCCACTTAGGTGTTGATCAGTGAAACCAGTTTGCTGGTGAGTATATGTGGTGCTTATTTTTCCATTCTTGGGATACTTCACTTAGTAGAATGGGTTCCAGCTCTATCCAGGAAAACACAAGAGGTGCTATATCACCGTTGTTTCTTATAGCTGAATAGGACTCCATGGTATACATATACCACATTTTATTAATCCACTCATGTATTGATGGGCACCTGGGTTGTTTCCACATCTTTGCAATCATGAATTGTGCTGCTATAAACATTTGAGTACAGATGTCTTTTTTTATAGGATGTCTATTGTTCTTTTGGGTAAATGCAGGATCAAATGGTAGATTTACTTGTATTGCTTTAAGGTATCCCCATATTGCTTTCCACAGAGGTTGCACTAGCTTGCAGTCCCACCAGCAGTGTAGGAGTGTTCCTATCTCTCCACATCCATGCCAATTTATTATTTTGGGATTTTTTTGATAAAGGCCATTCTCACTGGAAATAAGTGATATCTCACTGTGGTTTTGATTTGCATTTCCCTGATGATTAGAGATGTTGAGCATTTTTTCATATGTTTGTTGACCATTATTCTGTCTTCTTTTGAAAAGTTTCTGTTCATGTCCTTTGCCCACTTTTTGATAGGGTTGTTTGATTTTTTCTTGCTGATTATCCTGAGTTCTAAATAGATTCTAGTTATCAGCCCTTTATCGAATGTGTAACATGTGAAAATAAAATAGTTGATCTCATTGAATTATTAGATTTGCTGTGTTTTAAAGGTCAGTGAGAATTTTTTTCTATTATCTCTTATTGTCTAGTCCATTCAGTGAATTTTTTGTTTCGGATATTGTACTTTTCAGTTATAGAATTTCTATTTAGTTTTCTTATGGCTTCCCCCATCCCCAAACAGACCCTAAGGAGATTCCCTATCTATTAATTCAGTAAGAACATATTTTCCTTTAAGTCTTTAAGTCTTTGAACATATTTATAACCCCTGATTTAAGGCCCTTGCCTGTTATTCAAACATCTGAGTCATCTCAATGCCTATTTCTACTGATGACTTTCTTCTTAATTATGTGTCACAGTTTCTTTTTTCTCCACATGTCTAATTTTTAAAAATTGTATGCTGGACATACATGGCTGATGATATATTTTAAGGTGGTTGAATTATGTTGTCTTCCTTTAAAGACTGTTCCAGTTTTGTACTGGCAATTAACTTCCTTGTGACCTTGAGTATCTCTACTTTGCTCTCAAAGCCATAGTAATTGTTCTCTGCTAGTCCTTGTGATGACTTGCCTTGTTCAAGGAAGCCCAGCCTTGACCAACTCATACAAACTTCCAGAGCCCCTCTCTTTGTGAAGGAGCTTCCTCCCCAGAACCCTGCCCTGCAAGTGGCAGCTGCTTCATCGGTCTCAAGGTCTAGCCTCTGTCTCCTTTCAGCAGGACCACCGTGTTTTGCTATAGCTTCATCTTCCTGTACCATGATCATGAAGCTGTCCCATACAGAGAGTACAACGAACACGGGGTTCACCTCATTTATATTCCTTCTTTTTCATGTTCCTATGCTGTGTATCGTCCAATGTTTAAAAATATTAATAATTGTCTTGCATGTTTTATTCAGTTTTATAGCAATTTATGGTGGGTGGACAAGCCCCAAACCAGGTACTCCATCATTGATAAAAGTAGCAGTGTCTTTCCTTTTTTTTCTCCTCCTTTGTCTCTGCTATAACATTTCTCCCCCAGTCCTCTTAGTTTTCTCTTCTATTCAAAATGGGTGATGTTGCCATAGACCTTGTATTTATCATTCTTTTCTACTTTCTAAGACATGGAGTGGTCTTATTTCTGTCTTCTAATGCCTCAATTGATGGCATTCCCACTACTCTGACTTATTTAACATTAATCAAATGAAAACATATCAAATTTTTATATGGCTAGATGCTGGTGAATAGTGGAGAGCCAAGATAAACCACAGTATTTGCCCTCAAAGAGCTCATGGGGAGTGGAAGTGAGACACAGGCATAATTAGAACTGGGTGAAATAATTGTTCTCATAGGAACAGGTAAAATTTATTATGGAGGAAAGTAACTGTGACAGGGACAGAATCAGGGCCCTCTTCATAGACATGGGAGTGTGGGAGAACAGGCTTGAAGGAGTGGCAGATGGTACACAGGAGACAGGGAAGGTGTCCCAGGCAGACAGTCTCATGTGCAAAAGCATGGAGCCATGACAAGGTGTATTAGGATGGAGTAGCCACAATTAGTCATTGGGTTTTACACTTTGTGTGGAAAATGATAAGTCATTAGATTAGAAAGGTAGATTTAACGTCATTTTGAAGGACAGTTACACAAAGCCCTAAGTACAATCATATAAATATTAATATGAAGACTCTTCTCTTTCTGCTTTAATAGTATGTTCCAGATTAACCAGAATCTCTCTATCCCATGCTGGTTTGTTTAAAAGAAGAATCTGCTGGTCTTACCTCAGTATTAAAACTTGTCAGGTGTAAACTGGATATTTACGTGAAAAAAGCTGTATTTTGACCCTCACTTCAAACCATACAAAAATATTAATCCAGATAGATTTCAGACCTAAGTGTGAAAGGCAACATAATAAAGCTTTTAGAGAAAAACAGGGAGAAAATATCTATGACCTTGCAGTAGGTAAAGGTTCCTTAAACAGGGCACAAAACATGCTGCACATGAAAGTAAAACAATTGCTAAATTGGAGTGTATTGAGATTGAAAATGTCCGTCCATCAAAAGGCACAATCAGGTGAAAAGGCAGCCCCCCAAATATGTATGTTCATGAAACACTCATATCTAAAATATACTTAAAACTCCTATACATCAATATGAAAGAGAAATAAAATCTAATAGAAAAATGAGCAAAACACTTGAATAGATAATTCACAAAAGAGAGTATTCAAACAACCAATAAATAAATGCAAAAATGACACATTTCACTAGCCATCCAGGATACACGGATGAAAACCACAGTGCAATACCATGTACACACCATCCAGATGGCTAAAATGGAAAAGACAGAAAATGCCAAGAGCTTCTAAACACATGGGTCAACTGGAACACTGCTAGTTAGAATGTAAATTGATATAACCACTTTGGAAAACTGTTGGACAATAAAGCTGAATTTACATACATCCCACGACACAGAAGTTCCACTCCTGGAAATATACTCAAGAGAAATCCATATGTGTGATCATCAAAGGTATGTACTGAAGTGTTTATAAGAGCACACTTTGTAGTAGCCAAAAAGTAGAAACTACTCAAATGCCCAACCACAGTGGCACAGGTAAGTTAATGGTGGTATAGTCACACAATGGAATACTATGCATTGGTAGGAATAATAATCTACAGTTATATGCAAGACTATGAATGAATCTCACAAGCATAAGGATTGAAAGAAGGCGCCACACACAAAAAAGTATATGCTGTTTGATCCATTTTCTATAGAACACAAAACAGGCAAAAGTAATCTATGCTGTTGAAAGCAAAGACAGTGGTTACCTTAGGGGGAGTGGTTAAAAGGAAACATAAGGCCAGGGGGTGGGGGTGGGGCTGAGGGTGGAGTGGGCTTCCATGGTGTTGGTTATGGCCAATTTTTTGATCTGGGTGCTGCTTAGGCAGGTGTGTTCAGTTTGTAATAATTTATTAAGCCGTATACTTATGATTCGGGTATATACATATGGATATATCATATCCACATCTATCTGTGTATCTATAATATATCTATCCATCTATAATAATTTTAAAAAATTGGTTAGTGGCAGAGCTGGCAAAAATTAGTCCCTTTGTTACTGCTGATTGAATTGAGCTGAATGAGAATTTTACGGTTATGATAGCTCTTCTGTCTTGAGTGAATGATCCAGTTTAGATTTCCTACAGCCCCGTAAGTGCCATTTTAAGGACCAAGAGTGGCTTACAGTGAGTTTGGCATCAGTCCCAGCTTCTCTGTTCAAGTGGAAGGTGTAATCTGAATTGCCAGCAAGCACACCTTGGAAACAAGATTGTTCTTTGGCTAAGACCAATGAGCGTCAGAGCTGCTCAGCTCTGCACGGGGCTTACCAGATGCACACAGACTTAGCTGTCGTGTGGCAGCTCTCTTGAACTGGCTCACATCTCCCCTCTCTTAATGTTTTTAACTCTAAAAGGGGCCAAAGCTCCGCTCAAGAACCCCAGAGAAGTCAGCTTTAGCTGCTGCCCCTCCTGGAGTCCTAGCGTTTTTTCCTTCTGCATATGCCTCTACTAAATCATGTGGATTTAGTGTCACTTCACTTCTTTGGTGCTTTGTTTTTTCGCCTTTTAAGGCTCAGTTTATATACTACCTCTTGGATGAAGCCTCCTCTTAATAAACCCACACCCACCCAAGTGTAGCCCTCTTTCTGTATGTTCTCATTTCACTTTGCGTAAATATCCATTTCAGCCCTTACGATTATTATCTGCAAATTTTTATCAGTACATCCATGTCTTCCCTACATTGTCAGCATTGGGAGGGCTGAACTAGAATCTTTTTGCTTCTGTGTTCTTGGTTATAACCTTGGCCTTGACCTCAATAAATTTTTGTAAACACCAGGGGCATGAAACTTGTCTGTGTTGTTCGTAACGGATATATCTCCAACACCTGGTGCAGTGCGTGGCATAGAGTAGGTGCTCAATAATGAGTTGCTGAATGCATGTAACCAAGCCTTGAAAGAGGAGAGATACCCATCATTCGCTGTGCACTGAGTCAGATTTTTGCGAAGTGTGGTTTTATTGCATATAACTCAATCAGCAAGTCTATTTGGAAAGTGCTGTATTCTATACTCCTTTCTTGGAGACCAGCTGCACATGTTCACACACTAAACCCTTGGAGAAGTCCTCCAATAAAGGACTTGGCATTTCTCAAAATTTTTAATTCAATAAACTTTTTATCATATAGTACCTATTGTAATCCTGAAGAATTATTATTCCACAGAACACAATTTGGGGAACGTGTCCCTAAATTTACTTAGATTTGCTGATGATTTACATTAAGGCATCTTTGCAGTGCCACTGTTTTGGTTTTACAGACTGTACTATGCACAGTTGTAGGGGACATCATTCATGGTGCAAGCTCCACTACGATCAGTGGTAGTCCTGATTTTCCATATATTCTGTTTTGCAAGTAAATTGCAATTCTTCTGAGGGCAAGGAAGTTATTTCCCATCTCCTCCTTCTACTCCTAGTAGTAAGAAGAGCTTTCTTTGTACAATGTGGAAGCTCCCTTTGAACTTATTTTAAAATATGATGGTTTCTCCAGTACACTAGAGCAGGTCAAATTGTGATGGGAATGTTTTTCTCTTCTTTGTACCTCTCTTATCTATTTCTCCCTCCTCTCCACTGCATGAATCCTCCCATGACACTGCTATGATCTGAATGTTTGTGTCCCCCTGCCTCAGCTCATATGTTGAAATCCTAACGCCCAAGGCAATGGTATTAGAAGGTAGGGCCCATGGCAGGTGGTTAGGTCATGCAAGGGCAGCCCTCACGAATGGGATTAATGTCTTTATAAAAGAGACCCCAGAGAGATCCCTTGCCTTTCCCCTATGTGAGAGAAGATGGCCCTCTCTGAGGAATGGGCCTTCCCACACACTGCATTTGACAGTGCCTTGATCTTGGACTTTCCAGACTCCTGAACAGTAAGAAACAAATTTCTGTTGCTTATAGGCCACCTAGTTTATGCCATTTTGTTATAGCAGCCCAAATGGACTAAGACAGATATATTTTCCCTTCCACCACCATCAAAAATATTTTGCATCAGCCATTTACATTTTAGTCTGAATCAACTCATCTCTCCTAGAGACATTTGTACCTTAAGCTTTATCGCCTATTATGCAAAGAAACTTCTGGTAAACTTACCCCTGGCACTGGTGAGTCAGGAAGGGCCACATGTGGGGAAGTCCCATTTGCCAATCACAAGCTAATTGCCAGTTGCACCTGTGATTAGGCCTAACCCTGCAGAGGACATATGTCATGTTTGCAAGTCTGTTCCCCTTTACCATTCTTCTGTTAGCATGCCCTGACCTTCCTTCCCCCACGTTCAGCCCATGAGCTTGGATAGAGCTCCGTACCTCGTCATGGCTGCAGCACAACATCAAGGCCAGTCGGCAAATAAGATGCTTCTGGTCACAGCAATCAGTTCAGGGATGAGGCTTGATTTAATCAAAGCCCACAGAAAACAAAATCAAAGCTAATGAGATTGATGAGGTTTTTACTGAGGATGCTAGGAGAGTCACAGGCCTCTAGCATGAAAGCAGAGTGGATATAGGGTCTAGACCAATAGGTACCATCTTGGCCTATGGTTCCACCAAAGGAAGCCCACACACAGCCAAGACTCAGCTGAAAGAGAGAGAAACTGAGTCCCCTTGACACATTACCCTCCCCCTTTTCCTACTTCAGTAACAAAGCTTGATCAGAATATTTAAGACAGTGCTTTCCAAACAGCGGGTTATGACCCATTGTTGAGTTGTGAAAATAAATTCAATGGTCATCACCAGCATTAAAAACTGAAGTAGAAAGGAAAAGAATAAATGGGTTACAGTGAAATATATTTGCTATTGGGGGTCAAAAACTATTTCAAAGCCACTGCCAGTAAGTGATAAATTTTGGTAACGTCTTCCTTTATATAAAGCAATTATTAAAAAAAAATCCTGAAGTGACTTAAAAAATAGTAAGTAGTGTATTTGCCATTTAGTACAAAAGAAAGAACCAAGCAGCATGTGCAGCCGGCCTTACCTCCAGTCTTCTTAGTGGGGTTTGCCTAATCATTTCCTTTGTGCTTAAGCAGGTATGAGATGGATTTTCTGTCAGTTGCAAGCAGAAGAAATCTACCTGAAACATTAACCAAAGAGGTGCTCCTGGCGCTTTGCAGGATTTATGATTCCCCTGACTACTTGGCTGAGGGACGCATTCAGTTCACCATTGTCAAAAATGTAGAAGAAAGAAAAGGAAAAAATTGGAAAGGTCTAGCCAACTTCAGAATGCAAGTGATACGTCTGGTGAAGATATAGGGATGGCTGGGCTTTCCTTTGGGTCTACAAATAAGTCAGCCCGGATGCTACTTGGAGGAGCAGTATCGTTTCCTTAGAACGTTCCAGAAAAAACCCAATGAACACGCGCACATCAATACACACATGCTCACATGTCCAGGCAATGTATCCGAGAAGGCTGTGAGAGGGAAAGGGTGTCTCTGACATCCTCATACGGCGTGTGGTCTCTGGCCAAGTGGCTTTAGTCACAGAAAAGTGTGGTCATTTGTCCTGCAATCTACCTCGGCCACACCTGGAGGCTATTACAGACTGAAGTCCTCCACATGGTCAGGGTGGCTGCCCCTCAAACCTCTCCTAAGGAAGGGTCACCACCAACCTCGTGAGAGTGCCAAGAGTCCTCTGAGGCTTCTCTGTGTCCTCGTGTATTCATTCCATCCTCAAGTTCAAATACTGGGGTGGATTCTTATGGACGAGGTAATGGACATCTTTTCATCCCACGACAGTCCCTGGCTATCCCTCAAGACGATGCTACATTCAGAAGCGTCTACATGCCCAGAAGAAGGGGGTTTCTGGAAGAAATACAAACACATGGAAAACCAGGGTGACATTTTCTATTTTCTTTCCTATATGGTGAGCGGGGAGTGGGGGGCAGGAAAAGGGGCCATTATTCCAGGGTTCCTCACCGAAGACTTCGTAACATCCCTTCTTCAAGACAAGGGTTCAAAGCAGGAAGGAGTGAAGGGCCTTGTGAGATGGTTGGCAGGGAGCCACACAATCCTTCTCCAAGTCTAAGCAGTAACCCAGCAGGGCCTGAGTGCCACAGCCCTGTTCTGTAGTTGTTTTATTATGTATTTTCATTGGTTATTTTCCCCTCTATCCCCTGCTGATGGAGGGTACTTAACTCTTTATGGGTCTGTTTTAAGGCGATGGTTATTTTTTTTGGGGGGGGAGTCACAGACAAGGCTTTATTGGGCTTATGTTAGAACATAAGGGAGGCAGCACAAAGGAAAGGCCCTCAGGCTGACTGTAGGAGGGGGGTTCGGGGAGAGTTTTATTTATTTATTTATTTTTATTTTAGTGTATTATGGGGGTACAAGTGTTAAGGTTACAAATATTGCCCATGCCCCCCTCCCCCCTCGAGTAAGAGCTTCAAGCGTGACCATCCCCCAAACGTTGCACATCTCACTCATTGTGTTTGTATATACCCATCCCCTCCTCCCCCCTCCCACCTGCCCAACACCCGATAAATGTTATTCCTATATGTCCACTTAGGTGTTGATCCGTTAATACCAATTTGCTGGTGAGTACATGTGGTGCTGGTTTTTCCATTCTTGAGATACTTCACTTAGTAGAATGGGTTCCAGCTCTATCCAGGAAAATACCAGAGGTGCTATACCATCATTGTTTCTTAGAGCCGAATAGTACTCCATGGTATACATATATCACACTTTATTAATCCACTCATGAATTGATGGGCACTTGGGTTGTTTCCACATCTTTGCAATTGTGAATTGTGCTGCTATGAACATTCGGGTGCAGGTGTCTTTTTCATAAAGTGACTTTTGATCTTTTGGGTAGATGCCCAGTAGTGGGATTGCTGGATCAAATGGTAGACTCATTTGTATCGCTTTAAGGTGTCTCCATATTGCTTTCCACAGAGGCTGAACTAGTTTGCAGTCCCACCAGCAGTGTAGGAGTGTTCCCCTCTCTCTGCATCCACGCCAGCATTTGCATTTGCGATGTTTTTGATCTCCTGCCTGGATTCTAAGTGATGAGGGGTGAGTGGGTCACTAACAGCCGCCCGGGGATGGAGGGCAGGTGGGCGGAGCTTCTGGTGGCCCCTTTGGAGCCTGGCCGGTGCACAGGTCTCAGTCATCCCACCTGACTTCTCAAACACTCGCTGGCTCCCCACTGCCTCAGGGGCTAACCTGAGGCCTCAGTATGGTGCTAAGGTTCCCAGGACCTGGCCCCACCTCTCTCTCTGGCCACGTGACTCTGCTATTCCCGCCTCCTCCCGTGCTCCAGCCCCTCCGTGCTCCCCCAGCTTCTCAAGGCAGCCGGGAGTGCTCCCTGCTCGGGGCTGAGCCTGTGCGGGTCCCTGTGCCTGGAGCAGCCCCTGTCCGCATGAGACCAGTCTGCCGTTACGTGGCCTCATGCCTCCTCGCCCTTGGCCTTCACGGCCCTTGGTCTCAGTTGGGTTCACCCAGAAGCAGAACCAAGGCCAGGATTTGGGCGGGACCCAGCAGGTGCGGGAGGGGCAGAGCTTGGAGGCGGGGAGACGGGAAGGACCATAAGTCGTGTGTCAGTGCGCGGGAGCAGTGGGGCCAGGCCCCGGCACCTTCTTAGACGTTTTAGAACAGGGTCGGGGCCGCCTGCCTGTTTTTGCAAAGAAATTTTTTTTTTTTTTTTAGGGAAAAATCAATATTTTATTTTTGCTCATCAGTGAAAAAAAATTCTGAAGACATATAATTCCAAACACAGAGTTTACCTTCACTTGCTTTTGGAATCTTTTTCAAATCCACAGAAAAATTAAAAGAACAATATGATAAAAATTTTATACCCTTTATCTTTATTCACCAATTGTTAACATTTTGCCTCATTTGTTCACTATGTCTCTTATGAGCCATTTGATAGTAAGTTGTAGCCATTATGATCTTCATCCTTATATTCTTCAGCCTTCCACTCATGTGTCCTCCATAACAGTACAATTACCATACCTAAGAAAACTGACAGTAATTCTGCAATATTATCTGCTAATTATACAGTCCATATTAAAATTTGCAAAGAAAATTGCATTAGAACACAGCCATGCTCATTCGCTTATGTACTGTCTGAAGTGTTAATATGTAGTTGTGACTAAAAGCATACGGCTTGTGAAGCCTGAAATACCTACTGTCTTTATCTACATTTACTATCTGGCCCTTTAAGGAAAGGTTTGCTGGACCTGTTCTAGAACAAGTCTCAGAATTGTCCTACCGGCGAGGCAAGGAAGGTAGGGGACTATTCGGTGACTCCTCCTTCCATCAGCTGCAAGTTCCTCCCGCTATCCTCGCCCAGCACTCCTGGAGAGTGATCAGCAATAGATTGGACACCAATCTATTGGAGGCTGAGGTGGGAGGATCTCTTGAGGTCAGGAGTTCGAGACCAGCCTGAGCAAGAGCAATACCCCGTCTCTACTGAAAATAGAAAAATTAGCTGGGTGTGGTGGTGTGTGCCTATAGTCCCAGCTACTCAGGAGGCTGAGGCAGGAGGATCCCTTGAGCCTAGGAATTTGAGGCTGCAGTGAGCTACAGTGACACCACAGCACTCTACCCAGGGTGACAGAGGGAGACTCTGTCTCAAACAAACAAAAAATAAATGTAGGCTAGGTCAGGGGTGGGAGGTCGGTCATAGTGGGTCTTGCTTGTGAGACAGCACTGGGTGTTTATCTGAGCAATAAAAGTAGTACTTCAGGACAGACTCGCCCTTAGCTTACTTTTCCAGCAGATCTGGCATTCTGTGACACGCCAGTTGGACAGGTAGGTGTGTACAGTACCGAGGCCCTGCAGCAAATTCATGCATCTTGGTGACTCTGAAAATTCCTGATTTGCACTGAGTTTCTGTAAATGGCAAAACGAGCCCTACAAGAAGGGAGTTATGCCAACTTGGCAAATAGCATCTTACATTTATTGGGTGCTCATTCCCCATCCCTTCCTCCAAATGCTAACAATAATAATACTAGTATTAGTGATAATATTAGTGTAACAGTGATAGGTAACTCTTATCTAGCATTTACTATGTGCCAGGCATTGTCCAAACACTTTATACGAATTATGCTGTGCTCACAGCCAGGTGGTAGATATTACTGTTATCATGATTTTACTACCGGGGAAATGAATTCACCGAGAACTTTGCCCCCAAGGTCACACAGCTTGTTAATACTGGAGCCAGGATTCAGAGCTAGGGCGTCTAAGGGCAGATGCGTGGACTTGACCGCCATAGATAACTGTGCACGCTTGCCTTGGAGAGCTGGGGGAGAAATCACACCTAGAGGCCTTGATTTAAATTCTCTGAATTGTTTGTGCCCTTTAGCGTCCCTGAAATCCTTAAGTCTATAACTTCTGGGTATAAAAGTTCTCATGAAACACTTCTCCTCGGGGAGGATTTTCCCTGCAATTGCACTTTCCTGCCAATATGAGGGTGATTGGCAGGTAACCTGGGATCACTAGTGTTAGGAACAAAGTCGTGGGTGGGGGGTAGAGTTATCACAAGTCACTGTTATCATCAGGGAGCGGCCTGTGGGGCAGCCCAACACTTGTCCTTCTCAGCCTCCACTGGCTCCAGGTATCTTAATTCCAGGGCATTTTCAGGGAGTTCCTGTCTCAGTTTGGATTACTCTAGAAGTGACTTTGAGCCCAAGATTTAAGTGCAAGTAGTCCATTTGGGAGGTGCTGAGGACAATAGTGAGGTTGCAGAGAAGTGATACAGGGAGGAGAAGGTGGCCAATAAAAGGTGCATCGTTAATCAGGTAGCACAGTGGAGGGGCTGGAGCTCAGCCCTGGAAGGAAACATGGAGAAACAGTGGAGAACACAGGACTCAGAATCATCTCACCCGGGGGAGCGAGGGCTGGAATGTTCATGTGCCAACTCCCAGGACTCACTGGTCGGGGGCTTCCTCCTGGGTTAATTCTCCAGCACTGCTGGGCTGCTCTGCACAGGCCGTGCAGCCTCGGGCAGACCCAGAAAAACTCCTCGGAGATGCAGAGATACGGATCCTGACAGTTGGAAACCTGCCAGGAAATAGCTGCGGGCATCTGAGTTTCCAGCAGCACCTGTGGGACCCCGAAGCTACAGCTGAAGACGAGCAAGCAGTATTTGGGTGGTTTGGAGACGGACAGACCTGGGTTTTCATCTAGGTTCCACCACTTGAACACTTTGACCTTGAGCAAGTTGTTTAATTTCTCTAAACCTCAGTTCTCCCTTTTACACAATGGAGGTGAAAAGAGTTGTGACTTCTCGGAGTGCAGTGTGGACAATGAATGAGGTCATGCACAGAGCTCCCGGGCCTGCCTAAAACATGCAACTTCTTATTACATTATGATTATTATCATTATTACTTAAAGTGACAGGTCCAAGTGGAGGGAGAGGGCCTTCGGAAGGAAATGCTGGTCTCTGTGGTGCTTAGAGCAACTCAGCGCTCGCCAAACAATTCAGAGCTGTCAAAAGAACTCAGACTGCGTGAGGCTTTCACAAGCATTTTCTTCTTTTTCCTCCCCTGAAAGGTCAAACATATGCTTCGAGTGGGACGTTTCCTTCAATCACTTTCAAAATAACAATTTGTCAGAACATTTGTATTAACCTTGAAACTTGTCCAATCTGCCGAGGAATAATAGGCTACAGTGATATGTATGATAATAAAGTCCCAAACAAACCTGGCCAACAAACGACACATGGACTCTCTCTTTGCACATAATTAAATGTTGTTCTAAATGCCGACTGTGATCGTGCGCAGAGCTGGACCCCCGAGGTGGAGCGTTGCTGCGGCAAACTGCCAAAGGAGGGTGGACCCTCTGCTTTAATAGAGAGGTCACCGCAACGGTTCCCTCCTTCGCTGGGACTCCTGGCTTTGAAGCCATCAGGTGTGGACCAGCATGTGGGAGGGCGAGGGGCCTGGGAGCTGAAGGTGCAGATTAGAAAGGCCACCTGCAGGGAGATATTCCACAGGTGAAAATTCCTCTGGGCCCAATTAATCAGGTTCAAGAGGATGGTTGCCTTGGACTGGGGGTCTGGGAACAGATTTGCATGTGGAAGGCTGACGGGAGACACTCGTGTAAGGCACTTCTTGTAGGGAAGGCAGGACCAGGCAAAAGGGGAAACTGATCCTCCCTATGGCTACAACTGAGGTCTCAGCCGATCGTGTGGGGAGCTCTGGGGCTGAGACAGCCATTCGGAGGTGTCCCAAATTGAGGCAAGGCAGCAAGAACCAATCTTTTAAAAGACCATTTTTTTCCCTTCACATTTTGTGGTTATATTTTGCCAAAGTGGGAGGATGGAACGTATTTTATTTAACAGCTTTTAGCTTGATTTATAACTTGTAGATATCCAGACATATGGTATGTGGGCCTCTATTTGCAGTCCTGCCCTGGGCCCTGCAAATGCTGGGTGCACATCTAGGAGGTGTTCGATCTCAGAAGCTTCTCGTCCACATTGGTGAGGGGTGGCATGCAGTCAGCACGAGCAAGGAAGGCAGCCTCTGCTCTTCTCTGGCTACGCTGTTTTGTCTACCAGAGGTAGGCACTGTTATTATCGCCCCTCTTTCCTGGATGGGGAAATTGAAGATCAGAGAGCTTGATTCGCTTGTTCAAGTCACACAGCTAATAAGTGGTAGAGCAAGGATTGAACTTAGACTGAACCCAGAGCCTGCACATTGTATGGCCCTGTATCCAAGGCCAAGCAGGAACCTGGTCACTCTAGAAGATGCCTGCAATGGGTCCACCTCTCTACTTGCTGAAATCCCCTTAGAATTTTAAGGCCTGTGCAAATGTCACCTCCTCCATGAAGCCTTCCTTGATTTTCTTCAGTCATAAGTCTTTCTTCACATTGCTTATATCTTTCTCAGACACACACTTATATACCCTGATTAACATTAATTATATATACTGATTAATATTAAAATTACTTTATATGTATCTTATCTCCCTCCAGGACTTGAATATAAGTTCTTTGATGCCAGGGAGCCTGCCATATCCATCTCTGCATCCCATTATATTAGTTTTTCTTGCTATGTAACAAATTCCCAGAATCTTTTCAGTTTAAAACAACAAGTTGTTATCTCACCGTTTCTGTGGGTCAGAAGTCTGGGCTCAGGGTTCTCTTCTAAAATCACTGGTTGTTAACTAAATTCATTTCCTTGCAATGGTGCCACCGAGGTTCCCATGTTCCTGCCGGTTGCTGGCCAGGAACTGCTTTTGGCTCCTAGAGGGGCCTGGAGTTCGTAGCTCCCATAGGCAGTTTGCAACATGCATGTTTGATTCATTCCAGAAGAGCTGGAGTGCATCTCTCTGACTTCCTTTTCCAAAACCAGCTAACGAAAATCTGATTTTAAAGCAATCACGTGGTTAGGTAAAGTCCCCTGGATAATTCCCTTTCTGCCATAAAAGGTAACTGTCACAGGCATGGCATAATCATGTTCACAGGTTCAACTCACACTCAAAGGGAGAAGGATTTTACAGGGGTGAGGGGCCTTGGGGAGCATAGAATACTCATTCCATCCCCTCTGCCACCTGAGAGGTGTCCCGTGAAAGTCTGCAACGTACTGAATGAGTCCTCACTTGATCTTCCTATATAATCGCATGCGCAGGGGAGCAAAGAAGAGCCCAAGATGCCCACATCTTTGGCTTGGAGACAAAAGAAGGAACTTATATCAAACAGGGAAGGAGTCACTTTAGTCACTCTTACTCCTTTAATACAATATTTTCCAAAATGAGTACACTTCTGAGGGGACACAAGATGATTTTAAGTGATGTATAGGCATGATAATAAATAATATCGAAGTACAGAGCAAGAAATGCATTCCCTTGGTGATTTTTTTCCCAGTACTTACTACATGGAGAAGAAGGTCTCAGTTTGGCACCAGTATGTCTTTAACACCTCCTACACTTGTGAATCTCTCTTTATAACAAAGAGAAGGCAGGGCTCAGACTCAGAGACTTAAAGAGGCAACAATATTAAGGTGGCGCTGAGCAGCATTTTTGTTTGTATTGTGCCAATTTTTTTTTTTTTTGAGACAGAGTCTCGCTTTGTTGTCCAGGCTAGAGTGAGTGCCGTGGCGTCAGCCTAGCTCACAGCAACCTCACACTCCTGGGCTCCAGTGATCCTTCTGCCTCAGCCTCCCGAGTAGCTGGGACTACAGGCATGCGCCACCATGCCCGGCTAATTTTTTATATACATATCAGTTGGCCAATTAATTTCTTTCTATTTATAGTAGAGACGGGGTCTCGCTCTTGCTCAGGCTGGTTTTGAACTCCTGACCTTGAGCAATCCGCCCACCTCGGCCTCCCAGAGAGCTAGGATTACAGGTGTGAGCCACCGCGCCCGGCCTGTATTGTGCCAATTTTTAGTTCTTTTTTAACTATGGCAAATGATACCAGCTTTTACTCATGGTACTGATGAAACAGTTGCTTGTTAAACTTTTATTTAAGAAAAAAACCTCAGTATCGATTTAAATAAAATTATTATATAAAGAATAGCTTGGGTGGTTCATGGACATGGCGAAAGTCACTGATGCAGGATGTGAATGATGGCGGTCGGGAAAGAGTGCTCTAATCCAAGGGTACCACGTGCTACGGCATCTGGCCTGGGGCTGAACATGCAGGTGGGAGTTAAAGGAGGCTCTGTTCTTGGCACTTGGAAAGGGACTGAAGGAGGCCTTGTGCACAGCCCAAGAGCTGGGAGCTGGGTGCTTGGCTTCTTGTCCTGGCGTGGCCATTTACCAGCCATGTGACTTTGAGCCTTCACTTCCCTTTCTGGACTTCTGGGATCCCCACTACAAAATGAGGAGTTGGGACTGGGTGATCTCTAGTGTTCCTTTCAACCCTGACCTTCTATGATTCTGTGAATGAGGCAGGCCACTGTATAGAAAGCCTCAGTCATTTTGGCCCACGTTTTAATATGTTGCTATGAAAAAAAATGTCTTCATAGCTGATCATATAAAGCAGGATTTCTCAAACATTATTGACACTGGGGGCCGGGCAATTCTTTAAGGGCTGTGCTGTTCACTGTAGGATGTTTAGCTGCAGTCCTGGACTCTACCCACAAGATGCCAGCAGTATCTCCCCAGTTGTGATGACCAAATATGTCTCCAGACATTGCCAGATATCCCCTGGTGGGTAAAATTGCCCTGGTGGGGAATCACTGATTTAGGGAAAACTCATCTGTTTTTGTGTGAAATCTGTTCCATTGGTTCTAATTATATAGTCTTACTCAAACTGCACTTGGCAGCACTCTTAGGCTGCAAATGGACTTCCATGGAGCAATGGGAGACACTAGACCACTGAATTGATTGATTGATTCACTGATTAATTCACTCACTAATCATTTATTGAGCATAAACATACTGAACACCAGTCATACAATGGTGAAAAAGAACTCACAGTTGGCCACCATTGATTTATGCATCATTTCTTACAAAATATATTAATATCTATGACTTATGTGCCTATTCTACATCTAACAAATATTTCTAGTATGTCTAATTTTTGTCAAACCTTCTGCTAAAGCACAGAAGCAATGAACAAAACAGACACGCCACCTGCCCTTAAGGAGGTTCCAGTGTGCCAGGCATTGTGCTAGACATTGTCAGGCACTCGGCTCTGCTGGGTGAGTGTGAATAGGATGGATTAGAGGCTGCTCCAAGCAGGCTCTGCCTGAGCAAAGACAATGGGGTCCACACCTAACTGAGTCTTTTGGGAGACAAGAAGTGGGAGAGATTCCTTCTGGCTGGGAAGGTCACACAAACCTTTGCAAATGCATTTGAACTGGATAGTTAAGGACAACAGGTTAATGAGGGGAGGGGTGGGAGAAGGGGCTCGAGTCCAGGCCCCTCTATCTGGCACCAAAGCCCGTTGGGCTTGTCTACCCTCCCAGCCAGATACTAAAGGGTATTAGCAAATTTCTCAGAGGGAAACATAGAAGTTATAGATGCATGAGGGCAAAGCTGTGGAATCAACCTAAGTGCCCTTCGATTTACGAGTGGATAAAGAAAATGTGGTGTATGTACAGCATGGAGTACTACTCAGCCATAGAAGGAATGAAGTAATGTCATTTGCAGCGACTTGGATGGAACTGGAGGCCATTATCCAAAGTGAAGTATCACAGGAATGGAAAACCAAACACCGCATGGTCTCACTGAGAAGTAGGAGCTAACAGGTGGGTACACAGGGGTACAAAGGGCATCAGAAACCAAGAGGGGGGACAAGCGGGAGGGTGGGCGTGGGATAAAAAGTGTCTGTTGGGTACAATGAACACTATCCTGGTGATGGGCTCACCCAAAGCCCTGACTTAAGCATTATATGAGATATCCGTGAAACAAAAATACTTGTACCCCCTTAATTAATATTTTGAAAAGAAATAAATAAAAGTAAAAAATAAGATAAAGAGGTGGGAGGGAATCACAGTAGCTGAACATCTACACCCAATCATCAGTAAGAGGGTGCATCACGATGGACACATGACCCTTTCTGGTTTCAGGGTTCTAGGATCCCCAGAGAATCCAGTTCCCATGGGCAGAGCTGCTGCAGCCGAGGTAGGAGAACACGGTGCCCACAGCAGAAAAGCTGAGCACAATTCGAAAGAAGAAAAATGTAGTGGCCAAATTCAAAGCGAGCTGCATGGACATAGCATTCCCTTGTTTCAGTATTTAGACCTTTGAATCCTAATGAGAAGTGCCGTCAGGTAATGGCTCCCTCTTAATGAAACCTATTAAAGTAACTTTTTTCTGGTTCTTGCCTTTAGTCTTGATTTTCTCCTGAAATTCACTTGCAAAACGAATCCAAATCTCAAAGACTTCACTCCTTCCTGGAGACAGAAATCTCTGCAGGAACCTCACTAGCCTCACAATCGTTTTACATGTTTGGCTAAGGAGCAGGGAATATTTTCCGTACGTGTTGCAATAACCTCAGCATGTGTTTCCATGACATGCTTTCATCTCTATTTGCTGCCCCTCCCCCTGTGATTTGTGATTTGCTCATAAATAATACAAAATCTGAGAGCAAATGGAGGAATTTTATCTTGTTCCATCAAAGAATTTCTGTTGAAGAGAGGACTTTTTTTTTTTCTAATGGTCTTTAAATATCTTGAAAGCCTAGTTGTGTCTAGCCACAAATGCCTTAATGTTGAAAAAAATTACCCAAGAACTCTATTAGAGTGTAGGTCTTAAAAATGTAATAAGGTAGAACATTTGGCATAGATAGTATTATAAGTGTATTATTACAAATTGTCAACTTTTCAATCTTTGAGAATTGAACCTTTGGGAGACTTATTGTATTTACCTTGATGGGATCCAAATAACAATAAAAACCAAGGCTGATGCAGAGTTCTTTGGGGGAAAAAAACCAAAGCAATTAGTCAAAGTAGGTGTGTTTGTGTCTCCACTAGATTATGGGCTTGCTGAGGTCAGGGGGAGGGGCATTGTGTCTCTCGTGGCACCAGACATGGTCCCTTGTATAATGGGGTGATGGAGCTGACTTGTGCTTGTTTTTACAAGCTTCAAGGATTCCACAAGCCATTGGCAAAATATGTGGTAGCTTGGAATAAACCATACTAGGAAATTGTTGAACACTACAAACCTAGGTTTGTGTGTGTGTATGTGTTTACATGTATGCCTTGTCTTATTTTGAGAGCTGGTCGACCAACACACTGTTGCATAAAATCCAGTACCCAGGAACTGTTTGATTATCTAGAATTTAGGACTTCCATCTTAGGAAAATAACAACAACAACAACAACAAAATCTTAAACTAATGCTTTATGATCAATGAGTTGGACTTTTTCTCTTTGTTGCCTGAAACTCACTCTGGACTCCATTTCTCCCTCGATACAGTTATTTCACAATATGTGTGGAAAGACCAGGGTAGAGAATTATCCCAGTTTTCCAAACATAAAAAAGAATCTCATTATATAGTCTGCATCTACACAAAGAAAGCATTTCCAACTTTACTGTGTCTTATACTCTTTCCACACTGCCTTTTCTCTTTAAAATTAATACTCTGATATCCATTTTGGAATGCTGCAGCGCACAAGGCACTTTGCCAGAGACCGAGGGATGCTCAACATGACTGAGAGCTAGTCCCTGCAGTCGGATATTTCTCTGCCGGTAGGAGGAGGAAGAGACAGTGTATAAGAGTGTCTGGGTGTGGCCACTCTGTCTTGTTACTGTGATGAGTGGAGCCATATCCATAGGAAGTGATAGGTCAGAGCCAGCATCACAAATTAGGGCTAAAACAAAAACATGAGACAAGCTATAAAGTCAAGTAAGATGTAGATCAAGGAAAGACCAATGCAAGAGGCAATCTGGTAGGGGAAGTTGCGGATCTGGGCCCAGGTAACTCCAGGACTGAAGTCTGGGCAATGTGGTAATTCTGGAATTGAGTTCTGGCATGGGAATGGCTATTTTCCAGTTCTGGTGACTGTGGTCATGGGTGTACTGGGACCATGGAAAGGGACTTTAGCAAAACCTATGACTGCAGGGAGCTTGCAGATGGTTTGAAGAGCCAGTAAACATTCAGGAAAATGGAGCTCATGATGAAATCAGAAGAAGCAAGTGTTACCTAAATGGCAGAGATTGAAGTTCAGCACGTCTCTGGATGGAGAGGTGATCATGAATGATTTCAAGGATGAGGTAGGATTTTAAATGATCCCCAAAAGAGGGGTAGGAAGAGGCAGGCATTCTGGGTGGGTGAAAACAGCTTGACTAAGCACAGATGGGAGGAATGCAGAATGCGATGTTGGCAGATGAGGGAGGTACTGGACTGACTGGAGTACAAGATTTACCGTGACCATATTGGAGTAGTTAGAGGTTTTGGTTAATACAGTCACCAAAGCACTGATTTTTATTTAGAGTTCAAATGCCATAACATTTTTTTCTTTTTTTTTCTTCTTTAACCAAGTTGTGATTTGATAAAATGCCATAACATTTTTAATGTTAAAAGAATACAAAAACATATACCTGAGAATGAAACTGGATTAAACAAAACTGTATTTTTTAAATATCATTAAATTACACACTTCATAGTGATCATCATTCTTTTGCACACTCAACACAATCTAAAGACTAATTTGGGGAATGAGAAGGTACCAAGACACACCACGTGTGGTTTTTGCCTTCAAAGGGCTGGGGAGACAGGACTGACACGTGTGTGATGATAACACAATGAAAATTATGAATGCTTTTAAGAGGGATGTGGATGAAAACTGTAGACATTATGAGAAGGAAGAGATTATCTATGACCGGCAGCAATCAGAGAGGTTTCATGAACAGTGGGAAGGATTTGTAACACCTGCTCAGCTTAAATGTCATCTCCAAAGAGAGGACTTCCCTTGTCACCTTAGAATCTAAAGTAGATCTTTTCTTCCAAAGCATGGTAAAGTTTTTGGTATAGGGAGAAAAAAAATAATGAACCGTTAAGTATCCTCATAGCCAAGAGCTGGGTCCATACAAGTTGGTTGGTTTGATTGCATTCATTTATTTATTATCTCCTGATAACCTTGCTTCAGACGCTGCCCCAGAAACCGAGGATACAGTGGTTAACAAGACAGACACTGTCAGGGACCTCATGCAGCATATGTCCTGCGAGAAGACAGACATCAGTCAAACAACCACATGAATAATCAGTGACAAACTGATGGCTACTCTGAAGGAAGAGGAGCTCTGAGAACACAGAGCTGTGGTATCTGGACAGGTCTGGGGGCCCAGGAAGCCTGTCCAGATAACTAACTACAATAGAAGAATGAGCAAAAAGGGCAGCAAAAAGGGCAGTGGGAAGAAGTTTTAGGCAGAGGGATCAGTAAGAACAAAGGCAGTGAAAGGAGAAGGTCAAGGTGGCCAAAGAACAAGGAAGGAGAGAGAGAGGAATCTACTAAAAACCCACATCTAACACCATACTTGGTGTGAGACTGAATGCTTTTGACCCAAGGTCAGGAGTAAGACAAACATATCTGTTCTTGCCTTTCTGTTCAACACTGTACTGGTTTTAGCCAGAACAATTGGGCAAGGAAAAGAAATAAAAGACATTTATATTTGAAAGGAAGAAGTAAAGCTATTTTTATTTGCAGATGACATGATCTTCAATATAGAAATCTTAAGGAATCCACCAAAAAATTATTAGACTAATAAGTAGGAAGGTTGCAGAACACAAAATGAATATATAAAAACCGGTTGTATTTTTATACACTAGCAATGAACAATCTGAAAGTGAAATTAAGAAAATAATTCAATTTATTACAGCAGCAAAATAATGAAATACTCAAAAATAAATTAAGATAAATACAAGAATTGTAGACTGGAAACTACAAAATATTATGGAAGGAAATTAAAGAGCATTTAAATAAATGGAAAGACAACCCATGTTCATGAATTGGAAGACTTAATATTGTTAAGATGGCAATACTCCCCAAAGCAATTTACAGATTCAATGCAATTTTATCAATATCCCAGCTCCCTTTTTTGAAGAAATTGATAAGCTGATCCTAAAATTTATATAGAAATTCAAGGGCCCCAGAAGAGCTAAAATGATCTTGAAAAAGAAGGAGAACGTTGGAAGAGTCACAACTCCACATTTCAAAATCTACAGTAATCAAGACATTATATACTAGTATAAGGATAAACATATAGACCAGTGGAAAAAAATTAAGAGTCCAAAAAAAGAATACTCACATTATAGTCAGTTAATTTTTAAAAGTAGTTTCAACAAATGATGCCAGATTTAAAAATGGATGAAGGTTATGAATAAACATTTCTACCCCCCCCAAAGATATAAAATGGCTAATAAGGTCATGAGAAGATGCTAATCATCATAGTCATTAGGAAAATGTAAATCAAAAGGACAGTAAGATACCACATCACACTCTTAGGATGGCTAAAATAAAAAAGTCAGGCAATAATTAGTATTGGTAAAGACATAGAAAAATTGGATTTTCTGGTGATGGAATTGTAAAATGGTGCAGCTGCAGTGGAAAACAGTTTGATAGGTCTTCAGAAAGTTAAAAATAGTTACCATGTGACCTACCAACTCTGTGTCCACACAAAAACTTACACATAAATATTCCTAACAGCCTTATTCAAAATAGCCAAAAAGTAGAAACAACCCAAATGTTCACCAACTGATGCATGGATAAACAAAATTTGGTATATACGTACAATGGAATATTATTGACAATAAACAGAAGTAAAGTACTGATACATTCTACAGCGTTAATAACTCTTGAAAGCATTATGTCAGTGAAAGATGCCAGACACAGAAGATCACATATTGCGTGGCTCCATTTACATTAAATATCTAGCATAGGCGAATCCATACAGGAAGGAAGTAGACTGGTGTCAGGGGGTGGGTGGAGGGAAGAATGGAGAGAGGCTGCCAATAGGTATGGGGTTTCTTTTTGGGGTGATGAAAATATTCTGAAATTAGACAGTGGTGATGGCTTCACAACTCTGTGAATATCCTAAGAAACACTGAGTTGTACTTCCAAATTATAAATTTTATGGTTGTGAATTGTAGTAGGGGGGATGAAGAGAAGTTGATAAATGGGTGCAAATATACAGTTTGATAAAGGAAATGAGATCTAGTGTTAGATTAGTATGGTGACTATAGTTTAAAATAATCTATTGTACATTGAAAATAGCCAGAAGAGAATAACTCAAAAGACAAACATTTAAGCTGATGGATATCCCAGTACAATGATTTGATCTTTACAAATTATATGAACGTATTAAATTACCACATGAGCCCTGAAACGATGCACATCTATTAACACATTTTTGAAAATGGCAGCAGAAAGCCAGTCTAATAGTCCCAGGGAGGGACGCGATGGTGGCATGGGAAGTGGACTGACTGCGGAAATGGAGAGAAATGGACAGATTTGAGACCTGTGCTAGAAAGTCATCCAAAGGAACCTCCACTCACTGCCACACCACCCTGCCCCAACCCCGCCTGACCCCCAGCTGTGGTTAGTGGGTTTCATTCTGGTCGGCTGTTTTTCCTCAGTCAGTCTCCAAGCAGGTCATAGTAGGAAGCTGATACGAAGCGAGAGTTAAGCACTGTCGTGGTGGCATCTAAGGTTGATCCACAGCACAGTCGCTTTATTTAAGGCACTTTGGACAGTGACTCAATGCCCGAAGGCCAGGGCTTAGTTAGTATCCCTCTTCAGCTCCCAGATGGAATATCTCCCTCCCTCCTTCAGGTTCCATTTCACACAACTCAGCTTGACACAACTCGTGTCAAGCTCATCTCCTCTTCATGACAGCCCAGCAGGTCCATCAGAGATTTAACTAACCTGCCCAAGATCTTCCAACCAGTTAAGTGATGAAGTTGGAATTATTACCCAGTGCTATTTGTTTGCTAAACTTATGCTCTTAATCATTACATCTATGGAGAATCAGCTACATAATCTGCAGCACCCTGTGCAAAATGAAAATGCAAGGCCCCTGGTTAAAAATTATTAAGAATTTCAAGAGGAAGACAGCAGAACCTTAAACAGAGAGGGGCCTTTCTGAGTGCAGGGCTCTGCACTGCAAGGTGACATACCTCTGCGTCTGTTGTTTCTTCAGTTTGCCTAATGACAAAAATTGCTTGGGGGAGGTGCATTGATGTCTGCAGATTTCTGGGTCTCTTTCCTGGAGAACCCAACACAGGGGATTGGAGTGGAGCCTTGGAATCTGTATTTTTCACAGGTGTCTTTGGTGATTCTTACTGCCAAGCCAAGTGGATAAATTGCAATATGCTGTGCATCCCGGTTGCACTGTGCTAGGCACTGCTTGTATGAAAATATTCTGGAATTAGACAGTGGTGATGGTGTGCGTGGAGTAGGGGGTGATGGGGGTGCTGTGGGGGAATTTAAGTGCATGCATTCGGCAGGACTCTCATCTTGCCCCCTCGATACCTCCCAAACCAGGAATGGGGCTCCTTTATTCCCCCAAGTTGGAACTGCCTGAATTTTAAAGCACGGCACAATTTATTCAGAGGAAGTCTTTCAAGAAGGAGTGGGAGCTAGGCCACAGGATTCTAATCTTGAATATTCAGGGAAAGCAGCATGTCCTATTCAACACGGCTGATCAATAATGAGTGCATTCACACTCTAAATGTGTGCATTATGTACAGATACAAAATATACAATGCCCCCAAAACGGGGAAAGACATTTCTGATTGAATTTTTTTGTTTGGGTTTATAAAAATAACTTGTGGTGCATCAATTACTCTCCATTTCCATGGATACAGGCAATACTTTATTATGTAACTCTACAGCTGTGCCGGTTTTTAATATAAAACCCAGATTTTTTCATCTATTTCTCTTTCATAGTTACTGAACTGAGATAATAACATCTTTTACCTATGAATGTATTCAATTCCCTTTTTTTTTTTCGCCATCCTGCAAACTATTATTGATTAGAATTTCATTTTGTGGCTTTTGTAATAAAATCTGCAGTAAATGTTACCATTGCAGGCAGAGGAAGGGCGGAGTGGGGGAAGGTCATTCTTTATGCATATTGTGTGTAAATATGTATGTATAAAGAATGCAGTATGTGTGTGCACATTCTTGCAAGTCTAACAAGTGAATGCCTGGGCATTGTACTGACATCCAATTTGCTCTAGGGGAGTTTTCAAATGGCTGTTTATGAAATATTGAGAAATATTTCTCTATGCTTTTTTTTTGTAAAAAAAAAAAAAAAGAGAACCCACCCTCTTTTTTGGGATATAGAACTCTATCTCTGCAGCTCTACAATGTGAAATCCAGTGCCATTGTTTTTACCTTCCTGGTGATACTTGAAGTTGACTGATGTCATGTAGTCCTTTTCAGGTCTCCCTGCACAGAAATGGCTTCACATCCCCCTAGCAGGGATTGGAGCAGAGAGTGAGGGGAAGGGTAAGAAAGGATGGGGAATGAAAATCCAAAACAGGCCTAAAATGGGAGCAGATTAGAGGAACAGAGCCGGATGGGATTTGAGGGGCTTCAGGAAGGGCTCCTGCCCTTGCAAATTATCAGCCATGGCCGGGCACTGTGGCTCACGCCTGTAATCCTAGCTCTTGGGAGGCCGAGGCGGGCGGATTGCTCAAGGTCAGGAGTTCAAAACCAGCCTGAGCAAGAGCGAGACCCCGTCTCTACTATAAATCGAAAGAAATTAATTGGCCAACTGATATATATATATAAAATTAGCCGGGCATGGTGGCACATGCCTGTAGTCCCAGCTACTCGGGAGGCTGAGGCAGAAGGATCACTCGAGCCCAGGAGTTTGAGGTTGCTGTGAGCTAGGCTGACGCCACGGCACTCACTCTGGCCTGGACAACAAAGCGAGACTCTGTCTCAAAAAAAAAAAAAAAAAAAAAAAAAAAAAATTATCAGCCATTAGGAATTCTTCTGCTAGCAATTCAAATCCTTTGTGCAAACAGGGTTAATCTCAGGGCCTGGAATGGGGCTGAAGGGTCCAACAACTTCCTAGAATTTTATGTGAAATATTGCATGTATGTGTGTCTGCATTTCTGAAGGCAAGGGTCTGTTGTAGGCAGATTTGGGAGTGGCGACCTGGCTTACAATTCTCAGAGAGGTCACTCTCCCTTTCCATGACAGAGCCAGCAAAGAGGCAGGGGCATAGTTCAGCTGATCTAGTCACAGTGCTTAAAATAAGGGTGATCACCTGACTCAACTGGGCCAATGATAGTCCTTCCCTGGGAGTTTCAACCCCACTCTCTGGTGTGAGGATCCAGCCACATTGGGCTGCCATGTGGCGAAAGCCCACCTGCAATGGGAGAGACCCAAGCTATCAGAAGGAACAAGGCAGAGGTGTGAGTGAGAGCCAGAGAGAGTGCGTAAGAGACTGCTGACAGTGACCGATCACTGTGTTGATTGGTCACTCTTTGGGCCAACTCCACCTGTGCCCCTTCTGAATTCGATATTTGAGTCAATAAATGGCCTCTTTTGGCATAAGTTGATTACACTAGGTACCTGTTATTGAGGACAGGTCAAAATCTTGGTAAGACAGAATCCACAGTTTTCATCAGAGTTACATGACCCCAAATGGAGTGAGAGCATCCACTTAAGACCTCCTTTCCCTCTAATCATCTTAAATTGTCAGCACCCCATGGAGGGATGGCGCAGAGAGTGACAAACAAAGGCTGGTGTGAATGGGAGGGAGTTGATTAGATGTTCTCTCCATTGATGACAAGATGCTAGGAATCAAAGTAGGGGCTTTCAGGGACTGCCTACTTCACAATTTTGCTTGGAATAATGGGGAAGGGTGGTGCTGACTTGGAGTAAGTGCTTACTAAGCACCACTGCATGCACAGTTACTCTGGGATGAAAAGAGATGAGGGTATGGCCCATGCCTCCAACTTACATGAAGTTGTGGCCCACAGAATATTTTCCAAGTATGTTGCAAGTAAGAGTGTGGAGTGGGGTACAGCAAAGAGCTGGTGTGTTAGAGAGGAGGTGGAGCAACTAGCATGCTTGCCACAATTATTGCTGGAATGTTAGTGCAATTATTTAATTGGTTAATTCAAGAGATTACCACAGAGCAGGAAAGAGTGGTAGGATATCATGAGATGCTCAATATTGAGCCTCTCCCCTTGTCTTGTGGTCTTGCTCCCCAGGAGGAATCAAATGTGCAGGAATCCTGCTCCCATGACTTTTCTTTCCAGGGTCCTCGGTGTCTCAGTCTTCCTTATCTGTCAAATGGTCATCATTTCTCCCCGCCTACTTCACTGAGGTGTTGTGAGGACCAGTGTTGTTCATATACCCCAAGGAGCTACGTCTGGACCTATGCTGCTGTGTCTTGGTCCGGGGAGGCAGATAGATACACACAGGCTGCCATGCCCCCTTCTCTGCCTGGGGCAGACATCACCAATTGATCCCAGCACTCTTTCTGCCTCAACCTAGATGAGCTCAACCTATTGGCTCCACTTTAGAATCCTTTTCAAGCCAAATCTTCATGCAGCTTCCACCACTGATCAGAGGTGGCATGTGAAATGAAACCCATCTGTCGTCCCTGATCTGGGTTCTTTTTTTTTTTTTTTTTTTTGATCTGGGTTCTTGAATGGTTGGTGTGAGGGTTGCAGGTTGGGGATCAATTTCCTAACTAATCACGGGGAGGGATGAAGATATAATGATATGTTGCCACCATTTCGAAAAGGACAAACCAGTATAATGGTTAGGCAAACGTAAATAGGAATTTAGGAATTAGGAGAAAAGGACTGTCATTTTGGTTACTTAACATCTTTGTTGTCATTAAAAACAGAGGAGTGTCAGCTACAATCGCCCCAATTACTTCTCCCCTGAGCATCCCAGGCTGTGGGCCTAGAACTGAACAGTCTGACGAGTCAGCCCAGGACACAGAGTAGTAAGCCATTATTACTTTTAGCTCCTGGGAATTTAAGAAAGTGAGAATATAAGCACAACCTGATGTACGGGGGAATTAAAACAAGCACAAAAAATTCATTTAAAAATAAGTTTTGAGTAGTTGCTGATGAGAGCATTTGCATTCCTAGTGCTATGTTTACCCAGAAGTATGCACAACCTAACTCCATCAACAGCTGATGAAAAGACACAAGTGGCCTTTAGGCAGCGACCTGAGGCTTTAGCTAAACACAATTCGGAGACCTTCAGGGACTGTGTTGCCTCAGGCTCTCCCCATCTTGCTAGTGGCTTTGCAGAGTACTCTGGACAGAGCTACTTTCCTGATTTTCACAGTGACTTCTAGGCCACTGAAGACTTCCTCCAAGGCTTGTCTCAGTATTTTGGGGGTGCCTACCCCCCTCCCGCCCCCTGGGGCCACACACCCACTGGGGCTATGAGTCAGAGCTGAATTCCTCACCCAATCAGATTTTCTCTTCCCACATTTGGAATTAAATTAGAGTCTCTAGTAGGTGTCATTAGTGCTAGCAGGTCATTTAGACGTGAGAGATAGAGTCCATTCAAGCTTGCAGGTGGGGCAGAGAAGCTTTTCTGGAGAAAGGGACAGGGGGAGAGGCTTGGCTGTGAGTTCTCAAGATAAAGCTCCTTTAATTTCAGCTTGCTTAATTGGGCTTCTGTTCTCTACAGGCAAACCTGTCTTGACCGGAAGTGCTTCCCCAAATCTGGGATGTGTGCCTCTGGGGTGCACACACTGATATTTTGGCAGCAGGAGAGATGATTTTACGAGGTGCATAGCTACAGTCTTTTAAAACATCACCATCGAATTGCATGGTGAGAAATTCCCTTTCACTCCTTTTGATTGTCTCAGTTTAATGCTTGTCTTTAACAACTAAGACTTGCTAATTTCCTATTTCAACAAAGAGAGGAGGGGGCTTAGGTTAAGACCCTTCTTCAGTCAGCATTATCTTGCTAGAATTTAATATTATTTTGCATTTATTTTTAGGTTGTCTCCTTTCATGGTAGATGATCTTATTTTTGTCATTGCCCTCACTCCGACTGATAGAAACCGTGCAAGATCTTAAAATGATTGTTGTTGTCTAAAGCCACTAAGTTAGGGGTGGTTTGTTACATGGCAATGGATAATGGGAACAGAGTCCATGCCAAATAATCCAATAGAGGGGAATCAACATAGAGAATCAGCTAAAAAATTAAAAAAGCTGGCAGAGCGCAAAAGGCAAATAAAGAATGGAGACGCTGCCCAGAGTTAGCCACAGCGAGAGGGCACTACTGCTCCGGGACTGGGGGACACAGAGCAGGCGACTTTGCAAGCATCCAGGAACCAGGGCCAACTGCAGGAGCTGGAGCCATGGTGGGGGTCGCCTGGTGGGAGCTGGAACCCTAGAGGTGATGTAGCTACTGCCAATAACAGTGTCCAAAGGAGAAAGAAAGGGCCGTGACAATACTTTAGCTCTTCCCCTGCTCTTACTGCCCGACCTCCTGCTGGGACACCAGGAGACTTACCAAAGCCTGGACACCATCACTGGCAGGGGTCAGTCCCCTGGGAGACAGGAGAGGGCAGGGCAAGGGCAGGTAAGGGATCTGAGATCAAAGGGACAAGTGACCAGGACACAGTGTCATGTGGCACAAAGCAAGGCACAGCAGTTCCAAGGAACCACTGTGGCCACTTGGCTCGGCATAGAATCGGGGACATAAAAGGCCTGTGGAGTTTCATGGGTTGCCCTTCAACCAGTTCTTATGGCGCCTGCTCTGTAGCCATCCCCGATTCCTGGAGGTCTGGCTGACTTCTTTCCGCACGATGCCACTGCACCAGCGACCATCAGGATTCTTTTCGGGAGCCGGTGGCCCACTTTTCTGAAATACCCAGGGTAGAGAGACTCGGGCAGAGACAGATGCAGATGCTCAACTTATGTCTACTGTCTCTGTCCATGTCTCAACTCTGCTGTCTCTGTCTTGTCCTGCAGAAGGTCTTCCTTTAGGAGCCCGCAGCTCCGGGCTTGCATCCGCCGGCTGAGCAACCCCAGGGGACGCTCAGTACCTGTTCCTCCACAGCTCCGGCCCTAGTGCCGGCACTGGGCTTCACTGGCCTGGCTTGGGCATTGTAATCGTGTCCACGCCTGAACTGACGCTAGGGCCAGGGGCGTGGAATGATCTGATTGTTCAGACGTGGCTCATGGGTCCAGCTCTGGAGCCAGGCCATGAAGTCGGGTGGGGAGAAGTTGCCTCAGCAGAGTGGAAGGGCAATTTGTCTAAAGAAAATGAAGTTTCTTGTCCCCAGAAGCAGGGATGCTGGCAGGGACAAATAATAGATCTCTTCTCTAATCCCGTCAGCACTTGCATCATTGGCCTTGCTCATGGTTCCTTGTGATCCCTACTATTCACATTAGCTCTGGCGGCACATATGACACCTTATTTGTCTCCGTATCCCACCAATGCCTGGAATGGTGCCAGGGACCTAGTAAGTGCTCAGCAAATATTTGTGGAATCGAATTGGGTGTAAGCACTTGCCCTGTACATTCATTGGCAATGGGCATTTTCCATGTCCTGAGGGTATCGGCTGTATTTCTTGTACTTTCCCTATGGTGGGGCCGAGGACAGAAAAGAGAGAAGGAGCACAGGTCGAACGCAGCCCCCTCCCACCCTGGAGTCTTTGCCCAGCTGCCTGGTCTCCTGGGGACTTTGGCCAAAGCAGCTGAGAGCTCATCTCCATTTGCTACAAATTAGAAAACCAGCATTTTCCCTTCGGTTGGCCTGAGGCATAATCTTTCCTTTCCAATTTGAATTGCATATAAGTACCATTTCTTCCTGTTGGATGTTTAGGGACAATCTGACACTCCAGTTGTTTCTCCTTGTCTTTCAGATGTATAAGAGAAAACACATTTTAGAGCCCTGTTTGGTATTCTAGCCCCTTTCAGAAAGTCCCTTTAGTATTACGCTGCAAAACTGAAGTTGAATTACTCTACACAAATTAACTTCAGACTCAATCTCTGCGCAGGGCCACCGCGCCAGCCTGGTCTCCTTTTGTCACTGACCTCCAGACCAGCCTCCTGCTAAGCAGAGCCGTTTTGGAGCCTGTTTATAACAGTGCCATTAAAAATGAAGAGCTGTCAAGAATCCCTTATAACGATGTTGGAAACGGTATTCACAAAGATTTTTTAATGACTGGGTGGTTTTTAAAAAGGCAATAGAACACTTTTAATGAACTATAATGTAATAAATCAATCACAGTTTCTCTGACTTGACTACACTGTCTTTATATTTATTGCAGCTTATGGAAAACCACACTGTTAATTCTTTCCTTCTTCCCCCTCTTCTCCCTCTGTCCCCCTGCAAAACTCAAGGAGACATCTAAGTAAAGCATATTTATATTTTAAGAGATCTATATTTGCCTTGAGTATTGTTTACCAAACCCAATCTTCAAAATACAGATTGGAACATGGGCTAGGCTCTTTTATTTTTAGTGTTTGTTCTTTTGAGGGACTAGTATTAGTTAGGGCTCCCTGGTTATAGGATAAAGAAACTAACTCTAACTAACTTATGGAGAGGAAATGCATTGCAAAGATATCAGAAGCTTAAAGGATTGCTAAAAGCCTTGAGTTTGATCAGCAATGGACATAAATCAGGGTGACTCTAGGAATATTTCTCTAGAAATTTCTAGAAAATAGGAATTATAGGAAGTGTCTTGCAGCAGAACAGCATGGCCAGGCTGCTACCATCACCTCCAACCGTGAAAATACCTCTCCCTTTCTTTTGCTGTCTCCCAGGACACAGCACCTGATTAGCTGAGTTTAAGACAGAATGTTCCTTGGCTGTTCTGAGGAGTGGAGAGGAACGATATGGTCTCTTTGGTTTCCATCATGGGGAATGAGCACCTGATTTGCTATCCCATCTAGGTGACCACAGTGGGAGAGCTAATATCCCCAAAGGAAACCATGGAGCTCAAAAGTGGTGTTAATTAAGGGAATGCCAGCTGCTATACCCTTAATTCTCTTTATTGGCTTAAGAGAGTAAAAGTTTATTTCTCACTTACATAATAGTCTACTTTGGTTATTTCTAATGGGAAGGCCCACGTTCAAGGGGTAATTCAGGGATCCAGGTTCCTTCTGTCTATAAGATCTTCCCAAACACACTCTGCTGGCCTTCTGTATTCCGGGGGGGAATAGCATGGAAGCAGACACCTGCCCCTTTTTAATGGGCCACATCTGGGAGTGGTAGACATAATTTCTGCTCACATTCCACTGGCTAGAACTTAGTCCCATGGTCTTACTGAATTGACAAGGAGGTTGGAAATACAAACCCCACCTGGGCAGTTGCTTCCTGGCCATGCTCCACACCTTTGAAAGGGAAGCATGAACCTTTGGCAGCTAGAAACTTTGCCCCAGCAGAAGAAATGGAGGATGGATTGACAGCTCCCTCCAATGGGTAAAGGTCCACTGTGGAGTTTGGGCAGGGGTTGGATTTCTCTAATTTGAGCACAAGTGATTTCAGGAGAGAGAAATTTCCTGGTTTTGCCAACATACTTTTTCGCCCCACAACTCATTTCTGATCCAAAAGTTCCCAATGAGACTGGAGAGGTGTTATTCCCCATTTTGCACCCGGGAATATGATGATTAGGGAAGGCAAGGGCTTGCATTTAGCTCTTTGGCTCCTCAGAAAATGCCCCTTTTACTACATAATCCTGAATCCATAGCATTTTGACATCTTGTAACTTCTTCGAGCAAAACAGAAAGTTCCATACTAATGTTGGAACCCAAATGAAATCCTATGCCCCACTCTAATGGAAAAGATTGCTATATACTTATATCTTAAAGTAAAACAAACTCCCCCTGATTCTCCTCGCTACATAGGCCCCCTTTAACTCAACTCTGCAATTCAACTCTCTATTACAAGTTTGTTTTTTCCCCAGAGATGAAAGCTCCTTAGAACAACCCTAAGCATTTTAAAACAAGAATCTTCCTTCTTATGCAAACAAAGTTTCATTTCTACAAAAGAGCATTTCACAAAAAGAAAAATAAGTGCACATTTCAAAATGTCATTTAAAGAAATGGAAAAGAAAACAAACAAAAAACCACATAAATCTGCCAGGGAAAAAATGCAATATAATGCCAAGTTACCTAAAGAGTGATTTTCCAATGTCATTGAGGAAAGTGAAAGAGACTGGCCTATGACCAGGAACATTTCGACAGTTTAAAAAGTATGTGTGTGTATATGTGTGTGTGTATATAGAGATAGGTCCATACAGAGTGTGTATTCATATGCACAGATACACACACATTGTAATATATATAAAATAGAAAAATGCATATAATTTAAACCAATGCTGTACATTGGATAGAATGGCAGGTTAGGAACAGAATAAACACAGGTTTACTGCCTTAATTTCTTGCTTCTGTATACTGGGTCTTTAGCAATAAGCCCATCTGAAGTGCAGTGTTAAGCAAAGTAATAAGGTGGAGATGTAATCGTGATGAACTCCGTGTCATTTCCTGGTGAGGCAGAAAAACCAAACCTCCTGTGGCTGCAGTGTACTTGAGTGGCATGTGCTTTGACACTCAAGTACACTGGTAGAGCTAGGTTCGAATCCCCTGTGACTGTGGGCATTGATCTTCATCTCCCGGGACTCAGTTTCCCCTACCATAAACTGAAAGAGTTAGAGGAGAAGGATGTTGGCAGCCGCTTCCAGCTCTGAATTTGTCCTCTGACTCGCGGTTACCGTAAGCTGTGGAAAAGCAAGTATGTTGCCCTCCTCCCAAGTCACAATGTGTCACTAATCACCTCTCTCCTCATTTCCTCTTGCCATGCATTTTCATTTCAATTCAATACATTGCAGACCTTGTTGACACCGTGTGGGGCCGGATGGGGGTGCCTGGTCCCGTGGGCCGGGGGGGGGCGGGGGACCCCCAGCACTGGCTGTCCCCTCTCTCCCTCCCCCAGAGAGGGGCAGAGGGGCTGACACTGCCCAGACCCTCAGAATTCAGCACGGGTGGGGCCTCCCACGCCGCCCGCCTCGGCCTGTCACCGCACGGAGAAGGAAGTGGAGGTATCTCGGCCGCCACCGCGGTCCCCTCGCCTCCTAACACCCGGCCACTCGGCCTCTGGGGTGCAGCTCTGGGCCGGCGTGACCTCCGCCCCTCGCCCTCCTGCCCCGCGCCCGGGTCTACGCGGTGCGGGCCCCGGAGAGCTGGCACAGACCGCGAGCGTGGAGAGGGACACTGTGGAGCAAACTCGGTGCAGCGACAGACGAAGAGATGGGGACGATCTGCGTATGACTTATAGTTCCCCACTCTTCCTGCTTCCCGCAGACGGCTGCAGGTCGCGGTGGCTCCTGTCGCCCCAGAGACGTCCCCCAGGACAGACCCGGGCCACTCCGCACCCCGCCTCGTGTCTGCTTGTCCTTCCTCTCTGCCACGGTCCCCTCTGTCCCCGCGCCGGGCGCCCTGGTGCTCGCACTCCAGCCAGCGAAGCCCGGCCCTGCGCTTTGCCTCCGCGGACCTGTGCGAAGACAGCCCTCGCCGCAGTAGTTCCCCGGTGTGCACCCCAGCACAGTGTCTGGGAGGTGACTCCCAGTGTCGCGCCCCGAGGCGACATGGAATCCCATGGTCCCGGTTTGTTTCCAGTCCCTTTGGTTGCCCCGTGGAGAAAGTTTCTGCTCGCAGCTGCTTTGTCTTAAATAATTCTCCACCACTCTTAATCAATTCCCCTTCAACAAACAGACGCCGGATCTCGGGAGGAAACCTTCAGTGGAAATCATCAGCACTTATCTTGTAATCACATTGTTTCATTTCTAGTGTATTTATTTTGTGTTTAGCTTCCCTTTACGGTGACACTCATTTTCCGTTTATAATAGCGATACGCGTCTTCCTTTCAAATACGTTTAACTAAAAAAACTCAATTAAGAACAAACAGGCAGGTAATACAGGGAATGACAGGGACGGTGCAGAAATACCACACTGCATGAGCACGAGGAGGCCCAGCCCATGCAGGTGGAGGGTGATCTGCTGGAATTTGGGCAACTGCCTCCCAGCAAAGGCTTTTGCTTGATTCTTGTTGGGGCAACAACAACCTGCCTCAAATTTAATTTCAAAATCTTCGTTGTTCCTGGCTAGCCTCTCGCTGAGACCTCTGTGTGCTCTAAGTGGCCCCTGTCTCCCCAGGGGACAGACACCAAGCGGATTTTGGCAACTGTTTTACACGGTGCAACAGTGAGATCCCCACTTCCTGCTGTCTGTAACTACAGGCATGGAAATAACTAACAAGGAAGAATGCCAAAGGACAAATAAGCTGTCACTGTCACCTATGAGCTTCCTCCGTTTGTCCCCAACTCTTTCCCCCCTCTCTGCTCCCCCAGGGATTTTCGTGAACCAGAGCTGGTTGCTGGTGTGGGCCTGGCCTTGTCTGGGCTCAGACTGCCAGGCCTGCTGCGATCTGCTCTCCTCCTTCCTTCCAGTTTACTACACCCGCGTCAGCCCCCAGGGATGACTTCACCCCCGGCCATCTCCCTGCCCCCACCTGTGTTTGAGATGAGACTCGGTAGCGTCTTAGTCTTCTGTAAAGAGCTCTGGAAGGCCGTCTTCAAGCCCTCCTTCCTGCCAGCTCGCTTCCCCTGCATTTCTTTCTAGAAGTTCTGTAGTTTCTGCCGAATCCCTCCCTCCCTGCTTTGAGACTCAGGGCTCTAGCCAGCCTCTGTTGTCTGCCTTTTCTCAAGTTTCTTTCTCTTCCTTCCCTCCCTGATTGCAGACTTCTGTCACCTGGTTTTCTTCTCGTAGGTTCTCCAGGTCTCTTTTTAGGCTTACCCACTGTACTGAAAACACGATGTTTAAATGTCACCTTTCTTCCATAATTCATGGAGAGGGGTTTCTCGGGGCTTAGAAAATACCGTTGCAAAAACCCCTTCCTAATACACCGCCCCCCCTTCTCCTGGCACCACACCTGGATCCAGACACAGAGTTCGTCTTTGCAATCTGGTGTTTGTTGTTTCTGGGACAAAGAGCCCCGGGGTGTAGGACCTTTGCCCTCCAGACATGTCCCCCCACCCCCTGTGCCAGACCAGGAGTGGCCAGGAGGGCAGCACGGTCTTGCCTTCTGCTGTCACACGCCAAGGATTGGGGGTTGGAGGCCTCTCCCAAGGTCTAGCCGGGACCCAGCACAGAGGGAGTTAATGTGACCTGCTGCGGGGGTGCCTGCTAGAGCCACCGGCCTCATGCATATGGATGAGGCTCCTAGGAGACTCTTAGAACACAGAACACTCATCCTGTGGCCCCCAATTCCTTTTTGGAAAAAGAAGCCAAGAAAGAAAAGAAGGGAAGGAGAGGGAGACAGATAGGAAGGGGAAGGGAGAAAATCAGAAGAGACGGTGGCTGCAGCTTTGTGCTCAACTTGTGAACTGCAGGTCTTGGGCCTAGCTTGCAACCCAGCAGAGCTCTGACTACACCTGTTGCTTCTAGCACCTGGGATTGACAGAACACAGCATCACGTTCTACTCTAAATCCAAGGGGACATGACCTTGGTGGGAATTTGCTGAGGCCCCTGTGGAAGTTGGAACAGCAACTTTGACCTCCAGGATTGGAAAGAATCAAGCATTCCCGCCCTGTGGTAGGCTCCCCGGGAGCTGGGGGCAAGAGTTGGGGGTTCCTCTCTCCCATACGCACATACTCAAGGCTCTGGAAGAAACGAGCCACTTTTCTGTACCTTCTTTTAATACCACCTCTGCCCTTGCCACCTCCTGGAAGCCTTTCTGGATTACCCCGACTCATACTGAGTTTCCTTTCCTCAGGAGCAGCATGCTTCCTAACCTAGTTATGCAGCACTCTCTCTGTCAGGAGCATTGCCTTGTTTTTCAGCCCCACCCTCCAAATATGCATGTTTCTCAGAGATGCACATAGTAGGCGCTCAATAATTGCTATTCTTGAGCGAACACATGAGGAAAGAGCCATGGTCCGGGTAGGAAGGAATGTGAGATTCTTTGGAAACTGTGTTCCATTTCCAGCTGCACCATTCATTTAGCTGTGTGGCCCTGGGCAAGGCCAATTCTTTGACCCTGAGTTTTCCCATCTATAACGTGAGGAGAATACCTACCTTCAGAGAAGTTTCCAAATTTACAGGTTGTGGTAGGCAGACTAATACCACCCCCAACTCGAGGTGTCCACATTCTTATCCCTGGAACCTGCGACTATGTTATGTTACCTAGCAAAGGGAAATTAAACCTGTAGATGGAATTAAGGATGCTAATCAGTTGACCTCAAAACAGGGATATTATCCAGGATCATCTGGTTGGGCTCAGTGTAATCACAGGGGAAGAAAGAGGCAGAAGAGAACCAGAGAGATGGTGCTACAAGGACTGAGGTTGCTGGCTTTGAAGATGGAAGAATGGGGCCACAAGCCAAGGAATGCGGGTGGCCTGGAAATTGGCAAAGGCAAGGAAATGATTCTCCCTTAGAGGTTCCAGAAAGAATGCAGCTCTGGTGACACCTTGCTTTTAGCCCAGTGGTGCTTCAAGCCACTGAGCATGTGGCAATTCGTTACAGCAGCAAGAGGAAACGAACACACAGGTGTTTGTAGAGCACCTGGCACAGAGTGGATGCTTCGATAGTTGGTGGTGGAGAATGAATGAATGAATGAATGAATGTCAGTGTTCTTCCCGCCAGATGATCAGCCACCTGAGGACAATGTTTCTTCCTTCTCTTATGTTCTCTTTAGCATCTAGCAGAGGGCTAGGCACACATTGGTGCTCAAAAAGGTTTCTAGACTCAGACTGAATTTTACCTTTCTCGCAGGAAGGATGGGAAAACGATTCCGCATAGAAAGGGAGCAAAGAGCTTGTAAAAGGCAAAGTGACTTTCTTCCGAAGTGTGGGTTTGGGGAGCGTGGACTACCGGGAAATGCATACCATACAGAAGCCAGGGTTTAATGCTGCTGTGCCCTGCAGCTCCAGGAGAAGATGCCTGGGGGAGACGGTGGGAGCACCCTTCGCTCATCTCCACGAAACAGGCGAGGCCGTCTCTCTGGGTGAGAGATGCTATTCATGGGGGGGGGGGATGTTCATTATGAGCAAGCCCGTTTCTATTTACCGACAGTGTTTGCTGAGGCATCAGGCTGAATTCACCCAGTGTGTCCCAGGAGCCCGGCCCTGGTACAGGCTGAGACAGTGAAAGACATTGCAGAGAAGGATTTTGCAAATTTTCTTCATGCATTTGAGCCCTCCGGAATGTCAGTCTCCAAAGAAGGGGGTTTTGGTTATGGGGATACTGCTGATCAATCGATCAGTGTGATGCCACTGCAAACCACTGACTGCCTTCCCTCATTTAAAGGAAGGAGAAATTTGGTTTCAGCTTGAATGCATGGAGTAAGAAACCCAGAGGTCACTTTCGCTTTCTTTCTAGCTCTCGCTCACTCCCTTAAATAAGGAGAAAGGCTATATTTTTCCATGGATTAAGTCCAACACAGAGAAAACTGTCACTGTGAAAACAATAGAATTTATCTCCACTGATATAGCTTGACACTGGGACAAGTGCCTGAATTGTTGCCATAGCAATAAATGTGTCGGACTTATGCATGCGTTTTCTGCTATAGGATTTTGATTAATGGCATTGACTAAATGGTGTGAAGGGGGAGAGGCCGTGCAGAAGGCCTGCGGAGGGAGAGCCGGGCTGCACGGGCATCGCTGTGGCCCACTCTGGAGGGGAGTCAAGTGGGGTTGGCTAGAAACCGGTTAAACAAGGGGCAGAACCTCTTCCATGGAGCAGAATCCCAATGCCAGCAGTGCCGCGTGGCAGGGTCCTGGGGGCCGGGTGCAAAGCGTTGAAGCCAGAGATTGATTAGGGCCAAGGAGTCTGCAGTCTCCCATTTACTGGGTGCTTCCTACATGCCAGGCACCGACGTAAGGATTTTATATATCTCAGCTCATTTAATCGTAGTGAGTTCTATAAGCTGGCTATTATTATTTTTTTTCTGATAAGGAAACTGAGGCACAGAGAAGTTAATTGACCCTTGAAACATCACATAGCTAGTGGGTGACAGAACCAAGACTTCAACCCAGTCTTTCTGGCTCCAGAAGCCAAACTTAACCCCTGCCCTGTGATTTGCTCTAGGAACAAACACTGCCCTCCTGACTTTGCCCATCAACGTCGGCAATGAATGTGTGAGACAGAGACAGAGACAGAGACAGAGACAGAGAGATTGAGAAAGGGAGGGAATGGCTCCGTGAAAAACATCCCCACCTCTGGGAAATCAACTCAGAGCCCACAGAGATCTTCGGGCGGGGTTGTATCTTACTCGTTGCTAACATTGTAGGTCCCCACTCACTTGGTGCCTGGCCTCCGGTGTGCTACCTGCCAGTCTATACTGAATCCTACATATTCACCAAGAGGCAGAGTGGCAGGACGGTCAGAGCAAGGCCTGGACGCTGGGAAGTCTTGAATCCTGGCTTGCTGCTCTTGGTGTGACCTGGGACTGCTCACTTGGCTGCTCTGAGACTCCATTTTCTCATCTGTGTAATGGGTGTAATAGTAGTACTACCTGGCTGGTTGTGGGGGATTAAAGGAGATGATGTATTATGAAGACTGAACACACTGATTGGCACATAGTAAGTCCTCAAATTAAGTTAGTTTGTAAAAAGACTCATTTTTTTTTTTTTTTTTTGAGATCATGTTTCATTCTATTGCCTGGGCTAGACTGCAGTGGTGCCAACATAGCTCACTGCAACCTCAAACTCCTGGACTCAAATGATCCTCCTGCTTCAGCCTCCCAAAGTGCTAGGATTACAGGTGTGAGCCACTACACCTGCCCCAAAAGACTCATTTTTACTAATTTTTCTGGTGTTCAGACGATGCTTTCTGACTGTCCTGTAGCTCAAATAAGTTTTCTATCTATCATTTTCCTTGATTTTTTGCTCCTGCTCCTCTGTTCTTTCCTTTTAGATATTCCTTTTACATGCAAACTGCATCTCCTGGATATGCCCTCCCATCTTTCCTCTCTCTTCTTTTCATTTTTAAACTCTATTCTCCCTTGAGATGAGGCTGTGTTTATCAAGTTTGTCTTCTACGTCACTCATTTGGTGTTTTTCTTTGTTATTCATTCTGTTGTTCCCTCCTCTGAACTTATTCCCATTTTTAGATTATTCCTTTTTGACTCTTTAGTCTAATTTTCCAGATTCAATGTTACATTAAATGTTTTTGAAATCACTGCTCAGAAATCTTTTAACCATTTTTTTTCAATTTTTCAGCCATAAACCTATATATGCAAAAGCCTGCTTCTCCAAGATGTTCCTGTTCTGCTGGGCCACAGTGTTCCTGGTCTGATTTCATTTGTTCATTCATTCACTCACTCAAGAGGCATTTGCTGAGTGTCTGCTACATCGTCCGTCACATGACGTGGTCGTAAGTGCTCTGCAGGAAAATATAGCAGAATAAGGGGGACCGAGAGTGACCGGGCAGTCACGTGCATGTGAATGGCCAGTGTGAGGCACTGCTACTGGTATGAAATGTTTGCAAAAGGATCCTGTACTCCCTACCTTGCTGGAGAGGAGGGATGGCAGACACATGGGACAAATGTCCTGATCGCATGGCAGGCAGCTCTTTCCAGCTGAGATTAGACACTGCTTCAGAATCCTTTTCAACATTCCCAGTTAGTTGTGGTTGCACTCAAGATGAAACCTTTTGGCCATCCTTGATGATGATTTTGGATAATATGCCTTTAAGTCGAATTTTTGTATTAGATTGAACCATATGAAATTGCTAATAGGCAACTTTTTAACCTCAAAAATGGCAGATTCATATGGTTAATCTAATACGTGGAATTAAATATAACTCTCTTCAATGGACCCTTGCTGGGGAATCTTTTGCTAAGTAAAGATTTCTTTGTCTTCTGTGGACACTTAAACTCTAATATACATTCAACTTTTCATGTATTGACTTTTCTTACAATGGGATCCACCTGTATTCATTAATATCCTGACATAGTTACCATGGCATCAGCTCAATTTCTAGCCCTTGTCTAATTTTCTCACCTTCTGGGACCATGAAGTGGCTGAATCTAAATTAAGAGTCCCTAATAGGCATATCAATAGACCATAGCTTTTTCCTTTAACCTCCATGTAGAATCTGTTTTTGTTCTCATTCATTCACTCTCCTCCCTGTAAGAGATTTATACCCCTCTACCAACTGCCATGTGACTTGTGCTGCCTGAGGGAGACCTGTACTTCCCTGCCCCTTGACCTCAGACTTGGTCTTGTGACTTGCTTTGGCCAATAGAATATGATGTATGACACATGTGGCCACAACCTTAAAAGACCTTACATGGTTCATTCATAATGCTCTTTTCTCTGTGCCATGACACTTGGATCTCAAGTTATGGAAAACACTAGAGCAGAAGTATAAGAGCCTCAGCCTTACTGCAGTGACATACAAAATGGGATGTCAACCTTCATAAGGCACTGAAACATTGGGGAATGTTTGTTACTGCAGCATTACCTGGCCAAAGCTGACTAATACACCTTTTCAGCATTAGACACCATGTTAAGAGTTGTCTTTCCTGGGGACTTGCCCTGGATAAGTGTTGTGTAGCTACAGAGCTTGATGTGTCAGAAACCTTTAGGAGAATGTATCCAAACCACAACATGATCATAGATGCTTTGCCAAAAAAAAAAAAAACAAAAAAAAAGAAGAAGAAGAAGAGAGAGATTTGGAGCTTGGAAACACACTGAGTTAAATGAAGTTAAACAGGTCTCTTTCCAGCAAGACTTGTCAGAGCCTTTAATATGCTTAAGTGCATTGTGAGTCTGCAAAAGAAGAGGGTTTGTGTAGAATGCACTGGTTGCCAATATTGTTTGATCACAGAACTCTTCTTTTCTTCCACAGAATATTTCATGGGCTTAATGCTCTGCAGAAACACTGGCAATGTTGCCTCTGGTGGCAGCAGAATTTTGCATATTTCCCCCATGTCTCCCATCTCTTCCAGCTTTCCTTTTCTCTATTAGTCCTCCTCGCCTTTGCCTTCGCCCCTCTTTTCTCACCTCTTCTTCTGCCTCTTCTTCCACCTGCTCTTATTATCCTACCTTTGCTTCTGATTCCTCCTCCCTCCCTTCCTCCTTCTCCTTCCTTCTCTCCTCTACGCCCCTCATCTGTTGTTCCCACCCCTCTCTCCATCCCTCTCCCCCGCCCCTCTCTCGCAGGTTTCCTCAGACGGGATGACCCTCGGTAGTCCCGCCTGATTGGCAAGTATCATTCCTGACCAGGAAGGCCAGCGATGCTCTTCCCAGGTGTGGTGTTAATTTGAAAGCAATGGGCTTTAACATCGCATCAGCCTCCTTAAGGGGCGATCCTTTGTTCTAGATTCAGACAAAGCAGCACAGTCGGCCTTAAAAGAAAAAAAAAAGCTGTTTCATTTTATATTGGAAAAATACAATGTGACATCTGGAGAATAAATTGTTCAGTCAGCCAGAAATACGCCTTGTAAAAATTGCTTAGGTTTCTGTAACAAGATTATTTACTGCGAGTGTTCACCTATAATACAGCACACTTTTGAAATGGACCTTTTATGAAACACATCAAGAACTGTAGAAATGTATTCAGTGCATTAATCTACAACACTGCACACTTTGCCACACTTTTAGAGCAGATTTCAAAACTCAGACCATCTAATGAGATAGAAAAAAGTTATTCTCGTCCTGTATTCATTCCAGTCATGTTCTATACTGAGCCCTTGGGATATTTAACATAATGCAATAGGGTTTCCAGCATACACACACCCACACGCACACTCACGCTCACACACACTGTCACACACACTCACACACAAACAAAATATATGACTGTTCAGATGAGGATTCAGTTGAGAATGCACGGGGCCCATATTTCAACAGCCCACGTGCGAGGCAGAGGCTGGCTATTTTAGATACCAGAACTTTATAAATATTTAAAGATCTCGATTTAATCCAAATGAGAGATCGCTCAGGTGCTGTCAGTTACTTACATAACTCCTTCTTTTCTGATCAGGGGGTGACAGTTTGGATAGCGATCTCCTGGCAACCTGAGGAACTGCCTCTGTTGGAATCTGGCAGCTGGGATCAGGCCTGAGGTGGCTGAAGCAGGTGGATTGTGGAGAAGTGGGGCAGGTGGGGGAGGCAGGGAAAGATGTCTGCTTTGCTGACCTTGACTTTTTTTTTTTTTTTTGCTATTCTGATGACAGCAATGGGTTCTTCTAGCTGGGCAGCTCAGGAATAGATGGCCCAAGTCCTTCTATCTTAAGGTCAACCCAACTGCCCCTTTGGTCTAATGGACGTCAGTTCTAGAAGATACAGAGAGAGCAAAGACCTTGCAGGGTGATTCCTCCCCAACCCAGTGAGAGGCCCAGGTTCTGCTCAAAGTTCACCTTGGCCCAGTGACTTCAGGGTTGTTGCTGGGAGAGATACACTGCAGGGAAGAAGCCGGCATGGAAATTCAGGAGACAAGGATAAGGACTCACCCCAAATTCTCCCTCCACTGTCAAGGATTGACTAATTTCTCAGTCACCCCTTCCCATTCTCTCGCACCACCACACAGCGAATGTTGCATTAAACTCACGGCAGAGCAAGGGGCAGTTGTGCATCTTCCTCTGCATCTCGCAGGACGGATGGAGTGCTGGAGACTTGCTAAGCCCAGCCTTCTGAGGGTCTGTTTTTTAATGGACTTTGGCATTTTCCAGTTTTGTTTTTCTGAGTCTCATGCTTTGGGAAACCAGCAGACTCCTTGAGAAACTTTCTCCTGTTTCTATTCCTTTCATGGGAATGTTCTCTTCACTCTTCATGGTCCAAACCAAGACGCTTATCCTCCATGAAACATTCCATGATGCCCTGGCTCATCCTAATGTTTTCATTCTTGATCCTCTCATGTAAGTTATGGATCATGCAGTTTAGCAATCGACCACACACGGCCTGGCCTTGCCTCTCCTAGTGCGTCTCCCCCTGGATGTTAAGTGGAGGCGTAGGGCAGTGGAAAGCCCAGTGCACCAAGAGTAAGCAAAGTAGGATTCTAGTATCCCCTCTCCCCACCTTTATTCATCATGCGAATCTTGGGCAAGTGCCTTAATTATTTTGAGCTTCAATTTCCTTACTTATCAATGGAGGCATTACTTACATTACCTGTCTCATAAAATAATTATTATATTAACTGAACTAATTAATTGAAAGCATTTCATAAACTGAAAATCCTGGAACATGTATAGAGTACCAAAAATATTAAGCTTCTTGTCTTATGTTTCCTTCCATTTCCCCACGGTGGCTAGAAAATGGTTGAACACACAGTAGGAAATCAACAAACATCTATTCGTTCTTCTTGTCCTAGAAAGTCCCTCACCAGTTCTACCTTCTGGAAGGTCTACTACAAAGCACAGAAAAATCCCTAATCAGAATGTAAAAGATTTGAAGACTGTGTCTATTCTTGCAAAGAATGTATTCAGAGAGCTGAGTTTAGGTTTTCCCTTACAATTTTCTAAGAGCCTGGGTTGAAAGCTTTGTCATAGACAATTCTCTGGAAAGATTCTAGGTGGAGCTTAGAAGTTTAGCACAAACTATAAAATATATTTCCCTCCATTCAGAAAAAGAGAATCCTAACAAACTGGGACCACTATTTGATAAGCCAGAGGTCACTAAGTTATTTCCTGTAAGGTAGGAACATGCCTGTACTAAAGGAAAGCAAGAAACATTGAAAATCTGGTAAGAGCCTGTCTTAGGCTGTCTTAGCAGACAATTCTGCCATAACAGAATACCCGAGACTGGGTAATTTATAAAGAGCAGAAGTTGGCTTACAATTCTGGAGGCTGGGAAGTCCAAGATCACTGTGCTGGCATCTTGCAAGGGTCTTCTTGCTGTGTCATAACCTGGCAGGAGGCATCACGTGGGTGGGGTTGGGAGGGAGGCCAAACTCCTCCTTCTATAAAGATCCCACTCCTCTGATGATGGCATTGACCCATTCATGAGAGCAGAGCCCTTTTGACCTAATTACTGCTTAAAGTTCCCACCTTCCAGCACCTCTGCTTTGGAGATGAAGTTTCCAATGCATGAATTCTGGGGACACATTCTAACCATAGCAGAGCCCATTTGATCAAGAATTCATTTGACTTACTTCTTGGTTTTTTATTTCTTCACAAATGACATTTCCCTTGTACTCTGGAGAAAACAATACATTTCACTGTGGACAAGGAGAAATACCCTCTTTTCCTTTGTCACACTGGTGGCCCGGGAGAGAAATTTGGTTAAAAGGTCTTAATACTGGCCCCAAGGCCCAGATCCACTCGGCTGCTTGAAGAGTCCACATTCAGGCAGAGGCTGAAATGTGTGTTATATCTAGATATGGTTTGGCTCTTAAGATTGGGGCAGGTAAAGGGCAGGTAAACCCTTTCAGCCAGTCTCTCTTGGGAGTTCTGGAATCTCCATGTCACTGTGATGGAAAACAAACAAGGTGTGGACTGTCCCTGATTGAAGCAACTGTCTCTTTTCCCTTGTTCCCATGAGCTGACAACATATCTAAACATCAAAGTGATGCTGGTGTAGCTACAGGATCCAGACTGTAAAATATGTTGGCTCACAGCTCTGGAGGCTGGGAAGTCCAAGATCAAGGTGCTGACATCTGTAAGGGCCTTCTTTCCATGCCATACTTTCTATGGCCCCATCCACAGAATTCAGCCCACTTCCCTTGAAGCGATGCCTAAAAGGGGTTGGGAGAATCCTATCTCAACGTGGCCTCATTCAGTTGTGAAAAAGGCTTGTAGGTTCACAGTTTTGTAGTAAAAACTGGGAGAAATAAAAATAAGACATGGTCCTCTTCTCAAGGGACTCACCATCTGCTGGGGGAATCAGCTGTAAAAATCCAATGATGGCTCAAGACTGTTAAGTGATGTGGTATACATGTAAGTGAAGTTCACTGAAAGAGCAGGGAGGAAGAGATTTATGTGGCTGAGGGCTCAACAAAAGCTCCTCTGAGGAGGCAGACAGTATAATGAGGGCTATTTATGGTGATCAAACCAATATCTGCAGCAATTACACATTAGCCATGGTTTTAGCACTGGATTGATCAAAGAGGCATTTGAGGAGTATTTGTTTGGCAAGCCATGTTGGAAAAAAAGGGTCCCAGAAATTGACTGTGCTCAGGCTATTTAGATAAGGGGACTTGGTTTAACAATATTAGCATCCGAGAATTTTTCTCATCGCATCCTATATATTTTACCTTCTTTGTCTTTCTGACTTCTGGTGGCCACTACCAGGTCAGAACCCTGATTTAGGTACTATCAAAGCTATTTGGGTTTCAAGTAACAGAAGCCAGTTCAAGAGAGCTCAGGCAAAAAATATGGATTTAGTAAAGAATACGAACGTCTCATGGAACCCAAGGGGAGAAATGTAGTTGGGTCTCAGGAAGCAATTGCTGTCAGAAATTGCTAGGAAACCCAGCAGTACTCAGTGTCATTTCTGTTTTCTCTGATCATCTCTCATTCTTCTCTTTACATATCAGTTCTTTCTGCTGCTTAGTCTATTTAAAAAAGGTGGCTGTCCTAGAGCATCCAAGTTTTTAATGTGTCCTTTATATTCTACCATTCACAGAGACTAACTGGTTATCTCTGAATTCCTATTTTCTTTACATTTCTGGTAAAGAGAATCTGTTTAAATGAAACTAAGCCAGGCATCTCTCTTTGGTGCAATCAATTTTGTCTGTAGGATGGATCAGAGGGTGTGAACATGGCTGTCAAGATCCCATCCCTGTAGGTAGAAAGAAAGTTCTTAAAACAGAGGAGGGTCACTTGGAAGGCTGGGCAGATCACCCCCGCCATCCTCACCTCTCAAAAGAATGCACTACCTGTCCCTTCTTGAGTTCCTATTCTGTGATGAATCACAAATGGCCAGGTTAGGGAAAGCTCAGTTATAGAAAGAAAGAAATAAGGAGAAAAAAGAGCATTACTGATTTTAAATGCTATCCTTTAAGAAAACAGTGATAGGAGCCTAATCTTCTTCAGAAACTCAAGCTTTGACCATATCAAGATTGTGTTTCTAGTTGTTCCTATTGTGCATAAAAGTCTATTTTGCTTGGTCTCAATAACTTCATTTTCTGCCAGTCTTATTAGCCTGCCTTACAGATGTGTATATGATGCTTCCAGACAAGTTAGGTTCATGAAGGCCCTAGTAAGTCCAAAATCTTTAACATGAGGCCCTTTAAACTGTGACTCCTGCCTACTTCTCCAGTGTCAATCATTACCACTCCTGATCTTGCAATTTATGTTCCAGGCATTTATTACTGCTTCTAATTCCTGAAACAGTATATGGCATTTGTGACCCCATGCCTCCGAACATCCTGTTCCCTCTTTCAGGAACCCCCTTCCCATCACCTGTCCATACCATGAACTCCTATTTGCCCATGAAAACCTGGCTCACACACACACCCCCTCCAGGAAGCTCTCCCTGAAATTCTCTCTCTGTATCTCCTACAGTGGGATGATGAAGTGACCTAACCCAACACAAAGCTTCACTCTGAGGCCAGATACCTCCACACATAGCACCACCTTCACTCCCTCTCTTTGTATTCATTCGCAAATCATTCACATATACTGGACAAGCCTCTGTGCTCCCTTAGGGTAGCACTGTTCTCCATATTTATTCCCCTGCAAACACGTACTTTTGCACAAGAAAGTGGTATAGCTTGGAGATCAAGTACGAGACTTCATTGTCAGATGAGTGTGCCAGGTTCAAATCTCAGCTCTTCCAATTCTTAGCTGTAACCCTGGGTATGTTATCTTACTGTCTCCATCCTTTTTTTCACACCTATTAATATAAAATGTTTATAATCACAAGACTTACCTGTAATGGTTATAATGTGGAGATTTAATGAGATAATGAATGCATGTAACATAGTAAAGCCTCCATGAAAGCTGGCTTTTATACAAAAATCTTATGAACAGAATTTCTCTCTTATTTGATGACTTAGAAGACATTCTATTTCAACAAACAAAATTTTATGCATCTTGGGGTCTTCCCTAAGAACACTGATAAGCCATCGTTTAGTAGATGGGCCAAAGTGCTGGTTACCAGAAGGTTCTGGTTAATAAATTAAGAAGTTCTTCTCTTGCCACTTTTCTTTTTTAGCTTTGATTCTATTCCCCTTTTCCTGGATGGAGAAGAAATGGAAATACAAGTTGAGCTTTGATTTCCTTCCAGAGCTGTACCATCCTTTTCCCAGCTTGCCAGCCAAGCCTCCACCTCATCCCAGGAAAGTGCTCACCTCAGGGCAATGGAGGAACTCTTGTAAAGTTCTAGAATTCTCAGTCGTTCAAGCAGAACTCCAGGGGGAGTAATCCCTTACTCTGAAAGAGAGAACAGAGATTAGGAAAGTAATTTATCCCTTTCACATGCTCTCTCTCTCTCTCTCTCTCTTTCACACACACACTCTTCCCTTTTGTTTATGAGTGATAGGATTTTTGGATTTGTAAGAAAATACACCCATTTTGCTAAGTCTGTAGTGACAGCTCTTCTCTCCAGATCTTGCTGGAGGCTGTTCCCTAGTTATGCCCACATCCTAGAGGGTACAAGGATCGAAGGCTCGACATTCCCCTGCCCCACTTCTTACCCACTTTCTCTTGCTTCATGCCCGGCCTCTCATGCACTTGCTTCCTGTTCCTTCTCTTCTTTCATCTCTCTTCTCTCCTCTTCCCACCCTTCTCTGTTCCTTTCCCTCCTCCCACCTCTCTCTGCCTGCTCTGTTGTTCAAGGTGCCCGCCCATTCCTGGTCATATTCTATCTCAACTCCCGAGACACATTTTCAGCTCCACAAAATCAGCCCCCAGGGCTGTGTTCCCCATGCGGGAGCAGAGCTTTTGTGGGCCGGCACATGCCGGGGAGGTTCTGGCGCTAGAACACAGCAGGGCAGCCTCTTCCCTTGCTCTGTAGAATCCGGACAATGTTAGTCCACCCAGAAAAGCCTGCACTTCCAGACCTGCTGCTGCCAGCCCCAGCCACGCTACTCTTTGAACTCTTTATTTTGAAACCATCTTGTTGAATTCTGCAGCAGTCTGAGTCAAAAAAAAAGAAGAAGAAGAAGGAGGAGAAGAAGAAGAAGAAGAAGGAGAAGGAGGAGGAGGAAAAGGAGGAGGAGGGAGAGGAGGAGGAGGAGAAGGAGGAGGAGGAGGAGGAGGAGGAGGAGAAGGAGGAGGAGGGAGAGGAGGAGGAGAAGAAGAAGAAACGAAATAAAGAAAGAAGGGAAATGGGAAATGGCCCGATTGCCACATACTGATGAACTGACCCGGGAGCACAGCAGCTCTCCAGCACAATGCAAATAACTTTTTAAAATCTGTTGCCATTTTTCTAAATATTAGCATTAGGATTAAACAGAAATGTCTCTTGTCAAAAAAAAAAAAAAAAAAAAAAGAATGCTAGGTTTAGGGCCAGAGGGAGTTGATTCCAACATTCATTATGATATTTTAAAAAATATATTTCAATTTGGAGAAAATGAGATAGGGGATGACTTGGGTACAGAAGAGGTTTTTTTTTTTTTTTTTTTGAGAGGGTGTTGGGTCTGAAGCTGTGCACGTCAGAGAATTTACCCAGGAGGATGGCAAACCTGCGGCAGAGTCAATTTAGTTACAAGATCAAAATCTCTTGACTCACAGGAGACAGTGTTAAAAGGTTGGGAACAGCTACAGATCTCTTAAAATCATGCTTTTGCAGCAAAATCAGATTCTGAATTGCTTTACAGGCTTTCCATTTATAAAGCCCCTTTCAAGCTGGCAGTTTTTGGTTCAAGCAGTAAGGATGTTTGGGAAGGTGTCGAACCAAGGCATTGACTTCATGCAACCCTCTTCCCCCGCCCCTCCCCTGACCCCCAGTCCTCACCTAGGTCAGGCCCAGCTGCTTAAAATACAAGAGGAAAAATTAAAGTCCCAGATTAGAATGGTTTTCCAGTGTTTGTGAAATGGCTGCAGGACTAAGAAGCCACTGCCTGATGCCTTCTTATTAATATTAATATCAAATGAGTTAACAACAGCTACTGAGCACTACTTACTGTGTGCCAGGCATTGTGCCAATTATTTAAGGACAGGTGTTGGCAAATGATGGCCCATGGACCAAGTCTAATCTACTGCTTCATTTTGTGCAGGCTGCAAGCTTGAAATGGGTTGGACATTTTTTAAATGATTCAAAAAAATCAAAAGGAGAATATCTCATGACTCATGAAAATTACATAAAAATCCAATCACAATGTCCATAAGTAGTTTTATTGGAACACAGCCAAGTCCATCCATCCCTCCATTCCAGGGACTGTGTCTGCTTGGAACACAGTCATCTCCACATGCCATCTATGGCTGCTTGTGGGCTACAAGGGCAGGGTTAAGCAGTTGCAGCAGACATCATGTGACCCACAAAGCCCAAAATATTTACTATCTAGCCCTTTACAGAAAAAATTTGCCAATGCCTACTGATGTACAACACCTCATTCTTACAATGGCCTTCTAAGTAGGGACTATAATTATCCCAACTGTTACAGGTGGAGAGGGAATGAGAGTGCTGGGAAGCCATTGTGCCTTAAGTACTCTGCTTAATTTCCTGCTCGAAAAGTCACTTTTAATGAGATTATTTTAATAGAAGGCACTTTTTTAGGTACTAGGGAGTAGCGAGAAGTGACTGGACAAAGTCAAAATCTGCAAGAATCTAAGGTGGGAGCCCATTATATATAGTTAATGTAATGCTTTATTTCTGTAGAGTAGACTCCTAGAAAGAGAATCATTAGATCACATTTAACATTTTAATAGATACTGCTAAGTTACCCTCCAAAATATTTTACCAGTGTTTACTTTTCAATTTTTTAATTTTTTTTGATATACTATATTTGTATATATTTATGGGGCACATGTGAAATTTTATTACATGCATAGAATTTGTAATGATCAAGTCAGGGTATTTAAAAGGTATCCATTACCTGAGTATTTATCATGTGTATGTGTTGAGTAAATTTTAGGTCTTCTTTTCTAGCTATTTTGAAAACTACAATACATTGTTGTTAACTATAGTCACCCTACTCTGCTATTGAACTTTACAGCTTATTTCTTTTAACTCTATGTTTGTATCCTTTAATTGACCCCTCTTCATCTCCCTGCACCCACCCTCCCTCCTATCTCTGACTCATACACCCTTCCCAGCCTCTGGTCTCTGTCATTCTACTCTCTACCTCCACGTGATCTACTTTTTTTTTTTTTTTAGCTCCCACATATGAGTGAGAACATGCAATATTTGTCTTTTTGTGCCTGATCTTATTTCGCTTAGCACAATGACTTCATTTCCATCCATGTTCCTACAAATGACACGATTTCATTCTTTTTATATGGCCAAATACTATTCCACTGTGTGTATATACCATATTTTCTGTATCCATTCATCCATTGATGAGGACTAAGGTTGATTCTATAACTTTGCTATTGTGAACAGTGCTGCAATTAGACATGGGAGTGGATGTAACCCTGTGATACATTGATTTCTTTTCTTTTGGAAAAATACCCAGTAGTAGGATTGCTGGATCACATGGTAGTTTTGTTTTTAGTTTTTTTGAGAAATCTCCATACTGTTTTCCATAGTGGCTGTACTAATTTATATTCCCACCAATAGTGTATAAGAGTTCTCTTTTCTCTATATCCTTGTCAACAACTGTTTATTGTGTGTGTGTATTTATAATAATAGCCATTCTAACTGGAGAGAGATGATATCTCTTTGTCATTTTGATTTGCATTTCCCTGATAATTAGTAATGGTGAGCATTTTTTATATACCTGTTGGCCATCTGTATGTCTTCTTTTGAGAAATGTCTATTCATGTCCTTTGCCCATTTTTTAATGAGAGCATTTGTGTTTTTTACTGTTGAGTTGTTTGAGTTCCTTGTATATTCTGGATATCCTGTCAGATGAGAAGTTTGCAAATATTTTCTTCCATTCAAGAGGTTGTCTCTTCACTGTGTTTATTGCATTTTTTGCTGTGCAGAAGCTTTTTAGTTTAATATAGTCCCATTTGTCTATTTCCATTTTTGTAGTCTGTGCTTTTGAGGTCTCAGCCATAAAATATTTGCCTAGATCAATGTCCTGAAAGAGTTCTCCCTGTTTTCTTATATTACTTTTATAATTTGGGGTCTTACATTTAACTCTCTAATCTATCTTCAGTTGGTTTTTGTATATGGTGAAAGATGGGGATCCAGTTTCATTCTTCTGCGTATGGTTATCCAGTTTTCCTAGCACCATTTATTGAAGAGTATCCTTTCCCCAGTGAATGTTCTTGATAGCTTTTTCAAAGATAAGTTGACTCTAAATATGTGGATTTACTTCTGGGTTCTCTATTCTGTTCCATTGGCCTATATGTCAGTTTTTATACCAATGTCAGGCTGTTTTGATTACTATAGCCTTGAAATACATTTTGAAGTTAGGTAGTGTGATACTGCCAGCTTTGTTCTTTTTGATCAGAATTGCTTTGGCTACCCTGATTCTTTTTAAGTTCCATACAAATTTTTTCTACTTATTTTTCAATTGTATATATTCATGGAGTACAAGTGCAATTTTGCTACATTGATATAATGCATGGTGGTGAAGTCAGTGCCTTCAGTGCATCCATCACTGTAGCAACACACATTGTACCACCAAACAACCTCCTATCATCCACCCCCTCCAACCTCCCCCACCTTTCTGAGTTTCCTTGTTCATCATTCCCCACTCTGCTTCCATCCACATAATTTTAGAACTGCTTTTTCTATTTCTGTGAAAAATGACATTGGTATTTTGATAAGAATTACATTGAATCTGTAGATTACTTTAGGCAATATGGTAATTTTAATGATATTAATTCTTCCAATTCATGAGCATGGAATGTTTTTCCATTTGTTTGGTCCTTGTCAATTTCTTTGATCAGTGTTTTGTAGTTTTCTTTGTCAATCTTTCACCTCTTTGGTTAAATATGTTCCTAGATATTTTAATTTTTTTGTGGCTATTGTAAATGGGATTGCCTCCTTGATTTCTTTTCCAGCTATTTCACCATTAGTATATAAAAATGCTACTGATTTTTGTATGTTGATTTTGTGTCATACAACTTTACTGAATTTGTTTATCAGTTCTAAGAGTTTTTTAGTGTAGTCTTTGGCTTTTCTGAATATAATAATATGTTATCTGTAACAAGGGACAATTTGACTTCTTCTTTTCCAATTTGAACATCTTTTATTTCTTTCCCTAGCCCGATTGCTCTGGCCAGGACTTTTAGCACTATGTATTATACTATGTTGAATAGGAGTGGTGAAAGTGGGGATCCTTGTGTTGTTCCAGTTCTTAGAGGAAAGACTTTCAAATTTGCCCCACTTAGTACGATGTTAGCTGTGGATTTGTCATATATGGCCTTAATTATTTTGAGGTATGTTCCTTCTATGCCTAGTTTTCTAAGAGTTTTTGTTATGAAGGGATGGTGTATTTTATCAAATGTTTTTCTGCATCTATTGAGATGATCATATGGTTTTTGCCCTTCATTCTGTTGCTGTGACATATCACATTTATTGATTGTATATGTTGAATTATCTTTGAATCCCAGGGATAAATCCCACTTGATTATAGTGTACTAACTTTTTGACATGCTGTTGGATTCAGTTTGCTAGTATTTTGCTGAGGATTTTTGCATCTAGATTTATCAGGGATATTGGTCTGCAGTTTTGTGTCGTTGTGTCATTGCCTAGTTTTGGTATCAGGGTGAAGTTGTTCTCATAGAATGAGTTGAAGAGAATACTTTCCTATTCAATTTTTTGGAATAGTTTGAGGAAGATTGGAATTAGTTCTTCTTCATTTATTTGGTAGAATTTGGCTGTGAATCCATCCAGTCCTGGGCTTTTCTTTGTTGGGAGACTTTTTATTACTGATTCAATCTCACTACTCATTAGTGATCTGTTCAAGTTTTCTATTTCTTTCTGATTCAATCTGGGTAGGTTGTATGCTTCCAGGCATTTATCTATTTCCTGTAGGTTTTTCCGTTCATTAGCATATAGTTGTTCATAGTAGTCTCTGATAATCTCTCATGTTTCTGTGGTATCGATCATAATGTCTCCTTTTTTATTTGTGATTTTGCCTATTTGGGTCTTCCCTTTTCTTTTTCTTGGTTAGTCTAACTAGTGGTTTATCCATTTCATTAATTTTTTCAAAGAACCAATTTTTCATTCTGTTGATCTTTTGTATTGTTATTTTAGGCTCTATTTCATTCAGTTCCGCTTTGACCTTTATTATTTCTTTCCTTCCACTAGTTTTGGGTTTGCTTTGTTCTTGCTTTTCTGGTTCCTTTGAGGTACATCATCAGATTGTTTATTTGAAATCTCCCTGGTTTTTTTGATGTAGGTGTTTATTGCAATAAACTTCACTCTTAGCACTGCTTTTGCTTTGTAACATAGGCTTTGGTTTTATGTTTCCATTTTTATTTGTTTCAAGAAAATTTTTGATTTCCTTCTTAATTTCTTCATTGAGTCAATGGTTGTTCAGAAGCATGTTTAATTTCCTTGTATTTTTATATTTTCCAAAGATCCTCTTAGTAATGACTTTAATTTTATTCCTTTGTGGTCAGAGAAGATAATTGATATGATTTTGATTTTTAAAAATTTTTTGAGAATTGTTTTGTGACCTAACATATGCTCTATCCTAGAGAATATTCCATGTGTTAATGAGAAGAATGTGTATTTTGCAGTTACTGGATAAAATGCTCTGTAAATGTCTATTAGATCCATTTGTTCTAAAATCCAGTTTAAATCTGGTGTTTCTTTTGTTAATTTTCTGTCTAGGCAATCTGTCTAATGGTGAAAGTGGGCATTAAAATCCCCCATTATTAGTGTCTTAGAGTCTATCTCTCTCTTTAGATCTAGTAATATTTGCTTGATGAATCTGGGTGCTCCAGCGTTGGGTGCATATATATTTAGAATTGTTATATCCTCTTGCTGGATTGATTTCCTTATCATCATATAATCACCTTCTTTGTCTTTTTTTTACTGTTTTTGTCTTAAAACCTGTTTTATCTGACATAATTATAGCCATTCCTGTTCACTTTTGCTTTTCGTTTGCATGGACTATCTTTTTCCATTCCTTAATTTTCAGTCTATATGTGTCTTTACAGGTAAAGTGCATTTCTTGTAGGCAGCAGGTGGTTTGACCATGTTTGGTGGTTTTTTTTCCAATCATCTGTTTAGCCAGGCTATATCTTTTAAGTGGAGAATTCAATCAATTTACATTCAAGGTTATTATTGATATGTGATTTTTTGTTCATGTCATATTGCTAATTGTTTTCTGGTTGTTTCATATATTCGTTTTTCCTTTCTTTTCTTATTTTCATCATGATTTGGTGGTTTTCTATAGTTCTACCATTTGAGTCCTTTCTGTTCCCCATTTGTGTGTTTGCTTTACCAGTGAGTTTAATACTTTCATGTGTTTTATGATGATAAATATTGTCCTTCCACTTCTAGGTTTAGGACTTCCTTGGGCATTTCTTGTAGGGCTAGTCTAGTGGTGATGAATTATCTCAGCTTTTTTTGCCTAGGAAAGACTTTATTTCTCTTTCATTTATGAAGAATAAATGAAATAATTTTGCTAGATATAGTATCTTGACTAGCAGGCTTTTCTTTAAGCACTTTGAATATATCATCCTGTTCTCTCCTGGCATGTAAGTTTTCTGCTGAGAAATTCTCTGTTAGTCTGATGGGAGTTCCTTTATTGGTGACTAGACAATTTTCTCTTGCTGTTTTTTGAATTCTATCTTTGTCATTGACTTTAGACAGTTTGAATATAATGTGCCATGGAAAAGACATTTTTGCATTGTATCTGTTTGGGGATCACTGAGTCTCCTGTATCTGAATGTCTAAATCTCTTGCTAGACTTGGGAGATTTTCATCTATTATTCTGTTTAAATAGCTGTTCTAACCATTACATTTTCTCTTCACCTTCTGGGACTCCAATAATTCAAATATTTGGTTGCTTTATGGTGTCCCATATTTCATGAAGGCTTTGCTCATTCTTTTTTATTCATTCTTCTTTATTTTTGTTTGATTGGGTTATTTTATAAGATCTGTCTTCAAGTTCTGAGATTCTTTCTTCTAGTCTAAAATTGTTGAAGCTTTCAAATGTATTTTGTATTTCATTCAATGAATTCTTCAGTTCCAGAACTTCTGTTTGATTCTTTTTAATGATATCTGTCTGTCTGGTAAATTTCTCATTCATATCCTGAATTGTTTTTCTGATTTATTTGTATTGTTTTTTGAATTCTCTTGCATCTCACTGAGCTTCCTTAGTATTTAAATTTTGAATTCTTTTTCTGGGATTTTGTGAATTTCCTTTTGCTTTGAATTTGTTGCTGGAGAATTAATGTATTCCTTTGAAGGTGTCATATTTATTTGCATTTTCATGTCTCCTGTGTCTTTATGTTGATATCTATACATCTGGTATAACAGATGCTTTTTAAAATTTTTTGAATTTACTTTTGTATAATAGAGAGAATTTTTTCTTGAAGGTGTACCTAGCTGTTGGTTGAGTAGAGCATTTTGACTTTGATTCTGAGCACATTCAGTAGTGTAGTTTATGTATGATTTCTTCAGCTATAAACAGCTTAGTTGTGTCTGTGATTTCCTTGGTAGCCTAGGGTGCAGTTGTTAGTGGAGGCTGTGGTGAAATTTTCTGGAGGCTAGAATATCAGGAAGGCCAGTCTTTGGGCCCTGGTGGTGGCCATGGTAGACTGAGAATGCCTATTGTTATGCCCTAGGGTGGTATATACTGGTGCTGGTATTAGCAGGTCTGGGCAGGCCTATGGTTGGGCCTCCAGGTGGCCTGACCAGGAGCTGAGATTGGCGGTGATGGGCTGGGTATGTGGATAGGTTTTCAAGCCCCTGGGCAGTCAGAGTGGTGTGGGTGATGGCAAAACAGTGACGGAAGAACCCTCTGGGCCCCAAGTGGTCTTTGCTGGTGTTGGTGGTGGCTACAATAAGTTAGGCAGGCCAGTCCTCTGACCCCCAGACCCACAGGTGGCATCTGTGGGTGGGTGCAAGCTGGGGTGGTAGTAGCAGGTTGAAGGAGCTTGACCTCAGACCCCAGGAGGAATGGTCAGGTGCCACTGGTGGTAGACTGGGCTGGGCGATCCCTACCCTCTGGATAGTGTGCTCAGGTACTAGGGGTGGTGGTGAAGCCTGGCCAGGCTGTCCCCTTACTCCCCCAAGTGGTGTATATAGTGATATGCGGGATGGGGTGAGCCCCAGGCCTCTGGCAGGATGCTTAGGTGGAGGTGGCAGTGGCTGTGCTGCAGCCCTGCTACTGAGGAGGGCAGAGTTGCTTTCTTTGGGAGAAGCCATGGGCAGGCAGCTTCGCCTGCATCTTGGTCCACAGCAGTCCATACCATCAGTGGTTGTAGGCAGTGAAATTTATTGTTGGGTACATGAAAATGTGCGGCCACCTCTCACTGGGGTGGGGACCAGGAGGGCAGGATTGTACTCGTGGCTGTTGTCTAGGCCCCAGTTACAGGCAGGTCACAGACTAGAGGGGTGGGGGCTGTGTGGCCAAAATGGCATTGTGCTGCCCAGTGCCTGGGATTTGGGGGCTTGAGCGTCCAAATGTGAGCTGTTTCTCTGGAGCAATGCCTTCACACGGTTTCCAGGGAGCTCCCTATAGTAGTCTCAGGAGAGTGGAGGGGCTCTCCCATGGCTAGAATTGTAGGAGTCTGCAGAGGGAATGTGGACTGACTGCTGGGGGTCTCTTATTACCCTTTCTGGCACACTGGGGAGTCTTTCCTGGCTCCCAGCCAATCCCGGCTGAGCAGGCTGCCTCACTTCCTTCTCCTTCCTAATTTTAATGCATTACAAATCTACTCTACTCCCCCCAGTCTCTCCTGCACTTAATGCTATCAATGTTGATTTTGGGGGGGGTTGGCCCATCTGTATAGTGAAAATATCACATTATTTTATGCATTTCTCTAATATTAGTAAGATTGAGCACCCTTGCACACTTGTTGCTAACTGTGTTTCTTCTGTAAATGCCTGCCCATATCATCCAGCCGCATATCTTTTGTTTGTTCAGTCTTTCTCATGAGTAAATACTGAGCTCCTGCCATTGGTCACATGACATATATTCTCTTACAGAGCTCCAGTCCAGCGGGGAAGAGAAACCTTGAACAATGGTAAGAAGAACCAGGAAGCATCCTATCCTATGGAAGTGTTGCATCAGGTTCTATTGGGGCACAGAACAGTCTTGGGGGGTGGGCTGAGCAGGAAAGGCTTTCTGGTAAAGGAGTATAGGAGGAATTGGCCACGTGAGGAGAGAGAAAGAGATTAAATTCCAGGATAAGGAAGCAGCAAGTATGAAGGCAATTAGGAGTTTCTGGTTTGGCTTTATTACTTTACATATTTATATAAATTATTTATCTAAATGTAGTTGCCACAGACTGATGAGAAACAGGTGATATTAAGATTATAATAGTAATTGATACTTAATAATATTAATAGTAGTAATAATAGCTAACATTATTGAATATTTGATATGTTCCAGATAATCCAATGAGTAATTTACATGTATTATCTCATTTAATCCTTCCTTAATCCCTATACTAGATGCTATTTTGTTATTCCCATTTTACTGATCAGAAAATTGAGGCATAGCTAGGAAGCAGTGGGGCCTATTTGCACTTGCACAGTGAGTATTGATACCCGCTGCGGTTAGGAAATCTCTATTTCTACTATCTCTCCTTGGTGTTGGCTTTAAGGCATGGGACCTCATTATGCTTCCATCACATAATTGCTGCGTGGTGTTGGGACCATTACTCTGAGCTTTAGATTCTTCTGTATAATAAAAATAATGACTATAATGATGCTTAACATTGATAGGCAACTTTCTGCTATCAGGGTAAATTGAATTATATTTCAGTTGAGAAAAAACAATGTCTGGCAACAAAGTGTTATTTATTTCTGACTCACGTTACATCCTGAGTGGACTGGGAGCTTCTGTTCCATGACTCTTTTCTCTGGGACCTCAGCTGTCAGGAGCAGTAGCACGGCATGCGCTTCTACAATCCCAGAAGCAGGGGGAAGGGGGCCACTTGCTTCTACTCAGCAGTGATGCATATTTTCCCATTTTTATTGACCAAATCAAGTCACATGGTCACAGCTGAGCTCCAGCAGGCAGGGAAGTGCAGTCCTGCCATGTTCATGGAAGAAGAGGAACAGGACTATTAACTAACAGGCATAATTCACATGCCAGCTTCTGTTCTAAGTGGTTTACTATAACAACTCACTTACTCGCCAATAGTAGTAGCTGTTTTTAATAGTAGTAGCTATGATTGCAATCCCCATTTTAAAGATGAGGTGTCTGCACCCCCATGTTTATTGTAGTATTGTTCACAATAGCCAAGGTATGGGATCAAATCAAGTGTCCATCAACAGATGAATGGGTAAAGAAAATGTGGTATATAAACACAACCGAATGCTACTGAGCCATAAAAAAAGAATGCAATCCTGTCATTTGCAGCAACATGGTTGGAACTGGAGGTCATTATGTTATGTGAAATAACCCAGGCACAGAAAGACAAATATCGCATGTTCTCACTCATATATGGGAGCTAAAAAAGTGGATCTCATTGAGGTAGACAGTTACCAGAAGCAGGGAAGGGGAGGGGAAGATGAAGAGATGTTGGTTAATGAATATAAAAATAAAGTTAAATGGAAGGAATAATTTCTAGTATTTGATAGTATAGTAGGGAAATTATAATTAATAATTTATTGGTTATTTCAAAATAGCTGGAAGAATTGTAATGTTCCCAACAAAAACAGAAGATACATGTTTGAGGTGATAGATATCCCAATGACCCTGATTTGATCATTACACGTTGTGTACACCTGTCAAAATATCACATGCCCCCCCAAAAAACATATATAACTAATAATATTATATATCAATAAAAAAGAAGGTGAACACATATACTCACCAGCAAATTGGTATTAACTGAGCAGCACCTAAGTGGTCACATAGGTACTATAGTAATTGGGTATTGGGCAGGTGGGAGGGGGGAGGGGGGCGGGTATATACATACATAATGAGTGAGATGTGCACCATCTGGGGGATGGTCATGATGGAGACTCAGACTTGTGGGGGGCGGGGGGGTAATGGGCATTTATTGAAACCTTAAAATCTGTACCCCCATAATATGCCGAAATAAAAAAAAAAAAAAGAAGGTGAAGAAATTGAGGCAAAGAAAGATTGAGTTACTTGCCCAAGGTCACTTGGCTAGAAAGTGGTAGATGACGTTTCTACCCAGCAGTGAGTCTGTGCTCTCAAACCACCCCGCTGTGTTGACCTTACCGGGTTACCATGGGAATGATACATCAGGCGGGACTTGAAAAGTGTAACTTACCATAAGGGAGCATCAGTGTTATTGCCATTGCTATTGTCACTGCTGCTCATGGTGCACTGGTCTCAGGGAGTCCTCAGGTAGGGAAATGGATTTGACTCAGCCCCTCCAGTGGCCTCTCCTCTCCACTAGAAAGACACGGGTTTTTCAGGAGGTGTCACTGCCTTTGCCATCAATGATTCTGGCACAAAGAGTGCAGCCCACAATGCTTTCCCAGTTCACATCCCATTAACTTAAAAGTCTTAGGCGAGTGTGGTGATTAGAATGAATCAACGCCAGTCACCAAAGGGCCAGCTCTGTGATAAGTCATGTAGCACCATGTAGAGGAGGGGTAACGTGTTGTAAATTAGTGTTGTTAGAATGAATGCTTGATAGTAATCCCAAGGAAGGCTGTTTACCAGCCACGCTTGAAGCGACAGAAGCCAGAGCAATTTGCATTGCATGTGAACACTCAGGTTTGCCACTGCTGATGAATTATCAAGCACTTTGGCTGCTCTCCATGTGCAGTGCTGTTTAATGTTTACCTAAAAAGCAATGGGGCAGGAATGGGCCCCGTGTGTCTTGGAAATGATGAGTGATAGAGGTCAGTGGGGTGCATGAAGCAAAACAAAGAATATATGTTTTAGTAGCCATCCCCTCCCTGGGCTAACACACCTGGCTTTCACCCTCTCTTGAGTTTTGGATGGACCATCCCGTCCTAGAGCTGGGTGAAAAGAGACACCATCAAGACGTTAGCACTCACCTGTTCTTGCTATCCCGGGCTCACCTTTCTGGTCTGGGTCCTCTGATGTCAGCCTCCACTTTTTGGGGGTATCAGGGTTTCTATATGCCTAATCAGACAGCTAACATATGTACTTTCCATGAGTGCAGGTCTTGGGCAAAAAAGACCTTTGTTTCTCTTTTTAAAAATATCCACCGCGGAGCAACCAGGATCCTCAATCTTACCTTGAATGCTTTGCATGCCACATAGAAAATAACACCACATTTTTTGACCTCCTCTCCACCATCAAAACTTAACATTTCCCTGTACCATATCCTCAGAGTTCTGGTGCTTATATGCATGGTTTATTCACACAATAGGCCCATTTATCTTGGAATTCAACTCTAAAGGAGACAAAAAAAGAAGGAAGAGAAGAAAAAATTTAAAGGCTGCTGATGGGTTAACCACAGCTCTATTCCATGTGAGGAGTGGAGTGAGAATTGATGGTCTTCTGTAGCTGCTGCCTCTGACTACCATGAACAGCTCTCCCGACTGAGAGCAAGGTTTTTTTCCATAGAGCACGGCCCCCAATTCCAAGCCAACTATTTCATTAGGAACCAGATCCAAGAATGTACATTCATTCATTCCAGTGTTAGAGGGAGAACTTGTTGTGTTGAACTAATAGCTTCTTCCTATGGGATGTTCAGGATAATAACTTGTTTTGTATTTTAAGAAGCAAAAACTATACCCCACTGGAATGGAAACGTCCAATAATAACACCATTTAAGCTCATTCTTTTAAATGTAACTGTTAGCAGATTTTGTACCTTCTGGTAATTGTACCAGAAAGAACAAATGATTCTTCTTCCTGGTGCTCCTTCTGCCCCCACTACCACCAATTAAAAACAGCAATAAAAATTCATGTTCTCTAGAAGAGAGCAGTCCATTGCTTGATTTTTATCTGGTTGAGATCAGGGTTTCTCAAACGTGAGTGATATATAGACCCTTTCAAGAGGGAAATAATCATCATGGGCCCCAATGAGGATATAAAAGCTTCTTATTAAAATGTTAGTGTATATATAAACATAAAATCAGATATAAACTCCTTGTGCTTATTGTTTTAGTCAATTATGAAACCAAAACAAATTAGAAATTAAATACAAACACAACTGAAGAGCCAATAAAATTCGAATTAACAATATTAAATAAATATTATGAATTGTGTTCTGTGGCTGAAATGGAATCTCCTCTTTAAACGTGACTCTTATACTTGGGGCTTTGGTGCAGGTTCTCTTGGGGCAGGAAACCTAGGCGCTCATGTACCAACAATGCTCCTATCTCTCTTGTCTAGTTCATTGCTTGGCATGAATTTATCATTTCCTAGGAATTTATGCACTGGATCTTTCTCGATTCATTTGGGAGCCTGCAGGATGGCAAATTTAAAAAGCAAAGATCTTTTCTGAAAATAGTGTGGCTGAACTTGATAAGAAACTGGTCATCCAAACAGTCCTCAATATGTCCCTATTGGTTCCTTTTTGCTTGTCATTGAAATGTCATGTGACAATAAAAGTTGCTTTTGGTGAGAATAATGTGTGCAGACCCTCAGGGGCTGTGGACGCTGGGTAGGGTGCAGGATTCTAGAGGTATTATTCTCTTATTGACTTTCCCATTTCCCCACCAGTCACCTCGCTTGTCCTGTGCCCCATCAGAGCTGGGTCAGTTAAAGGACCCAGCTGGATAATGGGGTGACCTAGGCTCTGGTTCTGGTCAAAACCTTAGCTAGCTCTCTGACTACAGCCAATCCTCCCCTCAGGTGTCTACCTGTCCAAGACAACCCACCTTCATCTCTTGCCCCAACTGGACTGGCCTCCCAACTCACCAACCAGCTTCCACTCTTAACTCTCTCTCCATCCATATTTCACCCTGTAGCAGAGGGTAATCTTCTTAAATTATAAATTAATAATGTCACTTCCTCGTTCAATACCCCCCTGTTGGGGTTCCAATTTTACTTGCAATAAAATTTGTGACCTACCAAGCTGTGTGCGATCCAATCCCACCTATCTCTTCAGCTCCATTCCCCACCTTATTTCCTTTTGTTTCCAAAGGCCCAGCCCTGGAGTTGCATGTTAGCTCTTTAAACCACTCCAGCTCTTCTCTGAATGATGGACATTTGCTTTCTCTGGAACACTCCACTTCCACCAGTCGCCTCTTCTCTCTCTCCCTGGTTTCCAATCATCCTTTAGGGCTCAACCTAAATCCCACCTTTTTATATAGGGCTCTTCTGATTACCCTACCTTGGTTACATTTACCCCCCAAACATTGTTCGCTGTATCATCTTTCGTGCCTCAGTTTACTTGTGTGATGTGGGCTTACACTCCTCTTTGGGTCTGTCTTCCTCCACTGGGAAGGGTGAGGACAGTCAGTGTCTGCCCTGTTTGTCATGGTATCCCCCACACTGAGGAGAGGCTGGCTGGAGTCGATATTTAGTCACTGAATTATTATTTGTGAAGGAATGCAGGCCTTCCATTGGGCTCATTTTCTGGGCTTCATTTTCCTTAGCTAGAAGGTGGAGCTAATAATATCTGCTTTACTTGCTCTCATTCATTTAACACAGAAAAAGCAGAATTTGCAGTCAGGCCTTGCATTAGGTTCCAAGTGTGTTGAATAAAGTTTAAGGGGTTTTGGAGAGAGCCAAGGGCTGGAGGTTTGCTATCAGGTGTGGGGAGTCAGGGCTGAGTGCTGGGAGGTTCCACCCCTCGGGCAATAATAGCCCAGTGCCCAAGAGCCTTCTCTCCCCTGCTAAGGACGGCCTGGCTGCCTTGGATTCAGAACAGAGTGTGTTTTACAGGCATTCACTGAATGATCGTGTCTTTCTCCCACCTTCCCATTGTGCCTTGTATTTATCATAGCTTCTTGTGCATCTTCTTCCACTTTTATTCTAAAGATCCTGTTGGAGTGAATTTGGCTTGAGTCACCAGTTTCTTCATCCAGAGAACACAGGATGAGTTCTATGTGTCAAGTACTATTGTAGGTGTTTCTAAGTAATTGAGAGTTTTGTTGCTGCTGCCTCTGGCCCTGATGTTGGGGCGTAGAGTGCCAGTTGCTTTCCCGAAGTCGTGTCCCTTACAGGACTCTGTGGCGTAATAGCCACATGGGGAGGTGTAGTGGGACTCAGGAGCCCAGCCCACTTATCTCATTCTCCTTGAGGGGTGTGACATTGGGTGGATTTCCTAACCTCTCTAAATCAAGGATTTCCTAACATGTGAGACAGGGCTATAAGCTCCTGCTCCACCTACTGCTTTGGGTTCTTTTCAGACTTGAAAAAGATAATGAACCATGGACATGAGGGAGCTTAGATGGAATATACAGCCAAATGAAAACATAATCAACCGAATGACTGTAAAATGCCAAGCAGAGGTAAAGATAAAGACACCAATGCCAATTACATCTTTACCATATGCCTGGGGCTTTGCTGGGCGCCGAATGGACAACATTCAAACTTTCACAAAAAGCCATTTTTGCCAAAGAGAAAACTGGGACCGAGAATGGTAGGTCACTTTTTCAAGACTGTGCAGCCAATAAGCAATGAGGTTGATTTTCAAACCAGCTCTGGGTGACTTTTAAGGCTAATATCCCCACTGCTCCAGGCCGTCCCAAACAACCGAACATTGTGTACCATTGTAGAGCGTCATTCAGCCTCTACTTAAACGCTTCCATATGTGTGTGGTCTTATATCTTTGAGGTCCTGACCCTGGGGACAGGTAGGATGAACCTAAAGTCAGAGCATCTCTCTATTGGCAATGCTGGGTCTTTTGTCTTTCCTCAATCCCTGTAGAGTCATGGGTCTGCTGGAAATCTAGGGGAACGTCTTGAAAAATCTGCTTCTCTTTTCAGACAATCCAAGTCACCCTAAGTCACCATTGCGGGCCGTCAGCCTCACAATTCTGGGAATGCCTCCCTTCTTCTTTCTGAATTCCGAGGCCTGCTCCCCATCCCTTTGGTAATGGGATAATGGGGTCAGGGCTGCATCGAGATGAAGCCTGCAGCAATTCGGCAGCAGCTAACACCCCAACCACCTGAGCTTCTTCTGTGTTCCTTCTCCCCTAGTGCCGTGGCTGGCTCTCGAGGACTCCGATTTATCTCAGCCTCAAAGCTAATAGAGTTAAACCAGCCAGTCTATTTAAACAGAAGCAGAAGCAGTGAGATGTTACTGTATTCTGAGATGGTGCTAATAAACTTTAATAGATTTCAGCTAACAATTTGGTATAAATTAGACATCGCACTGCTGCTGAGGTAATAACTTTTGGCACTAAATAACAGGAAATCAAGCTCTGTGATGTGCTTCAAAAGCGCCTTCATCGAGCCTCTGAGATTCAGGCAGATTTCACTATTGATTACTGTTTACTCTTCCCCAAGCTTTAAGAAAACAGCAAACTGCTCCAAGGCACACCCCCAACAGAACCCAGACTTTCTCTCCCACCTGCTCAATAATTCATTTACATAAAAAGGTCCTTGGGCTCACAATGGGGACAAGGCGGCTGGGTGTCCTCTGATGGACAAATCAGGAGCCAAGAGGTTAGACGATGCTATCAAGGGCCCACGAGCACTTGTTCATACTTTTCTGGAATCTTCCAGAATGTTCACCAGCTGAAGTCATTTCAATTAGATTCTGTTTAAAAATTGTTTACAGAATTCTGTAATTCCGTAATGAGCTTGGCTTAGGCACTCCAGTGAATTGGATATGTGACAAGAGGTCTGGACATGGTGTTAGGAGAACTTGTCCAGGTCTTGGCTATGGCATTATTTATTGTGTGGTCTTGGGCAAGTCATTTAATGTCCCTGAACCTCAGTTCCTTCATCTGCCAGGAAATGCTATCCAAACATAAGTTGTGAAATTCAATAGGCCACGCAACCTTTTGGTGGCCTAGCTTATGCTGAAGTTCAGTGATATCATGAACTTTCAGAAATGGCCAGAATGTTCCTTGATACAGACACAATGGCCCCACCCACAGGTCCCCCCTGACACCCACGCTGCTCTCTCCACTCCATATGTATGAGATCTTCACAGTCCTAGGGCCATGCTCAGGATCAATGCTACAGCTTCCATGTTGGTCTTCACAGGGGTTGTGGGATCTCTTCAGGAACAGAACTCTGTAAGGAGTTAATTATGATTGCAACATTTACTGTTTTTTATTGCACCTAACACATTTTTTCCCCAGAGTTGAATGTCTCTGGGGTTGGGTTGTGTCTCTTTGTCATTGTCTGGTCAGAGTTTAATGAGTAGCATCTTTTTATTTTTAGTGTCACACACAGTAATGGTGCATCTTACAATTGAGATCGCCTTAGATGTGATGGAATCTGGTATTGTGTACCTGTCACAAGCCAGGCTCATTTCTGGGTGCTGGAGACCGAGTGGGGCCCAAGACCACAATCCTCTCTAGAGGTGTTCATGTCCCCCCACAGTGGAGTGGGGCAAGCCAAAGAGGGAGCAGGTCAACAAGGGAATGTCACATAGTGCTGTATTTTGGAACAACACTACAGGGGGAAATGATAGAGATTATCTAGAGTTTTGGGCTACTATGGAGACAACAGTCCATTAGGGCCTCTCCCAGGAGATGGAATCCACACAGGAAGCTGAGTGCAGGAAGGGAGGTCACGTGGTAAGACCTGGGACGAGAGCTTTCCAGCATGAGGAGACAGCCACGTGGTCCCTGAAATGGGAATGGCGTTAGTGGGATGTTGGTGGCGTAGTCCTTGTATGCATAATTCTCTAAATATTTGCAAGTGAGTATAGTCATCTATTTTCCCAAAGACCTTGTCTCTCTCTCTCTTTGATCTTTTTTTTAACCCAACCTCCAATTTACCTTCATCGGGACTCTCTTAGTTTCCTAGGTCTGCTATAATAAAATACTGCAAATTTGAGTCACTTAAAACAAGAGAAATTTATTTTCTCCTAGTTCTAGAGGCTGGAAATCTGAAAGTAGAGCGTCATCTGTAAGGCCATATTATCTCTGAAGGATGTAGGGGAAAAATATGTTCTATGCTTTCTCTTAGCTTCTGGTGTTTGCTGGAAATCTTTGGCATTCCTTGGCTTGGAGTAGACACATTACTCCAATCTCTGTTTCCATAATCACATGGTGTCCTCCCCCTCCATATCTCTGTCTCTTCTCCTCTTCTTATAAAAGCACCAATCATAGTTGGTCAGGACCCGCCCTCATTCAGTATGACCTCATCTTAGGTTGCTTGTATCTGCAAAGACCCTGTTTATAAGAGCACATTCATAGGTACCAGTGGTTAGGACTTCAACATATCTTTTGGCGGGGACAAAATTCAACTCATAACAGATACCCTAGTGACACATCTGGGGAAGATGTCTTAATGGAGATCTGATGCCACTTGGATAACATGGGAATTACGCCCTCTCACCACCAAAAGGACCTTCCACATGTTGTCTACTAAGAACAAAAGTCATGACCCCATTTTCCTTCAGTGCATGGGATCCAAATGCCTGGCTCCCCTATGAACATGTTCTTATTTCTCTATTGGCTTACGTGATTTTGGTGTTAAAGTGGAAGCTTTATCCGGTAGAAGAAGGTTAATGTTTCTAACTCTAATTATTGATTGCAACAATTAAGAGTAGTATCTTTGGAGCATATGGGTGGTAGCCACAGCCAACTGAGAAATTTCAAGTTACTTAGTAGCCAGTTGTCATGAGTAGTATTGGTGTTAAAATAGGTAGTTAATTCCTCTGTCTATTCCCTTTACTATCTAGTGCCACCTTTAAAAGTCATCATAAAATAATAATAGCTAACATTTATTGAGTGCTTACCATGTGTTAGGCATTATGCCACAGAGTTTAAGTGTATTGTGAGTCGGTTTAATTTTAGCAATAACCCCATGAGGTATGTAGTATTATTATCCCCACTTTAGGTAGGGAGAAACGAAAGCTAGGAAAGCTTGAGCGAGGTCACAAGGCTGGTGGGTGATGGGGTTAGATTGAAACCTAGCAGGCCTGGCTGGAAAGCCCTGGGCGTAGTCACTCTCTGCCTACTGCTCTTCATCAGGGCAGCTCGAAAAGGGAAATGATGTTTCTAGGGTCACAGGGCTGAGAGATACCAGGACTAAAATAGGAACCCAGACTCTTCCAATTCCCAGGCCAAGTGCTTGCTCTTCTGCCCTTGTTTTCTCATGGCTTCCTCAACATTCACAGCCTATGAAATTTTCCAGCTGGGTATCTGACGTTAATCCCAAGAGCAGCCTGAGATAGTCCATGGAAAGGTCTTGTCAGCAAAGGCTAAAGCTCGGTGGTGCTGACCCCGCTCTGTGGCCATCAGCCCCTGTGAAGCCCAGAGGTTACTCAGGAATGTCCAGGTCATGGTGGCCAAAGAGGTGCCCACCTATGTAAAATTGTTTTCGTGGGTCTGCATCATTGCTACAGAGCCAGGTCTGCTCCGTCCCAGCTGGCTATTGGTTGGTGGGGAAGTGCCACCAGGCCACTTTCCTGAAATTGAAAGACTAGATTTTGGATCTGACCAGTTTCATCTCTTGCACCACAGCCTATCAGAGCTCTTGGTTGCCTAAAATACTGTCTCACATAAGATTCTGAGGCTGGGTACCTTGGTTTCAGTTAGGGGAGAGGAACCTGATGTCTGGGGGTCAAAGGTGGTAACAAGATTTCTCAAGAATATCTATCCTTTGTACTTTTTGAATTTTTTGTACCCTGTGAGCATACTAGCTATGGAAAAGAAGGTCTGAAGCCGACCTTGGCTTCATGAGAAAATACTATTAATAAATACGTGGTAATCAATTAGCAATGTCTGCCCTGGGCACAGGATAAAGCAGTGGCCGCACACGGGCTGACATTTGTTACCTCCAGACACTTGTGATAAGATTCATAATTTATGCCTCATGAAGATAGAGCTTCTTATTTCCCAGGGAGAAGACCTAAGAGCAGTTGTCAAGGTTTTACATATTTCCCGTTCTTCCTCAAAGCTCATCGTGGCTGCCTGAGTGTCACAACCTCACAATTCAACTGACTTGTAGAAATCTCACCTCACTCCCTCCTGTTGCCTTCATTGAAAACAGGAGGTGGAGGTGGCCCCTTTAGTTGCCCCCTGGGGGCGTCCTTTCACTGTGTCCCTGGTGTTGCCCTTCCTCCGTTCTGCAGGGATAGATAGCACTTGTGCAGGTCCCTCCCCCATGTTTGAGACTGCTACAGCCGCCAGCAGAGGAGCACAGGTGTGAAGACTTAGGATGAGCCTGTTTTGACGCCCCTGCTTGGGAAAACTGCCCTCGACAAACACAGTTGTTGCTCAGGCATTATCTGTTGGCTATCTACCCACGTGCCCATCTGTCAGGATGGCAGTGTGCCTGATCCCAGGCCCCTGAGCCAGCCCCATTAAACCTAGGTGCCAATCACCAGCAAGTCAGCTGCAGGAGGCTTCAGCCCTCTGGGGACCCTTCTCCCCATCTCCCCCTTAAGAAGACTGAGATGTCCAGCAAGCTCTGACTTTCTAACCTGACTCCTGGCTGGGGGCCCAGACCCCTTGGGGGAGCCCCAGCTTGGGACGAGACTCGGTGTTCGGGGGAGGGAAGAAGTGGTGAAATTGAGACATGTGCATTAGTTGGGTGGGACTCTGCCTGTCACGCTGGGGATGGAGAGGGACATAAATGTAGAGTGACTGGAACCTCATCCTTTCCACTGAATCCTACGTGTGTGGGGGGGACTGAATTCATCCACATCATCAGTCATAAATCAAATGTCTTTAGTTCCCTCCCTTGTTCCAAAATGGATTTGAAGGGACAGATAAAATGCCAAGTGTCTGTGCAACCTGCTAACAAGGTCACCTCCCTTCTTTGGTGATACACTTGGGCAGAGGTGGAGGATTAACTGTGGTTTGTGGCGGGCCCAGCAAAGCTTGAGTGAATGAATAATAGAGGGGCCCTCGCAGAGTCACTGTGTGAATGAAATGTGATCATCTATTTGTTTACATTATTTACATTATTTTTTAGCACCTGTTATATGCCAGGCACTCCTCTAAGCAATAGGAAGGTAGGACAATACCAGACAGACAAGATTCCTGCTCCCATAAAGGTTATCTTCCATCAGGGATCAGAAGAAAACAAATAAGTCTACAATGAAAACCACAGAGCCCAGAAACTTTTGCTCCTTTTCTCTTGCTCCTGTGTAAAATAGCAGAATAGAGGAGACATGCACACTAGGTGAGGCTCAAACAGCATGATAGGCATATATTTTTCAACACAGAAGTGTGTATGTTCACTAGGATTAGATTAGGTTGGAGGTAATAGAGAAGAAAGTGTTGCTCTAACAAAAAAAGAGTTTGTTTCTGCTTTAGTCTGAATGTTTGTCCCCTCCCAAACTCACGTTGACATTTAATTGCTATTATAACAGTATTAGGAAGTGGGTCCTTTAAGAGATGATTCTGCCATGCAGGCTCTGCCCTCGCGAAAGGATTAATGTCATTATTGAGGAAGTGGGTTCCTTATAAAAGGATGAATTCACCCCCTTTTGCCTCACTCTCTCACCCCCTCCTACTCTTCCACCATGGAATGACACAGCAAGAAGGCCCTTGTCAGATGCTGGCCCCATAATCTTGGACTTCCCATCCTCCAGGACTGGGATAAAACACATTTCTCTTCACTATGAATTACTCAGTCTGTGGTATTCTGTTGTAGCAGCACAAAACAGACTAGGACAGTTTTTCTCTTATGCGAGTTCAGGGTTATGATGGGATTCAGTCTTCTAGAATTGAGTCTCCAGACTTCTCCTCTATTAGGACTGGTTAAAGAAAGCCTTGGGACTAGGTAGACATCAAAGGGTTGTAAGCAACACCTGGCTTTCTTTTGCACAGCTCCTTCTTTGCAAAGATGCCCTTGTTCTTAATGAAGTTGGAAGTCGTTCTAGTTTGTGGGAATTGTGCACACTTAGTGCTCAGGAGGACTCCAGACAAAGGGGCAAAGAATGTGAGCCTTCAGGTAGTCATGACTCTGGTCTCTGATTAGGATGCTTTTAATTTTTGTTGGCTATTTCACTTTTATTATATTCTCAATTAATAAACAAAGTTTGGAGAAACACAATTTTTTTGAACTTTGATGGCACAGTAGTAAATGAAAGGCATATGTGAGGGGTAAATCAGGTTTATTTCAGTATTTCCCAGCATATCCTCCTGGGTAATTGTGTTGGGTGATCTCTCAGACACCAAGAAGTGTTTGTAAAGATTTTCTTTACAAGCCCACATTTGCAGCCTTCTATAAAAGTGAGGCAGCCTTTGCTCATTAGGATGGACCCTGAAGCAAGGAAAACATCACCAGTCTTACTGGAACACTCAATTCAATCAAATTAGATAGGAGAGCATCACTTCAATATCAGCTTTGCAAGACCATGGCCTCAAGCCAAAATAACTGGCACTAAATGTTGACTATGATTACTTCTGGGAGGCAATGGAGTTCTGGGAAGCTGGGTGGGGTATGAGAATTATGGGGTCCCAAAGGACTGAAGTTAGTCAGGGAAAGTGACATATTGATGGTGGGCAATGGAGCCTCTATTTACCGGGTTGGACACAGTTGGGCACAGCACGGGTCCTGATGGAGGCCAGGGAAGGTGAGCAGTCTCTATTTGATAGCAGCTCCCACTCTACTGTTTTTTCTATAGGTCCCTTAAATTTGCATGTTCACCAGAGGTATCTAAAACTAAAAAAGGAAGAAGTCAATTATGAGAGTGCTTTATTATGTAAGGACTCTTTGGGTTGCCAAAAAATGGCAACTAACTTGAGTGAGCTAATGTACAGAGAAACGTGTGTAAAACAATCAGAGGTATTTTATAAATGCTAGGGGAAGAAGTTTGGCTAGAGGATTGTAAGGCCATTGGGCATCTAGTGAACTCAAATGACCACTTCTCCCTGGATGCAGGTAGGAGTACAAGGTCCAAGGTGGCTGCCACAAAATGGCTGCCTTAGCCACCCGCCAAAGTTAACTGTTTTTTCAATGCTCCAATTCAGGAACCTGAAAGGATAGAATGTGGTTGGCCCTGCTTAGGTAGGGTACTCATCCAGCCAGCTGTGGCTAAGGGGCTGGGCCATGTGACGGTTACGAGAGCAGACTCTGAGAAAATGAGAAGGGCAGATCCTCTAAGAAGGCAGGCGAGGATGGATGGAAATGATTAGCAGAGAAGATTATCTGTGACTCTAACAGATTTTCCCAAAAGGAGAGGCAAAAGTGCTAAACTCGAAGCCTAGATGGTACATGCCTGGGAGACAGCAATCTGTGCTCTGCCTCCCCTTCTGTGGCTTCTCCATTGCTTCTTCACCACTTTTCTAATTACTACCAGCAGAGCAATCAATACAAGGTTATCAACAGTAGGGACAAGTTAATTAAGAAAAGCAAATTAATCAGGTAATTAATGGCCTTCCCTCAAAAGGTGAGCCTGTCAAGGTGTAAGTGACGTTAGGTCACATCAAGTTGTCTTGATGCAGGCATGCAGGAATTGTGGTAACCAGGAAATCATGCCAGCCTGAACCAAAAGTGACTTACAATTCTCATTAGTGTACACAGGATTTCTGTGGTCTTGTCCATAGTAAGCTCATATTCCAATTCCCAGAGCCTTGAGCTCATGCGCACTGTGTGAGCCCTTTGTGTCAGTGGCAGTCTTGGGTAGTTAATAACCCAGCAGCAACTCTTTCCTTTGATCCAGTAAACAAAACTCCAGTCTATCACTACCATTCCAGCTAAAGACTACATTTCCCAGCCTCCCTTGCAGCTAGGAAGTAGCCAAGGAGATGAAGTAGCAATTGTCAAGTACTTCTTTTGTGATTCTTTGAAGGGGCTAACCCAGCTGGGAGACACACCATTTCTACTTCTGTTACATATTTTACAGTTCTGTAGTTTCCATTTGGTTCTTTTTTTGTTGTTGTTGTTGTTGTTTTTTCACTTTTATTTCTTTGCCAAGGTTTTCTAATTTTTAATTTGTTTCAAGAGAATTTGTAACTGATTGTTGAAGCATTTTTCCTGATGTCTGCTTTAAAACCCTTGTTAGACAACTCCAACGCTGATTCATTTCAGCGTCAGTCTCATTTGAGTGTCTTTTCTCATTTAGTTGTGATTTTCTTGATTCGTGGTATGATGGGTTTTTATTGTATACTGGACATTTTTGCTATTGTCTTAGACAATAGACTATAGACCCTATTTTAATCTTTTATTTTAAGAGAGAGTCACCCTGTTTTATGTTAAAGCCCAGAGGTCCTGGCATAATTTTATGGACTGTGGGGCCAAATAATTTAATTTTCAGAGCCTTTGTGGTGGTGTTTTGCTCTGCGTGGTGTATCTGGTCTGCTGGAGCTCCCATGGGTCCCTAGTGGGACTGCCTGAGGGGACAGAGGACTTTCTCCAGGCCAGTAGAAAGGTGACACTTGGTGGGGAAAGAGAGTCTGGGGCCCTGTGAGGAAGGAAAGCATTCCCCTTGGCTGCTTGTTTGGGGCAGGTACAAACGTGAAAGAGACCTGCTCTTGTGCCCTGGAACCCACCATCCAGATTTATGCTAAATGAGCTTTAGGCTGTTCTTTTTCTTATGTAAGAGAAAAAAAATCTATCTTGCTTCAGCCACTGATATTTATGTTTTCTGCAATAGACTACAGAACTTAATCCTAATGGACACTGGGGGAAGGGACAGAAATGGTTGTCATTGGTGTTAGTTGACTCCTGTTCTTCCAGGCTAGACAATCGGCCAACCTCATGTCTGTGGTCTCTGCTACCCTCCTTGGCTACAGGTGTCCTCTTCGCTGAATCAGAGAAACCTTCTGTGTGAAGGAACAGAGTGACTATGTGCAAAGAGCTTGGAGTTTTATCACTAGATTTGTGACCTCATGCATGTTACTTCAGTTTCAAATAAAACAAGGATGATAACAACTGTGATTCAAGGTTGTTATGAAGATTAAGAAATATAATGCACAGAAGGTGCCTAGTCTGATAGTTATTTTGTCATCATCATCACTATCAGCATCATCTTGTACCCACAGAAAACACTATTTTATAAGAAATGAGTCACACAAAGTACAGCATACAAATAGTCAGAGCTAGCGTGTACAGAGCACTTACTGTGAGCCAGGCACTGGCTTGAACTCCTGGTGTTAACTCATTTAATCCACACAAACCGATGCGGTAGTTATTATAATCATAGCCATCATTCCCCTTTAGTCAGCCACGGGGCTCAATGGAGGCTGAGAACTTCGTCCGAATAACACAGCTGGTAAGAGCTGGAGCTGAGATGTGATCCCAGGTCTGTCCAACTCCAGATCAAAAGCTTCAACAAAAGAGTATAGAACAAAAAGAGGTATCCCAGATTTTGGGATATGAACAATTAATTCACTTCATTCATTCATTCATTCATTCATCCATTCAGGTAACATGCATTATGCTCTTATTCTGTGCCATTTCTATGTCAGACACTACTATGGTTTGAATATTTGTGTCCCTCAACATTCATATTGAGACTCAATCACCAATGCAATGGTATTAAGAAGCAGGGCCCTTAGGATGTGCTTAGTTCGTGAGGGCTCTGCACTCGTGAGTGGAATTCGTACCCTTATATAAAGGCTTGAGGGAGCTCATTTGGTCCTTTTTGCCTTTCTGTCCTTCTGCCATGTGGGGATGCAGCAAGACGGGGTCATCTTGGAAGCAGAGAGTTAGCCCTTCCTAGACACCAGGTCTGCTGGTGCCTTGACCTTGGACTTCCCAGTCTCCAGGACTATGAGAAATAAATTTCTATTATTTATAATTTACCCAGTTTAAGGCATATTGTTATAGCAGCAGGAACAGACTAAGGCAGGCACTATACATTCAATGAGATACAAAGCATGGTCATGTCTTCAAGGGGTTTCAGTGTAATTGCAGGAGGCAGACATGTAAAAAAATATGAGCCCTAAAAATTTAGAGACATAGTGAGGTATGGATTGGAGTTCAGTTGGGCTATCCAGCAGAAAGCAGTCAATTCTAGGGGAATGGAGATATTTGGCCCAATATCCCAGAAAGCCTAACTCTGCAATGTTTCCTGAAAGATCTATTTTCTAACAGAATTGAAGAATCCCTATTTTCTTGTTTTGTTTGTGGCAAAGAAGCATGACAGCACCTGCCAAATGTACCTGAACAAGGGTTTTTGTTAGTTGTGAATGAAAATATTTGTATTTAGTTTAAAGCCAGAAAGTGCTAGAAGGTACTTCAGCAGACATGCTACTTCCTTTTCTAGAGCTTGTGGGAAACTCTGGGGCAGGTCTGACATTTTGGTTTCTGTTTCTACTTTTGCTTCTCTTACACCTCATTTGTCTCTGTCTGCTCACAGCTTCCTTGGGTAGGCACCAGTTGGTTGTGTTGATGAGCAAAAGTCCACATGGCTACAGAGGTGGGAACCAAGTAGAAAAACCAGAGACTGAGTTGGTGTTGAAAGGCAGATGTTCTTAAATCTTCTCATTAAGCACCACTGGCCATTTCATTTTGTTTTCCCCAAAGCAAAAGAAGTTAAAAACTTTTGCTCTTTGACAGATGCTATGAAGAAAATGAAAATGAAAACTACAAGCTGGAAGAAAATATTTGGAAAACATCTAACCAACAAAAGCTTTTATCCACAATATATAAAGAACTCCTACAACTCAATAATAAGACAAATTATCTAATAAAAATGGACAAAAGATTTGATAATTCACAAAATAAAATATACAAATAAACAATAAGACCATGAAAAGATTCTCACATTAGTAGTTATTACAGAAATATAAATTAAAACTATAAGGAGATGTCACTATACACCTGATGGAATGACTAAAATTAAAATGACTGGGAAATCAAGTGTTGAGAAGGAGACAGAGCAACTAGAATTTTCATATATTGTTGTAGGGTTGTAAAATGGTATAACAACTTTGAAAACAAGCTTAGCAGCTCCTTATGAAGTTAAACATTCACTTCCCATATGATCCAACAACTCTATTTATGGATATTTACCCCAAACAAATGAAAACATACATTTATTTTTTAAAAAACTTATAAAAGTATTTAATAGTAGCTATATTCATAATAGCCCCAAACAGGGAACAACCTAAATGTCCTAAATTTTTTGAATTATATTTTGAATAATTATATCAATGATGGGCCGTCATTTAAGTAGTTGGTCTCTATTGTTTGACCCTTAGATCATTTGTGATATTTTTTCTTATCATAAGTGAGGCTAAACATTTTCATAGTTAAATTTCTACACAAATCCACAATTATATTCTTAAGATGCATTCTAGAAGTAGAATTTCTTGGTCAAAGGTCAGAAAAATGTTAAAGCCTTTGGTATATATATTTCATATATATATAGTTATTTTATATATCACCTATAACTAGGGAAACCTGAACTAATCTTCATCTGGGGTATTTAAGAAGTATTTGTCAATTGAGAGAAAGAAAATGGTATCTGTTTGTTGTCTTAGTTTGCATTTCTCCAGTTGCTTCTACCACTCTGTTTCCCATGTTGGCAGTGACAAAATTGGACCTAGAAGTTTAACAGGTCTAAGTTCAAAGCATGGAGCAGGAGCAAACACGGGGACTTGTGACTCTCTAAGTCACCCAACCCCAGGGTCAACCAGCTAATATTGGTCCTGACACTGAACAGACCCTCAGGCAAAGAAAGTTTCTGATCCAAATCCTTAGCTCAATTATAGCCCTAGCCAGTGGGTACGAAAAATACCTCAGCACCCAATAATCATGGTCCAATCTCAGACAGTAAAGACTTGGGGAAAGTGAACTAATTCACACTAAAGGAATAAATGCTCTTGTGGCCAGCACCCACCTGTCATCTTTTCCTTCGGAACCAGACAGGTCCAAACCTGTTCAGGCCTTGATCTAGTCAGTTACTGAGCTCTCCCTTGGAGACTCAACAATAAAGACAAAAAGTGGTGCTAAAAGAACCTAATTATTTCTATTTTCTCCTACTAAAATTATGAGAGACCAAATAAACACCTTTTGGTAATTATGGAAAAACAAAGTCTTACTGGTGAGAAGTGGATTTTTTCTTTTCTGTAACATTCCGAGCTCTAGCACATGCCCCTGACTTCTGCTCGACTTTTCCTGGGGAGGGAGCTCAGTCTGGAAGAGAAACCTGGGAGGAGAGTTCTCCATTCAAGCAGACTGGGTGCTGGTAAAAGAACAATGCCGTGTATTGTGAACACGAAAACCGATGAGGCCAGAACCACCCCAGGGACACGAAAGTATACATTTATGTAAGAGGCGGTGAAATTTGTCTGCAATTAAGTTTTACCAAAACTCTCAAATCTGTTGTTTGGTCTTAAGCAGATGTTGAAAAGGTTTATCCTGGAGTCTGTCTTTATTGATAGGATGTCTTTTGATCTGCAGCCAAATAAGAAATCTGGATGTTATTTTGGATTTGGAAATTTCCTTTAAATAAACATATTAGTTAAGTATGTAAATCTGCTTATCATCACTTCGGGCACATTGCCAGAGCGGGAAACATCTGGGGCCTGGTGTCAGCCGACTTATTAATTCACACTTAGAGCATGTTTCACCCAGGTTATTGCTGAATATTGTTATCTTGATTGCCAAAGTCAGCTGTGTCTTGACAACAGTTAGTTACAAGTTCGGAGGTTTAGATTTTTGACTCATGAGAAATTCATGGAGGAAGGTCTGTCTGGGCCCAGAGATTTAGGCTCCAGCCCCCCTTCGGGATTGATTTCGGAAATTAATTGTTAACATTTTGGATTATGAATGGCAGAGATCTGTGTTATTTATCTGAGCTGGCCAGCATGTAATTCCGGGAAGGGATTATATGGCCTGCTCCTGATAAGCACTGAATTGGGGTCATTAATACAACTTTCTGCCATAAAGCTCTCACCACGTTATGGAAGCGCCTCTCCCTCCAGTTAAAACGATACACAATCGACTTCAGCCTTTAAGTCTAGGGTGAATCATTTTGTCTGGTGAGCTGGTAGGTGATGAATGGATACAGCCCAGCGTTCTCATAATACAGGTAATACAGCGTATAAATCCAGGCAGTGCTGTGCTCCTCACACGCTGCCGTGCCAAGAAATGCATGCCATGGAATGAATGCGTTTGGAGTACCCGAATGAATGAAGACTTTGCACTCCGCTGCGAAAATGGTTCTAGACGTTGGTTGACAGAGCAGCTGGAATTCATGGTCCAAGGCCCAAAAGAAGTGACTTGTGGCAAAGGGGAAGTTCAGAGGAGCCGTGATTGTGTGTCTTTTGGTTAGTTCCTGCAAAGTGTCTGAAAAACTTCCTTAGTGCATTAGCTAGGGTAAGTAACACTAGCTGCTATAACAAAGAGTCATCAAATTTGAGCAACATAAGGGAAATGAACGTGTATTTCTACCCCGAACTCCCATGCAGTGTGGGTCAGCGGGGGGAGCAGGGCTCTGCTCCACACAGTCATTCAGGGAACAGGCTCTTGCTATCTAGGGGCTCTGCCATACCCTAGGACTTTGGAATCCTCCACTGGATCTGGCTGGCAGGCGAGGGAAGTGAGAGAGTATGGAGAGAGATTTTGTAAGCCAGGCCTGGAAGTAAGTGGTCACTGTGCAGAACACAGTCACGTGGCTGTGTGTGACTGTAAGGTAAGCTGTAAGATACAGGTAAGCTGCATGCCTAGGAGAAAACATCTGATGCATACTTAGTCTTGCAATAGGCATCTGACATGGTTTAGGTGTTTGTCCCTTCCAAATGCCATGTTGAAATTTTATTCCCAGTGTTGAACATGGAGCCTGGTGGGAGGTATTTGGTTCCTGGGGGTAGATCCCCAATGAATGGCCTGGAGGCCTCCCCGCGACAATGAGTGAGTTCTCACTGTGTTAGTTCACACAAGAGCCGGTTGTTTAATGGAGGCAGACACCACCTCCTCCCTCTCTTCTTCCTTGTTCCATGGGACACACCTGTCCCTCTGTCCTTCTGCCTTGACAGGAAGCTCCCAGAAGCCCTCACCAGAAGCAGATGCCGGCATGCTGCTTGTCCAGCCTGCAGAACCCTGAGCCAAATAAACCTCTTTTCTTTATAAATTACCCACCCTCAGTTATGTCCTTGATAGTACAGCATCTTGACTGTAATAATAATGGCAGCAAAAACCTCAGTACCGGCAGCTAACAGTTATGGTTTGTTTAACACGTACAGAGCCCTGAGCTAGATGTCTTGCGCATATTATCTTATTTAGTGTTGTTGACCCCATTCTGTAGATGAGTAAACTGAGGCTCAGGGAGCTGAAATGACTTCCTCAGTCACGTGACTAGGAAAGTACCGCGCTGAGACCCACGTGGACACCTGGCTGTAGGCCCCCGTTCTTCTCCTCTCCCGTCCACATACTCAGGCTCCTCTGCGTCGGGTCAGCCCTGTCTCCGCCCTTCCTCTCGCCCTGGGCTGACATGGTGCCTCCCCCCTCCTCTCGGTCCTCCCCCCCTGCATTCCAAATCCTTCCCTTCCTCCCTCCCTCTGTCTTCCTTTCATTTAATAAATATTTTTCTAAGCACTTATTGGTACTAGTTTTATAATAAAAACTAGTTAATGTTTCTCCCTTCACAGGGCTTACATTTAGTTTTCTACAACCAGTTAAAGCTTTTAATTTCTACATGAATATTGTCCAGGCAAAGAGGGATTAGGATCACAGAGTAGTTTTGTAATCTGAGTATGAAGATTCCACGAACCTTCCCAGCAAAGCAACTTATTTTCAGATACCAAATATGTGAGATTCAAATCCAAACCATGCAAATATAGAAAATTGCTACATGTTTTGAAACATTTGGAAATCCTCCCCAATATCTGAACCCATGAATTTTAAATCTGTGAATGCTCAGAGTTTACTGCAGGGGTGACAAATACAGGACACAACGGTCATCCCCCTGTTCTGAGGCTATGGCAGACATTACTAATTGATCATTGCTAACAGCTCTCTTTGCTACCGAACTCAGACGCAACCTCAGAATCTTTCTGAACACAGTGCTGTAGGCAGCCCCTACTAATCAACTGGAATGGCGTAAGAGATGAACTCTTAGAATGCTGTAGACCAATTCTCTATCAACATGGTATTCATAAATACACAGAGGTATTCGACATGCTTGTCATCTCTGGATGGCATTTCTTATGCACAAAGAAATGTATATATTTGAACTAAAGGAAAAGTAATAATACAAAATTGCTAAGCAGGATAGAAGAGCAAGGAGGAAGCCAGGTGAAGGCAGCACATAGAGGAGAACTTTCTTGTGACAAGGGCACCCTATGGGGCTAAAGCGTCCAACGGCAGGACGTGGGGTAGCAGGTCACTTGGCTGGGCACTGCCCGTGTCCTGACAGCCGTACTCTGTTGGCTGTGGAAAGGCCGGGGTGCAGATGAGAAGTTGATGTGATCGACCTTAAGGTCTTGTCATCACGAGGCTCATAGTGCCAAGATAACGAGACCAGTTCTCCCTTCCCCATTCCCTTCTACACTGCGGCGTTGCCCGTGTGGCCCCACTGGAGGTGGCAGAGCTGTGTCGTTGGTGGACGTGGCTCACGGTCACAGATCGACGGAGCTCTGCCTGCCCTCCAGGGAGTGGCTGGAGAGAGGGAGGGATTCCTGGTGGGGACAGAGGGAGCTGGGGTCGGCAGGCAAAGGGTGGGTTATTTATCACCAAGGTGCTCTAGTGGCCTGAGAGCAAGGACTCCCGGTAGCCAGAGTAAAGACTCTAATTTTACCACGTTCGTTTATGCGTGTGTTTGCGAGGATGCGTGTGCTGTCATGGAGCTGGTCCTCCGGGGGGTGTTCAAGGACAGCTGCTCTCCCAGTGAACGTGCTCAGTCGAGAACAGGGAAGAAACCAGCGGTGCGTGAGAGTGGGGGGGTGGGGGTAGCGGGGGTGCAAGTCCACCCAGGGTGAAGGTAGTGAGCGGGGAATGGTCTGGAGAGAATTCAAAAACAATGATGTAACCAGCTGAAAAGTTGCTTTGCTATTTATTAGCACCATACTCCACCAATTCCAAACCACTTTTCCCACCCTAATCCCAGGCCACTGAGAAGCATATTGGGGCCTGCAGGGACTGGTGGGGCAGTGAACCCCTGCAGTCCAGGGTGGCTTCCTGCCCCCTTTTACCCGCACTGCCTCCCCCATCACCAGCCCCATGGGATGTGAGGGTTCATGAGGCACAAACTGCAAAGACTAAGGACACATTTGTTGTAAAGAGAATATTTTGTTTTATGACATAAGTTAATTTAACAATTAATAAAATAAACTAATACTTTATTAAATCATTATTTAATGGTTGCTTTCTCTCCTAAGGCTCCATTTCTTTTCTTTCATTCAAAAAGTATTTATTAGGCCGAGTGAGACCCCATCTCTACAAAGAATAGAAAAATTAGCCGGTATGGTGGTGTGTATCTGTAGTCCCAGCTGCTTGGGAGGCTGAGGCAGGAGGATCGCTGGAGCCCAGGAGTTGGAGGTTGCAGTGAGCTATGATGACACCACTACACTCTACCCAGGGCGACAGAGCAAGATTCTGTCTCAAAAAAAGAAAAAGTATTTATTGAGTTCCTACTATGTGCCAGGGCAGGTGCTGGGCACGATGGTACCACACAGTAGACGAGACTGACAGTGACAGAGAGCTGAATTTCTAGAGCAGGCGCCCTCAGACTGCGGCCTGCGGGCCACATACGGGTGTTTTTGCCTGTTTGGTTTTCTACTTCAAAATAAGATATGTGCAGTGTGCATAGGAATTTGTTCATAGCTTTTTTTAAACTATAGTCCGGCCCTCCAATGGTCTGAGGGACAGCGAACTGGCCCCCTGTTTAAAAAGTTGGAGGACCCCTGTTCTAGAGCCAGAGACAGACTGGAGGCAAACAGACAACTACATACACAGGGTGGTTTTAGCTAGTGTGAAGTGTCGCGAAGAAGGACGTTGAGGAGCAGAGATAGAAGGTAATGGTCAGGGGCATGCTGTATTGCATAAACATGATCAAAGATGACTTCCTGGAGGAGGTGTTGTTTGAGCTGAGATTTGAAGGCTGGGAAGGAGCCTGACCCAGCAGAAAAGAACCGCAAATGCCAAGACTCAGAGGCGGGGACAAGTGTGGCCTGCTGGAGGAAGTGAAAGAAGGCTCATGCAACTGGGAGTAAGGTGGGGCTTGGGGGTAAGAGACTGAAGGGGTGCAGGGGGCAGGGGGGCGAAGGCTAGTCAGTTGCATGGAGTTGCATGTGTCATGGAGTTTGCATTTCATAATATAAGCAAAGGGGTGAGGGAGGAGAATTAAATACCCTATTGACCACCTCTCCCTTACCCCCAATATGCAGGACTGCTTCCTTTTCTCTGCCACGTTCACGATCACGCCTGGCTTCCACTGACTCTCCTCCCCCACACTCCAGTTTCCTGCTGCTCAGAGCTTCTCTGCACCACCTTCGCTCTGGTCACCTACCTCCTGAGTGTCTGCTCGTTGGCACCCACTTCCCCCGTGTGGTGTCCTTTCTCTCCATTCTGCTGACCTGTCATCTAGAGAGGAAGGGAGGGTTAATGCTTCCAGGAGAGGCAGCACTGCTTCTGCGGTTGGCTGGCTGTCGGCTGGGCTGCTGGGTTCTCCACGTGGTCTCTCATCCTCTAGGAGGCTGGCCCAGGCTTTTCTGCATGGTGGTGGGATTCCGAGAGACAGTGAAAGTGCACACCATCACTTCCACTGCATTGCCTTGACCAAAGCAAGTCACAAGACCAGTCCACGTTCAAGGGGTAGAAAACGGTTTCCATCTCTTAATGTTCTCAATGGGAGAATCCGCACAGTCACGTTACAAAGGGTTTGGAAACAGGAAAAGTGTGACAAGTGTCTATATTTTTTCCCAGCCAATGTCTTTAAGGCTGGCTTTAGGCAGGGCTGTATATGGGGCTTGAACAATGTCATCCTTCTACTCTCTTGACTTCAGCCTCAGGCTCCTCATGTTGCCACAATGGCTGCAGCGGTTCCAGCTCCCACATTCAAGTCTAGTGGGAGAGGAGAACCCATCTGTCACTTTCCCATAAAGCTTCATTGGCTCTAACTAGCTTATTTGCTTGTAATTAAACCAATCTCTGTGGCCAGGGGGATGCAGTGTATTAATTGGTCTGAGCATGACTCTATGTTCCACCCTTGCACTGGGAAAGAGCACCACTGGAAGTGAAAAGGCTTTACCCATGACAGCGAAGGCCCCTCTCCAGTAAACATGCGTTGCTCTTGTCAGAAGGGGTAATGGACCCTGCTGGCCATAGTCAGAATGGCGAATGACACCAGGCACCCATAGCACGGTCATAAGAGAACTCGACGCATTTGCTGCAGCTTCATCTGCTGGTTTTGTGGGACAAAACAATAGGTTAGGGGAAGAGCTATGAATCCAGATTTGAATCCAGATCTCTAGATACCAAATCCTGCATTGTGTGGCCTGAATTATCTTTCTCAACACAAAGCATAATTCTGCATGATATGAGGAATATATGGTCCTGCCTGGAGGGGCTTTGACTTTGTAATAGAAATATCACCCTGATTGATGGCAGCTTTGGCTTTTTGCGATCATCTTCTATGTGTTGTGGGATCAATACACTTTCAAATACTTGCTCATTCACCAAAGCATTATCTCCCCAAACTTCTTTGTCCCTGCTTATATTTGTCAACTTTACAATCCTTTTATTACCAGCAAAAGCTTTGGGAAGCTCCAAATAAAAGCAGGGATTATAAAAGGATTCTTATTAAAGCATGCTTTCTTTGAGGCACAGAGTACAATGCCCTCCGTTCTCCCCTTGTGAAAAGCTGTGTTTTCTTGTTTAATTAGAATGGACCTCCATTCCATTAGAGGAAGACAAGTAGGGCAGCGGGATTGAGACTGCAGGCCCCACGGAAAAAAAGGGTTTATTTATTTCAGACCGTATTGTAACTTTGTAAAATATTCTATCATGTTTGGGAATGGATGAAAACGTGAACTACCATGTCCCTGCCACATAGTGATTGGTTAGAGTTTCCTCTTTGTTGTTGTTTTCGTTGTTGTTACTTTGCAATTAAAGCCTGTGTTGGAGAAATGCAAAGCCAAGTGCATCAATTAGGGTCCTAGCAAGAAACAGATGGCACACTCAATTTGGATAATTCGCGGGGAGCTTAGTAAAGGGACTTTTTGCAAAGATGTGAGCATGATTAAAGGAAACCACAAAGGAGAGTGCTAGACCCCAGAGTCAGCAACCAGTAGGAACTGCCTCACTCAGAGCAGGGGTTGGCAAACGGTGGCCCATTGGCCCCATCTGGCCTGCTACCCATTTATGAAAATAAAGTTTTATTGAAACACAGACATGCCCATTTGTTTACACGCTGTGTATGACTACCTTCACATTTCAAAGGCAGGGTTGAATAGTTGCTGGTAAGGGTGATGACAATCAATTAGCCCGAAGAAACTGCATTAAAATTAGGATCCAAGGGAAAAAGTTGCTGGCTCATTTATTCAAACACTTATTTTTCCACCCATAAGTAGAAAATCCATCCCAGGTTTGAGTTATACAAAGACAGGGTGAACCCTGTCCTTCTCTATAACACACATCACAATTGTTGCTAAGGGATGACTCTATGATTATTTATTTAAAGGGTGTTTTCCCCACCGTCAGCCCTGCAGTTCATTGATCTATCCCCGGCACCCAGCCTGATGCTTGGCATATAGTAGTTGTTCAAGATATATTTATTGAATAAGCTAATTTAATAAGGAATATTTGAAAGACTTTGCTCTTAAAAATAGCACAGTATGTCTATGGGATGAAGGAAAAATAGGCAAATGGCAAACAGGAAAAATAGATGCGTGAAAGTCCTTCAGAAGCAATTGGGACAAAAAGGTAGAGTTAAAATTGGGAATGGTTTAAAATGATACATATATTAATATTTATTTTTTGAGACAGGATCTCATTCTGTCGCCTGGTCTAGAGTCCAGTGGCATCATCACAGCTCACAGCAACCTCAAACTCCTGGGCTCAAGTGATCCTCCTGCCTCAGCCTCCCGAGTAGCTGGGACTATAGGTACACGCCACCGTATCCAGTTAATTTAATTTTATTTTTTTTGTAGAGATGGGGTCTTGACGTGGTGCTCAGGCTGGTTTGAACTCCTAGCCTCAAGTGATCCCCTCACCTCGGCTTCCCACAAACCATACACATCATTTTATAATCATTTTGACTTCAATGAGGATCATCACTTTGGACTTTGGTGGTTTCTGCCCCCAATAAAGCTCCAATGCAATCATCTGCTGGTGAAGGCATGTATCTGTTTTTCCTTGCCCTGAGTTTTACCCAATAATTTGGATTTCTCCTAAGTCGTGGGGAAAGGGAAGCATATGTATAAAACTAGGTGCATCAGTTTGGGACTTGAGTTGGACTGAAGGGCAGGGAATGGGGCTGCAGTCATTTCTTGGAGGAAGTGTCCTGTGTCAAGAAATGGTCAGGCATCAGGATATTTGTGCTCCAAACTAGCCCTGCCACTTATAATCTTTAGGACCTGTGGCAGGACAGTTACAATTCTATGCCTTTTTAAAATTATCTGTAAAATAAGTAATAATTTATAAATATGTAATAAATAATAGCTATTCCCTACCTCTCTCATAGGAATGCTGTGAGTCTCAAATGAAAAACAATGCAATGTACAAGTGCTAAAAACTTCCATTTCCTACTTCTTCTTCCAGAGTAGCCTCTGTACAAGTCAGGATAGGCTTGGTTATGCTGCAGTAACAAGCAGCCTCAAACTTCAGCAGCTCAAAATAGCACAAAGGGTTATTTTTTGCTTGTTCACATCATGTGTCTGTTAGTAGGTTGGCAAGAGGTCTCTGCTCAGCACACACACCCATTCTGGGATACAGCATGATAGCACTGCCACCCTCTGCAATATTGCCAATTGCCTGGCAGAGAGAAGAGAGGAAGCTCTCTACAGTGTCCATGAGCAATGAAATATTTGACCTGGAAATGAAACATGAAACTTCTGCTGGCAATTCATTGGCCAAAGCTATTCTCATGGCCTCTGTCTACTTCTAAGGAGGGCAGAAAGTGTAATTCTCCACGTGCCTTGAACAATAAGAACTGGGCATGTTTGGTGAATAGCACTAATGACAACCACACCACCCTTTTACCTCACCTTGTTTTCCTTTTTTCTTTCTTTTTGCAGAGAAAATATAGTAGAGTGAAGGATAAAATAAGATCTACCCATAAAATCAGCCCTAGCAGGATTTCTAAGCATTTGTGCAATAGAAGCCCTACCCCGAAAATAAGACCTAGTGATGGACATGGCTACGCAGTGGATCTGCACAACCCATGCGTTTCATCACAGAGTGGTAAAGAAGATGAGCAGCCCTTCTATTCTGTCCCATCGTGACAGCTACTATCCCAGAGGTGACCGGAAAGGTGCGGGCAGCCCCACCAACAAGGTCGGCTCCCCCTGTCAGGTCCCGGCCATTCTGTGCGTGCTGCAAGCTGAGGCTTTGAGGGGAAAATACCATATTCCTTGAAAATAAGCCCTAGGGTGTCTTCTTGAGGAAAAATAAATATAAGGTCCTGTCTTATTTTCACGGAAACACGGTAGCTCTGTGAGTGACTTTGGGCATATCACTTAAACCTGTTGTCAGTCACCTTACCTAAAAAAGGCTTTTGCTAAGATTAAATGAAGTAATACATAGAAAATCTCTGGGGACAGAGTAGAAACTTAACAAATGTCTATTTCTTTCCTCAATTCATCAGTTTCTCCTCTCTCCTTTTTCTCTCTTTTTCAAATTCTCTTGGAAGGAAAGAGTAAAGGTTTGGGGGGTCAGGTGTGGAATGAGAAAGAGAAATCATTTCTGCTTTTACTACCTCCTCTACCTCCAGCCTGGTCCTCAGATGAGATGCAAACAGAGCCTGAGTGAACCCTGGTCACCTGAGATCATTTCACAGTCATCGCAAGGAGTTGCAAGTTGCAAGGATGTGCCTAGCCAAGCAGTTGCTATGAGAGTGCTGGGAAATCATCTCCCTGGGAGACTTGTCTGAGTCACCACTGTCTCCGTACAAGGCAGTGTAGTATCCAGTGGCCAGCGCTTCTCAAACTCCAACGTGCACAAGCATCACCGGGGGATCTTGTAAAATGCAGATTCTCGTTCTGATGGTCTAGGGTGGAGCCCAAGATTCTAATGAGCTTCCAGTAGATGCCAATGCTGTTGGTCCCCAGATCACACTTTGAGTAGCAAGGCTCCAGGGGACAGAAATGAGAATTTAGGGGCCATAAACCTAAATTAGAAACCCGGAGCTGCTACTTGTGCATAGCAAAGTGTGGACAAAACACTTCTCTACTCCAAAACTCTGTTTCTTCATCTGTAAAGCAGGCAACCCCGTAGTGATGTTGTGAGGCTTAAATGAGATCATATACATGGAAAACTTTGTCAGCTGGAAAGCACTGTGAAGTGTTAGCTATTCTTCAGGCTCTAGAGCACGGGGCTCCTTCTAAACCAGACGTGCTTCTGTCCTGCTTTGCACTGCTTCACACACCAGATGTTGGAGGAAGCCTGTTTCCCACACACCATAGCAAGCACATCTCACCTCCAGAGAGATTTACTTTGTGCAACTGACGAAGGTCAGCGAAAACGTAGGAGAGGAACGCTACATCTAGACCGGATACATGTACATGGGGCAGGGAGCATGATGGGAAGTTGGGGGGGGGGTGGCCCCGAAGCTAAGGAAATTTGGTATAAATGGTGGCCACGAAGGCATCTTAACCAAATAGAACCTGTTAAACCAGGCCATGAGCAATGAGACCCTACTTTTTCTTATGGGATGCGGTGATAAAGAAATTACATAGTTATTTGAGAGGAACAAAAATAAAGATTAATAGGTTAATGAGTTATTTTCCTTTCATTACTACACTATTGTACTTTATTATAATTGCTTTGCACTCATTTAATTAAATTTGAACTGGGGCCAACACAAGATAATTTGTTTTCCCTGTACTGAACAATGAGTATGCAGATTGGATGTACTGAAGCAGTAATCAGCCCTCTGTTTGCAACACTTTTCTACTCTGAGTAGACATTATAATTGATAATTTGATTGTTGCAGCACTCTGTGCAATATATTTTAAAGCAACATTAACATAATGGAAATTATGTTGTGAGCTTAATCTCGGCTTTTCACTGAGAGGCTATCTGGCTCCTCAGTGTAAACCAGCCAAGGTCTGACAATAGCAGGTCTCTCTCTGTCTCTTTTACTCTTTCTTTCTTTCTTTCTTTCTTTCTTTCTTTCTTTCTTTCTTTCTTTCTTTCTTTCTTTCTTTCTTTCTTTCTCTCTGCCTCCCTCCCTCCCTCCTTTCTTCTTTCTTTCCCTTCCTTTCTATTCCTTCTTCCCTCACTTGCTCCCTTTCTTCTTTTTTCCCCATTCCTCCTTCCCTTCCTTTCTTCCCTCCATCCATCCATAACTACATTCACTTTCTTATCTGCTCTCTAGCACCACTAAAGAAAGAAAAGGTTTGAAAGAGGAAGTGTCCACAGCAACCACTACCAGCTGCGTTTCCTAATTTTGAGAACTGTTCCCGTCTGGGATGTGGGGGCAACGCAAACAAGAGGCTTTCCGGCAAACAACCAAATGAAACGTGATCCAAGGGGGTCAAGCACGGCAGTCGGCACCACGCTTTGTGCTGTGGATCGATACACAAGGTGTCATGTGCACTTCGAGGGCATTTCTGCAAATCTTAGCAGATGAGGAAAAAGGCATTGGTATTTCCTTTGTCTAAAGTCAACTCTTCCTTGGAGTTACAAAGACTTTTGTGAAAAGACGTGGCCTTTATTCTTATGAATACATTCTGGGAACTCATTGTCTTTGGCCCAAATGTTTCCTGCCCCACAATGGAAACTAGGACTGACATTCTGTTTAATAATCCCCAGCCAGAGATCTTGGGCACAGGTGAGGAAAGTTTGTGCCCAGGTGACTTCTGTTGAATTTTCATAACTCTGTAAATATTTGTTTCTGTGTTTGTTTTGGGAAGAAAAACACCTGTGAGTGGTTGGAAATGACTGTTTGTTTTGGAAGAGCTGAAGGAGGGGGGTTGCTGACTGTTCTTTGTTCTCCACTAAACTGCCCAGGCTCTGGATTTGTTGCAAAATCTAATTTCTTTGAAGAAAAGCCTATTCTTTAATCTCTTTGCTCTTTCTAAGGCCTGGGCACCCACACTCTAGTCAAACTATCTGTCATCGTGTAGGAAAAATACTCAACAAAAAGCATATTTTTTGCAGGGGGTGATATTTTGGAGAAGGCAAAATTGTCTCTGTAGAGTATTAATGGTGTTCAGTGAACACTTGGATGTCATAGCTTGGCTCTGAGTGTCCTTTTTTTCTTTTCTCTTTTTACATTTTTATTTTTCATAGAAAATTAGGCTAGAACTTATTCACACACCAATTACCCAGTTTAGAAGCAGCACCTCTAAGTTTTACTTTTTTGGTTCACAGTCTTCTTATTTATTTAGGGGAGAGGGTGTTTTAGTCTCTCTTATAAGATGGACTTCTCTCAACTGTGTCTACTGTCCTAATTATTATTATTTTTTACAAAAATAGGGCCCAGAGAGTTAAGTGTTTTTACATTTTGCTCTCTGTTAAAAAAGAAAGAAAACTTCAATTTGCCTAGATGGAGTGTGCTCCTTCTTGTTCACAGATGTTGTGTTTAAATTAAGAAGCCCACAGCTGGGACGTGGTCACAGCCTGGAGACACAACTCCAGCTTCTTGCATCAGCCCGCCGTGGCTCCCTGCCTCCAGGGACGGTGCTAAGGAAGCCTGCTCCAAGCAAGGATCTGGCGGTGGATGAGAGGAGCACGGGTATCAGGTATTCAGACACACAGCGGTTTCCCAGTGGGGGAAACCAAGGCAGAGAAAGGACCTCTCTCTCCAAGATCCCAACCACGGATTCCTGGCACTCACAGCCTGACCGGACATCATAGCACAGTGGGGTACTCAGCTTGGCACTTCAGTTTGTATCTGTCGTGATTTGCTTTCCCCCAAAGCAGACCCTAAGACAAGGATTCAAGTACAAGTAGCTTTTTGCAGAAATGCCAGGAAAAAGAATGGAGCATTGGGACAAGGCAGGAAGACAGCCAGTAAATGGTGCCTTATCAAGGCGGCAACGGGGCAACCGGGGTGCTAGCCGTGCTGGGGAACTCCAGGAGCCAGTGTAGAACGTACCCCCAGAATTGTCTCGCGTTGCACAAGAGAGCTGGGGTATTTAAACCGCAGCTCCCATCAATCATTGGTTGAGGGCTGCTCCTGGTGAGGCATTAATTCTCTGGGATTTCTGCCCTGCTGAACACATGGGCAGAGCAGGCCCTGGATGCCAGGGAGGGCCGTCAGGTGAGATGCGGAGATGCCAGCAGTTGGAAGAAGAGTCTCTACAATGCACATGAGCTGGGACGCTGAGACAATACGGGTGGGCCTTGGCAGCCTCTACTATGGCTTCCCTATGAAACATCTCGTGTGCATCTATTCAATCTCTTTTCCTAGACTACAAGCTCTGTAAGGGCAAGGGCTGAACTTAAGTGCCAGTCTGTGTTTCCTGGTGCCCACCTGGGTAATGATATTTATCACCAATCAGCATTCACCTGGCCTAGGCATCGTGCTAAGTGCATTGTAGCAGTAATCTCTGTCAACCGTCACAGCAGCCCTGTGAGGCAGGAACTAAGATAATCGCTATTTTACAGAGGAGGAATGAAGTGCAGAGAGTTATATAACCTGCTGACATGGTAGAGTCAGGATATTCCAACCAGCAGCCTGGAGCCCACCTGGGGGGCGCTGTGCTAGACCATCTCTCACAGCTTCCAGATAGAACGTGAGTCTGGAAGCTCTGAAGGCCACCTCTGTGAGAGCCACCCTCTGTCGAACACTTCTCATGTGCCTTCTCTTAGGTTAAGTGCTTTATGCTTATTAATTTCTCTTAATTTTCTCATTGAGGCTGAGAGGTATATATTGTTATCCCCATTTTAGAGCTAAAGACAGTGAGGTTCAGAGAGATTAGCCCACACAGCTTGTGAGTGGCTCTCTCCAAACCTGGACTCCTCCTGACCCCAGACCCCACGGCCATGACCTCCAAACCTGGACTCCTTCTGACCCCAGACCCCACGGCCATGACTTCAAGATGCTGCATTTTCTGCAGGGAGCAGGTGGTGCTGGAGGAAATGGAGAAAGCTGAGCCTCCTGACCACCCCCCCCCCCGAGACAGCAGGTGGGTCATTAAGGACATTAGGACTCCCCCCTCAACATCCTATCACAAACCTGGCACAGTCAGGTAAGGTGGTTGCTGTATTTTTTTTTAAAAAACCAGATAATAGCCAAAGTGCTTTACAATCTACTTCCCCTTCACCTGGCACAGTGGCAGGAATAACAGAATGGAGCCAGCCCTGCCAGGCTTTCAGAAGCCACTCCTCCAACTTTCTTTTGAAAACTCTTCCTTCCACACCTCTGCTCCATTCATAGGGCAACAGCCAAACCCAGGGCTCACCATCATTACTGGGGGGCTGGAATAAGCAGGAGAAAGTAGCACCCACCTATGTTCCACAGCACCCACCTATGTTACTATGGCATGCTAGGCACTCACTAGGAAGTACCAATTGGGGATCTTTCTTTCTCTTCTCCTCTTTCATTCACTACCTCCTTATTCCCCTCTTTTTTTTTTTTTCCTCTCCTTCCATTTCCTTTCCAGAAAACGAAGCCTGCTATTGTAGAACACGTATTGCCCAGGAAATCAGAAGACTTGGATGTAGTTAGCAAAGAATGATGCATGGTACATTCGGTCTAGATGGTCCCGGGTATGTGCTCACATTGCTGACTAGCCAAGAAGCCTTCTTCTACTTCAGATTTCCACTCCCAATCTGCAACACAGGCAGATGCACTAGAGTATGGTTTTCAGCCCTCTCAAGAAGACAATAGAACTCGTTCTATGCAATGTTTACAATTGTTTTTGAGCCTGTATTTTTTAAATGGTAGATTTTATATTTTAAAAAATCAAGATCACTGTCATTCCTTGAAAAGACTCATACTCCTTCACGGCACCTGTGTACAGGTGCTGAGCTCTGGCTTCCCTTTCCCTGCGAGGCATGTACTCCCCACCTGGTGCCCACACTTGTTTTGTTTTACACTCACCTTGCTTTGGGATATGTAAGAGGCTGAGGAAAGTTATAATCCCTAAGAGACTTTAGAAGCTCCTAAAAATGCATGTGGATAGGGAATTTACATGTTTGTATGTTTACTATGTGAGTAAAATGGAAAATATAACAAAAGAGAAGGCCAGCAATAGCCTGGGAGTGACCTTGGATGATGGCGGAAATGCTGTGTCCTGCACGTGCAACGTCAAGGTGCCGTCTTAGGTGGAATCTCACAGGACCCTCCAAACCAGAGAGGCACAGCCACCAGGCTTTGCTTTCCTCATTGCTGGATGAGGAACCTGCAGTGCAGAGAGGCAAAGTGACTTTCCCAAAGTCATAAAGCTGCTGATTGACTAAGCCCAACTTCAAACTCAGAATTGTTCACATCTGGCCAGGTGCTTCTTCTCCTCTCCACCTCAATTTAAAGATTACATTATGTTTCCCCATCACCTTATCCATTTGGCTCCTCTAACAACTCAGGTATGTAGGGAAGCTGTTTCTCAATACATTTCAACAAATGAGGAAACTGAGGCATTGAAGTCATTGATATAAAAGTGGATCAACATTGAGGAGAGATATCACAGATTACACAAACAAATGCAAAAACATACCATGCTCATGGATCAGTAGAATCAACATTGTGAAATTGTCTACACTGCCCAAAATGGTTTACAGATTCAAAGCAATCCCTATTAGAATACCAGTGTCATATTTCACAAATCTAAATAAGATAATTCTATGCTTTGTTTGGAACAAGAAAAGAGCCTGAATAGCCAAAGCAATCCTTAGCAAAAAGAGCAAAGCTGGAGGCATCACACTACCAGATTCAAAGTATAATACAAGCCTATAGCAACCAAAACAGCATGGTATTGGCACAAAAATAGAGACATAGACCAATGGAACAGAACAGAGAACCCAGATATAAAACCATCCACATACAGCCAACTGATCTTTGAAAAAGCAGACAATAATATACAGTGGGGAAAAGAAGCACACTCAATAAATGGTACTGGGAAAATTGGATAGCCACATGCAGAAGATTGAAACAGGATCCATATCTCTTATCGCTCACAAAAACTAATTCAAGAGGGACTTAAAGGTAAGGCACGAAACCATAAGAATTCTAGAAGAAAATGTTTGAAAAACTCTTCAAGAGATTGGCATAGGCAAAGAATTTATGAAGATACCAATGGCAATCACAGCAACAACAAAAATAAATAAATGGGACTCGATTAAATTAAAAAGCTTCTGCACAGTTAAGGACATAATCAACAGAGCAAATAGACAACCTAAAGAATGGGAGAAAATATTCACAAGCCATACATCTGATGAAGGACTAATAACCAGAATCTACTCAAGCAAATCAGCAAGGAAAAAACAACCCTGTTAAAAAATGGGCAAAAGACATGAACAGAAACTTTTCAAAAGAAGAAAGACAAATGGCCAATAAACATATGAAAAAATGCTCAACATTACTAATTATCAGGGAAATACAAATTAAAACCACTATTAGATATCACCTTACCACAGTTAAAATGTATTCTATTAAAAAGTCCAAAAACAATAGATGCTGGTGTGGATGCAGAGAGAAAGGAGCACTTAAACAATCTTGGTGGGAATGGAAATTGGTACAACCTCTATAAAAAATAATATGGAGATTCCTCAAAGAACTAAAAGTAGACCTATCATTTGATCCAGCAATCCCACTACTGTGTATTTACCCAAAAAAAGAAGTCATGTTATCAAAAAGACACCTGTACGTGTATGTTTATCACAGCACAATTCACAATTGCAAAGATGTGGAATCAACCCAAGTGCTCACCAATTCATGAGTAGATTAACAAAATGTAGTATATGTATACTATGGAATACTACTCAGCCATGAAGAAGGATAAATTGGGACATTTTGCAACACTTTGAATGGAACTGGAGATCATTATCCTAAATGAAGTATCTAAAGAATGGAAAAACAAACACCACATGTACTTGCTATTAAACTAGAATTAACTGATGAGCACACATGTGCACAGAGGGAAGTAAAACTCAGTGGAAATCAAGCAGGGGGGTTAAGGAGAGGATAGGGGAAAACCTACCTAATGGCTGCAGTGAACACTATCTGGGTGATGGACACACTTATAATGCTGAGACAGACATAACAAAATTGATACATGCAACCAAAGACATTTGTACCCCCATAATATTTTGAAATAAAAAAAAATGGAACAAGCAGTTTTCTCTGTGGCATAATTTGAGGGCTAATGGGAGGGAGGTGCCTCATTCTCTCTCTCTTTCTCAAGACTGGATGGGGTGGGACTCTAACACACTCCCTCTCTGCCTTTTATTAAGGAAGAAAGAAGGACAAGAAAAGGAGAGATCAAAGAGAACAAAACATCCGTCTTGTTCACTTTGCAAATTTGAAAACATCAGCCCTGGATTCTTTTCTCTTTTTCCTCCCCTCCCTTCCTTCTACCTTTCTTTTTTTCACTATGAAAACAAAACAAAAAAAAGATCTAACAGTATTTTAGCCTTGCGACATGCTATGTAGGCTTCTCAGTTATTCCTATCAAGATACGTAAGAGGCAGCGTGGAGTGGTCAGGATACTGAAGCCAACAGTGGAGCTGACAAGTCCAATTTCACTCAGGGGCCCAGAAATTGTGCTGAGAGCGAACCCCAGATCACTTGAGGTTTCAGTGCAAAGCAAGCTAAATCTCTCAGAAGAGTTGTTGCTTTGGTTTGAGGGGCACCTACAATGTGCCAGGCATCTGCTGAACGCTTTATATACAAAATCTCATACGTCGATGAAATAGTTCTAGGATGGCATATTGCTGTCTCCATTTTACCACCGAGGAACCTGAGCTGGGACAAGGATGCCGGACAAGGATGCCCAGGACACTCCCCAGCTCACCCCTGGGTTTGACTTCAGAGCCGGCAGCCCACATTCCCTCTACCACGCTGATTCTACAAGAGAAAAAAAAAAATTGTCTATAATCCCTCCCAGCCAATAGTCCTGTGAATCAGAGTGTTTCCTTAATCCATTTATTTTCAGTGACTGCCCCACAACCTCCTGGGGTTCCTCCTACAATTCCTCTGGGATTATCTGAAGGTCAGGTAATATAATATATTGCATATTTGTACCATTTTGCCATCCAAGAATCTCCAACAGTACAAAAGGAAAGACAAAACCTCCGTATTAGCCAATCACGTACTGGAATCAGTTCCAGTGAGCTTAGGGCTGTCACTTTCAACGTCCTTTTGGAAGGGTGTGAAGCTGCTTTAAACTAAGTAACGAATATTCAGGAAGTGAAAAGCCCACGCCACACCCTTGATGTGGAGTACTGGGAAGGAGAGAGTAAACATTAACCAGAAGGCAAATACGGAAACATCAGAGAGGTCATGTGCAGAACAAAAAGCCAGTGAAGCTGGGTAACAGTAGCTAAGCTCATGGACTTGGAGATCAGCCAATGCCTGGGTTCAAATCCCTTCTCTGCTACTTATCAGTGGCATAGTATTAGGCAAATTACTTAACCTTTCTTAGCCTTAATTTTCTCCGTAAGTCTGGGATGATAATATATTCCCTCAAGTCTTGTTTTATAGATTAAATAATATTAATATAATGTATAGAACATGTTTAGGAGAATTACTGGCATTACTATGGGCTTAATCAACGATAGCTCTTACGATTAAACTACAATTGACCTATTTTGGGGCTTTTCTCTTAAATTTCTTGGCTATGCTCATGTTTGAAGAGAAGGTCATATAAGGGTTTTGATTGTATTATTATTTTTAAACTTCTAGAATATGTTCTGTGGCTACTATAGATTCAGGCTAAATCACCTACAATGTGAATCTATCAGCCTGAACAATAAGAATGGTTCGTTTATGACAAGTAGGTGAAACCATGCAATTGCTAAAGAAAGAGACTGACATGTACACCGGACTCTACTCAGAGGGGAAAGAAGGTAGGAAACCAACAGGTTTTCAGAAATATATGCAAAGCATGCTTTGGGGAATGCCAACCCTTGGTTAACCCAAATCTCTGTCCCGGGTAGGGGCATCCCAGTCAACTGATGTCCCACAGAAATGGAAACTGGCCGAAGTTGAAAAACAACAGCCACAAGTCTTAGGGAAAATAAGCTCCCGGTTCCTAAGAGGCAGGATGAAAGCTGACACCAGTCCTTCCTGAAAAGAGAAAATGAGAGTATCCGATAGACAGTGTGTGATATCTGCGATGAATGCTGTGATTCTGGCCAGGCACAAAAGTCCACTGTGCCATGTGGGATGCCTGATTATGAAAAGGATATTGTGCCATTATCGAGGCCCAGCACAATGCAGGCAAAGTGATGGGGGGTGGGGGCGCAAAGATCTGTGGATGTTTTAAAAGGGAAGTGAAAGCAGGCAGGTATTCTCCAGGAAAGGGGGGATGAGGGGGGATTCACCGGTGACATAGCATTCTGAAGTGGAAACAGAGGATCAAAGAGGAAAAGGCTATTTGAGTTCATCGGCCCTTCTTTCTCCCTCCCCATCTCTGCTCTGCCGGTCAAGGCGGCACAGTCCTAAAGAACTGTATATTAACAAGGATTTGTAATGTGTGGGCATTTTGTTAAAAGACTAAAAATTTACCTGGGGACCACACAGAGGAAAGAGAGAAAGAGAATGACACATTATGTAATTTTAAAAAGGAGTGCCTACAGGAATCACTCTGATGATCTGGAATAGCATCAAATAATTGGAGAAAAGGGAAAAAAAGGAAACCAAGAAATTCCCAGCAACTGATATGCTCCAGAGCTGGCTCTAGAGTCAAACATGTGGGTTCAACCCTCACCCATTATCTATGTGACTTTGTCAAGTCCCTTAACTACCCGAGCCTCAGGAGTGAGGCCAGCCCCCCAACTCATCACATTTTGGTGAGGATTAAAAAAGATAATGTATATAAAATGTCTAGAACTGGGCCTGCCATGGAATGGGCACCCACAAAGTGGTAACAATTATCATCATAGTTACTACCAGTGCACATATCCCTGAGAGAGGGTTCACATTTTACATGTAAGGAAACTGAGGCACCAAGGCTCAGAGATGTTAAGGAATTTGCTAAGGTCACACAAGCAGTAAATGTTGAAGCTGGTATTTGATCCCTGGCTTGTCTGACACATTCACCCGACAAAAGGACAAGAGAAAATCCTAGCACTAGCTGTGCCTAATCTACACCTCCTTCGTAGATACACATTTTTCTAGGAACCTAAATCATAAGCACATGTTTGGACAATGTCTGCAGCCATGAGGGCTCTGTAGTAAAAACCTGGCATATTTGGAGATTCTGGGGAAGTGAACATCCTCAAAGGACTAAATAAGTGGGGCACGGGATCAGCATGTGTTACAATGGGGTCAAAACAGCTCAAGACAATGGCTTGGACAGGGAGGCTTGAGTGACTCAGAAGGGACTATAGAGCACGTCTGAAGATTCGTAGAGCTTCTGTGGGCATGGATGTGTCTCTGCCCGCAGGGAGCTTGCTGTCCCGTAGGGGTCTCTATTAATACCTAGATAAGTTGCTTTTCTTATTCACCATGTAAGGGAAGTTGTGGCTGTTCCCTCATTTTTCTTGCTTACAGTTCAGAGCTTGCATTTTGTTCAGGACAGTCTAGCTCCAACAATGGCTCATGCCCGGAACCCATTCTTTGCCACTGAAAGGTTATGGTTGGGCATGTGGCTCAGTTTTAGCCAATGCCATATGAGGAAATGTCTGCAGGAAACTTACGGGTTCTCTTTCTCTAGCAAGAGAGACGTGAGAAGAACACTCTTCCCAGGCCTCTTTTGTTCCTGCTTCACATGCTGGCATGAGGATGTGCTGCCTGGAGCCATAGCAACCATATTGCAACCACGAGGAAAGGCATTGCTGATACAATGAAAATGGTAGATCAGGAAGAAAGAGCCTAGGTTCTTGGTGACATCACTGAACTGCCATGCCAACTCTGGAACCATGCACCTTGCTATGTGAGTTATTGCCTTATTGCTTAAACCACTATTACTTGGAGCTTCTGTTACCAGACCAATAACGTGAGACTATCTTGATGTGGGACCTGGGCATATATGTTTTAGGTGTTCTCAAGTCATCCTAATAGGATTAGGGTTGAGGACCACTTTTCTATACCATGAAAATCCTAAATACCACGGGAGTGTTAAGACTATTCAGAAGAGGAGAGACTTCTCTTGGGATGGCGTAGCAGTGAGAACATCTTGGAGAAGGTAGCATTTGGTTTGTGCTGGGTGGGATGGGATCTGGGCTTTTGAGGATAAAAATAAGGAGAGATAGTATATGAGTAAGCAAAGCTCTAAAAAGCAGAGGTTGTATATGGGGAAGGGCAAGTAGCTCAATTGGACTGGCCCACAGGGTGAGAAAGGTCAGGGGTGAGGCTGGAAAGATGTCTGGGGGCTGGACCAGGTGTTGGGTGATGCTAAGGACATGTTGCCTAACACTGAGCTGGTGTCTGTAAGCGACGCAAGAGAAGGCGGAGACCCAGCCTGTACCATGGAAATGCTCCCAGAGCAACTGGGAAGACAGTAAATACAGAAACTCTCAGGGACACCAACCAGCCATATATAATTAGGCTTCTCGAGGGATGGCACAGAGAGAATAAGCCTCTAGATGTTAGAGTCAGGGGAGAAAAGTGTGGGCTAGAGCAGGATTGTGGAATGGTGGGATGTTAGAGGAGGAGAGGCACTGACCAGCTCAGTGCCTAACTTCCCAGATGACACTGGAATTCCATCTCAGGTGCTCTTGGGAAGGGGCCACTGGACTCTGTCCAACCCGTTCTGGGACAAGCATTTCATTAGTTTTCATTCACTCTTGGACTGTTCCAATGATCAATCAGTTTTTTTATTACATTATACCCAAATCTATATTTCTGTAGCTTTAGATCACTGACCCTAGTTTTGCCCTATTAGTCTGGAGTGGAGAAAATTGAATTATTGGTTCCACTGTTCTGTGATAGAAATACACGCAATTCCTTCCCCATACTCTGTAAGAGGAATACATTCAATTCTCTTCCTATGGCCTCACAGGGGGTGAAGCCGACTTCCTTGTCCCTTAGCTTTGGGATAGATTGATCTGGGTAACGGGTGCTGGCAGGTGTGATGCCAGCATAGGCTTTTCCTGTGTGCACCCTCTTGTGCTTCTTCCACCGCCAGGGAAATATTCCCAGGGACGTTTTCTGATCCTAAAGAAAAAGAAACGCATAGAGCAGACCTGAACCCCAATCATGGCCCAGAGCCAGGCCCGGCCCAGCCCACAGTAGATCAGACAAACTCCAGCTCACCTGCAGATGCACAAGAGATAAATAGATGTTGTTACAAACCAATGCAATATCCATGTGACAATAGCTGACTCAAACACAGAGCAAAAATAATAGGTTTACTCCCTTTTACACCTGAATGCTTGTCAAATAGATGGAGGTCACTATTATTCCTGTAAAATATTATCATTTTGTTCTCATTTATCCCTGGTGCTGATAACCAGTCCGTGTGTGACATGCATTCTAAATCCCTCTTGTATATAATTGTTTATTCTTTCACCCAGAACTGAGCACACAGTACTCCAGATGTAGTATACCCCTCGCAGAATCTATTAGGATCATCACTGCCCTTCAACTGAAAATAAGACTTTTATTACTACAAACTAAAATTGCTTTGAAAAAAATAAACTCTTTCATTGTTGGATCCTATTGAGCTTTGGGTTAATTAAAAAACACCCAGGTCTTTTCCAACTCAAGGGCCATCAGTCCAGCCCCCCACCCCTAAACCCTTTGCTGACACAGGTGGCTCTTCTGTGGTTAAATACAGATTCTATCACTCTTAAATTGTATATGGTTGGTTCTGACCTAACATCCTGGCCTGTCAATACAATTTGAATCCTGATTTTGCCATCAAACATACCAACTATTCCTTCCCTATGTATGCTACCCTAAAATTTGGTGACTATGCCCCCTATGTCTTCTTCCAAATCATGGAAGAAAGAATACTGAACCCAACAGGGGTAAAGATGAGTGTTTTGTGGCACATCTGTAGAGACCTGAGTACAATTGGTTGAACTCAGCCAACTGTACAGTCATTCGATGTACGTTTTGGCTTATTGTCTACAAGAATATTGTTAGTGACATGGCCAGAAGCCTTGCTTAGATCAGTGTTTATCAGCAAAGTATCTTGTAAAAAACGATAATTAGTTGGTACAATATGGTCTACTCCTAGAGAGCCAATATTGGGTCTTGGTAATTACCTCTTTTCTATCTGCTTGTCAATATTGTTTAACAGTCTCTGCCTTATAATTGTCAGGAAGCAATATTGAAATAATGTCTCTAGTTTTAGAGAATCTACTTTTAAAAGTATTTATGAACTTCTTCATTGATGAGCCGCAAGGTATTCTGAGATGATGGGAGTGACAGGGCAGTGCACTTGGACTTGGCACAGTCTCCCTGGCTGTCTCCTGGGCCAGGAACGTTCTTGCACCATTGGAGATCCATGCTGGCCTCGAGTTCAGCTGGGAGGCCCTGACCGGGCACGTGCTCTTCCCACTGTTAGGAAACCAGTTTGCTACAGCTTCTGCTGGTGCTGCAGGTGGAAGGGCTCGCTGTGGTAGCACCCAGGCTCCCCGGGCTTTTGGGCACCACCTCTCCTCACGCCTGCATTCCGTACTACTCACCTCCTGCCCTAGGACTTTCCTGTCTGCGCAGCACTCACTTCCCTACACACCGACAACTTCCTACCCCAGCACTGTTTCTGGAGTCTCAGCCTGCACGTGCAGCAGACTGGAAACGTTGGACAGTTGATGCCCCTGGGGGCAGAGGATACATTTCTCAGATTCCTTCCACTTTGGGTGGAAAAACTCTGAAGCACGTTCTCCACTGTCTCCCAGCGGTCCCAGTGGGACTGACCCCAGCTGCCCACAGTGGTAACTCATTGACACGCCCTTTATTGACTTCCTTCCTTCTGTCTCCCTTTCCCACCTCTGTTCTGGTGCTTCCTGGGATCACTTCCTAAATAAATTTCTTTTATTAAAATCCTTGACTCTGGCCGGGCGTGGTGGCTCACACCTGTAATCCTAGCACTCTGGGAGGCTGAGGCGGGCGGATTGCTCAAGGTCAGGAGTTCAAAGCCAGCCTGAGCAAGAGCAAGACCTCGACTCTACTATAAATAAAAAAGAAATTAATTGGCCAACTAATATACATAGAAAAAATTAGCTGGGCATGGTGGCGCATGCCTGTAGTCCCAGCTACTCGGGAGGCTGAGGCAGGAGGATTGCTTGAGCCCAGGAGTTTGAGGTTGCTGTGAGCTAGGCTGACGCCATGGCACTCACTCTAGCCTGGAAACAAAGTGAGACTCTGCCTCAAAAAAAAAAAAAAAAAAAAAAAAATCCTTGACTCTGGATCTGCTTCTTGGAGAACCCAACCTCAGGCACTAGGAAACCAGAGACCTTTCCACTATAAGAGCCCCTTCCCTGCCACCATCTCCTCTTCTGATGGGCTGGTTGACAAGGGTCTGCATTAACCAGATGGGGTTTTAATCTTTCCTACGTTCTTGCATTCTACTCTGAGTAAAGTTTAGTTAAAAACCTAAATCATCAAGTCCAACATAATAGTGTGTTACCATAGTGTCGTAGCTAGTTGTCTGCAACATTATGTTAGCAGAACTCATTTGTTTTGTTTTGGTTTTGTTAAATGTTATTTTTATGATTTGAATAAGTAATACATGCAAACAAGGTAAAAAAGATGTACAAAAGGATATACAATGAGCTCTCCCCTCTTATTCAAGTCTGCTAGTCTGTTAGTAATTTCTTATGTATCTTTCCAGAAATATTTAATGCATTTACAGTTACACACACATACACATGCACACATGTTTATCTTCCCTTTTATAGTAAACAATAGAATCCTGTACTACACCCTATGGACTCTTCTGAATGCTGTTTTCTCATGTGACAGTAAACCTTGGTGATTTTTTTCATGTCAGTAAATATAGATTTACCTTCTTCTAATAGCTGTGCAGTTCTCTGTTGTATGAATCGATTTCGTGCTGATGATTATTGAGGTAATTTCACCTCTTTAACAAGCTAAATGCTAACATAATCTAAAACCTTAAAACAACTGTTCTATTTGCTTACAATCTGCAACCTGAACTGGGCTCCGCTGGGCAGTTCTACTGGCCTTGCTGGTGGTCACTACTGGGGATGAGTGCTGTTGGCAGGGTGTTTGGGGGCTAGCCTCAGCTGGGACACTAGGGTGGCTGGGTCTTGCTCTCTGTCCCAAGGAGTCTCAGGGTCTCTTTCCCTGTGAGATCCCCCCTGGGCTCTGTGGCCTCTCTAGCAGGTAGCTGAACTTCCTACACATCATCAATCTAATAGACTAGTTACAGGATCAGGGCTCCCAAAAGAAGCACATTTCGTTTTATTAGATTTATTTGTGGTATTTTGTTTGAAAAGATAATTACACTTTCTAATAATGATTGAAAATCACTAATTTACATTATGGAGTTATAAGAGGATTTAGAGAGATCATCTAATCCTTCCCCTTTATATGACCGATGAGGGGTCTGAACATCTGAAAGGTCAATGGTCAAAAGAATTGTAACCGTCACTAACTTATGGCCCTGGGGGGGGGGGTCAGCGAGCGAGGTCATCACCTCGAATTTTTTGTTCTCCTTCTTATCCTGTCCTGATTTCCCATCTGTGAGCTTCAACCCATTCATTTCCTGGCTAAATAAACATTTACTGAGCACCTGCTATGTTCCAGGCACTGTTCCAGAAGGTCATTATTCCAGTAATTTAGTAATTCCAGCCTCACATGTAACAGCCGTGTGCTGGACCCGGCTTGTGCCATCTCGCGAGATCTGGCTGTGATTATTCATCTCTCTCCAACTCCAGCTTCAGTGACAGCGTGTTGGGAGCTTGAAATTGGTCATGGTGGGAGTATTTACATCACAGTAATCAGCAAACACCACAAATCTGGACTTTTTTTCCTCCCCAAGGAGTGGGTTGTTAAACATTTACCATCCATACCGTGGCCCTAATCTTATATCACATTCTCTTTCGGGCTGAGAGGGTTTCCTTTACACAGTTCACCCTAACCTATAGGTCTCTGACTTTTCATTTATTTATGCATTCATTCAGTAAATATTTATTGATCAACTCCCATGTTATTTATGCCATGTCTAAAGTGGGGCAGCCTCCACTCTTTTCCAGCTAATTATTTTCAGGCAGGAATGTGGGCATACTCTTGCTAGAGCTTATTTTTTTAAGAGAAGCTAGTAATTCAGATTTTTATGTAGAATTACCCAGTTTTAAAATCTGAACAATAAATGCAAAATGTTTTAAACTAGTCCCTAGGCCAAAATAAACATCTTTAAGTTCCATTTGGAATGGGGGCCACCAGTTTGTGACCTCTGTTCTCACTCTAACAAAAGTGCATGCCACCAAGGCCCTCGCCCCTCCACTCCTCTACTCACACCAGTCTTGCTACAGTTGAACCACGAAAATCCAGGCACCCACGTGGCACTCCACCCTCCACCCTATGTCTGTCAGAGTACATTTTATTTTTTTATTTTTTGAGACAGAGTCTCGCTTTGTTGCCCAGGCTAGAGTGAGTGCCATGGCGTCAGCCTAGCTCACAGCAACCTCAAACTCCTGGGCTCAAGCGATCCTCCTGCCTCAGCCTCCCGAGTAGCTGGGACTACAGGCATGTGCCACCATGCCCGGCTAATTTTTTTCTGTATATATTAGTTGGCCAATTAATTTCTTTCTATTTATAGTAGAGACGGGGTCTCGCTCTTGCTCAGGTTGGTTTCGAACTCCTGAACTCAAACGATCCACCCGGCTCGGCCTCCCAGAGAGCTAGGATTACAGGCGTGAGCCACCGCGCTCGGCCCAGAGTACACTTTAGATGTGTGTTTAAAACAATGTCCTTTGGTTGAGGGCCTTGTAGAACTCCCCAGTAATGCCCACTTCTCAGTCCCACATTCTTCTCTCTCCTGCACCCTTTCCACTAAGGTGAGCAGGATGCCATTTAGTTTCTTGAACGCCCCATGCTGCCTTCTGCCACAGGGCCTTTGCACATGCTGTTCTCTCTTCCTGGAACATGGCACTTTCCCCTTACTAATGTAACACAGAGGTTATTTTCTCAGAGAATCTCCATTCTTCTAGACCAGATCAATCTGTCTAATTTATGCTTTGCCATTACTGTGTTTTGCTCTTTGGTGGCATGGTCATGGCCATGAACTTGACTTTCTTAGATCTCTTACTGAGGAGTTTGTCATGGACAGACAGCCATGGCTGCTGTGCTCTGAATCCAACGCCACATCTCTGCTGAGGCCACACTTCCCAAGGGCTGCTCCCAGCCCATGGCTGAGCACAGCAGGAATGCTAAGGCAGGGCCATCTTTGGGAAAGTCAGACTCTACTGATGGGCAACTTTGGCCTTGTCAGAATTTCTTGAGAACTACACCGCAATCTAAGACTACCCACCCGTCCTTCCTTCCCTCTCCCCGTCACAGAACTGCTCCCCTGTCTGTCGGGTCTCCTGGCCTGCCCCGGCCCTTCCCTCATGTCACTCAAAGGCATTTAACAGTCAATCTCTTGCATAATTAGTCTCTCTTGACAGGCTTGTTGGAAGATCCAAACTAACACAAGTCTCTATTATGATGTTAAATTTATATGTGCGATTATTTTGTTAACTGACTAGTTTCTATTCCTTGCTATAATTTCTCAATGCAAACCTTTAAAAATTTCTTTTCATAAAAAAGTCTCGTAAAACATTTAGTTTTGCATACACATCCACAGTCATACATGTGCAATTATTTGATGATTGCTTACCTCCCAGACTAGACTATGAGACCAAAGACCAGATTGGAGACACGTGCGTCTTTGGTTTACCATTAAATCCCAGGACTTCCCTCAGGGACCCGCACACAGCGAGTACTTGTGGACGCTTGCTCGCCTAACAGTGAATGAAATAATTACAAACACAGGGCATTATAAAAAGTGGAAGGTAGGGTCAAATGTAATGTATGTTTGTCCTAACTATAGGCTTTCTAGTTATTTTTCAACTTGGGAAACTGCAATTGGGGATTGTGCCCTGCAGAATAAGGTCAATAAACATAAGACAAGTTCGGTCAGTCCAAGGAGTCCCTGTAGTAATTTAGGGATTTAGAATTGGATTACATTTTAGCATACTTATAGGAGGAAACTCTAGTTTCTTCTTTCTTCCCTAAGCCATAATAGTTTGGTCATGGAAAACACTCCATCCAAATACTGCCCAAGATCGGTAATCTCAGAAGCTGTAGGCAATGAAAGCAGTTGACAAAGGAGTTTTGAGACCTGACTTGGTTTAAATCTACAGTGTCCTAGTTTCAGATCGTGGACAAGTCATTTTGCCTCTTCAGGGTTTGATATTCCCACCTGTACCCTGGGAGGGGTGCCTGGGGACGCCGAGGCACTTCTAGCTTGGACATCCCTGAAGTGGACATAGAGGTCAGGGGAGGAGTGACCTCTTTCTTGTCCCGTGCTGTAAGCCCACTACCTCCCTCGGCACCTGCATCGAGGAGGCACTGAATGCATCTAGCTTGAATGAATGAATGAAACCCGAATGGGGTGCCTTCCTCCTCTTTTTGCCTGGGTACATGCTGTTTCGGGGCCCAATCTGTGCTAGCAGGAAAGGCAGGAAGCAGCTGTTTACCTTCCAGGGAGCGGCTGGGTGATCTGCCTGTGTAAACAGCCATTTGCTCAGGTGTCAAGAGGAGCACCTGGGAGAGAACACACATTTATTCCCTTCCTCACGGTAACGATCCAGAAATCCCGGCTTGTCTCTGCATTTTTCCAGGCACTACTGGAGCGGGAGCCTGATCTTTTTCTACCCCAGCCTGGGACCAAGCATGCACCCCACTCTCACTCTTGCACTCCTACCCTAAGTCCCCCCTTCTCTAGTCATCCTTCAGAACAAAACTTCCTATCTGAAGTTATCTTATTATTGAATGTTTTTGCCTGCTTGTTACCTGTATTCTTCCCTTAGATTGTAAACGCCTTCAGACTAAATTGTCTTGTTCAAGGCCCTGCACCTTCTCCCTGCACCTGGAAGGACAGTGTCTAGCACTTGGTGGGGAGGCTCAGTAAATGGACATGGACCGACAGATGAGTGGGATTTGCTCCAAACCTGGTACAGTGCAGTTGCCAACCCGAAGGGTGCCTGAAATTCCCACCACTAAAGTCACCTCGTTGGATTAAGTCAGAACTCTTCACTCAACCATGGCAAGCCACTTTTAGTTTTCGTTATAGCTCCTACTCTTGCTTACTGAATGTATTTCCTTAATTCATCTCTCTTCTTTCACTTAAATTTATCTAAAATGCAAATTGTATGTCATGACTATAAATGGAAACCAATGTCACTTTCCATAAATAGAAAGTAACCATGAAAATAAATACAATGATCACAAACTTTAGGGCCAAGGGGACAGAGGATGGAACTTTATTTCAATGTATTTTTTTCCTTTGTAATACTAGGTATTTTATTTTATGTATTTACAAACATTATTTTGATGCAGGGTCCACACTTCACAAGACTTCCAAAGGAACTCAAAGCATCTTCCTTAAGAATCCTGGAGGAGAGATACCAAGAAACTGTCTGCCAATGGCCCAAGCTTGAGGCCTCTTCTTTCTTTGTTAAAAAGGAAAATCAAATAATGTTAGGGTCATGTAAAAGACATGTTATCACCAAGCTGAGACCACCTTTATGCTGTAATCAGAATGACTGAAAGGGAATAGAAAAGAGAATGACTTTCTCCACGTAATTTAGGTCTGTGGGCTCCATTAAATCATTTCAGGTACCTTGGGTTAAGGTGGAGTCTTCAGAAATCCCAATTAAATTGCCCATACATGATTTAGGGCTAAATTGCAAATATACTAGTACTATTAGTTTAGACTAATTTATCAGCTCATATCACTAAATATTTCTTGAGAGACCACTATGTACAAAGCTTATATGTTAAGCCCATGTACTAAGTCTCTCTTGCATAATGCAAGTAGAGGAGGCTATGTAATTGTGTTCTTTTATAGTAACTCCTAGTAACTCCAATATCTGGGCACCCTTTAGGTATGCTTCACCATCCATTTCTTCTGTCATGTGTTCTTGTCTCCTGAAATGACTGGTAGTTTGAAATTAGATGCCAGATGTGTATCAAAAATTAAGATAATTTGAGATTCTGTGTAATTTTATCTTCTAACAAAAATCTGCTTTTATTTTTACTTAACCGTTAAGATAGAGGCAGATCACCTAACCCATTAGGGATTACGTTTACTCAAAGCTGGACTTCATTCCTTGTGAGGGTCGGTCTATTTCTGGTCAACCCTACTTATAGGGTACAGCCCTTTGTCAATGTCCAGTAAAAACCTGGGATGCTTACCATCGCCACTTTTCCTTATTGGGTTCTGAATTCCCACTTTCCCCTTCAGTATGGTAAGACCACCAGAAGTAATGCTCAGCTTCCCTCCTGTTGGCCACAGCTTATGAATCAGATACAGTCCTTGAAGGGGGAAGCAGACCGAATGTCAAGCTCACCTCTTTGCACATGCCTTTTCTCAAGGAGCTCAGTCCCTCAGTCCCTTGCTGCCTTGGTAGCTGTCTGATGCCTTCAAACCAAACCATTCAACTATTTTGTCTGGCTTTTCTAATTGTCCTTGAGTGATGGATTGATCTTCAACAAATGAGTCTATCATTACAGCCTACAGGTCGTATTGTTACATGAGAAAAGCAAGTGACAAAAGAATATGTATAGCACGATCCCAGATTCATTAAAACAAAAATATTGGTAATTTGTTAGAATATGCACAGGAACATAATCTGAAAGAAGAGTTACCTAACCATTTACATCGGTTACCCATCATGCAATATTACATTTTCCACACTGCATAATTTTTTGTAATGTTTAGACTTCAGTTTTCAATAAGGATACATTTTATTTGTAAGAGGAAAATAATGATATCATTTCCAAGAAATTAAAGAATTAAAAATGGCATAACGAAGTAGTTGGAAAGTAAGATAGTCTTTATCTTCCCCTTACTAAGCTACAGTATGAAGAGGCCTCTTGGTTCAGGGATTTTCCAGGTTGGTGAGTTACCTATGAGGATTCAAAATTACTTACTGAATCTTTTAATCTACTTGATCTGCAAATAAAAGAGAAACTAAAATTATAGACATCTTTCAACTCTAGGAAAACATTTACTTAGCCAAACTAACTTTAGCATGCAACTAATTAAAAAGGACTTTCTTCTTAGAAAGAGAGACACATATCCATAAAGTGCTATAATTTATATAAAGGCTCAATCTGAAAACTCCATTCCATCATTTTCCAAGTGAATACTGAAGTCCAAATTTGGGAGTTAATACTTATCTGAGCTAATTTTCATCTTATTGATTCTACCCTTTAGAAGTTTTCTAGCCCTTTAAGATAATTTTGAGTCTGAATTTTGTCTCCAACTATCTTAACTAATACTTTAGTCATTTTGTCGACTAAGAATTTAGTAGGTATGTCTTCTATCTCCTGTTCTAAGATATTTATGAAAATATTGGGAAAGTTTTAAAAATATAAATCAAGTGCAGAATAAAGTGAGACTTCTCTCCAGGTTGTCAATAATCAATTAACGCCTTTGTGCATCATTGTTCAATCCACTTCAAATCCACTGCAGTATAATCTTATCCACATTTCCCTATTCCACTAGAGCCGCCACATATGTTACTCACATTCAAATCTTCTTGGTGAACCAATTTAGCCAGAGACCATAAGAGCTGTTATAGACCTCCTGCCCTGTGTCCCTTGGCCACAGTAGATTGGCCCAAGGATGAACACTTGAATGCAAAGTGGGCCCATCAGATTCTCTATCTCTGGAACTTGGCAAAGAGTCACAGAGCCTGAGTCTGTTGGCTGTAGAGAGCCAAACATAAGGGCCATGGGACTTAGGGTCTGAGGCCACCATCGTGGGGCACTCACGGTGGGCCTTTTATGAACAGAAGAGTAGAGACTGGTTTATGGGGACTGATTTGTTAGGAGAAAGAAAAAACCCAAAGCATACATGCTATGAGAAATATTAATAGAAATTTGAGAAATCTGACATTATAACCTATACTTTGATTCTGTGAGGTTTTTGTGTAGTTTTAAAATAAACTGTCCTTTTGGTCTGAGCAAATGTTTTGGGCTGAACTGTGTCCCCTTGAAATGCCTATGTTGAAGGCCTAGACCCCACTGTCTCTGGATATGACCATGTTTGGAGACAGGGGCCTTTAAAGAGGTGATTAAGTTAAAATGAGGCTCTTGGGGTGGGCCCTAATCCAATCTGACTGGTGTCCTCGTAAGAAGAGGAAATTAGGACGCACAGAGGGACACCGGAGGCACCTGTGCACAGAGGGACGGCCATGTGAAGACGCAGCAAGGCGGCGGCGTCTGCAAGCCAGGAGGAGAGGCCAAAGGGGGAACCAAACCTGCCAACACCCTAATCTGGGTCTTCCAGCCTCCCCACTGTGAGAAAGTGAATCGCCCGGCCTCGGAATGTTGCTATGGCTGCCCAGGCAGACTAAGACAGCAAGTTCGAGTGGGTTTCACTGCTGTCGGTCACATGTAGTAGAAAACTCGGAATCAATTGGATCAAAATTTAAGCATTTACATGATTTCCTATAGCTAGAAATCAGGACGAAAAGAGCTCCAGGGCTGGTTAATCAGTAACTCATGACATCGTGGAGGATCTATGTTCTTCCCATGTTTCTGCTTTTCCATTCTCATCTCAGCATGTCTGTCGGCTCTGACCTCAGGCTGGATCCCTTTATGTTGGCAAGCTGGCTGCAACATTTCAGGTCATGACATTGTCCTGAATAATATAATGTAAGAAATTATTATATTTTCTTTAGTGTTTCTTTCTAAAAGCAAGAGAATCCTTCTGAGGAGCCCTCCTGTACTCTTTTGCATACATCTTATTAACCAGAAATGCATCATAGCCAACAACTACACTAATCACTAGCAATGAAAATAAGGCCATCAGGAAAGAGCCACCCTGGGTGCATAGGGTTCAAGGGCAAGGGCAGGATCTAAATAAAATGGACGGAGGGTTAAGAACAAAGAAGGGGGAATGAATTTGGAGCAGGTAACCAACAGTGTCTCCGGTACCTTTCACCAATGCTCCCTAGACAGCAATTTTATGTACAAGATAATCATGGGAGATTTTGGCAAATGTATTACTGAAATAGTGACACCTTTAATACCCCCTCTTCTGATATATCAGTTTAATTAATATACATGGACAAAACATACAAAATAAGTTTGGATTTTCATATTTTTATAACCCTGCATAATTTAAAATTTTTGTATGCTTTCTGTCATTTGCTGCAAGAACAATTTTACAGAATGAGAAACTGAACCTCAGAGACTTGAAATGATTTGCACAAGAATGCACAATGTTTGGTCCTAGAACGATGAAAAAATGACTGGGGGGGGCATATGTCAGTAAGTAGTGATAGATTAGATTAGAGTAGATTAGAGAGAGAAAGTAGTAAAATCATAGGAATCTAGGTAAGATTATGAGGACCTTGAATGTCAGAGGAAGGAGTTTAAAATTGATTAAATGTATAGTGACATCTTAATCTGAGGAGTGATCTGATGAAGTGTTCCTGGAAGATTCGTCAACCAGTGGTTTCCAGAAACAGTTCACAAGTGGTTTAACAAAATAGCGTAACAGAGGCCACACTCAAAGACTCACTCATTTTCTTTCAACTACAATGTATTGAGCATATAGTAGGTGCGAGGTCCCAAGTTCAGCAGTAGGGGTTAGGTAATGAGCAAGGCAGATATGAACACTTTCTTTCTATCAGTTAAAGCCAGAAGGAGCTGTATTAATCAGGATAGCCTGGGCTATGCTGCTATAACAAATAAACACTGATACCTTTAGCTTGAGATCATTGAGACATACTTTTGTTCATGTGAATTCTGAGACATGAATGGTTATCTTGCACTTGTACCTATGCCTTCTAGAACACCTGGCCTCCAAGCACACCACAGTAGGTCAAGAGAGATATGGAGGATGGACGTCAACTCTTACTTGTCTCAGCCTGGAAGTGACACGTGTTACTTCTGCTTACAGTCCACTGGCCCAAACTGGTCACATCTAACAGCAAGAGAGGTTTGAGAATACATGGCAAGGAGCACGTGAATATTTGGTAAGTGGTAACTGTCTCTGCCACAAGATTTTATAATAAATATCTTAGGAAAAGATCTGTTTCTTCTTTATTCACTTACAAAGTTATACTGTGTAAGGAGTGGTTATATAAACATCACTTTAATGACAACTTCTGCTTCAGGAGAAAGAGCTTTCAGATTGTGTGTATAAGCAGAAGATAATAACAAGTCAATACTAAAGAAAGGTGACATTTTAATTTCTTTGCCCTGCAGTGATGCAGTAGAAAGAAAAGACCTCAATTTGCATCACAGTTCTCCTATGTGCTGCTCGTGTGTCCTTAAGCAAGTCTTTAACCTCTGTGAGCCTCCTTCTTCAACTTAAAAAAGAGAATAATACTTATCTACCCCACAGAGATATCATGAGGATTAAAAGTTAAATATATATATGCAAATGTCTATGTGGCACCACAACTGGCACACAGTAAAAGCTAATTAAATGTTAAATGAGTCTGCTGCATATGGGTCAAAACAAATTGTAGATCAGAACTCCCAGGCATGTTTCTTATGACACCTTTCATGTAGCTTCTTGCATCAAATCTAACTCAGCTGCCTGGTTTTCAAGACTCCATAATGTTTCACTTCTTATCCTGTCTCCTCCCCCTACAACTTCCCAGCATCTTGTCTCCCCAAGCTCTTCCCTTTGACACTCACTCACTGCTCCTGCTAAACAATTTTACTTGCTGTCTGAAAATTTTGATAGGTCTCTGGAAAACTCTTCCCATGCCACTGATTGCGTTAAATATTGGGGGTCCCTCCTTACCAGGCTGGTCCCTCCAGTCCCCCATCGACATCGGGTTTGGCCATCTGATTTGCTTTGGCCAGTGAAAAGTGAGTGGAAATGATGTGAGCAGAAGCTTTGAGAGCCACAGAATGTTTCGCCATCTCTCTTTTTGCTCTGCACAAGACCAACATGCTCCGAATACAATCTTCCCTTTCAACTTTGGTCCTGAAATGAAGATGTGCAAAAGAGCAGCAGCTTATGGTGGACAGGAATGAGATTGAGAAATACTCATATGTGCAGGTAACTTGCTAAGATATTAGAGGTTATTTGCTACTGAAGCATAATCTATCCAAGAGATGGCTGAGACAACCCAAATCCCTACCATACATGCACCCTCTGCTCTTTTTTTTTTTTTTTTTTTTTTTGTTGAGACAGAGTCTTGCTTTGTTGCCCAGGCTAGAGTGAGTGCCGTGGCGTCAGCCTAGCTCACAGCAACCTCAAACTCCTGGGCTCAAGCAATCCTCCTTCCTCAGCCTCCCAAGTAGCTAGGATTACAGGCATGCAACACCATGCCTGGCTAATTTTTTCTATATATATTAGTTGGCCAATTAATTTCTTTCTATTTATAGTACAGACAGGGTCTTGCTCTTGCTCAGGCTGGTTTCAAACTCCTGACCTGGAGCGATCCGCCCGCCTCGGCCTCCTAGAGTGCTAGGATTACAGGTGTGAGCCACCGCGCCTGGCTGCACCCTCTGCTCTTTAAGTAACTATGTTCAAAACCTCCCTTCCCTAGCACATTTTCCACCCCTCTTGCCTTCCCCAAATAGTATCTACTTTCAAATGCCCTCTCTATGAAGAGTCCTCTGATTATCCTGATCATAAATGATCTCTCTTTGCTAAGAGAGCAACACCCATCACATTATTTGTAGTGATATCTGTAAATAAATGTTTGTTGGCTACATTAGCAAAGGAATGCTTCGCCTATGGCACTGATTATAATATTTATTATTATAGTACTTCCCCTATGCCTTATAATATTTAGTGTGGACAGGGATCATGCTTTTTCCATTTCTGGAAACTTAGTACCATATACTTAGGCAGAGTAAACATTTGTTGACAAACGACATAGCTTTCGGTTCTGGGTAAGATGGAGCAGTCACACTCTACCTTTCTCTCTCTCTCTCTCTCTCTCTCTCTGGCACTGAATGCAGCTATATAACTGGTACATAAAGCACACAGTGGCAATTCAGGTGACCATGGCTCCAGATTAAGAGAGCTCAGCCTTTCAGTAAAACAGTAGCTGACATGTGGCTTTGGACTGTAGAATGGGTTTCTTTAGACCAATGAAATGCAAGAACTTCCTTAAGTTCCTTCTTCTGAGCCTGAGAATTGGCCAGTTCCACAAAAGTTAACCAGAAAGGTGGCTCTTCAATGGCTACAATTTTATTATTGTTATTGTTGCTGTAGGTATGTGAGATACCAACCAGGGCTTCTAGTGATCTCTCTATATTTATGACTGCAGTGTCCCTAATGAAGGATGGGGAGAGGTACATGATGAAATACCCCTTTGGCATTAGAAATAAAAGGGAATGTGAGGAGGGATGGTCTATAATGCCCAGGTGGGATTTCTATGATAATCTGTGGTGCCTTTAAGAAGTTCTTACTTTATTTTATAGTGAAGAGGATATTTTGAGGAAGAGTAAACAGTCCTTCTTAATAACAAGTTATTTCCTCTTGAGGAAAAATAAGATAGTTAAAGATATGGTAGCACTGGGCAGATAGGCCAATAAACAAGGAACTTGGATGGAAAATACCGAATGTGGATTTTAACTGAAGGTCTAGAAGAATCCGGGACATTCATGGCATTTGTTGTGGGCGAATGAGGGAGGGGACCAAAATAGGGGAGAAGGAGGCAATGGGTAGTAGCAGAGGCCAGTCTTAGAATCAGCCATTCAAGTTATGGGAGTGTCATTTGTAACAGCCATTCTACCTCAATATGTCCCAACTACGCAGTGGTTCTGGAATCTTCAGAACACCATTGTGATCTTCATTTCCTGCCTGGCCTGGGCTTCTGGGCTGTGTTAAGCAACAAAAGGGAAAACAGTGGTGCTATTTCATTGCACAATTCTAGGGGACACCATGCATGCTACGTTTATGTAACAGAAGGAAGTTGTGTTCTCCTTTTTCACCAGTAGCCTTGATGGGGAGGAAACACAATGTTTTCTCTGAACTCTTTACAAAGATCACCTTTCTGATTGATTTCTATTATCTACTTAACCATTCTTCAATTCCTAGAGCACTAGTTCAAAATTTCAAAATATTTCCCTTTTCTTCCCCATGTTGTTGAAAGACAGATTAGAGAGAGCCAAATGCTTTTACCTGCTCTTCTTAAAAAAATCTCTTGTGCCCACTAGCCTCACATTTTTAAACATGTCTTTAAAAAGTGCAAATCCTCTAATCTAACTTGTAAAACATTTAATATTTTGGACGTGCAGCTTTAATGACCATCCAGAAGTCACAGCGGCTGGATAATGGGAGCTGCAGGACTATTGTGCATTGGCCACAAAGCCATGAGGTGGCTCTTTCTCTGGGGTCAGGAGGTCAAGCTCCACAGCATTAATTTTGCTGAGTTTCTTTGTTATAAATAACAAACAAGGTCATTTATTTTCATTTTCTTGTTTCTAATTGCATGCATCTTCTCCCGAGGATGAACTCCATAAACAGGTGGCTGGAATGCTGGGGAGAAAACTTGAAACTCTTCCAGAAAAAGAGGGCATGTCCCACTCTGGTGAAACAGTTTGATGAGTTAGAGATTTAGTCACTGCAGGATATGCACCTGCACTATTACTTGAAAAGCAAACACTCATCTGTTTGGCACACACAGATCTATGTAAATGAGGGGAGATTATTTTGCTGCTAGTCCTTGGCTGTTCTGTGATCAAATGCAATTGTTTCCCATTTCTTAAGAAAAAGAATCTTTATTAGACTCAGTTCTTTTCTCAGTTATTTTTACAATTTTATTGTTCTATGGTTATTAAAAATAACATGCCATATAAATTAAGCCTAGAAACATGGATGTTTATCAAAGAAAGGATGTCATGAGAGGCTCCAACTATGAGAGATATTTATGTGCAATGGTATACGGATCTGTCATGGAAGGGTTTAATTAATATCTGCCTAGCAATGTTTTTCTCCTTACTGCCCCTATAGCTGTCCCTCAGTGAAGAATAAAATATGGACGGACCCCCACCCATTTGCTAAGAAAGTATGGGGTCTTTAGCTTTCATTGTTCAGCCAGTGAGCTTTGTGTGCAACACGGAGGGGCCCCTCCTGCTGTAAACTGCCTGGGCTTCCTGATTTTCACTCCTGTATAAACCCCCTCCCCCACCACTACCTTTGTCTCTTGGTGGAAAAAAAAATCTTTTTTCACTTGAGCAAAATAAAAACTACCCAGTATTTGTTTCTGGAGTGTAATTATAAACTTCATTGTACATTCTTCCTGGCTTTGATGCTTATCTTGAAGAGTTCAGTGAAAATAAATTGTTTTTATGAAAGCAGAGAAACCATTTGATAAACACACTGTCTCTGAAAATTGTTCCTGCAAAAGAGGTCATTCTTTCACTTTAAAAGAAATAGAATATATTTCAGAAAACAGGCAGGACAACAGTTTAGGATTTCTGTGAATACAAGAATTTTTTTTTAAAGGCAGGGTGTAAATACACTGAAAATTGCACACCTCCTGATTGTGTTGAGTGTATTGGTTTCTAAAATAGCTTTATTGAAGAGTTACTTAGGTCACAAGCAAATACTTGCTGCATTTCATATTTCTGGGAATGAATTCTCAGCTTAGTACTTTTTTGCTACTAGGGTTTTGGGGGTTGCCGTTCTATAATTACTATATATCTGTCAGAAGCTATGGGTGTATCTACTCTTAGTAAAAGTAATAGTCAACTGGGAAAATGGTTAGTTTTATAGAGCTCTTCTTGTGTCTGGTAGTATACAGACCAGTATGACTAAAATTGGTTGTAGTAATATGAGAAGCAACCTGGTGTATACAACTGAATATATATTAATTACCATGGAGGAAAAGTTTGCTTATTCCTTCCCCCCCCATTTGCCCATGTTTCTGTCTTTTTTGAGCAAAGTAAAAATATCAAAATAGCTCACATTTTCAGATCAGAAGTGTTTGGATTTATTGAAAACTGAAACTAATTTTTTTCACACTGTAATTCCTATGTGGAACTCTCTCCCAGTGATTGGTTTTAGATCCTGCACTGCAGACAGGTAATGAGGGCCCCACGGTCCGAATTTTTCCTCTATACCATGTGTAGGGTTATTTTTGTGAGAATCTTGGTAGGTTTTGTATGCGAAGCGTTGTTTCTCTGACGTGGAACTCTTAAATTTCATGGAGATGGTTAAATACATATTAAGAATCCAGGATGGAGAGGAATGCTATGCTTTATGACATGAAGCCAAATGCAGATATGTTTTACCAATATAATACATTAGCTGTTACTATGGGAATAGATGAGATGAAACCTGAGTAGCTCTGGCCTTGTTAATTTCCATTTGGAGCTACTGTTAATTTGTCTGCATTATAAATTCCAAACAAGGATCATAATATTTGGATAGGACTTTTCATCACCTAAACCCAAGAGAATTAAAGTGTATATATTTTTAATAGTATCGTCATTTCATCTGGGCAAGCAGAACATAGAAGGGTTAAATTACTTTTGCAGATTCCTAAAAGTGGAGGTTACAGTAAGATTTTTGGTTCAGCAGGTTTAATGCCTTCCTCAAGGAGACTTTCTTGCATAATGTGGAACCTGATAAAGTAGAGAAAGTTTTCAGAGTTCTGTCAAGATATAGTTTTTCAGGCCGGGCGTGGTGGCTCATGCCTATAATCCTAGCACTCAGGGAGGGCTGAGGTGGGCGGATTGCCCAAGGCCAGGAGTTCGAGACCAGCCTGAGCAAGATCGAGATCCTGTCTCTACTAAAAATAGAAAAAAATTAATTGGTCAACTAAAAATATATAGAAAAAATTAGCTGGGCATGGTGGTGCATGCCTGTAGTCCCAGCTACTTGGGAAGCTGAGGCAGGATTGCTTGAGCCCGGGAATTTGAGTTTGCTGTGAGCTAGACTGAGGCCACGGCACTCTAGCCTGGGCAACAGAGACTCTGTCTCAAAAAAACCCCCACAAACATATATATATATATAGTTTTACTACAATGTAAAGTTTGTATATCCCCCCCCCCCGTTTTTTAGAGATTCTAGGATGACAACAACTATTCAATTAGAAAAATCAAGGTAATAAGACAGTTTTGACCCAAATCATCTAAGAACTTTAAAGGAATTTTCTAAAGCTCAGAAGTTGCATTTTGGCCACACAACTGATTCCTGTGCTGCCCTTCGAAATCAATAACAATTAGCACTGTTCTGCATAAATTCAAAGCATATTTAAGATATGTTCTTGGAGAAGTTTTTTCAAATTCAAAGCTAATGTAGTATAAAGAAAACCTTTGTCTATGGCATTTCAGAAAGACTGCTGACAGACTGAAAAAGGAGACACCCCTAAGATAACAAATAGCATGACAGTTAAAATTGCGTTAACTTTTTAAAAGCATCATTCTAAAGTTTTAAATGGATGGGCTTCAAATCCACTGGAACTCTTAAAATTAGATTGCATTTAGAATGCAGTGGACAGTTTAATCAGATCCATTGTATTAATAAATGAAACAACACAGGATCCTAGTTTTAATGTATACAAAGGGCCTAAAATAGCAGTGCAAAAGGCTCTCCCCTCCCCCCTCCCTCCAAGGTAGATTGTTCTCCAAATCAGAGGTCCTGGATATACTCTTCTGAAATTCTACCATAACCAGGTTCTCTGCACATAATACCCTACTATTCAAACATTGACTTTTTCCCTTCCCCCTCCCTTCTTCTTTCCTTTCTTCCTTCCCATTTTCCTTCTAAACTTCCTTTGTTAAATGAATAGTTATTTATTGCAAACAAGCTACGTACCAGGCATGGTCACAGGTCCTTGGGATACAGCAGGGATCTGGCAGTGTACACTGCACCCTCCCTGGAGCCTTCTACAAATCCCACGGAGGCACGGAGCCCGGCATCCTCACACTATATGTGAATTTGCTTTTCAGATTGCTTTTCTCAGAAGCAGCAGTGGCTGTGGCATAACAGGATCTCCAGGCAACTAAATGGTTCAGGGCGTGTGTACATTTGTGCATGAGAGTGCACGCTTGGGGGTGTGTGTGTGTGTGCGTGTGTATGAAGAGTCCAATTCATAGTCCTCTTTGAGGACTTCCGTCTGTGTCATGTTGGGATCCTCTTTCTCATTCAGAGTGTCTAAAATAATGTCTGGCACATAGTAGGTACTCATTAAAAAATAACTGCTGAATGCATGAGACTGGGCAAAATCATCAACTCTGCAGCCTTCCCAAATGACCTGTTTCTGTCCCAGTGATTTTCTCATTCGAAATGTCTCAACATACCCATCTTCAGTCTCAACACCAGCTTCCTTCTAACTCCTCCCCACCATTAAAATCTACACTGGGAATGTTTGCTTAGCTTACATCCTAAAACAAAATAATAAAATGCAGACTGATGAGTAAGGTTCCCCATCAGAGGCATTTGCATCCTAACAGGGAAGGGAGCTTTAAGGGAAAGACTTTTCCAAAACAACCGCTAAGAGGTGGTGTGGAATGTGACTGGGCATTCCTAACTCTTGAGAGCGTGGGGGCGGGGTAGGGGCAGGTCCTCACTGCAGTTTCGGCTCCGCAGCCCAGGGCTTGGTGCAACGCGTCAGCCCACGTGCAATCCCACCCTCGCAGCCAGCGGAGTCTCCACCGCGAAGCCTATTTGTATTCCTGGTCTGATTACAACTTCAGGTTTAGTCCCTCTCTAACTTTGATTATACTTTCCTTCATCCTCTGTAATCAAGCTCAGATTGCTCAGATGCACGACGGCACGAGCAGAAGGTGAGGAGTGTGAGCGTGCAACGAAAACCTCGGCTTCCCAGCCGTGTGGCTCCTTGGAAGAGCTATCTGGAAAGAACAAAAATATTCCCTTTCGGTACCCCAGACCAGCAGGCTGCTCCTCTCCCGCGGCCAGATCCTGCGCCGTAAGCCATTGTTAAATACTAATGGTGAAACTTAAAAGATGTTCTCTTGCGAGACAACAGGTGGCCACTGCAACCTCCGGCTCTGATTGGTGGAAAGGCCACAGGCGCCCAGTGGCCCGAGAAAGGGCCTCCACTTCTGCGTTTCAAGAACTTACTCAATGGGGTGTTGTCCTGATAATATCTCAGCTCACCGCCAATTTGTGCAACCCGCTGGGCCATTAGGGAGCGCCGCTGGGTTGTCAGTGTTAAATGGAGACGAGGGAGAGGGGACCACAGCTTCTCCGGGAGGGGGGATCCCAGTCAGTCCGGGGACAATGTGAGCAGTTGTTCCTTTCCTGAAAACACTCCGCTCCCTCTTGCAGGCTCCTGGCACGAGTTTTTGCCAGGAGAGGAGCAAGTACACAGACTGTCACCTAATTGAAGTTTATTTTTTCCTGCTCGGTTCCAGAGAGAGAATATCGAGGGAAGGCAGACGCACAGGTGTCAGGAGCCTGGGTGTCTGCTTTGGAGAACGGAAGGAAGGAAAAGAAACCCATGTACTACTTCTCGGAGAAAGTTCAGGCCCCGGGCCAGCCGCGTGTGACCAGGGCACGAAACTGTTAGTGAGTGTCCATGAAAGATTTCAAAATTTCTGCAAGCCCGTTGAAGTGGCTCGCAGACGAGTGAACGGGGAGGGGGCCGATGCCACCGCCGCTCCATCACGTCTCCATCCAGCACGGAGCCCCTTCCCTTCGCCAAGGCTGAAGGCCAAACTCTCAGATTAACTCGAAGCAATAAAGCCCATGAGAAAATAAATAAATAAATAAATAATGTAGCTTAAAGAAAGGGAAAGAAACGAAGAGCGGGCGGGAGAGCGCGGAGCGAGGAAGTTAATCACCCAGAACCTGTTAGGAAAACAGGGACATGTTCCCCGCGAGCGCGGCAACGACCCGCCTAGATCCAGGGACTCGATCGCCTCGCGAATGTAAACAGGAGCAAAGGGAACGCGAAGAGGGCCGACACCAGGCTTAACCTGGGGAGCTCCGAGTCCGCCTACCTGTGAAAGGTCAGGCCCCAACACCCCTTCTGGAAAACACCACAGGTGTACACGGGGCCCCGGCTCCGGCTCGGGGAAGCGCTCGAGCAGGTTGGCTGCCGGGCTAGGTGTGCCCGCGCGGGGAACGCTCGAGGGGCCAGGCGGGCCGGGACCCCAGCCCGCGAGCGGGAGTGCGGACGGGGAGAGGCAAGGGCGGGACAGGCGCGCGGGGGGCGCGCGGCGCGGGACGCCGGCCCGAGGGGGGCCCCACGGGGCGCAGGGCTGCGGCGGGCCGGCGCTTCGGCCGCGGACAGGAGGGAGCAGAGCGCTCCGCGGCGGCGGGGACAAAGAGGGCCGGGGAGGGAAGGGGGCGCGGTGGGCAGCAGAGGGGCCCGGAGAGGGGCGGCCGAGGCGCGGAGACGGGGACGGCGAGGCCCGGGCGCGGCGCGGCGTGAGCGAGCGGAGGGCCGGCGCGGGCAGGGCCGGGCCGGGCCGGGGCGGGGCGGGCGCCCGGAGGCGGGCCGGGCCGGGAGCGCACCGGCGGGGCGGGCGGCGCGCCAGCTGCCCGCGGTGGGAGGGGCGGAGCGGCGGCGGCGCGGGGAGGGGACCGCGGCGGAGGCAGGAGGGGGAGAAGGAGGGGAGGGGCCGGGCCCCTTGTCTCCGCGGCTCCTCTCCTCAGTCCGCCGGGGAGGAGGAGGAGGAGCGGGGCCAGCCGCCGCCGCCGCCGTCCCAGCCTCGCCCAGCGCACCTGAACTCGCCGCGCCGCCCGGGCCCCCGCGCCGCGCCCCGCGCCCCCGGCGGCCGGCCCGCGCGCAGCGCTGCTCCGTGCCCCGGCGGGGCGCGTCCCCCGGGCCGCCTCCCGCTCTCCCGCGGCTCGCGTGGCCGCGCCTTTGTGTGCGGCGGCCGCGGCTCCCGGGCTCCTGGGCTCCGGTCGCGGCGCCCCTCCAGCCGCGAGTCCCGCGCGCCGGCCCGGGCGCCCCCAGCTGGGCGCCCCCGACGGTGGATCTAGCGGCTTCGAGGAGGCGGGCCCCGGCCCCGGCGAACCCCAGCCCCGGCCCCCGGCCCCGGGCCCGGCTCCGGCATGGATGTGAGGTTCTACCCCGCGGCGGCCGGGGACCCCGCCGGCCTGGACTTCGCGCAGTGCCTGGGCTACTACGGCTACAGCAAGGTGACCGGGCCGGGCCGGGGGCGGCGGGCCGGGGGCCACCTTCCCATCCCGGGCGCGCCCGCGCTGCGGCTCGCCGCCCGCTGCACTTTTCTTTCGCCTCTTTCCTCCCTAGCCACTCAGCCGCTCCTTTCCCTTGCGCCTCGCCTCTGTCCAACTCTGCCCGTCTTCCCTCTCTGCTCCCATCCCAGTCCCCTTTTTGTCCCTCTGCCGGCGCTCTCCTGTCCCTCCGCCTCTGCCCCACCTCCCGCCAGACTCTCCTTCGCTGCCCCAAAGAAGCGGAGGGCACCCCGAGGACTGAGAGGGGGCTCGCGTGATTCCCTGTTGCTGTTGTTGGTAAACACAGTCGCAGCCCCCCTAATTGGGGGAAGTAGGGGTCCCTGCTCTCCTGGTCCGATGATCTCGCCCCCTCCCCCAAGTCCATTTTACCTCCTCCACCCTCTCAAGGCCTCTTGGGGAAGGAAAGGCACAAACTTTTGAGCATGCCTTGGACGGAGGCTGTGGGGACCCGCGAAGAGTTGGGACCCCCGCAGGTGGCCCTTGCTGCCCTCTCTCTAGGGCGCTCTGGGCCACGGAACCGAGGTGCCCGACTCTCCCGGGTTAGCGCGAGTAGCTTCTCCTCTTTCATTGTTTTTTTTTGGGGGGGAAGGTAAGTTTAGCGTTTCGGGGAGATCGGGGCTGGAGACCCCCACACCACACCCTGGGGTCACCCGGCCTTGCCCACCTCCCCGTGTGCCAGCTTCGAGGCCCAGCGTTGCAGGTGGCCGCGGGCGGGTCTCGGGAGGGCAGCCGGCGGCCCGGACAGCGAGCGAGTGCGGGGCGCAGCCGGTGCGGGGCGCGGACTCCGCAGCCCGGTCCTTCCGAGCCCCCAGGGCCCGCCCGGGCGAAACGGCCCCGGAGGGCGACGTGCAGAGAAAGCCCCGCTTTGGACGGCCTCTGCCAGTGTGGCTTTCCCTCCCCTGCCCCTGCCCCTGCCCCCTCCCCCACCCTTCTCTTTCAATTGCTAGTTTGTTTATGATTGCTTGGATAACAGGAGGAAATCAGGAGCCTGCTGGAAGAAAGGTGCTACATAAAACTAACGCATACATAGCAGGAAGAGGAGGACTAGGATCTAGAGTGAGGAGCAGTTTGCAGCGCCCGAGGCTGCTGGAGGCCCCGTTCCTTTCTGTTTGTTTATACTCCACTCCCAACTCCAGTGCTGAAGTTTGTGGGAGACCATTAGGGTCTCTCTTGCTTCGGTGCCATCCTCACCCAGCTTCGCGTCCCGCACAGAGGGGCCTCCCAGCAAGTATAGAGGGAAGGGACTTTGTTCAGCGTGTTTTAACCCTTTGGTGGTGGGGAGGAGCATTCCTACTCTCAGAATTCCATGAGTGATGCCTTAAGCATTCAAAGAGAAGCAAGGAAAGGCTGGTCGCCCGTAGCCAGTGTTAAGGAGCAGTGTGAGTGCTCTGATTCTGGATTTACTCAGGTTATTAAATGCTTTAAAAAGTCCCCCACGTATGCTCAGTCAGGGACTTAGGCAGCCTAATTAAGTATGTAGTGTTTCTGAGAAGCCACCTAATTGTTCCAGTGGGGTATTATTTATCTCCTTACAACTTAGCCTATGTATGGAAGCCTTGAGTAAACTGGGCATGCTCTTATTTTTGGAAGCTATTACCTTGCCTAATGTAACTACTTCTTTCTCTGATTTAAGATCAGCAACACTCGAATGACACCAAAATAGAACCCTATTGTAGGAATTCAGTCACTGCAATGCGTGGCAAATCTCTGTTCACTGGGATCCCAAGGGCACTTCAAGGGACCAGAGGAAATTGTGGGTGTTTTGTGTATGTCTCTTTATTTTCTGAGAAAGGCTATTTTGAGTCAATTTAAACTCAGAACACTTATTTCAGGAAGGGTATATATAGCTTGAAAAGAGATATTATTTATTGAGATGCTTGTTCAACTGCAGGAGTGTGGATGCGACTTGGTTTGCTGTCATATTTTCTTAACGCAACTAAATGCCTGATATAACTTGCTTTCTTAGTAATTTAGCAATCTGATCATCATAAGTGCTGTGTGTACCCAACTTAGGAAAGTTAGGTAGAGCGCTTCATATTGGTAGGAATCAAATTGTACTTATTCTAAGGGATGTTCGCATTTATTTCCCTGCAGGTGAAAATACAACAACCTTTAAACTGAGCCACAATACTATGTTTTCTTACTCTTATTAATTTCAGACTGAAAAGCCCAATTTTATTTCCTGTAATTTTTCTTTATACAGAGAATGTAGTAGAAGAGGAAGAATTAATTGTATGGGTATAAACAGCAAGTGCTAATTAAAGGTTTATAGCATTTTGTTTCACAGCTAACTTGTGTGTCTGAGGTGGTGCTGTTCAGGATAGGTTTATACTGAAAATGTAAAAACTAGCATATAAAGATGTGCATTTATTTTATTTGAAGGTACCTAAATTGTTATTCTCTTAAGACTTAACTTTTGATGATATATATTATCTTTCTGGATGGGACATGATGGATTTCAAAGAAAGTATGTTTCTGCCCTTTCTTGTTTTAATGACCATCTGGGAAACTCTAGAAGAAACAGAAGAACTCTTGGCTCCAGGCTTAACAAGTGAAAAGTTAGCACTTATCTTTAAATTTATTTACAAACCGTGAATAATAGGGTTTCATTCATTTCTCTCTTTAACAAATGACCAGAGTCCTTTGTATAAATTATATGCATGTGTATTATCTTTACATTCCGTGAGTATATGGATCCTTTTCAACTGTCATCACTCATGAAAGTGTACTCTGTCTATGGAGAATGGATGAAAGAGTTTTGAGGGTTCAAAAGTCATTGCAAGTAGGAGAATAACTTCAAATAAAATATAGCCAGGATCATTAAAATCAGTTAATAATTCATGAACCAGCCACTGATGTATAAACTTAAAGTTATCTCTATTTTCTAAGGGCTAATTTCCATTTTAATTTCAAGTGGAAAATCTGCTGGTCGAACATTTCTTTTTCTGATGTGGCTAACAAATTAAACTAAAACCTATATATTAAAAAAAATAAAAAGTTCTTATGTTACTCAAGTGAATTGGTGACTCTTTTGACAATGTTTCTGGAATTTTTCTTTTCCTGGGTTCAGTTAGTCTTTTCATTAGTAAGAAAATAATATATAGAATATCAATTAGCATATATATGTTAAATATTTCTAATCCAAAATCCAAAATGCTTCAAAATCCAAAACTTTTTGAGTGCTGATGTGACTCTCAAAGGAAATGCTCATTGGAGTATTTCGGATTTGGGATTTTTGGATTAGGGATGCTAAACCGGTAAGTATAATGCAAATATTCGAAAATCAAAAAAACCCTGAAATCTGGAACACTTCTGGTCCCAAGCATTTCAGGTAAGGGTTGCTCAAGCTGTAGTTGTCAGAAATCTGCCACCCTAAAATGAGATTCTGTATTTAATGTGGGCATAAGTGAGGTAAAATCATATAATGGGTTAATAATGAACTTGGATTAAACTTTAGTTACTAGCTTTTTCTGCATTTTTTAGGGTTTTTCTTTTCCTCTCAAAATATTGCAATTGACTTCTTATCCTTACTAGACTAGTCCTATGTTGTTTTTACTCTGTCAGTCCCAAACTTGGCTTTCTAATTATTATGTGTGTTACTTATTGATCTCTCTGCTTAATTAAGACATTTGATGTTAGTGCTTTGACTCAGCCTCATTGGGTCTCTCTCTTGGCTAGCTTGAAGAGTAAGAGAAACTGAAAGGTAATTTGTCATTTGTCTATCTTCTAGGGGACCGTGGTTCAAATTGAGAACACATTAAGAGGGTAATTTGATTGAAACTCTTCTTGGGTTGATGATACTTTGCGCTAGCATGAAAACTAATTTCTGGGGTATGGACTGGGGGAGTGTTGCATTTTGAGAGCTGATTGAGAGATTTCCATACCTTTCATGATAAGTCTTCAAGCAAGATATTGAGGCTGAATTGTGAAAAAGAAATAAGATTTTTCTAAGAACTGGGGTCATAAACTCAAATGTGTATAGGGACAGCTAGTTGGCTACATGAAAATAGGGTTTGTGGCCAAGTGGAGAACATACCCCATTTAAAGGGGTAGCCTTGTTCAATATTAGTAGCTTATTGGCATGCCAACATTTGGGCCCCATTATCTCCACATTTTGCAGTTACTTTTTCAAGAGAATGATAATCTAGACTTTTAGGTAAAATATGAATTTTTAGTGTTGGCACTAAATTAACAAATAATTAAAATCTTTATGTGGGACCCTCAAAACATGCTTGTGTGCTGCTGATTCCTAATTTTTGTCTTAGACATATTTGTATGTAGGTGAGGATTCAAAAATAATTTTTTAATAAGTCACTTATTTTAACTATGTGGACAGTTCTACCCCCATATCCAACTGTATGGGCAGTTAAACAGTGGAGCAGAAGTAGGTAACAATATCTGTGACAGCCATAAAGAAGACTAGACACAGGCCAGGATAGTTGGGTTCAGGTTGATACTTGGGGCCTTCTGAGAGCTTTTGCATGCCCTAAGCACTGTTGCTCTGGGCTCCCCTCTGCATCCTACCAAACATTAAAATATATCCACATCCTGAAATTAATATAATATGATATGATACCATATCGGAGTTGATGTGGGCTTATGATTGACTTATGTTTATGTTTTGTAGGCATTACGTTTTGCATCTATTAGTTATAATCTTTTAGTTTTTCAATATTATGTGGCCAATTTGTTTTTTCTTCTCACATTTTAAACATCTTTGTAGGCCTTGAGAAGCTTGCAGTTCTATGTGTCTGGTCTATAGTGACTAATGGATGAAACCGCCATGTTGCCACTAACTAGAAGTCCACAAACTCCCCATGTGGCCTCTCCAAACAGTGGAATGTGGATGAAAATCCTCTGCTCAGTAGAGACTAGCATCTAGCTAGCCAAAGAAAATTAATTTTAGTCATTTTAGATGGTGTCAACTAATGGACGTGCTCTCAATGTTCAAGGTATACGTCAATAGGTCAAGAGCTGTCTACTTCAGGTCAGAAACTCAGCTGGGTGCAGAATTCACTTGAGGACTTGTTTTGCTTAATTAGCATAGCATTTAATAAAAACTCCAACTGGTTGTCTGTATCTAAAAATCTTTGCATATAAATCTGGATTTGAGCTTTTCTTTAGAAATAATCATCAGCTTGGCGACACTACATCTGTGTCCGTGCGTGGCAGCACCTGCCAGGTGCCCTTTCAGACGGGCAGGCGTGTGCCCCCAGTGATCTGGTGTCCTCCATCCCCTGTTCGCTTCCTGAGCCCTTCCTGTTGCTCTCAGGTGTGGGAGGCTTCAAGTTTGAAAACTTTGATTAAGAGGAGATGAAGTTAAACCAGCAAGAAATGATGATGCTCAAACCTAGTGATATGAGGTTGCTGCCACTTGAGAAATGACAGACCAAGTGCCCCTCGTGGTATATAGAGTAGTAGTCGAGGTGGAAAAAGAAATTGTGATCATTTTACAGAGCAGTGTTTTTCAAACTTTAACAGGACAAGAATCACCTAAAGAGCTTGCTATAACAGGCTTCTGGACTTTACCCCTAGAGATTCTGATTGTAGGTCTGGTGTGGGGCTCCCAGATGCCAAGGTTGTGGGTCTGCAGACCACATACAGACAGAGCAGCCTGGTGCACAAGGCCTTCTTTGGTAAGGTCAAGACTGCTCTCTTGAGTTTATCCGTTAGAGTACTTTGGGGCTGCAGAGACAACAGAAAACTCAACAAACAGTGGCATAAACCATAAAGACATTTGCTTACCTACAAAGATGTCTTTAGGTAGGCAGTCTCAAGCTCTTTTAGATGGTTCAGTCATATCTACAAGGATGCTTCTTTGATGTTCTTTTTATTTTGCCATCCTTGGAGTTTTAGCAGTCTCCTCATGGTCACAGGTTGGCTGCTGTAGCCCTGGGCATCACATCCTCATATGATATAAGTTAAAATAGGAAACAAGGTAATGGTGGTGGTAGGAGTGGTAGCAAAAGAGCACTTTCTTCTCCCGTACATTTCTTTTCAGGAAGGAAAAGCTGTTTCCCTACACTCTTGCTTTTATCTTATTGATCAGAAATGTGTTGCATGTTCCCCATAGGCCATTCATTGGTAAAGAGGAAGGAGATTACTGTGATAAGCTTAGACCAATCCCCTGGGGCTGGGCATTGCCACATAAACATAATTAGGGTTATGCTTTGTTAGTAAAGAAGAAGGCTATTGGAAAGACAACCAACAGTGTCTGCTACGGAGTGCATTTAAGAATTTTGGGTGTGCCTGTGGTCTGGTTGGAGTTGTGCCTTGTGAAGATGGATCTGACCTTTTGACTAGTTGGGACAGGGCCCAGCTGGGAGTGGGGAGACCGGGTAGGATGCCATTGCCCCATCAAGGTAAGGTAGGAGAAGGATTTGAACCAAGGAGATGTGAATTTGGGTGCGAAAGAGAGGAAGGCACTCAACAGAGCATCTCAACATGGAAAGGGAGGAAGATGAGGCAGACATGACTCAGGGTGATTGAATTTGGAGCCTGGATGGGATGAATGGTGAGACCTTGAGTGGAAGCAGAGAGGTCAGAGGAGAAGCTGGTTTTGAAGGAAAGATAAAGCTGAATTAGGATATTTTGGTGCAATATTCCCACAGAGACATGGGCTCGGACTCAGGAGTTAGTTCAGAGCTGATGAGTCAAAGTTGAAATCTTCCTGTTGGTGGTGCAGAGATGGAAATGAATGTGAGTCCTTCAAGAGAGAGGAGGCAGGAGATGCAGGGACACACCCTTGTCCTGAGGTTGGTTGGTGTTGCTGATTCAATTTCCCAGTTAGTGAGGCGGTCATTGAGGCAGTCCTGTGAAACTCAGAGAATTTGGAAATCCTACTGCACCATTAAAGAAATGAAACAAAAAAGGAGTCTGTGTTTATGTATGTGTTTGCATGTTATATCCTTTCTATCTTAATAGTTGTTTGGAAGGAAACATTCTTAAATGGTTGTTATTAAGTGGGAATGATGCAAAATTTGCAGTAACGTAATTTAAAACAGTATCAGCCATTTGTGAATGAAAACGTATTTTTTTTCTTTTTTTGTAAGAGGTCCCATTTCAAATTGGATTTTGTGAGATGTTAATGATATCATAAGTATCTCAGAGAATCTCTTTTGAGTGTGGTTAATAAGGAAGGACAGGACTTTGGCTAAGTATGCTTATAAATTCAAATATATTTTTTAAGTGGATTTAGTGCTCTAAAAAAAAAGCCCTGTTTAAAATATAAGGAGTAGAGGCTTTTATTCAAGGTCTGCATGAGCTTCTGACAGGTTTTATCTTCTCCCTTTGAGGTAGATCATTTTATTTTCTTTGTTTCCTAGGTTTGTATCCTTAATCTCTTCCTCAGGGAGGCCATGTTCTCTTAAATATGTTCCATAAAACACATCAGCCACTGTGATGTGGCTTTTTTCTATGATTAACATTATAGCTTTAATCTTAATTTAATTTTGCTTTGTTTATAAAAGAATAATCTAAATGTCTTGCTAATCCATAAGTTAAATAAATTGGCCAATATCCAGATACATTTAGATTTAACTCTAAATACATCTTCGAATGATATAGACTCATTCTTTTGCAGAAGCTAGATTTTAAGCTGGGCTCTTCTATTCTAAATGTGGCAAGTTTCATGTAGCCTTATCTGCACTGACTAAATTGTTTATGCAGAAGAATTATATTAAAGATGATGATGAGTGAATTTGTAAATTTAATTTACTTTAAATTGATGTAGTATAAGTAACTGTACCATTTTGTGAGATTTTTTCCAGCAATTTCTACAGCTAATTTGTAAAGAGCAAGGGATTTACTGTAGAATAATAAAAATTTTACAGTTTCTTTTAAAAATCTCCTAGGTATAGGAAGTAGAAGTTTAAAATGCTGACCTGACTAGAAAACTTTTATGAAATATGTATGATTGGTTAGAAGTACATCTTCTTGAAAAATGATGAATAACATCTAGAAATATTGGATAGTTAAAAATCATACTCACCAGATTTGTTTTGCTGCTCCTTGATATCTACTTCTTTAATGAAGAATTCAATCTTTATTATTTGGCTTATTTAAAAAAAATTCTAATAAAATGTTTAATGGGGAAGTGATTAAAACTCTATTAGTAAAAATGCTTTTGGCTGCAAGTAAGAAAAAGACATCAGTCAAACTGAGTTAAATAGAAAAGGGATTGTATAATAAGTTTTGTTTCAGGCATGGCTGGATCCAGGGTCTCCAGGGATGCTATTAGACCTCCTTACATTAGGTCTGCTTTCATCCGTTTGGCTTCTTCATCAGCCAGGCTGTGCTCAGTCCTGGGAAGATGTCCAACAGCAACTCGAGGTCACATCCTCACAGCTCAGCCTCCCCAAGAGAGAGAGATTCTTTTTTGCTTGTTTCAGCAACTTCTCTGGATCAAGTCTTGCTGGGTAGACTTGGGTCCCGTGCCCAGGCCCAAAGTCACATAGCCGTCTCACGAGTGGAGGCTGGATACTGCCGTCCCCTGGGAAGCCACACAGGCCGACAGTAGGGGGAGGGGCTCCTCTGAGCAAAAGCAAAGTGCTAATGTCACAGTAAGAAACAGTGGTAGGCGTGGCGTAGGAAAACTGTCCACTTAAACTGCTAACTGAAGTAAAGCTTGATGATATTGAAGATTTCTAAGGATTTCCATTATCCACGTTTATTATTATTCTTTGTGGAAACCAGAGTTAGCCTGTGCTTATTTAATGCAGATATTTAAATTATTGTTTGTATTAGGAATGCACTTCTTGTTCGGGGCTAGGATTACACGTGGTCTGCCTTCAAAGAAACCTGCCGATTGGCTGGGGGAGCAGGTGTGTATATATGTGTTCATGAGATGTGTGTGTGCATCAATATGCGTACAAAAGAGAGATGTTCTAGACTGAAAACAGTGATGGTGTAGGGAAAAGTGTTCCCTAAGTAGATTGGATGAGGAAGGCGGTTAGGGAGGGATGGTATGGTGAGGAAAAAGAGCTCACGGGCGCTCTCAGGCTCAGAATGGACAGGTAGGAAAAATGGGATTTTAGAGGCATAGAGAGAGAGAGAGAGAGAGGGAATTCCAGGCAGGGTTTGCTCTGTGAGCATAGCCCAGGAGCAAAGGTCCCATTAGAGGCCTGCGTAGGACGGCCCCATAGGACGGTCTATGGAGATGAGTTTTGTCTTCCTGTGATGGGAGATGTGGTTGGTTGAGAACAAATTGTGGAGATACTAGAAAGTCTGGGGAAAGATCTGAGGTTTTATTTAGTAGGTATTAGTAAAGTGTATGTGTGTGTGTGTGTGTTGGTACATTTGTGTGTATATGTGTTTACATAGATGTGTGTGTGTGTGTGTGTAAGTAGAGGATGATATTTTGAAGAGGGAGATAATGAGAAGATATTTTCAAGATAGTACATGAGAATGTTTGAGGGAGAGATTAGAGAGGCAGGAGAGTGAGCTACTGAAGGATGGGGTGATGGGTGGTCAGAGGGTTGGATGAAGACGGTAGATAAAGGGAAGATGCCCCTTCAGTGAAGGCTTGGTGAGTGTTTTCTTTGACATAATAGGGAAGAAAGAGAGGTTGGCTGAAGATTTATATATATCATGTGTATATAATTATTTCAGTAGACAAGATAGTGGGGAAGGAAGAGAACGGAAGAGACAGGGGGAGATGAGGATATGAATGGGTGGGGGAATTGATTGACAAGCCCAAGATCTATCCCTGCCTATTTTTTCTACCTCATTTCTTGCCACTACTCTCCTCCACCTTGGCTTCGTGTGTCTTAACTGCACTAGCCTTTATCCCGTCTGTTTGCACTTGCTGTTCCCTCTTTCTGGAACCCTCTCCCCAAAGGTCTTCACTTGGCTGGCCTCTTCTTAGCATTCACGTCTGAGCCCAAGTGTCACCTTCAAGTATGGCCTGACCATTTAAAACTATCTGGAGATCTGAAATATCCTTTCCCCCATCCCTCCAATTACTATCTCCCTACTCTCATACTTTTATTCATAGTGTATATCTCCATTTGAAATTTTTGCTTATTCGTTTATTCGTGTGTTCCTTGTTTATCTCTTTCCACTGGAATGTACACTCCCTGAGGGTAGGGACTCTGCTTCCATGAGCACTGTAGATCTAACATCTAGACAAGGGCTTGGCATATAGAGTAAAAAGGAGTGAAGTGGAAATGAATAAAAATACTGTTGAGCAGACAATCTGATGGTAGTTTAATCTTTGGATAAACTTTGGACACTTCTAGGAACTTGGAGTGCAGTGGTGAAGAGTCACTCGTTTTCAAGGAACTGGCCTGTAGGTGTAATGATCTCTATTAGAAGTTTTTAAGTTTCAATTTTATTTGGAATTTTATATATCCATATTTCAAGTGTTGGTGGCAGGAAAGGAGCAGTGGATGTGAAAATGATGGGTGGTGGCTCTTGCTGGGAATGGAAGAACAGGGGTTGAAAGAAAGTAGGAGATACTGGAGTGACTGATCTGAATCCAAGAATTCAGGCTGGAGAAGAAAGTGGGGGTGTCCAGAAAGGGGAGGCCATGATGCCAGCAAAGAGGAGTGTCTTGGTTAGGGTTCAACTTACATGTAACAGAAAAAAAAAATAACTTGAATAACGATGGCTTAAATGAAATAGGTGTTCGTTTGCTTTTCCCTAACCAAGTCTAGAGGGAAGTAGCTCTGGGCTGGTATGGGAGGCTTCCTAGAGAGCTGGGGGCTACACTGCCTCTAGCTTTCGGATGAACCTTGTCCTCATGCACGGCTCAAGGTTGAGCTCTAGTCAACGTCCACGGACCAACCAGCAAGAAGGAGGAAGGTGGTCAAGGGTAAATGCAGGTTTCCAGAAGCTACCACATGTCACTTTGCTTATAACTCACTGCTAGACCGAGTCACACGGCCACACCTATGACTACAGGTGCCCAGGACATGTAGTCTATATTGTGGCTGGCCATGTGCCCAGCTGAACACTCAACTACCATGCAAGAAGGAGTGAGCGGTTGGTCAGGGACAAGTAGCTCAGCAGGTTTGTGTGAGTGAGTGACAGGTGAGGTCCAAGAAACCCTTGGGTATCTCCAGGTCTGAGATTTTGCCTACAAACTATAGTGTTCTCTTTTTTTCTAAATTTCTTCCTGGAGGATCCTCTTTTGGTGAGACAGATACACTGTGATAAGATTCATATCTTTTCCATCCTTTTCTTTAGTTTTGGGGTTTTATTTTGGGCATGCTTAAAATACCCAGTGATTCATGTTCTTCTTTGCAAGAACTGCAAGTCACTATGTCCTAATTTTAATTGATTACCTATATTTTAGGTCCAAATTTCTCTTCTTTCAAATTTTTTCCTGAGTTTTTACAGTGCTGTTTCTCAAGTCCTAACGACCATTGGTAACAAAGTTTTGAGTACTAGTTAATCCTTGGTCAGCATTTTTTAAACAAGATTTTTTTTTTAAAAAATTGATGCTTGTCCTTTTTGATCGAACCCATTTTAGCTCTGACTTCTTGTTTCATTTGAAGTTTCAAATGAAGTTTCATTTCATTTGGTCCTTTTCGTTAACCTTTGACTCTTCCTGTGGCCTTGACTATGAGGACCTGCCAGCTGTTCTGGCCACTGTTCAGCATCCCCAGTCCCCTTTCCTTTGCTATGTGTTTTGTGTCAGCTTCAGAGTCTGATTTCTCAACCTTGGGATAACAGAAAACTGGGCCCATTTTCTTTACTAAAAATCAACGTCATCTATACCTGGGCCCTCGCTGCATCCTCCTTTGTGCATCTGTTTGTTCTCTCGGGCGCTCTCTGCAATGCACAGTCTAGATCCTCCCCTCTCTTCTCCAGGCCCAGTCAGACCAGCCCGCCCTCATCCTTAGATGGGAACTCTGATCCTCCAACTCATGAGGAATTTGATAGTATCTGCCAGTGACCTCTCATTTGCCATCTTTGCTCCAGGCCAGGCCAGAGCTGCTTCTCATCCTTGGGCTAAGTCCTTCCAAGTGTTGTTTATTTCTTTCTACCTGTTGAACGTCCTTGGTTTTGCTGACAACTCCCATATTTCCTGTATCCTTCCTTTCTACCTTCAAATGTGCCCGGATGTCTTCTGGCCCCCACTACGGATTTTATAGTCCTTACTTTGTTGAGTGCCACCTCTCCCATCCAAACTTTTGCTGTCTCCTCATTCCATCCACATTATAATATGCTTCATGTTTTTGTTTACTTAGCTTTTTCCCCTTAAATAAATTAATGTGAAATTAAGATGACCACAAATGGAAAATCCGATGCTTTCCACACATAGAAGAAAATCCTAAAAACAAACACAAGGGGAGTAAACAGTGTTATTGAAATCTCACTGGAGACCTTGCTTGCCTAAGGCTCTGCTCTCTGTTTGTTGAAAAGGGAGATTTGCAAGTGTTAGGGAGGTGTTGAAGACATGTTAGCACCAACCTGAGACTTTGTCTTTGATTTTATCTGGGGGTTTGAAAGAGAATTCCAAACAGAGAATGACTTTCTCAAGATGTAATTAAATGCTCTTCAGTTCTTTGTCTCTGTCCCTCTTAGAGCAGTGCTTCTCAAACTTGAATGTTCTCCCAGGTCATTTGGGGATGTGGGTAAAATGCAGATAGTAGGTCTGGGGTGGGCCTGAGAGTGGGCACTGCTGGGTTCCCAGGCGGGGACTGTCATTGTAGAGTCCTAGAGAAAGGAACAGCTGCAGTTTCACTTTTGCCTGACTCTGTTGCCTTCCTCTTTGACATCTCTGAATGTTCAAACAAGTAGTCTTTGCTTAGGGTCCCATGTCTTTCCCAGGGGCCCTCTTTAACACCCTGTTGGCTGCTTCTCTTCCTCCTGGCCTTACTGACACTAGTCTTCTCTCTCCTCCACTGAGCTCTTCCTTGCCGGTCAGACTTCATTCATTGATGCACAAATATGGAATGTGTACTTTAGGCCAAAATCTGGTCTTAGCCCTAGGGTTAGACTTTCCTGATAACTCCTTGAGATGCCTTCCTCTTCCCTCCCTCTGTGTCCTGCCCCCCTGCCCCCATTCCCTGATGCTGTTATCTGAATGCTGCTCATTGCTTTGCCCCATCTCTTGTCTTCTGCTCTGCCTTCTCTTCCCAGGGATTGGGAATGTCCTCTTAAAGCTCAGCCTCTTACTCTCTTGCCTCTGTAGTTTTTTCACTTTTTATGTGGATCCTGTTTTGTGCCTTTAGCTGTGCCCTCCCTAGCTGCGTTTGCATCCGTTATCTATGGCTGTGTAATAAACCACCTGTAAACCTTGTGACTTGTAACAAAAACCATCTATTTTGCTTGAGATTCTGCAAGTTCAGAAGGGGCCGAGAAGCGCAGTGATCCTCCTCTTGGTTTCCTTATGTGTTTGCAGTCAGCTGTGGGTTGGCTTGGAGGCTTTGCTTCTGAAGTTGGCTGACGGTCAGCTGGGCCCCCCATTTCCCTGGCATGTGGTCTGTCACCTCTGGTGTGCCACCCCGGGCTTGTTCTGGTGGTGGCAACATTCTGGGAGAGCGTGGAAGTACACAGGAGCCCCTGAGTCCAGGTCCAGAAATGTCACACTGTTCCTTCCTCTATATTCTGCTGGCCAGAGCAAGTCACCAGGCCAGCCCAGATTCAGGGGTAGAGGAAATCAATTTTATTTTTTGGTGGGAGGAGCAGCCAAATTACATTACAAAGGGGCGTGGATACTAGGAGGTTTGAAGAATTCTGGCCATTTTTGCAATCTGCCCCAAGACCCCAAATCTTCATCTCTCGCTTGGTCTACATCTCTCAGCTCCCACATAGCAGCTCTTTTTAGGTCATCCCTGCTTCCCTGTCTGCCATCAGTTCAAACCCAGCATAAGCCATGTGACAGCCTGTGGCTCCCTTCCCCCAGCCCAAACTCCCCTTTGAGTTTTTCTTACTTCTCAGTGCCATGATCGTTTCCAGATGCAAAACTTCAAAATTAATTTTGATTGCTTGGCCTCTTTCATCTTCTTAGTGCAGTGCATCTTCCTGTCTTCTTCATTTTTCCTTCTAATGATTATGTTCACTTCTTTCTTTCTGTCCTCAGTGTCCTGCTCCAAACCTCTCCTGTAGCCATGGGTTCCTCACTGCCTGTCTGTGCTCTTAATTCTTATCATAGTCAATTGAATCTAGGCTCTACTTCTGGGTATCAGTCTAAGCTGTCACTGTCCTTCTAAAAACACTTGCAATGGCTCGTCTTTGTTTATAGCAGTACCTTAGTAGACTTGCCACCTTCATTTTTGCTGTATCTACCTACCACTGGCATTGGTATGCATAACTATTAAAATTGTGAAAAGTTTATTTAGGTACTACTTAAGTTAATCTGGTATGTATAATAGATACTGGGAACACTGCCCTATAGGGTAAATTGCCATGTCCTAAACTTTGCATTGAAAACCCTCTATCTCTAGTATCAAACTGACCACATTAAGCAAAACCAAAGTTTTTTAGAAAACAGCTGATGAATTTTCTTAAGTATTTGAGTTCTGCTCAGGGTCCTTGTTGACAGTCACGGCAGTGGTTATAGATCAGCATCACACGCTAGGATTGCTGCCTTAGTTTTTTGTACCTTGCTTAGATATATTAATTGTTTTTAAAGTAGCTGTTTTCTGTGTGATTCAAAGCCCGCCCAATTGTTTATAAAAAGTAACTTTTTTGGTGGCATTTCAGCATTGGTTTGTCTGTATTAATAATTTTTCAAATATCCTTTCTAATCCTGGCTTTGGCTTGATAGGTTTCTAATTGCCAATGGGGTAAAATATATTAGATGTTCCCCTTTTTCATGGCTTGTCTGAGTGCTAGATTTCTAGAAGACACTGAAGTTATGACTATGCAGCTTTGATCATCTGAGCTTCTGTTCTTAGTGTGGACACTTTGAGAATGATGGAGCTTCTAGCGGGTGGAAAGATGGTAGGTTGCAGTGGGCACGCCCCTTCTTCCTAGTTTCTCAAGCCTGCAGGCTTATTATGGTGAATTTTGTGGAAGTTCAAGGTAGAAAGCAAGTAAAAGAAAACCAAGGCAAGTTAAAGGCTAGTTAGAGGAAGAAGAGTGATAGCAGAAGATAAGAAGAGTACAACGGATGAGAGTGATGTAGAAGATTCTTACCTAAGGGAAACAGCATGCAGTTGTAGAGAGGAAAAAGAGAAGGGTATGTTTAAAAAAATGACGCCACTTCAACCCTAAGTTCACACATCTGACGACAGACGACACCTCATTGCTTGATTCCAGCTGCTAACTAAAATTTCCCGTTTGAACACAACCCATGCATGAGAACTCAGCTTCCTGGGACATTTTTTTCTGATGATAGATTTTGCCATCACATGTAATTGTTTTGACAGGAATTTCGTCCCTCAGTTTCTTATCAGAAATTATGGTCTCGAAGTTTCTGCTGCCCAGTCTGTATTTCAAAAAATCTGTTGTAAGAAATAACGTATTTCTGGAGGTTGGCCTGCAGAAGACGCAGGTGTGCGTTCGTCAGGCACCCCGATCTGGGGGGCGGCTTCTGCCAGCCTCGTGAGAGCCGACTGCTGCCGATGATGCGCTGTCGTGCACCCCACCCACAGCCGCCCGCCATTACTGAACGGCACGCCCATTAGTGCCTCGCGTTGCATTGTGGGGCATTGCGAGGAAGGGTTTGGCGGATACCCTGTGTTTCGTTTTGTTTTGTTGGCGTGCAGCCCATCACATCTCATGGTGTCCATTTTTACGAAGATTTACCAGAGAATTTTCTTAGGTTACTGTATCAGGAACAGCTGGAAAAAAATCCACTTAGCTTTATCTTAAGAGCATCATTCATCTTGTCATTCTCGTTCTTTCTTTGCATCGGCTGCCAAGAAGCTTAGAGTCAAACAGGAAAGCCAGTCAGTAGCTGTCGGGGACCGCAGGTTGCTTTCCTGGGTGCTGGGCATCTGTCGAGAGGAGGCTACGGGAGGAAAATCTCACTTCAGAACACCTTATATTTTAGCAGAACTATCTGGGGGTCTTTACAACCTTGGGCACTAATAGATGGAGCCTCTGTTCTTTGTTTAGTGTATAACTTGAGCAGAGTTTCTTAACCTCGGCACTTTTAATGTGTTAGATCAAATATTTCTTTGTTTTGGGGGAGTTTGCTGGGCGTTGTAGGATGTTTAGCAGCATCTCTGGCTTCTTCCTGATAGATACCAGTAGCACCTCCAGTATTACTATTTTCTTAATTTTACTTTTTCTTTGACTGTACTCTTATAATTATTACCCCTCTTTTAAAAATTAAATATACTTTTAAAAGTCACCCCAATTCTTTTGTGGAGAAAAGCATGTTATGAATGAATACTTAAAGTACTTTTATAAGTGCAATGACTATGTTTATATAGTGTCCAGGATACTATTCGTATCTTTTTAAAAGGGAAATTTCCACATTAGGAAAAAGTGAAGTCTACTATGTCAGTATTGTCAAATGAAAAAACAAGCTCTTAGCCCTTCCCCTGTTGGTCTTTTGTATAGATGAATACAAAATTCTCCATTTATAGCTCTTGCTAGAGTTTGTTTCTTATAGGATATTTTCCCCCAAATTATAGAGTCTATAGAAATGATGAAAGTAGGAAAATTGGTGTACTGCCCAAGCCTTTAAATTAATGTTTGTGTTATCTGATCATTGAGAAAGTATTAGTTCCTGAAAGTTGACCTCATGACATAATCAGCATCATTCTTAATTTTGGCTGAAGACTGTGCTAAGACTAACTTGGCATTGGGGGTCCGCCAGGCCAGTTGTCAGGTGCAGGCTGGTCCCAGGTGCACCCCATGATCCCTGCGTTGGGTCCCTATTTGTTGGAAGGAGGTCCTGCCCTCACCCAGCTCATTTGTCCTCCGAGAAAGCGCGGCCGTCTTGGCTGGTGCCAGGTGCCGCATGGGCCCTGCTCAAATTAAGAAAATCAGTTGACCTCGTGTAAGACCAGCCACCCTCTTAGATTGCTTTCAAGTGACTCATGGCAATACAAATGTGCTTTACCATTGTCTTGGGGTCACTGTTTTGTTTAATGAGCCTCCTGAAAATTGGAAAATTTGACTTTGGTGACTTTGGAAAGCAGCCTAACTCATTCCTTCTTAGGTGCTTGTTGGTTCTGCTTATCTAAGGTTAGACTTGAGAAGTCTAATAATGGGTTTCAATGACTCAAACATCAAGCCGTTGGCAGGCTGGCAGGGAGTGAGAGGCTAGGGGTGCCAGGTTCCACCATTTATTGGCTCTGGGATCTCCAGCGCGTTTATGGGCCTCTTAGCGTCGTCCTTTCTAAAATGGAGCGGGTATATACATATATAATGAATGAGATGTGCACCATCTGGGGGATGGTCATGCTGGAGACTCAGACTTGTGGGGGAAGGGAGGGAAATGGGCATTTATTGAAACCTTAAAATCTGTACCCCCATAATATGCTGAAATAAAAAAAAAAAGTAAAAAAAAAAATTTAAAAAAAATGGAGATTTTACTCTGCTGGGTACTTGACGGGTACCAAGTCCTGCCGGTAGCACTCACTTCCTAGTGGGCTGCAAACCCACCTACGCCATAGGGTTATTGTGTGTATTAAATAAGCTTATCTTCTAGAGCATAGTAATAGTATTTACAACATAGGATTGTTGTAATATGGAGCATAACTCTCTATATACAAAGCATTTTATTAAAGTTAAATATTATTATTATAAGATATTATATATTATCCCTAAGATCAGGTCAGTTTCTTAACATATGAATAAATTACTGCACATAGACTATGGGAGAAAAATCTCACTTAAGAATATCTTATATTTTAGCAGAACTGTTCAGGGGACTTTACACCTTGCAGATTGATAGGTGAACCCTCTGTTCTTTGTTTAGTGTATAACTTGAGCAGAGTTTCTTAACCTCGGCACTTTTAATGTTTTAGACCAAATATTTCTTTGTTTTGGGGGACTTTTCTGTGTGTTGTAGGATGTTTAGCAGCATCTCTGGCTTCTACCCAATAGATGCCAGTAGCACCTCCAGTTGTGACAACCAAATATTGTCATTAGACGTTGCCAAATGTCCCCAGGTTGAGAACTTATTGAGCTAGAGGAATATTTTGGAATATTTCTCGTTTTGTCATATAGAAAGTGCTAACTGGGATGTTATTCCTTTGTTCCAAAGGGCATTCATCTAAATATAGGGCAGTCATTTCTCCAGGGCCTGAGGGAGCTAAAAGGAGCCTCCATCTCCTTGTGTTCCCCAGAATAGCTAAGAAGGCCAGTGCTCATTCTGAGGATGGTTCCCAGGGCAGGAGGCTCCTGGGCCAGGTAAATTAATCTACATCTGTCTTGGCACCTGCCAAATGTTTTCTTTTTCCTTCTCCCTCTTTCTGTTGGGAATCTCTCTGGGTTAGTAAAAATATCTTTTGAGTTTGCAAAGCGGCACACTCAAGTTAATTATTTCGTGTGTTTGGCTGTTTCCATTATATCTGCTATTTTTTTTAGTGAGTCATGTCGACCTCAAGCTCAGAAGCCTTTTCTTCATTCATTTATGCCTCACATATTTATGGAGTGGCTACTGTGTATGGCATGGAGGGCATCGGCAGTTAAGCAGTGGTTTTGCCCTTTCTGAACTGTGGTTTCCAGGGAGCAGAGACCATGTTTGATTTGTTTGCTGCTGTATCTTCAGTACCCAGTACTGTGCCTGGTTGTGGGAAAATCTCAATACGTAACTACTTGCAAGATTTTATGCTAATATTTAGTGTTCTTTGCTTAAAGATTTCATAAGCTGATTGCACATCTTTGGAACAATTGACAGGATGTCTTAAGCAGCCTGTAGCAATGTGTTTAAAAGAACAAATTCCAAGAAAATGTATTGTGGTGGTCCAGAGCTTCCCAAGCAGTAAATCACAAAGCCTACCTGGTAGATCCTTCCCAAAGCAGTTGTCACTGTGACCCTCTTCTCTCTACTATGCCTGGAATTCCCAAAGGAAAGGGGTGTGCTAAAGACAACAATGTCCCCTCTCTGGCTCTGATCAGGGTTTTATTGTCAGGAAATCCCCCTTTTCAGGGACTTCATTGTCTGCATCCTCTAACCAGCCCACCCCCTCCCCCATCCCCTGCTAGCCATCGGTTTTTTTTTTTTTTTTTTTCCAAGGCTTTATGGAAATGAAAAGTTGCTCTTCTTCACAAAAAAGATTGGGGGAGATAAAGTGATTAACACTTATTTTGTTCAGGAATTCATCCGAGCTACCATCCTTGAACACTCATTTGGCTTGTTGGAAGGGTAATCTCTTTCAGAAACATTGGACAGAATTGACCAATTCATTATGTATGTAAGTCTGCTTAAGAATGTTTAATTCAGTGTGCTCTCATCTCCTGGCTTCGTAATCTCCTGCCTTGGCTATTCTGTTCTCTTTGAGTTTCTGCAACTCATTTCTCCCTGATTATTGAAGCTTTCCCTGGACATTCCAGGCATGGTCGAATCCTGATGAATAGATTTATGAGGGGGAAAAAAAATACTATCGTCTTTGAGTTGGTTGTTGATGACCGGATTGTTTTGGGGTAATTAAACTTGGGAAACTACAAATTTAGACAGGAAAGTATGAGAATACTTTAGCCAATGGGAATGTTAGAGAATGTCTTAGCAGCAGTGGGAAATTCTTATAAAAAGTAGCTACTTTGGACAATGTGGGCAGTTCCTGAACAGCCAATTCTGGAAGATCTAGATTAAAACAAACAAACACTTTAGTTATTTATGGGCATACCAGTATTTGTACTATTTAAAAGCAGGAACAAATAATTTAATTGTGGGCATCTTTCAGTGGGATGTATTGTACATTTTTTTCCAATTCTTCTTCCTTTTGTGTTCACTAGAGAGGTTTCCATTAAATGTGTTACTGCCATTACCCATAATAGGGAAGAGAGGGAGTGGGCAAAATACAAAAATATTGGAACATGTTGGAAGGGTGTGTGTGTGTGTGCATACTTGCACGTGGGCACATGCGCCCCACGGGACTCATATGGACTTCCCAGTGGTGGGGAGGAGAAGCGTGCTGTAGCCCATCCCCCACTGTCTCTGGTCACAGAGATGCAATGGGATGAATTCATAAATGCTTGACAGCAGCTGTTGATTTGAAATTAGTGGTTGCCCTCTGGGTGGAGACGCTAAAGTTACTGATGGTAAGATGCATGCATCTTAGCAAGTGTCCAAGTGCCTGAAGTTGAATGTTGTTATTATTTTATTTTGTATGTGCTATATTGCCATAGTCATTTAGGTAGGCACTCTAGACTCCACACAAGTTTTCTTTCCATTTCCTTTTCCAGTAGGAGAGCTTTAGGAAAAAGGATAAAGAAAAAGCAAAAAAAAAAAAAGAGAAAGAAGAAAAAATATCCTCTCCCCCCCAAACTTAATTGAATGGGTGAATGGGTCTTTACTTGAAGATACGTGGAGAGCCCTCTGCCCATAAAATATCATCAACCTTCGCATTCATCAGAAAGATTCTCAAGTCATTTTACGTACTGTACCTGATGGGGTGAGATATGATCAACACACACAAAGTTGGAATTGTCAGGTCCTGCACATTGATTTTTTTAAAAAACCAACAAAACCAAGCTCTGTTTTTTGTTCCCCCTCAAATGTCTTGCCTTTTAGATTTTTGAAACCAGAATAGAACAAGATAAGAGTTTTCTTTTATAATTATCACTCGAGCTCAAGAGACTTTCTGGGGAAAGTTACCACGACAGAAGAGCATGGGGTGGGTGTGCCAGGGTGGGAGAAAGCATCATTTTGCACAAAAGGGTGGAATCCTGAAAAGGCAGAAAATGGGGGTTCTCAGAGAGGAGCCCCAGAGCGGAGGGTCGAGGCCAGATTTTGAAAGGTCTTTGCCTGGTGTGCTGCAGAGTTGAGGTTTTATCTTCCAGGCACTTTTAAGCTCAGTGTGCTTCAAAGATGCTGGGATTTCTGTTTTGGAAGGAGGCTGGGAAGGACTGGGGAGATGGAGAGATGGAGAGAGGGAGGAGTGGCCCTGTAACAAGAGTGAGTCCCTTTCAACCCTCAGTGGGACAGGGAGGGCATGGACGAGTTCATTTCCTTCATGTCTTGTTCAGTGGATGCCGAAATCTTCTCAGTTCTCATTAGGAGACTTTGTAATTGTGTACACGTACCCGTGGTGATTGGAAATCATTTGCATTTACTGCTCCATACATGTAAATCATAGTAATTTTAGGAAGAAAGAATTGCAAACATCTAAAAAATTCATTTGAATTCATTTCTCAAATTCCATTTTAATATATCCTTTTCTTTCAGGCAGTCTAATGTCTTATCAGAATTATTTTTTAAAACTGAAATGGACCACTTTTAGGCCCTATTGGATTCAGCGAGTTATTAAATTTCACATCTTCCCGGGTTTATTTTCTTCTGATGCCATAGTTCAAGATAATGTTTTTTTAATACTACATGCAGAATTCCAGAGATTCATAATAGCTTATGACATCTTAATGTCCACAGTGGCATTCCACTGGTCATATCCAACTGTGATAAACAGCTCTATACTCTATAAAAGACGACAGTCACTAAGTAAATGCAGGAAGATGCAAGCAGTCCCTCAATCTCATGAATAATGTTACAGATCCTGAATGTTAATTTTGAAGAAAACACATTCTTAAATTTAAAGTTTATGTCTTCAATTCACAGTTCTTTTATTCTTCCAGGAAAAAAAAAATATCAAGCAGCTATACTTTAAATGAATTTAATGAACTGCAAAGACTGACATTTTCACTATAAAAGTCACACTTCATTTAATGAGTAGTTAAATATTGATGCTATATTAAAATACAGGCAGAATAAAAATGGCACAATGGATTTCAAAATAGGAATTCAGGGTTCTTTTATGTTGAAAATTTCATGAACTGAAAAAAACGTCTTGTTCATCAGAACGTCTTCATAAACACAAATATTCCAGTGAAATAGAATATTAGCCCGCATTATCTAAGCCCCAGTAGGTAAACTGAGGTAAATCTTCCCTTTTACTATTTGATTCTGTGTCCATCTTTGTTGCCAAAGGATCCAGTGATGTTGAATGTGGCTCCTGTTTTCCCTGGGAGGGGTGGGGGTGCTGAAACTATAGAAGGAGGAGAATCTAGTTGCTTTGAACAGACCTCCTTGAATAAGAAGGAAAAACAGCCAGGTGTTGATGACTATTCTAGAACAATAAGTGAGTTAGGCCCTCATTACTCCTGTTTCAGGTGGAGTCAAGGCCCAGTCTAACTCGGTGGTGGCCATCACCCCTTGACCTCTCTGGGCCTGGCACACTCCCTCCGCGAGCCTTTCGGTTACTTCCCTCTGGCCCGGACACTGTTCTTCAGATATTTTCGTGGCTCAGCTTCCTCACCCTCTTCAAGTGTTCCCTTGAGTGGCCTTTTCTCCTGGGGGCCTGCGATGGTTCCTGTATCCAAATGGGACCCTCTTCCCTCTCCCCTGCACTCTCCCTCCCTCCTCTCTGCCTCACTGCCCTCCAAGTACTCACCATCATCAGACTACTCTCTACTCTCTGTTTCATTTATTTTGTTATCCTCTCCCCTAGAGTAGAACAGAGCCTCAGGAGGGCTGGGAATCTCCTCTCTTTTGTTCACTGCTTTTTCTCCAGTGCCTGGGACCCTTGAGGCATTTGAGAAGTATTTGCACAACCTAGGAATAAAGGGAGAGGTTTGAGGCAAAAGTGGGATTTGCAAGGGGAGTGTTCCCCATGGTGTTTGGAAACAGGGACCAGATAGTCAGGGAAGCAACCTGGATTGTAGAATGGGGAGCTGTCTGCACAGGTAGGGTGACCAACTCGTCTCAGCTTGCCTGGCATTCTCCCAGTGTTAGCACGAAAGACCCGTGTCCTGGGAACCCCTCGGTCTCCCAGGCTGGGGTGGCTGGTCCCCCTGTGCCCAGAGAGCATACTTGAAGGCGCTGGAGCTTGCAGGAGGACAGGGCTCAGAAACCCATGTGTCACAGGCACCAGGAAGATGACACGTGACTACAGCTTCCCTGCCTGTGTGTCTGAGACGGGGTGCTGTGGTGAGCAGGTGAATATAGGCCCCCCCATAGGAGGTGGTTGCGGCCCTACCCTGGCCACTGGTAGCTCTGGGGAATTGTAGGCCAGTGTTGTCTGAGCTCCTGATTTTTCAAAGAGGACCACAGATTTTGATTTCTGTGATATTTTTACATTTTAAATTATTGGCACTAGTTGGAAACTGTCTAAGGATTGTACATGGCCTGGAGCCTGCCATTTGGTCATCTCTGCGGAAGTAAACCCAGGCTTCCGATTTGCTAGGAGACAAGGCCTATGGACCTAAAGTTTGAGAGCTAAGTGAAGACTGTAGTTATTAACTGTCTTTATGGTTTGGAGAAAATAAATTATTATTAGCTGGAAGTAAAGGTTTCATGTCGCTTACATGGAATACTGTTAATATTTGTGGAGTATTTCCAGGAAGTGTTCTAAGTACTCTATATGTATTAATAAATTTAATCCTCAACAACTCTATAAGGTAAGTACTATTAATGTCCCAATTGACAGATGAGGACATGGAGGTGTGGCTAAGAGTAAATGACTTGTGCAGAGTCGCAGCTGGGAAGTGATGGATCTGGGATTCAGGCTGGGCAGGCTGATTCCAGGGACCCTGGGCCTTACCCCTGTGCTTCACAACTTCTAGTGAGCGTCCGAATCACCTTGGAGGGGTTGATAAAACCCAGATCCCTGAGTCCAGCAGCTGGAGTTTCTGATTCAGCAGGGCTGGGGTGGGGCCCAAGAATTTGCACATCCGAGAAATTCCCAGGTGCTACTGCTGCTGTCCTAGGGTCGCAGTGTGAGTGTCACTGCTGTAGACAGTTCTAAGGCTTCTGAAGGGACCAGGTGCCATCAGAGAGAATGTACTTGCATCCCCTGGAGCTGTAGGTATGCAGTTGGTCTCTGCAGTCAGTGTCTGCATACACCGGTGACAACAGTGTCTGTCATTGGCACAGGCTGCCTTACACAAAGGCAAAACATATTTAACGGGCAAAAAATAAGTGGGTTTTGTATAAAATGAAGCTCTTCCTGGACCCCTGTTGTCTTATCCCTCTTGAGTTTTTTATTTTTTCCCCAGCTGAATACTGTGACCTCTGTGTGTTTCCAAGCAGCTGGCAGAGAAGGTAGGACCAGCCTGGGACACAAGCAAATGCTAGGATGAGCTGGCTGGTGTGGGTCGAAGCAGCTAGGCAGGTGGGCTGGGCTTCTACCATTGGTAGGATGGGATTGGATTTTTAGCTATAAGGATATGTTTTTAAGCCATATTGGATATGAAAGCATTTACATTCCATTTTTCTTTCAGTTTCTCTTATTAAATTAGAGAGAAAAATGTCAGTTTGGTGTAAATAGGTCTTTTAACCCCTAATATTGACACTTGCTAATCTCCCTTTTTAACAGAGAGGTTGAGAGAAATGATGGGAAGAGAGAGTAAGAAAGGGAGAGAGAATATGCAGGACTCGGTTACAAACCCTTCCATAGCTATTAGTTTGCAAGAATTAAATAGATTATTTTGCATTTATTGTATTTCTTTTGGTGGTTATGTGCTATTTATGGCTAGGAATACTGGTTTTTCACTTATGGCATAAAGTTTCCTTTTGTTAATAAAAAGGCACATTTTTAAAAGCAAATGCATGAATTAAATCTAAATAAAGGTTCACAATACTGTACCTTATCCATAATTCCAAAATGCAAAATGCTTTGCAAAACTAATTTAGAAAAAGTTTGTGGCAAAACCTGACTTGAACTCATGCGAGACTGTTTTTGTTCTGTGTTTATCTTCCTTTGTGTGAATATTCAGATATTTTGCTGCAGAAATGTCCATACGGTTGATTATGGGGTGTGGCCTCAGACCACTGGAGGTATTATATAGTAATGGAATATGCACCATGTTACTTATCTAAGTCTTCAAAACTCTCAACTGTAAACACATCTGGCCCCAAAATTTTGGACAAGGTAGAGTGTGGACCTGTTTTAAATGACAAAATACATGAAGGTGATATACAAATAACTGAAATTTGGCAGACACTGATTTGGGAGGAAGAGCTGTCATTTGAGGTGAGTCTCTTAACATGCGTAGGACAAACATAACATCTCGTAGGGTTCCCAGCTTTTGCTTGCTACAAACAGTTGGCAGTGGTGGCATCTGCACTTGGTAAGAGGCAAAGCATTGTGTTTTGTGTAAAATAAGGTTCCGGTCCTACTGCCAAGCCTAGTCTTTTAAAGTAAAAGTTTGTCAGAAAAATTACACTATTTTATTGGAAAACTGAAGACATTTCAACCAAAAGCTTGTTTTTAAAGATCCTTAGGCATAACCATTTCAGGAATTTTTAAATGCGCTAATTACTCTAATGGATCTGCTTTTTATATTTTGATTTTATTAATATATCCCTATACTTCATAGAATTGGGCACATCTGACTTGCAGTGTCTGCATCCAAATTCCAGTTTTCTGTGGCCCGTGGGGCATTGATTGTATTTGTAGATCATTCAACTACTTCTTTCTTGGAAGAGATGATGTCTGGTTTTTAGGCCTCTCTTCTCACGATGACAAATGTTGCTGATTGCCCAACCGTCATACCCCTTTGTTCTTTTGGGCAGCTAGGAGTCACTTCTTTCACCCAACCCCATCCAGCAGAGGGACAGGAGAGACAAAAGGAGGTGGAGAAGATTCTGATGCTCATAGACATTGTAGTGAAGGGTGATTAGGACCAGCCTAGCTGAGGGAGCCAGGCACCTTGGTGAGAGCCTTCATTACCTAATAAACACCTGTCTGAAAGTAAGACCTAATCTTCTGGTGGGGTTGGCTAATGGATCTTGGTAGGCTAACTGATAGTGTATTTTATCAGTTTGTTTGATGAATGAACTAGCCCTCACATTTCTAGTTTAAATAAGATGAAAGTGACTAGGAATAACGATTTGAATTTAACATGCATGAGCTAATGTAGGTTTCCCCGGGCTTTAAACAATTTGTGGCCTCTAAAATATTTGTAGATAAAGGAAGACAGGTTAGCCCATCCATCTGTCTCCGGCATTTAGTGCTAGAAAAGGTTGGTTTTACATGCCGTAAGTGATACAGTTTCCCTTTGATCTTCTTGGCAATAGTTGTCCCATAAGTCATCCTCACTATGAAGAAGGATTTCCTGATACCTGACCTTTTGCCCTTTGTGCCTTCTTCCAGCATCTAAATCCAAGCTCATTAGTCATTGTCCTTTGTGTTTACACTCAAGCATAAATTTTGGTAGAAAAAAATGGAAATGGTTTGCCTAGCCACAGAATATTAACGAACATTGAAATATGATTCAAATACAAAACTTATCCTGTTAGGGAAGAGAATGTTTGGGAAAGCAGTTAGTTCATTGATCATCATGCTTGTAATCTGTGAAAAATATATCAAGCAAAGTAGTTGTTCTTTTTATTTATATTATTCAAATGAACATTAAGCCCTCAGTTCCAAATTGCTATGAGACACTCTTCATCTGTGTTCCTTGTAGTATTGCATTTTCATCAAAGTAATGTAGATATTTAAGAAATACGTTGCTGACAATTCTTGTAAATATTAGAATTCTGTATGAGAATATTGATATTAAAGCTGTATTAGGACTGATACCATTAGCAGCAATATAGAGATGTTTTATTAAATACTAATTTCATATGTTATTTAACAAGTAGCTGGCTTTGAACACATTAATCTCCCTTTTTAATTCAAGGTTGATGGTCTGGGTCTTACATATTGTATCCCTGAATAGGCCATTCAATAACTATGCAAAATATCTATTTCTCCCATGGGTATTTGTGCTTTGATATATTCTGATCCTTATTAAATTTAAACAGGATCAAATTTATACAGCTCTGGCAGAGATTTATTAAAATACACTGAATGGACAGCTTGTGGGAGCGCAGTGTACTGTAATAACATATGCCTTTTACCAGAGAATAGTAATTATTGAGAATCAAATAAATCTGTAGGAGGTTAAGTATATATGGAAAAGATATCAATTGCAGTTCTTCAAAACTAGCCTGAAATGCTATTTGAAGATGTGTTACTGTGCAAAATAATGAATCTCATCCTTTGAGACTCTAAATATTTAGCAATATTTGAAAGTGCAGGTTTTTAGGGATGTTTTAAATTCCAAAAAGGGGGGTGGTTCAACATTATCAGAAGTGTTATATGTATTTAGTATACTCCATCTGTAGAGGCACCTGTTTTTTACTTTGCCTTACTTTTTATTAAGTAAAATTGAAAGCACATGTATTATCCTGTTTGTAAAAAATCATTTTTTGGGAGAGGGGGAAGCAGAAATCCCTTTCTCTTTTGGTTGGGGATTTGGGAGAGGGATCACAGATGGACTAAATTGAAATATTTTTGATACTCTTAAACTAGTTAATATTTTAAAATATTATTTTGTTCTCTTTTTTTAACCTTTTTTAAATTGCAAAATATTAAGGGGGTTCAAATGTTTTTGTTACACAGATAGCTTTTATAATGCTTAAGTCAGGGCTATTAGTGTTCCCATCACTGAATAGTGTTCATTGTATGTGACAGGTAGGTTTTCACCCCCTTCCCTTCTTGATTTCCAATGACCTTTACATCTCTCTTGTTTTGTTCTTAATTTAGTGTTTTCCTGCATGCTTTCAGAGTGGTCTTGGTGCGTTTGATCACACCAGATAGTCTCAATTTAGTGTTCTTGGGAAGGCACTACAAAGGACAGTTATATTTTTAATACTAAATTTGTAGGTAAGGTACATGTGGTCTCTCTGTTCTTTCAGAGCTCTCATTGCCTTAATATTTTGTCCTTCATAAGTTATTTAATTATGTTACAATCATCATTATTAGTGCTTTTCTCTTCTATCTATAGACCCCCTTGGGGATGGGCCAGGGCACCACCCAGGAGAAGAGAGCTGTCATTGTGACAAGAGAGCACTGTTTGGCCCCAACAAACCATCCTGGGTTGTCAATACATTCTCCTCCTTTCAGGATTTTGTTCTCTTTCTCCACCTGGTCCTTTCTAGTATAGAGGCAGAGGCTCCGGCAGAGGCCGGCCACCCTTCTTTCTTGGTCCAAATCATGTGAACGTCGAGTGAGACCAGGCTGAAGGGTCTGGGAATCAAGGGCATCTTTGAGTGGTGGTATGTAGACGAAGTGAGTTAAGATACTTCCAGAAATTCCACCAATTCTACCCTAAATTAGATTGAGCATTGGTAAGTGGAGAGTTATGGCAGGTGGTGGGAAATCTGTTTTCCTGTCTGTGTTATGGTATCTAACCTCATTTGTATACTCAGTATTCCCTAACATAGTGTGTGTGTGTGTGTGTGTGTGTGTGTGTGTGTGCGTGTGCGTGTGCGTGCATGTAGTTTTATATGAGAATCACTGTTTATGCATACTTTGTAGTATTTTGTTGGGTCATAGTTAATTGTTGGCTATTCAGTGTTCTAGTAGGTAATTTATAGGAATTATTCTTAGGTGTGTGGTACATCAGATTTTTGGTTTTGTGAGAGGTTTTGTCAGATATGCTGAGATAATTTATATACAATAAAATTTGCCAATTTTAAATGTGCAATTTGATAAGTTTTGAGAAATATGTACAGTTGTGAACAACGACCACATGATAAATATAGAACAGTTCCATCCCACACACAGTTTCCTTGTGCCCCTCTGTGGTTAATCCCTGACTCCTAACCACGGACCTGCTGCTGTCTACATGATGTATATGATATGCATTCTTGTTTATATAGACTAAGTTAAACCAATAAGTATATAAATGTTTAGGGTTAGCACATATTTTTTAAATCTTTTACTATATTTAGGTGATGTTAAGTCATTATCAGTAGAAAGAGGAATTGTCAGAAATTTGGAGTTTGAGTAAAAAATTTGTCAATTACAGTGAAAAAGATTTTCAAATGCCTCTAATTATTTGTTCCTTAGAAAGTAAGTGTACTTGGCTCTATTTTCAACTTTTCTCCTTCATTGTTGCTGGTGAATGAGACAGATTTTTCTAAATGCATATAAGTGATGAGTCCAGTTCTCTTTCTCTTGGAATTAAAAGTTTTCATTTATATTTGTATTTTAGGAAAACATGGTAATTTGTCTTTTGTAGTGCTTGTCAGATCTACAGGGCAATGTAGACCTCATTCATGAATTTTTAAAATGGATAAAAATTTTTAAATGAGGTAGTTTTATAATCAAAATGTCTTAAGGTTAATCTTTGGCTGATTTTCTTAAGTGTTGGGTCCATTATCATGTTGGGTATCTGTTTGAAGTTTGAAAGTTATTTTATTTTTTTAAAATTTTTTATTTTTTCATATTATGGGGGTACAAATATTGTTAGGGTTACATATATTGCCCCTGCCATTCCTGCCCATGCCCTCTTCCCCCCTCCCCCCCGGAAAGTTATTTTACATTTGAGATCATCTGCAATACCAAGACTTTGGACCACATGAACTCAAATGCCCTTTCAGTTCTGAAATATGACTGGTTCTTCGAAGGCTCTTTTTTTTTTTTAATAACAAGCATATGTGTGTGTATATTTGATTTATATACCTGTGTATGTAAATGCATGTATTACAGATTCACATACAGATAGACACACACACACAAATTTCAAGTGGGGAAAAAAAGAGAAAAACCCAAAATGATTGCGCTATTTGTATTTTAGAGTTATTGGTTCAGAAGATTGATTATAAAAACAATTAAAATTATAATATATAAACTTTTGGGATATTGATTAATGCCAGTGCAAACAGTGGAGAAAATAGAAAGCTAATATATTTTGCTATAGGTATCTTTACAAAGAAAAAAAGCAGCCAAGAAAACAAAAGGGGAAAAAATCAGCTTATGCTGTTTTTCTGTTTTACCTGCTTCAAATTTAGAGAGTAACATGATCACTAGCTTTATAAATTCAAAGCTCTTAAATCGTTTGCAGTAACAAGGGCATGTTCTAGTGTTGTCAGAACTTTTGTTTGCACCTGGTGTTACACTTGATCACTGAATAATTGAGTGATAATGACTGTTATTTTTAAACTAAAGTATAACATCAGGGGTGGATGAGAAACAGAAAACGCCCAACTTCCCCAAGCGGGTACGGAAAATATTTCTGAGTCTCAAGCATGATAGAATTGTTGAAAGTACATGCAATCAGCTATGTAAGCTCAGGACATAAGATGTGGAATGATTTGTTCTGCAGCTAAAAAGAAGCAGACTTTTTTATTTCATAAAAATGGAAAATTCAAACAAAGAAAAACTAGAATTTGGATACCATGAACCAAAGTTAGGAAACTGTCATGTCTGGCCAAACATGATTATTCAGGACCAAGGACAAGGGCACAGGCGGGCCTCTACCCACTTAAATTTTTGTTTTTAAACATTAATAGCTATGCTTTTAAGTTATTTATTTCCTTCACTTATTCATTCAGAAATGACCTGTTATTGAGTACCAAATAAGTAATGTGACAAAACAAGGCAGACTGGAGCTCTGCTTTCATGGAACTTGTATTCTCTTGGGTCCTTTTGTAGTTAGCTGTTGCTTGTTCTTTTTCTTCTTCTGGAGCTTGGCTCTTCCTTCAGGGTAATTCCCATCCCCCATATAAATCCTTCTTAGATTCTTGACCTGCTGGTCTTCCTCCTATATACTTACCCTCCCACAGTCTTCACAAGCCTTCTGTCTATTTCTGGCTCTATTGAACTTGCTGGAACTGTTCTTATCTCAGCCATTTTACAGCCATATTGAGAAAACAATACTTATTTTCCCCGTTTCTTAAATGGTTTCTCCAATGATGAATGGAGAACTATATAAATAGTTGAGTAGTTAAGTACCAGTTGGGATCTTGCTCAAAATGAGCATGTGGAGATAAATTTATAAGCATTGGCTTCTGAGCCATGGTTGAAATGATACCCAAAACACATGGGTGGAAGAGCAGTATTTAATTAGAAAGGCATATATTTAGGCCCCAATAATTTGGAATTTGTTAAATTTGTATATTTGGGAGGCAGTCTGCTTATAGTGAAAAACATGAATTTGGAGCCTAATAACCCTAAATTTGACTCCACAATTGCCATTTAAGCTTTGCGCCTTTGTTTACATTATTAATATTTAATATCTTTGAACCATGATTTCCTCAGATAAGGAGATAGTAATACCTACCCTGAGTCCATTGTAAGGGTTAATGTATAGAACGCATCTAAAAAAATATATGTAAACCCTACCCTCCTCCTTTTTTTGTAGTGGTAAATGATTCTTAATGAATGAAACTTAGAATAATTTTTTTCTGTGCATATATTTATAGTTTAGGTTTAACTATTCCAAGCCAAGGATTTTGGGACATAGAGACAACATACTTTCAGTATACTCAAGACGTCTTGATTATTTGATTACTGTTGAGAAACTTGTATGTGAATGGCTCTCCTTATTATTATAGGCCTCTCATTATTATTATTTAAACTTCTTACTAAAGAATGACGCATATAAAGTACACAAAGTCTACAGCTTTAAGAGTTTTCACAATCATTAAGTATTTTCAATGAACCAAGTAAGTTAAGTAGTGAATTTCCCCTTATTTTAAAGGTTCTACATTTTAGATTTTTCAATTTTAGATTGACCTTTAGAATTCTAAGTCACTCTGCCTTTATTTTACTCAGAGATTTAGCTTTAGAACTCAAGTAGAAGCAACATAGAAAAATCATGTCACTTTTATTTTGGAAAGGATTGTAGGTACTCTGGGAGGAACTTTGCATATATTATCCCATTTTAACTATGAGAGACTTCAGGTTTCTGTGTATTTTCAGTTTTTAGGTTTCTGTAATTATGACTTAGGCCTTCACTCTTGCAACAATTCTAGTTGCATGGATATTTGGGAAGTAGGGGCCTGGTCCCAGGGATTTCTGTACATTGAATAAACAAAGAGAAATGGTTATCATTTGTATGATGAATATACCATACTCTCCAGTTATCACCCGGAGTGTTTCCGGAGCACAGAGGTAACGTCGTTCTTTGGGAGATGGTGCCACTGATGGTGGTGGCTCTGAGAGGGCACAAGTGACAATGAAGACCAGGTGCTTTTCCTACAGCTCACGTCCTCGATACTGTTCTTTGAGTAAGGTTGTGATTTATTCAGCCTTGTGTGTTGGTGCCTCGACCTCTTTTTTCTTAAGTCCCCAAAAGAATCAGTTGCTGTTTGTTTGCATTATAGCCATTCTCCCCTTGTGTTCCACCGCTGTGGCACACAACGTGATGTTATGTACTTATGTGTATTTTGGCAAGGGAAAAAATTTTCGTCAACTTTTGGATGTGAAAAATGGTATTATTTGTTCTTTTTGCTTACCTTGTTCACACCATACTCTCTGGCTCATTCTTTCCTTTCTAAGCTCACATCTTAACACACCCTGGTGTTCACTTTGCTTAAGGCACTTTAGCTTGCTTCTTCTTTGTTCTTTCTTCATCTTTTCTTTCTTCTTTCTTCTTCTTCTCAGGCACAATACATTGCTAATGCAGGACTTCCCCACTTGTTCTTTCTTCTGCAAAGATTGCTTTCCCAGCTCTTTGTAAGGCCAGCTCCTTACTATTTATATCTCAGCCCAAAATGTTGCCTCCTCTGAGAAGCCTTTCATGTTTTCCAAAGCCATGGAAATGACTTGGTTTCACCACAAGTCATTTTAAGTCGCATAATCTTAGTTTATTTCCTTCATCTAAAGTTCTTGTTGACTGCCACCTACCTTTGTCTTTCCCACTCATCAAGGGCATGGGCCTTGGCCTCTTGTTGCTGTCTGTCTCTTAAGCTCATAGAATGTGCCTGGCACAGGATAAGCAATATGGCATTTGTTGCATGCATGGATGTATTGAACAGTAACTATGCTCTTGGTAAACAGAAAACAGAGGCTTATGTTGGTTGGGAAATCTCTGTAGTAAAGTTCTGGTTAATAGAGCATTTGCAGTTTGGAATCATTTTGAGTGGGTTGAACACTCAATCCATTAGCCTTTTCCCTTAGAAACCTCCTGGCACTTTGGCAACTAATTCTGGGGCAAATTTTTACTCCTTTGATTCAGCTGGAACAAAATAAGTACAAGCCAATATTTATGTGTCTTTTCCAGACTGTGCCCTGACTTCTGGGACATGTTAATTAAAGTATCTTCCTCTTTTCACAGTCAAACCATCTTAAAGATGAATCTGTAAATAGTGAAACAAATACACACCACAGGGACTATTCCTCACATTGACCCTGGGAGATAGATGTGACAAGGATAATCATGTTTAAAATTGGGAATAGGGAACTTGGTATGTGAACATGGAATATCTGACTCCAAGTTCTCTTCTCCACTGTGTTCTGCTGCCTCTCTCGGGTTCTGGATCTATCCAGTTGGGCATTGGCTGTATGGCTTTGTTTTAAGTATTATTTGAAATTATAACTATTTGGGTTAGAGTTCCCCATGTTCATTCTTTCCTACAAACACACATAAGGAAAAAGGCAGGTGTGTACTTCATTAAGAAGCACATACTTAATAGGGGAAATAGAATATCCAGATCTGTGGATTTTTCACCGCTTATTATAAAGTATTTTAGAATACCTTCTTATACTCACTCTTCTTTTGTGTTAAAAATGCTATTTTTAGCCGGGCGTGGTGGCTCACGCCTGTAATCCTAGCTCTCTGGGAGGCTGAGGCGGGCAGATCCTTTGAGCTCAGGAGTTCGAAACCAACCTGAGCAAGAGCGAGACCCCGTCTCTACTATAAATAGAAAGAAATTAATTGGCCAACTAATATATATAGAAAAAATTAGCCGGGCATGGTGGTGCATGCCTGTAGTCCCAGCTACTCGGGAGGCTGAGGCAGAAGGATTGCTTGAGCTCAGGAGTTTGAGGTTGCTCTGAGCCAGGCTGACGCCACGGCACTCACTCTAGCCTGGGCAACAAAGTGAGACTCTGTCTCAAAAAAAAAAAAAAATGCTATTTTATTAATAATATGCTTTACTATTTCTATTTTAGTATCCTGGACTCACAGCTTTTGTAGGATGCATTTGTTCTAATTAATTATCATTCGTATTCTCATGTTGGTGCTTAGAGGTTCACAGTATGTATGACCTGTGGGAGTCCTTTTAAACTCCCTCCTTGGTCCTCTCAGCATTAGCCCCGGGAATTCCTGAAAACACTTTTGTTTTCTGAGAAGCACAAGAAGTTCCAGTGGATGTTGGTTTTCTCACATCTGAACACATGGACTCAGCAGTTCTCCAAGCAGTTCCTTTCAATAGAGGATTGGACGAGGGTCTCAAATGTAGGTGCTAGGAGTCCTATCAAGGTGTCCCATTCCAATGTTTCTGGAAGGAAGAAATGACTCCCCGGTTAGGCCATTTTAGGGAGAGACCCAGAAAAAGCAAATTTTTTTAAGGTCATCAGTTTAAATAGCCATTTCCAGTTTAAATCTAGCACTACTAAAATCCATTTTTATTTTGTTCTAATATAAATTTTTAATATATATTTCTGCTCAACATACTTACTGTAGATTTTTAAGGCCCTGATCCTAAGTATTACTTTTATTCCTTTCTCTTCTTTAATCTCTGTGTCTCATCTATCACTTTATTGTGATTACTTTATTGCCAGAAATATTTTGAGATTACCCATGCTTGCCACAAGAGAAAAGGAAAAAAGCAAATAAAATACCTTACCTTTTATCTTGTAAGTGGCATCAGTTTTTTTTTTTTTTTTAACCAAGGCTTGTATCTTTGTTCTTTCCCTTGGAAATGCAACACATATTTTTTGAGGTACAAGGGGAGGGGGCAGGATTCCAAGAACTGGAGGGGTATAGCTGATCTTAGACTTAGAAATTCTTTTCTTATCATGAGCAGCAGCAAATAGCTGGTTTCTGGGAGGGTAGGACTGGAAGCCCTTTTAGAGTCATCTCCCAAATACCATGACTTGGCATTATACATTATTGTACCAACTTGAGAGCCACTGCTATGGATCTTAGACTTTGGACTTGATAATTCAAATCTAAAGGTCAATTGCATTAGTACAATGGCTAATATCAGTCATTATGTTTAATGTATAATAAGTTGGTATGCTGTTATAAGTCTGTTTTTTAACTAATACCTCACTATTAACGTGTTTGTGTGTATTTAAACGTTATGTGTGTTTGTGTGCGCATACATACATGCACACAGAGACACATTAGGCTACATTACATCATCTGGAAGAATTGTGAGTGTGTGTGTGTGATTGGCAAGTGTGAAATTGAATTTAATATGAGATTCTCTGTCTTAGGTTAAATATTTGAAAGAATGTTAATAGTGAAAAGCTGACTAGCTTTGTAAAAAAAAATCGCTTATGTGTTTTGGGAGCAAGAGGTCTGAATGTTAAAATTTCACTTAAATGGCAAAATACTTTTAGAACTACACTGAAGAATTTGGTTTTAGTGGGAAAACTTTAATTTGCCTATAACATGAAGTACAAGTTATTAATTGCACCAAAGATAACACACTAATTAAAAGGTTCGTGTATAGTTGTCAGAGGTTAACAGTGCACACTGACAGACTTGGAATAGAAACTAATTATATTATGTTCTCTAAAAGGAGTATTTTTATCCACAAATGTAAGATACCTTATTATAGTACTGTTTTTTTTTTTTTAGCTTGGAAAAAAAATCTTTTAGATGTTCTTTGTAATGAAGCCGCAATGATAAGCATTCAAACCAGTGATGAAGCTATATAAATAGCTTTACTTGCAACATTAGCTTCCAGTGCAGTTATATAGAGATAATTCCAAAGAAGTATTTATTCATATTTATAGCTTAGAAGAAAGATGCACAAAGTAGAACCTTCCTGAACTTTATTATCCTGGGTTGAAGGAACATAACCAAGATTTCTGGAAATAATCTAACATTCGTTTTTGAAATACTTTATAAAAAACAATCATCTTTTGATTGTACGTATACTAGGAATTTGGGCCTGTGCACTCTTTTATTGCATTTTATATCTCTGAATTGTTTTATATGTATAAATGTATTTATTCTTTAATGATATATTATTTAGTTTTACATATTTCTGATCTCTTTGTAAGTAGAATTATTTTATACATATTCTTTTCTGACTTGCTTTTTTCCCCTTTAATATTATTTTGTAATATTCACCTAAGTTGATGCATGTCTGTATTTTCACTGGTGTATGGTATTCCATGGCATGAATATACTACTTCTGGATATTTGATTTGTTACCAACATTTTGCTATTATGAACAGTATTGGTGCAAACATCCTTGTGTGTGTACTTTGCTACAAACGTGAAAGAGTCTCATGTCTTTTCTTAGAAGTGGAACTCGTGAATTTTGGGGTATATGCTTGACTAGATAATGTTGTTTTCCTTGGTGGTTGTACTAATTTACACTCCCATCCAGAATACATCTATGTTATACATTTCCTCCATATCCAGCATCATAATAATGTCTCTGGATATTTGGATGATTAATTAACTTTCTAATTAATTCAAAGGGAACATTTTCTTATATACTGGAAACTTACAGAAGTCTTGCTATGATTGCATATTTCTTTGCATATAGTGTTTAGTCGAAAGTGCTCAATATTTTTGATCAAATGTTAAACATATTCAGTAACAAACCTCAAGCTCATTCATAATATTGTTATGGTTATGCAAATATCACAGCTTTATTGTGATATAGTTCAGCCTTCTGATTTACCTTCATTTCTTTCTGGGAATTCCGCTGTCTACCATGATTTGAAGCTCTTATTTACTTTCAAATAATGTAACTTAGAAGTGCCCCAGTAAAATGTAATTAAGATTACAGATGCACTATAAAAATAATCTAATGTATTTCATTTCTCAGTATATGACTTCTCGACTACCTGGTATCTTGGGTTATTCATGCTATTCCTTTACTCCATTAATATGCAAATAATTGAGTTTGTATTATTTTCCATAAAAAAAGTTTTTGGAAGTAATATTGCTTACTTGTGGCTTATTTTGCTTACTTCACTATGTGCAAACGATTGAGCATATATGTCGAAATGAAGACTTAAGTGACTCTTTTAAGATTTGCCTTTCTAAACTTTATCACAGAAGCACCCCCGATGACAAAAAAGGCGGAGAACTGACACTTTTTGAAGTCACTTAGCCGGCAGCAATTCTTTAAAGCTTCTAGTTTTATTTTTTGACGTGAAGATTTCGATGACTTCTTTTACATAGAATTTCCTTGTTTGCTGTGATACAGGAGTGGTGGCACCCTCCCTTCCCCCCATTCTTTGAATAAATCGATAATCTAGGAAATGATCAAGTTCATTTTGTGACTCTGGCAACTTTTAAAATGTATATCCTAGATGCACACGTGCCCCAGTCGGAAAAGAGGAAGTGCCACACATTTTAACATTAAATGTGCACTCTGTGGGTCTCATCACTTTGAGAGCCGATGACCGCTTTGTTGCAGCTTTGTACTGTTTGAGCAGAATTCAGATCTCTGTGGGTGACTAATCAGGGTTTCCAGCTTACTTAAATCCATTAGCCTCCACGATAACCTCTTTTGAGAATTTGACACAAACAATACTACATTATAAATGCTAGGGCTTCTTAGATGAAGTGGATTTAGAAGGACATTCTAAGGAGAGTCAGAGTTCTAAGGAGGAGAATGTTAATATGTAATTTAATCGTTTGTTTTCATCTTTAAAGTAATTATAGGTGATATCTCATTGTTAGAGGCCTCCCAACATTCCCCATTCCCTGCACCCCCTACCCCAGCATAAGAGTCCTCTTACCTGCATCTTGCCTGTATCCTCTAAAGAGTCCTGATTACTTTGTGAACCTGACCAGAGCATGCTTGTGGTGATGAACAACTTCTGGTAGGAAGCTGGCTGCCACGACTCTGTGGCTATATCACTGTCCAGAAACTCCCCTTTGTAAAAAAAAAAAAGGACCAAGATTCCACCAGCCCCTTGCACTGTGCTCACCAGTCCCTTCATAACGTCTCCAATCTGTCTCCAGTCCAGTCTGATGCATCTCTGGGTGGGCTGGGTTGAGATGAAGGTGTTGGTTGACCATGTGTTTTGACTTTTCATCTATGAGTTTACCATCCCGGTCTGTCCTCGTTCTTCACCTTGGACTTACTTTCATCAGTTAGGGGAAAATGTTCTTTTTTATATGTCTTTTGTCAGTGAGACCATGGGACGAGTCTGTAAGGGAGCGTGAGCATTTTGCTTTGTTTCGGGCAATAGCCTAGTGAAACTTGAAAGAAACCAAGAGGCTCTTTGTGCATTGTTTTTTGTGTGAGAAGAGTTGTACTTGTACTGCTCCCCAAATTCTCACGTTTCCCGAATAGCTTAGAGTTCAACGTGGAGCCTCTTCTGCCACAGTGATTGTAATTGTGGCCAGAAGTATCAATTCAGGGCTCAGTTAATAAAATTCATTGTTAAGTTTTCATATAGTTTTAGATAAAAATCAAGACTTTCCTAGAGATCCTTAATTCTTGCTGTGATATATAATGATTAGCTAGTTCAATGTGGATTGGACTATTTTGTGGTATCTGGAACTTGGGGCGTATCCACGAGGCAATGCTCTGGAAGCCAAAGCAGTTAGTGATTTCTGTGGCAAATCCAGGCATCAGTTTCGTGAAAACCCAATCTAGTTATATTGTCTAGCATAATCTGTAATTATTCCTATGCTTCCAAATTGTCAATCAATTTGTTTAATGCTTACTTTGGAGACTGGCATTTAGAGTTTATTATAGCTAAAGAAACAAGCAAACAAGTAATCCCTCTACAGAAATGGATTAACCAGATGATTATTTTTATTGGACTGAGAGGTTAATAAAATCAGAATTATTGGTGGCACACATTAATCACTCAGTGACTTGATTCGATTGCTTTGGTTCTTAACTGCATTGATGACTAACAAGAGAGTAGTGAAACAGGAGGGTCTGGGGTATCCTAGCTGGGCCTGTTCATTCCCACACAGTTCTCTCCTTCACTGGTCTTCCCATCATGCCTCTTTGAAAGAGCTGCTTCTTCGAATACATCTCCAGGGACCGGGGTCCGTGGGACTTCTTCAATCTCCACTCTCCACTTCCCTAGATCAAGTCCCTTGCTTTGCCTTTCTGTCTGTCACTGCTCCTTTCCTTGTCCATCCCACAGGTCTCCAAGAGCCTCCTTTTACCCCATTGGTGAAACAAGCTACATTTCTTCCATTCTTCATATCTCATCTCTGCTTTGAAATGTTGTCATGTAGGCAGGAGAGAGCAAAGACCTGACTGTGCTCTCTAATGAACGTGTATCCGTGTGGCCTTGTGTGCAGATAGACATTTCTCATTAATCTTCATTTTAGAGCGGAAGCTTCTTACGGGAATATGCTAGGCTTATTTCATCCTCTCGCACCAACAAAAATTGTTGCACAACCAGGAACGGTTGGCATATGCTGCCCTCATGTTCAATTTTGCTAAAAGAAACTGCTTAATCCCTGGATTATCATGACCTATTATTTATTAAATATCTCATCTCATGCCTTAGTGAATATGAAAGTGATGATTCTGTTGGAGAACAAATTCCAGAATATGACTATTTGGTTTTAAAAACAATAATAAAACAGACTTTGGAGTGATCTGTTTATTTAATGTATTTTATTTAAATTATCTGGCATGATGTACTCACTTAAATTATGTGACGGCACATCACATTGGAGCAGAGGAGAAAAATAAATTATATAACACATTTTTTCTCGGAGTATTGTTTTATAGTATTGAAACTGGTGAACTTATAATGTGTGTATTGTTACTATAAACATGACTTTTGGTTCAAATAATGTTTTAAAATAACAGCTCTTTTTAAAAAAAATGTTATTTCTTATTTTTGAGGAGTTGGAGAAAAAACAATTATATAGAATTTTCTCTAGAAAACTCTCAATACATTTTAAATATTAACTATTACTTCCTGTTGCCTTTCTCTTTTGTAAAACACTAGAAGATTCAGGTTGTACTTTAATTAGAAAACTAAGGTAAAATTTTCCCATCTCCCCCTGTCCTTTCATTCTTTTATTCTCTCAATGTGAGTACTTATTTATGCTGGCATTGTGCTGGGTGTTTCTTATAATATCATTAATGATAAACTAGAAGAAAGTTGATAGAAATCTTTGTGATGTGGGGGTGTAGGGTTATGATAACTAGGCTAAGTGCTGTATGCATATTCCCTTGTCTGTCCTCACATTAAGTGACCCTGTGAGGTCAGGACTGTCATCATCTTGATTTTACAAGTGGGGAAACTGACACCAGGAGATGGTAGGTCACTTGCCCAGAGTCATACAGCTGTCCCTGAACCAGGTTTTGTTTGACTTCATAGCCCAGAGCTCTTTCTTCATTCTTCATTTTAATACTTTCTAAATTTCTTTAATGAACAACATAATTTTTATGGTGGAAAGACCCAAAGGAGCATCATCTTTTAAAAAAATATAGATACAAATAATAATTGAAACCAACGATTAGCAAATTATGGTTGCCTGTTTTTGTAAATAAAGTTTTATCGAAACACAGTCATACTCATGTGTTCATGCATTGTCTGTCCTCTTTGTGGCTTTCATGCTATGTCAGGTAGAGTTAAGTAGTTGCCACAGAGACAACTGTGGCTCCTTGAGCCTAAAATACTTACTATCTGGTCTTTTAAGAAAAAGTTTTCTGGCCCCTCATTTAAAGTAATATGCATTGTTATTGTTAGGATGAGGATTATACCAATAAGCCAATATTATACTCAATATAAGAAGCAGTATTATTTGACAGTGTTTTACAATTTCTAGAAACTGAGTTACCAAGGTTCATTCTTCTTTAGGTTATCATGAAATGCTAAGGTTGGTCTCTCAGAAAAAAATGAGTAATATTGAAAAAATACTTCCTCTTCTCTTAGTTTTGTTAAATGTTGTATTTGGGAGAACTTTCTGGAATTCTTCATTTTGATGATAAGGTAATTAATTTGGTTGAACTTCAATGCTAAAGATTTTCTTAAAAATTGTAACTGCTTTTTATTACACATGGCAGTGTGGATCAATGGTCATTTTCCTTCTTTGTTACTGAAATATTTTCTCAATTTGTGCTTTTTGTTGAGAACAGACTTTTGCATTTTGACTGAAAATTATTTCCTTTTTCTGAAGACCCAGTCTTGTGGATTTGACCTGCGTAATACTTATTCTTGCCCATCTTTCTGGAAACTGGGTTTCTAGCTAACACATAAAGGTAGAGATCTTAGAAATGGAAGCTAAACCTGCTATATGGAAGAGTGGGGCTTTTCCCACCCATGTTAGATTGTTCTCCCATTTTCCTACTTTGAAATCTTGTTCCTGAATGTTTTTGTGTTCCTTTGTCAGGCTTCACACAGCCTGACAAATAGTAGGTACACAGGAAATGCTTAACTGTTTGTCTTATTATAGGCTTAGAAGAATTTTTAGGAAAAAAATGGAGTTGCAGTATGTCAGAAAGCCATGTATTGCTAAGCTACCTGGGAAAATGTAGCCACTTTCTTCCTTACTGACATGGCTCAAGTTTTATTTGGTGGGTATTTAAATTAGAGGAAACTGATTCCCTCCTTCCCTTTTCTGTTGCTTGCTTCCCTCAGGTAATTGCAGAATGGAAGAAGAGTCCATATTTTCTACTCTAGGTAGGAAAGCAGAGGGAACCTTGGTTGTTGGCATGGCTGTCTCTTGTAGATCATCTAGACAGGGAAGGTTGTTAAACGAGATCTGTTTAAATTAGTGGCTTAGGGCAGTAGAGTCCACATAGCTCAGAGAGTGAGCATTCATTAGGGTTGGAGAAGAAAATACTAGTAATTCTATATTTTCTATCATCTTTTTTTATTATAATTTTTGGTATGTTTTGAAATATGCATAATATATCAGGATGGTGATAATTGTGTATATAGTTCATAAATAAACAAACCTGCCTATGTTGGAGGTGGATGCCCATATTTTTAGAGACACTACATTGGCTTAAAGCTGTGGTCCCCAGTCCCCTGGCTGCTGACCTGTGTCAGTCGGTGACTGCAGAGCTCCGCCGTGTCCCTCTGCCCCCACCCCATCTGTGGAAAATTTGTCTCCCATGAACTTAGGAACCTAGGGCCACACAGCCGGAGGTGAGCAAGTGAAGTTCCATCTGTATTTACAGCTGTTCCCCATCGCTCGTGTCACCACCTGAGCTCCCCTCCCCCACCCCTTATGTCTGTGGAAAAATTGTCTTCCATGAAACCAGTCCCTGGTGCCAAAAAGGTTGGGGCCTGCTGGTTACAGTGTAGACCTTGGGGTGCACTTGTCTGCATCACCATGCGGCCTTGGCCAAGGTCTTCAGTTTGCTCCTCTGTAGAATGGGTATAGTGATTATATCTGATTCATAGGTGGTTGGTTGTATGGAAAGTGCTTTGAACTGTGCTTGGCACATGGCAAATGATATGCAAGTGTTTATTATTATTTATAGAACACCTTTAGCAGAGGTGTGTAATGAAAAATAATTGGAGGCTACTTATTTATAGTTTAAGATTTCAGAATCAAACAGTTCTTAATTTGAGTCCGGGCTTTTGTGTTCCTGACTGTGGACAAGAGCTTAAGTGGCTTAGCCTCTCGAGCTCTACTTTCTTAGCTGTAAATGGGGATGGTAATAATAAGTGCATATTTTATTGACGAAGGCACACATTTTTTCACATTTTAACATGTCTGTAGTTGGATTATATCTTTCAATCAGTAGTGTCTTAGATTTTGTGAAATGTGATAGTTTGTCCCTCATGAGGTTGAGAAGGACGAACGAGATGACTAATGGGGAATGATCAGCAAACTGCCCAGCATATGGAAGGTGCTCAATAAATGCTGTCACTATTAATATACAGTGGCATACACATTATTCTAAAAGGGAAATGAGAGAACAAAATGCAGTGACAGTAGTGGAAGGGTTTTGGAGATTAGCCCTTGATATCTAGTAGGATTATAGATTTCCACCCTCACAAGCCTTGGAGATACTCCTGTGGTACCCAGCTTGAGAAACGTGGCAACATTTTAATGTTCTCTAGAAATCTTTGTGAAATATCGCCATCGGATATTGTTAGTCCATTGGATTGAATGCTGATGAAGTGGCACCCATACTTTTCAGTTTGCAGGGTGTTTATTGATTAGAAGTCTATGCAAGGAGGGGCCAGGCGTGGTGGCTCATGCCTGTAATTCTAGCACTCTGGGAGGCCAAGGCAGGAGGATTGCTTGAGCTCAGGAGTTTGAGACTAGACTGAGCAAGAGCGAGACCCCGTCTCTACTAAAAGTAGAAAAAATTAGCCAGGCATGGTGGCGCATGCCTGTAGTCCCAGCTATTGGGGAGGCTGAGGCAGGAGGATCGCTTGAGCCCAGGAGTTTGAGCTAGGCTGAGGCCACGGCACTCTAGCCTGGGCAACAGAGTGAGAGTCTGTCTCAAAGAAAAGTCTATGCAAGGAGTTAGGCCAATGCTGAGGAGGTGATGTGTACGGGATGTGCCTCTTCTATTTATGTATTCCTTGGTTTTTGTTTGAGTCCTAGTTGCTGCCTCACCCAATAACGGAAATGTTCAAACACAATGTGCAGATGTTGGGTAAAATTTGATGGGACGTGACTTCCTTGGCTGACTAAACATTAGTATGTTTTTAAAGTCTCTCAAATACAGCATCATCTCTTTTATTTGAGAAGAAAACCAAGATAAGTATTCCCATTTCCAGTACTAGAATGCCCCATCTCTGCAGAGATGGAAAACTTCTGGCCAACGTAAATGGATCCCTTGTCACATTGGGTCAGAAGCAGAAATTCATAGTTGTCACTTTGCAGCCAGTGGCTCTTGTGTGCAGGCCAAAGATTGATGCTGGTGATGGTTTTGTGCTTATCTCAGGTGGTAGACTTTCAGAACCTGCTGGAGAAGGGCCTTGCATCGTTTCCTTGTATCGAGGGTGGCAGGACAGTTGTGCGGCAGCTTCTCTGCTCGCCCTCTACCTGTCCAGGTAGGTATGTATTTGAAGCCATGGAGAGGACATATTTTCAGCGTGGTAGAACCATGGAATCCAGGGGTGCACTATTCTACCAGCTCAGAGTATCTCGAGGGGGGGGTCTTAGATCCTTCCAGACCACTAAGGAGGAGATTGGTTTAGAAATAATCACAGCGAGCTTTAGCATCCTTGTTATTTGGGGTGAGGGACAGGAGCACAAAGAGGTCCTTTGACCAAAATTCTCAGTCAATTTTGCTTATCATTTTGCTTTTTGTGGATTTTTAGAATCACGCTGTTTCTAAAAATATGATTTTAGAAGTGATTTCTGTTTCATACTTTCCGTAGCATCCTTTCATTTATGCTGCTTTTTTTTTTTACATCATAAAACCTTGCATTAATACTGTACTCAAACAAGGCTTTAGTTAACATTATGAATATCTGGAACACTTGCTGTGAAGAAAAACAAAAGGAATACGTCTCCCGTAATTTGCAAGGACTGGGTTTTGCACATCGTTGTGAAGGAAATGCCGCCTGGCTTCATTTGAGCAGCTGTCTGCATGGCTCCGGCTCCGGTGTGGAGCACCTAATTCCCTTCTGTTGCTTACCGGCTTTCTAATTTTTCCCCTGTGATCATAGTTATAAAACCTAATTTCCAGGGGGTCTTGTGAATCATATTAGTAGCTTCGTGTTATAATAGCAATTTTATATTGCATTGGTATTCATTTTCACTATTACGGAATAATCAAATCAGCACCTCTCTTATTATGCCGTTGGAATAGGAAATAATGGGACTGTCATGTAAAACTGCTAATGTGATGAAACTCGCTCATTGTGTTAGGGTAAGAATGTCCTCCTTTCTTGTTCCAGCTCACTTGAAACTGTGATTGAGGGAGGAAATGGAAAGCATTTCTACATCTGTGATAAGGCCCTGTGTACATCCTTCATTTGAATACGTAATTGTCTTTTGATGGCTCAGGGGGTGCCTGTGTGCGCACTTGGAGGCCTTGCCCGCCACCGCGGCGATGCCCCCGCGAGCAGGATGCTGCCTGGACCAGTTTGTCCTGTGGTTTCCCTTTTCATCATGAGCAACGGCGGATGTCTCTTTGTTTCCAGAGGACTTTTTTGCACCCCCTTTCATGCTCATCGAGGCCTTCTTCTGGCTCTTTTTTTAAACATGAAGAGTACATTTAGGCTACGTTGTTAGAAAGTACCACCCCGTCCGCCCCCCACCTAGGTTCTGATTTGGCGGGATGTTGGGAGGCAGGTCAAGTGACTGCCTAATGAAGATGAATGAAGAAAATTGCTGGTACCAGGATCACGCGGGGGCTCCCAGCCCAGGTTGTTGGAAGTGTGATGGAATCTCATCGCTTCATTTATCAGTGTCATATTTGGGCTAAAAGTGAGCAGTATTGTTCTCATTTCTCCCAGATGGATAGGTCAACTTTAATATTTATTGCTCTTGTAGAACATTTGTTTGATGTATTTCCATTAGCTAGGCAATAATAGAAAAGCGGTGGAGAGAAACATAAAACAGTTCCCTTCCTATTCAGTTGAAATACAGTGTACACTAATGTATAACTACGGCCTGAAGTGCCATTGATTTTTTCCCCCCCTTTTGGTTGATAGCATGATTGTATATATTAAAGATCCTCGTGAAAATAATGGGGAGGCAGCGTGAATATAATATATATTGAGAGCAGCTGGCGGGGTATAAATTGTGTTGTCTTTTGATTTTCATGATTTGGTCATATAATTGGTGAACTTTTCTTGGCCGTATATTAAATTCTTAGCCCAATATCATATTTTAGAATGTGTAATAATATGCAGTAGATCGCATCATCCTCTGGGTTCTATGGCAAATCTCAATAAAGCTAGAATTTTCTTCACATTACAGAGCAAATTGTTTTCAGTTGCTGAATAATGTTGATTTTTTTTCTTCATATCTTTGTGGGAGAAAAATACCTTGTTATAAAAAAATACTCTCCCATATGTTTTGAATATATTAAAGATACGACCCTAAACATTCAGAAAGATCGGCTGTAAGGACATCTAGTTCCTGATTTATTAGTTGCTGTTCACATTTTGCAGTAATCTGAACGTTGGGATGTTATTTTATACTGTGGAACAAAACCTTAGTTCTTCGTGAGCTAGGTGTTGTCTTAAGTGCAGAGCAAACATCCTAGCCATATGTTTCTATAATTTAAATTAATTTGGTACAGTCATACTGTTAATCTTTAGTGACTTGTTGATTGGCATTTTGCAGACATATTTCTGGAAGGCTCCCAATACCATTTTCTGCAGCCTTTCTGGCAGTAGCAAAGAGCAACATTTCCACAAATTGGAATCTTGTACAGCACTGGGAAGCAAGCCAAGATTTAAATTAGACAATAACCTCTGCTCTGTATATAGCTCCTATTCTTCAGCTGTAGGCAGAATGATTTGTTTAATACAGTCAGCCCTGTAGCATATAATAGACTGATATATGAGTCACTCCTTGGCAATGTGTGTTTCTTAAATTTATATAGATTGAACAACTGGTTGGTAATGTACTTAGTTACAGTTGTACAAACAATAACTATTAGCAGGGCTGAAGCAGGCCTGGAAAGGCTACCCTGGGCTGGTGTTTGTGAAGATCCTGAAGTATTGCCGATTTTTGGAATAATTCCCCTTTTGAGGCTGATGGAGACTCTATTTCATAAACATGAGTGTGCTTTTTTAGCAAAGTAGCAATAAAAGTTTTATGTTATGGTTCTCTGTTTCTCATTTTCTATTTGTTTAAAATTGAATTGGGGACCTAATTTGCTTCAAAAATCAAACTTAACATCAGTCTACATTTGGGGCAAGATAATTTGATTGCAGGGTTTATGTGCGTGTGTGTGCGTGCGCGTGCGTATGTTTCTAAAAAAACCATTTGCTACTTCTTTTAAAAGCACATTGGTATAAATACGTATTTTCCAATTTTTTTCAGGTTAGACTGTCACTGGCATTAACTGTTCATAGGTTGAAAGAGATCTTTCTGAGCAACAAAGATCTTTTCTTAAGGGAAAAGCTTGTGCTCCAAGTTCAGTTCATGTTTATTTAAAAGATTAAAATCGTTAGACCAGATCTCACTTTTTTTGTCCAAAAGAAAATTGATTTTGCTTCCCATAAAAGTGGGATCTGAAAGAGGATATTCAGGAATACGCAAATAGAGGCGATGTAGAAATCTGTTTGTGCAGCTGAACAAAGCAATTCTGTTTTTACCGCTGCACATTTACTTAGCCTTGGTGTGAAAATTTCTGAACAGAATTGTCACCTGTCTTTAGAAAGTACTTCTTTTGTAAGGCAAAGGGGATCATTTTGATCTGAAATGTTTTAATGCTTTTTTTTTTTTTAAACTTCTGCCAACTGGAGCATTTATAAAATAACGCACCCTGTAAATATTGAACAATACAAAGACATCTTTCATAACAGTTTATAGTATGTTTCGTGTGCTCAGTGGAAGCCAAGCAGTAGTTAGTGGCAAATGATATGCCAATCAAAAATTATTACTGCAAGTATAACCTGGTATAATGCAGTATCTTATCTGGAAGTGTCAACTTGATAGAAGCCAACTCTTTGTCTTTTAAAGTTAAGCTCTTGTTTGCCCTCAGTTAATTCTGTCTCCCAAAGGCTCATTTGAATTGCATAAAGGATAATCTGCTTGACAGTTTTATACATTTAAGCAATCTTGATTATATGGTATTTTACATGTTTTTAAAGCTCCCAGTTACTATTTTATTTGGCTTTTAAGTCTTTAGTTAGAAAAGAAAGAGGGAAACTGATAGGTAGAATTCGATACTCTTTTTTGTGAACGTCATTTAGTGAAAGTGGATGTGGCACCTCTTTTACTCCCCCCTGGTGCACGATGGTTATAGTTCATCACTGCTGAGGACGGGGTGGAGGTGTGTTTCACAATGGCTCATACCAAAATTCTAGTGAGAGTAAATGAAAGAAAATGTACCATCTGAGTTTCATTCTGCTGATATAGAGCTTTATAGAAAATCTCTTGCCCTCCCCCTGGTGACTTAAATTGGACAATGTCTAGATGAACTTTGGGGGAAATTCCAGAATCAAGTGCCTAGTGCAAAAATTTGAAGATTGTACACGTGTTGGTCGTGCTCTAGAAAGGCGTGGGCATGTTAATACGCACTGGGGGGGCAGTTAAGAGCATTCCATCTGGTGTCACGCAGACTAGCTTCAGAGTCTAGGTGCACAGCTGTGCATGTGCTGTGTGATTTTGATTCAGCTAATAAACCTCTCTGAGAATCTGCACCTGTGACCAAAGGAGACTATAATACTTACCCCACAGGGTTATGATCAAGGTGTAATGTACTAAAACAACAATAAGTGTTACTATTATTATGGTCTGTCTTTTCCAGCCTTCGGGCTAGTGAGATCCAGAAAAGCTGGCCCAGGATGGTGGCTTCAGCGCTTACTCTCCTTTCACTAGCACATCATTTGACGATTAGTGGAAAGTCGCGTGGCTGTCCTTTATAGCCTCTGAAGAAATGAATTTTGAAGAGGAAATAAAGCATTAGGGAATTGCATTTGGAGGAGATGGGAAACTCTTCTTCCTTTGCAAAAGGACTTCCCTGAGCTCCTGACTCCTTTGAATGTTACATTATGATGTCGTAAAGGTAAAAGGGGTTTCCTCACATCTCTTCATCAACTGAAGGACAGAAATCCCACAAGCATCACTGTTATCCTGTTTATAGATGAGGAAACAGGAGCTTAGAAAATTTAAGGACCTTGTAAAAAGCTTATGTAACCCCAGCTAGTGGATGGGATTTGAACCCATGTCCCTGGGACTGCAAACCCCTGCCCTTTTCACCCACGGCAGGCAAGATCCTTGTTTTGGGGAGGATAACTTCTCCATGGAGGATGCCCCCTACCCGTGTGGTGCTGAGGACCGTCTTGTAAACAAGCTCAGTAAACCCTGCTGGCTGTTCCATATAATCTCTGGTGCCTACTGGTGTCCGATGCAGGAAGGGAAGCAAACTGCAAAAACCTCTCTTCTCCAATATCCTATCATCAGGTTGGTGAAATAACTTTGCATCTGCTGTAAGAGTTCTGAATAAATATTTATTGATGTACCGATTGAGTGATGTAACCAAATGCAAGCTAATGCAATATAAACAATACGGAAGTGTTGAGAGGATGGTTTCGAGTGGAAGTTTTTCTTAAAGGGATGGATTTGATCAGAGATTTGAAGGACAAGGACACAGAATGATCTAAGAAATACAGAGCTATTGAGATGGCCTCGAGAGATAGGGAAAGTAGAAATGAGTAAATAGGAGAAGGTAGCTTAGTTAGAATAGGCTAACAGCTGTAACAGATAGACCCAAAGTGTATATAATGAGGGAAACACAGTAGAGGTGTATTTCTTGTTCGCTTCTTCAGTTCAAGGTTGTCATGGTTGGTAGTGAGGAGGGACTTAGGCCAGTGGAGGTTCTGACATCTTCTTTTAGGAGCCACCATCCAGCTGGGGTGGAAGGAGACGTAGAAGGTGGGGAAGCCACACTTGTTCAACTGCCCTGGCTCGGAAGTGAGACACATCCTTTCTGCTCACGTTGCACTAGTGAGAGCTCATTGCCCACCCCAGCTCCCCAACCAAAATGCAAGGGGGTGGGAACAGCCAGTGATTCTATACCACGACAAGAGGAGCACGACTTTTAGAAAACAATTAGCTGTAGCTGCCACAAATGACAGGCAGATTTGTTTGTCAGTATTAGAGGATCCTTTGGGGAGCTGGAAGAGGAGATGATAAAATTATTCTTAACACTTGCAGGTGAAAGGGCTATAGGGGAGTTTTGGATTATCAGTCAGAAAATATCTGTTCTCCTAAGATATGAAATTCAAGCCTTTCAATATTGGTGGAGATAAATGTTTAAAGAGCATGTGCCCGCGGGGAGCATGCTAAACAGTGAAAAGCATCTCAAGTATTGACACTGAAAATAAGGAGTGTGGCAGGGACAGAAACGCTGTCTGGGCAATTATGTGCTCGCGCCGGTAGGAGTTGGGGAAATGATCACCACCTTTCTTCCAAATACAGGGGACACTTTGTAGGAAAGGTGGGATTTCAAGAGGTGGTGGCAAAGGCTGTTTGGATGAGAAGGCACGTTCTCTAAACAAGGTGCAGTTTCTAAGAAGATTCTGAGATGGATTGAGATAAAAAAAGGGGAAGGTATTGAGGGCATTTTCTTATGAGAAAAAGAAGGGTTAGAGACAACAAGCGAGAGTATTTAGGCTTGTCACATATTTATAACCGATTCTCTCTCTTTATTCTTGCCAGTAAGTAATTCTCTTCAGATGCTATTTGGTGTAAAATGTGCTTTACTGCTTTTCATCACCCTGTAGTTTATTTATACATTTATTTTTTAACCTCTCCTGGGAACTCACCACTACCATTTTTATTTTATGGTCCAATTTATGCATATGCTGGACTGGAATAACATTCGTAGCTCTCACATCTCCAGAGAGCTGGTTTCTGAGGGGAAGAGGGCCGGCGTGTCTGTGGTTACGTGTGTGAGTGAGGGTGTGGGTACGCGTCTGTGTACATGGAGTTGCGTGTCTGAGGTTAAGGATTTCTGAACATTGCATCGCATCTCTTCCTCGCCTGCACGTCGTTCTGCACAAGTTGTCTGAAACACGGCTGTTGAGATCCCGTCCCTCTGCCCCAGTTCCAGACACCTGCTTCCTTTGCAGGACTGGAGTCCTTTGCAGGTACGAATATTGACTAAGCCCGGGGAAGCTCAGTGCTGTCCACTTGTTCCATGTTCACTGAAAGTACAAAGTACATGTTTGTTTCACTTGTCAATATAAAGGGGAAAAAACCCACCTGTTTTGCCTTCAGAAAAATCCTTTTGATCTGACCGTTGTCAGAACGAAAGCTGGAGTGAACTATTTTTTTTTTTTTTTTGCAGTTGGGTTGTCTGATCTACCTTGTGCCTCTCATGAAAACAAAATTGAGAGTTGAAAGAGTCTAGTGCTCAGGAAGAAAAGGAGGATGCTTTTCATCATCCCGCAAATCAGAAGCAAAGATACAGCTTTTTTTTTTTTTTTTTTTTTTTTTTGCCTTGTCCTATCTGATAACACCTGGTCACATTTGGAGCCCTAACTCAATTGGGAAGGGAAAGAGTGACTTAATTTTGTTTGACCATCTGTCTTAGGTTCCAGATACAGTATATGAAAATTTAGTTTCTCATGAACATTCTATATGAGAGGAAAAATTAAAGAATATACTTTTTTTGGTAGTATTAAAAAGGACTATAAACAGCACTGTTGAAAAGTTTCCCAAATATCGACAGGGTAATTTTGATACTGAAACTCATTGTGCAGACCCATTTTGCGAAATAGGTTTCATTTATAAAGCCAAGAGGAACCGAGGGACTAATGTTTCAAAGTCAGCCTTTGTTGTTTCAAGGGGGCCTTGCAGAGCTGTTCAGACTGGAGTCCTTCAAAAGCTAAGTGCTTCCTACTGCTCCTGGCAATGTGGCATGTAGCCCCAAGCATGGCTTAGTATGTGGCCATGGGCACCTTCTTTCATGAGAGACACAAAAACCATCAGAAAAATTCTAATGGAATATTGAAACATACTGATGAACACTGGGCTTCTAATCTTTGATGTGAAACCCCAACCAAAGTGCTTATGCTTCACTTTCCTCTCTCAGGATGGAGCGCACACTGGATGTTGAATGTGAATGGCCACAGGGTCACTTATTCATTTATACAGGAGATATTTATTTAGCACCTACAGTGTTCCACATAGCACATCTGCCACTGAGAACAAAAGAGTGAGCAAAAAGGGTCGCAATTCCTTTGGGACATTTATAGTCAGTGGGCAGGTGAGCAAATCAGTCAGATAATTACCCAAATACATGTAAAATGGCAACTCCAAAGATCAAACAAGATTATACATCCTGGCACATACTTAGTACTTGTGAACGCTTGTAATAAATGTTACATAATAAGTCCTTTTCTGGTGACAAATCCAAATGAAAAGCCATTGTTTGTTTATTTAACACACGTTTGAGGAGGGCTGCTGTCTGTCTGTAGCTGTGCAGGAAGACGACATGTCTGTTGGGAGTGGCTCGAAGCCTAGTTAGGGAGAAAGACAAAAACCAATCATACTTGATTGTAAAAGGGCGCTGGCATCATGGCAGCAAGGCCGGGGGTGGGGAAGGAGAGCTCGCCATCGGGCGCTAAGAAATGACCTCGCAGGGCACTTCTGCAAGAGGGACTGGCAGAACCAAGAAGTGGAGGCTCATGGGAGTGGGTGAGGTTGACAATGCGAGAGCCGCAGAAGGAGCAGAGGGAGTGAAGCCCCATGGGTGAGGAGGTGTCGGTCGGTGAGAGGAGTTTGTAACTAGTTGGCTGTGGGGAACTGTTGAAGGATTATAAGCCTGCCAGTGACACGCATGATCAGATTTCCATACTGGATACTTAAATCCTCTACTGAGAACTGGTACATAAACTATGCTACAGCCATGCCATAGTGTACGGCATCTCTATTAGAAATCACATCCTAGAAGGTCTCGGTGAGGAAAATGGCTGCAGAATATCTTTCAGTTTAAAAAGCATACTAAATATGCATTTTGATCTCAATTTTATTTTAAAGATTGTATACATTGCAGATAGAAGATGGGGAAGTATTATGCCAAATACTAGTAATCATCTTGGGGGTAGAGTGAGAAATGCTTTTTATGTTGGTCCTCACACTTGTGGTATTTTCCATTTTTTTTTTTTTTACAACCTAATAACAATGTTATTTAAAAGATAAATTGAAAGAAAGGTAACTTCAGATGCAAGGTGGAGGTGGATTAGAAGGGGAGAAACTGGAGTCTTGAAGATAGGTTAGGATTGGCAGCGCCCTTGGAAACGATATGAAGATGCTGTGTGCTTGGCGCAGCTGAATGGCGCCATGCAGAGGATGACAGGGTCAAAGGTGGTCGTTCTGGAAGGAAATCTTACAGAGTGAGGGGTTCCTTGGGGGGAGCATGTCTGAGGTTGGTAACGATAAGCTCTGCGTTGGATTTGTTGAATATTAAGTTGTTAGTGAGACATCCATGGTGACATTCAGAAAGAGCTGGAAATCTGTAACTCAGTATGGTGGAAGATACGTAGACTGGGGAGCATTGGTGGTGGTCGATGATTTGGGATGTTGTGCATTACCAGAGCTTGTGTTAAGAAGAAACTGAGGACCTTTCAGGGACACAAGAACACTGGGCTTAAGTGTAACTATTCCCAATTGAAAATCCTCTTTCAAAAATGGAATGGTTGAAAGTGTCAGAGAAGGAAAGGTGATCATTTGAGACTGAGATACTATGGGAGACGAGTCCATAGGATTTCGTAATTGGGAGTCTACAGTAGACTTAATGACCACAGCTCAGTAAATAGAGGAAGACGGATTGTAGGTAGGTTAAGCAGAAAGATCAAGATGTGGAGCCAGAAACACAGTTAGTGGGTTTGGAGGGAGGAGGGAGGAGATTCACTGGAGAGGGGCTCAGCATGTTTGCTCCCCTAGGCCTGAAGGATGAGTGGGATTTGAACGTTCCCATGGGTGGAGGGAGGGAACAGTGCGGTGGGAGAAGTTGAAGAATCACAGGAGAAGCCAAAGAGTTGGTGAGGTGATCAGGCCAAACCTAGATGGGGGTTGGGTGGGACTCAGAGCACAGGTGGCAGAATGTGTTTTCCTGAGCAAAGAAGGAAAGGGATGAGTTAAGGTGCTGGTTTGGGGTGACTGTCGAAGAACTCCATTCCTGATGGCCTCTGTCTTCTCATGGAGCGACAGGGTTCTTCAGTGGAGGAGTGGGTGAGGATTGGGGCAGAGAGTTGGGGAGGGGTGAGGGCCCAGCAGCACTGCCCTGGGGAGATGGGATAGGGAGTCGTGAGGGATTGCTGTGTGCCTGGAGGTGCTCTGCTAAGGTCAGAAACCTAATAAAAAGCTCAGGCCTATCGGGACAGACATGCTTATGGTGCTATGTCACCAAGGCTTACTAATTGTGTGTGTGTGTGTGTGTGTGTGTGTGTGTCCCATAATGAGAGCTCAGCACACATTTGTAGATTTGCAGACCTTTTTTTGGTCTTCTTCCTAGAACCCAAGTAGTTTGATGTCAAGGTTTGAATCCTTTTCCCGGCTTTACTTTTGTGACCTTTGTTTTTCTTCTCTGCCATTGGTATTTCCTCTGCCACTAAAAGAAAAAAAAAGTTTATGCAAGAATGAAAAATTAAACCCACGTACTTATTACCCCTTCTGTAGATAAAGCATCATGTGTAGTTAGTCCTGCAAAAGAGTCGTGGGGGATAAGACAATCCTTGCCCTTAAGAAGTTTCCAGAGTGCTAGGGATGGAGGTGGCGGGACCGAGCAGAGGAGGAATTCACATTACCAGCACAGACTGTGTGGTCACAGAGGTGGACAGGAAGAGCGTTGAAGATTCCAAAGAAGGGACAGCAAATCTGGTGGCCTTAGCTGAGAAAGTTCCTGCCAGACAAGAGGTGGTTTGCACTGGACCTTCACGAATGCTAGGAATCTCAACCGCAGGCCACTAGCTGGGGGCAGGGGAGTTTTACAGTGGAGGTGGGAAGTGTTTCAGCTAGGGGAGGTGGACTGAAGTTGGGAACATGTGAGAAGTCTTCAAGAAATAAAATATCTACCCGGATGTATCTACAGATACATCCCTATGCAGAAATTACTATTAGTTACTCATTGGCAGGGGCGGGCACTTGGAAGTTTACCTTTGGCTTACTTAATAGAACTGACAGGACCTCGGGTGAAAGGGGAAAAGATTCACTGTGGGCAAAATTCATTCTTTCTACTTATTGGAATCGAGAAAAATTTGCTTTTTCTTATTAGTCGTTAAATATTTGATTCCCCAAATTGGAGACTTGCAGGTATTCACATTTCTTCACAGATAAAATTGTTAGTTTGAAAAGTGCCCTGACCTCAACATTTATCAAAACCAAATTGCTTTGAGGAGTGGTTTCAAATTTTATTAGACATTTCCTCAAATTTCCAGGTACTATTTCATTCATTGATTTTAACTGCAAACTCTGGGCTCATTCCATTGTTTTAAAGACATTATTGAGAAGATATGGGACAGTTTCAGGCTGACAAATTTGTTGTCCCAGAGACAGAAACAATCCTTTAATCTTGGTATTTTTTTTTGTTTTTGTTTTTCAATTGATGTCATTTTTTTTATAAACACATTGGATAATTTCGCCCATCCAGGTACTAGCCAGGCCTGACCCTGCTTAGCTTCCGAGATCAGATGAGATCAGGCACGTTGAGGGTGGCATGGCCATAGACAATTGGGTAATTTCTCATACTTAAAGTATGTGGGCGTATAAAACTGGGGGCAGGGCATGTGTTTCTTGCTCAATTCAAGTGTGTTTAATTTTCAACTATACCTGTTTTAGAATGATTAGGTCTCGATGTAAAAGCAATCTGCATCATCTCCTATTGTGTGATGTTTCCTAGTAACGAAAGGGTATCGGGGAAGCTTATTTTTTTCTGTTTTGCCACCATTCATGATGAAGGGGATGCCTTTTTCTTTTGCACTCTTTTGTCACCTCTGACTCAGCAGCTCTGGTGGCCCCTGATGAAGAGCCACGTGGGATCAGGGAGTTGCTTGGCGCTGCGCATACCAGCACCAGAAACCTGGGGTGTCTGGGACGTACGACTGTTGTCACAGCTCATGGGCAAACGAGGCCTTCTCACTGATCCCAGAAGATGCTGCTTCAGCTTTATTATAAGGAAATCATTTTTATCTATTTGTTTTAAGGAATTTTCATTTACAGTCATTTGGGGATAATTTATATGCTAAGGGCATAATGCTTATTATCCCCCCCCCCCAATTGACGAATGAAGATCATGTGGTGGGCACTCACCATATCTCCCTCGATGTCTGTAATTCTTCCTTAGCTGCCATAGCGTTTCTGGCTCTCAGCTACTTTTCTGTTCTCCCACTGAAACTGGGGTTGAGTATTTCAATTTCTTTGGGATATGGTTCTGTGCAGGTGCATGTCTGTCTGTCTTGTCTTCCCACCCCCTTGAGGGCAGCTGGTGCTGTCCCTCCCTCCCTTGTATTTCTGCTCTGTGCTTTGCATGTATGGCAAAGTGGCTTTGGTGTCATTAAACCCAACAGATAAATGTTAGCCTCATTGTACTTCAAGCTTTTGCAGCATTCAACGTTAGTGGTCACTGTCACCCTATTGAAGCCTTCTTTTGACGTCAGGGACACCACCCTTTCCGGGCTTCCCTCCTACTACGCCTCTTGCCACACTTCCATGGGCTCCCTTGCTGGGCCAACATCGTGGTCATTTAGTGTTGGGGTTCCTCAGGGTTCTCCTCTGGCCTCTTCTCGCCTCACTCTGGGATTTCTTTCTTCCCAGTCTCATTTGTTTATGTTCATGAATTCACTGAATACCTGCACCCATGGGTTTCAAAAATAAAGTCTTTCTATCCAGACATTCCTGTAAACTGCAGACGTCTCTTGGCACCTCCAGCCCATCATGTTTAAAATGCACCCATGATTCAGCCTGCAGACTGACTTCTGTCCAGCTTCCCCTGTGGCGATGAATGGCATGGCCACATGGCCAACGATGCCAGCCCCAGCCCTCAGCGTCTTCCCTGGGGGTCCGTTCTCCCTCACCCCCCAACTCATTGTTGTCAGTTCCAGGGAAAACAGTCCTAAGAAAGATTCTAGGAGCCTTCCAGTTCTCACCTTTCCCCATCTTTGTTTTTTCCCCACCATTGTCACCAGAGTTCATGCTCCCATCATCTTTCACATACTTCACAGATAAGGTTAAATCCACTCATTCATTCATTCATTCATTCATTCATTCATTCATATCTAAAAGTATTTGATTACAGTCTTATTTCCCTGCACTGGGCTAGATGCTCCATGTAGGCAGGGACCATTTTCTTTTTTTTTCTTTTCTTTGTTTTGGGGTCATGTTATGTTCTCACTACTTCAGCAAACTTCCTAGAACTTGGGTGTTAATCAGAATGTATTTGTTGTAAGAATAAGTGAATGAATGAACATTTAAATTTGATTATTGCTATTTTTTATTCTCAGGATTTACATTTATCAACATGCTTTATGCTGATAGAGATTAAGGAAATCCTTCTTGAGCAGTTCTGTTGTAAATGTACATTTTTCTGATTGCAGAACTGGTTGGTGCTAGTGTTAGAAAGCATAGAAAAACAAAAGAAGAAAAAAATCTATCACACTGGATATGGTTTTGAATCATGGTTTTCTCTATTATCTTGTGACTGTTTCCCTTTGTCATTCTAACAGAATTGTTTAAAATAAAATCAACAGATTTGAGACATCCAACCTTTCCAGAATGTTTCTCTTTGATGCGAGAAAACTCTTGGAAAGACCTTATTTAGTAGTGAAAGAAATTTCTCTATAGGATTGGAGCCCATAAGGTTTGATGAACTTTAGGCGCCATTTAAAATATATTACATTTTGTTTAGTGTCAAAAATATGTTTTCTGCTCCAGTAACTGCTGCTACTTTATAAAACTCTATGTTACTATTTGGACTTTTCATCTTTTAGATTTCTCAAGGCCAGCGTGAGGAGTCCTTGGTTCATATTTTTCACAAAGCAACACTGTATATAGTTCCAGGTGACCACATAAAGCATTAACCACAGGGTCTCTGCTAGGAATTAAATCTCGTCTCTTTCCTTTTCCTGTATTGCAAACTGCCCTGCTAGTAGAGGAAGCAACTTTACCTTTTACCCCACAATGGGATGGGCAGGCATGTGAGAGTTTCATTTTAGCTCTTGTTTTCCAAAGGCATGTGAGGGGAGTGTATAATTGCCCAGTGCTGGAATGAGGTAAGCACCTGGTGGTTTTCTCAACTCTTGCAAGAGTCAAGAACTTTGCCTTAATATAACATATTTCCTGTTATCTCTGGAGGGCTTGTTTTCCTATGGAGAATTCTGATCTTTTATGTTGAGAGCTTTCCTTTTATATGCAACCTTTTTTTCCCCCCAGTTGTGCATTAGGATATTCAACTTCACCTCTTTATAATCTTACTGAAGTCATTAAAACATGAGAGTGAAACGGTGTGGGCACTATGCAACGCATTTGAAGGCGTGGTTTCTCTGTGAAGGCGCAGTTCTGGTGTGGCGTGTTCAGCATGGTGGAGAAGGATGCAGCTCGCGGCCAGTGGCAGATGGACGTCCCTCGCGGAATCTGTCACTTATCCCAGGGGCCCTATTACATGGGCTTTATTTTCAATATTAATCTTGATATGAAGGCAGCTGCAGTTCTTAAAAAAAAAAATCATACCTCTAACTTATTTTTATTATGGCCAAAGAAATTTATAGATCAGCTTTATAGATGGATTCTACTTTTTCCCTCAGTTATTAACCAGCACTGTGGAATGTGTAGTAATTTTTCCTATGTGCCATATATATTCGTCCACCAGTAGCAATGAGAAAAATAATTCTTTTTTGTTGGGAATAAATGGAGTCAGTATGTATGGTAATATGTGCACTTTGTGTAAAAGTCACTGTAAATAAGGTGCTAACATTTTACTTTAAAGCTAGATAGTTTGCCTTTTTTTTTTTTTCCTTTTTTTAAAGTTTCTAAGCAAGCATTCCCTCCCCAAATATGTTTGCATTTTAACTGTGGCATGTCAAGAGGGTTAATAAATTGTTAGATAGTATTCATAGTGTCTTTAGCTTAAAATGCAGTCTGACTGATATCCCTTTTTGATTGTTTGAAGATTTCCACATCTGTTACACCTCCCTTTTGGTCACTTGCATTTACAACTTGGTATAATTTGCCTAAGTACAGTTGAGTCACTCTTCTGGAATAGAATTTGGTTTTTGCTGAAGTGAGTAAAATTTAATATATGATTTAGGAAGAGCTGCTTACAAATTGCTGTATAATCACATCTTTTTAAATTTATGTAAGGAAATGTTAAGGTAATCTTGAATGTCTTAGTGTAAGAAATGACTGTTTAGGATCCCAAGAATAAATGCCTCCCTTATTTTTAGGAATCCTTAAATTCATGGCTATTTTATACAAAATAAATTTGAGCCATGCACCATATTAACATTGACATCTTGACTGAATTCAACTATTTTATCTTCCAGATGAAACCCAGTCCTTACTTTGAAGAGATTTTATTTTATTATTATGTTTAAGAAACCATTAGCCACATACTCAAACTAATTGAAGTATAGATTAGGAAAAAAACCTCACCTTTTAAAATAAATATAAGGTATAAAATCTGAAGTTACAGATTTGGGAATAATTGGTTAGGAAGAATGTGATTTCCTTCCATCCTGCCCTTTGACCTTTGCAGAAGTGGGATTTAGGGCCTCCTGGGGCCTTTTCCTAGTAAAACATTTTAGATAAACATAACTGATAAAATACAGAGAACTAATGAAAGCTATATGATCACCCATCTGGTAAAAAGTTGTCCCTACAGAATGCAGGCAGTCATAAAATCACAGAAAAATGTATGTAATCAAGATATTTTTGCAATGTGAGCAAAAGCTGTCTACCACTGTAAAACACTAGCCCTGACATGTTTCTGTAGCCAGGCTGCTACCAGTGATTTCATAGATTCTTATAATTTCTTGTCAGGTATCTGAGACTTGCTCTTAAACAATGATAGATGTAAATTAATAGACCTCATATGTAATCTCATTTGGTTTAAATGATTATGTATTATAAATGCGTGTGAACTTCTTATCACTGATGATTTCTGAGTTAAGTAGGCTTTAGGTATTTGGCTTATCAAATATGACTAAGACTGGAAAATAAACACATTGAGTCACTTACAATACCTAAGAAAGAATTTATAGGTTTATTGATCTTTTTAAAAATGTTAACCTTAAAAGAACATGTTAAACTATTTCTATCTCTTGACTTATCCTCTACAGGAAAAAAGAAAGCAACTGGGTATTTATATAAAGTGGAATGCTTCCCATCTGACAACCAACGAGTTGATACATATTTGAAACACACTTAATATAATCCTTAATTGTAGTCAATAATCTTATAAGTAGATACAACCAAAGGCAGCCTAATGCCCACTCGAGGAAAGAGTATAGATTGTGTTTGGATAATGTAGAAGCACTGATCCTGTAATATTCATTTTAAAATACTTTGAATATCTCTTACTTATGCTTAATGTATGGATTGATCTGTATCAGGGTTTCTCGGTCTCTATTGATGTTTGGACAGGACAGTTCTTTGTCGCGAGAGACTGCCCTGTGCACTGCGGATGCTTAACAACACCCCTGGCCTTTACCCTCTGGATGCCAGAAGTCATGACAATAAAAACTCTCTCCAGACATTATCAAATGTCCCCTGGGGGAAAAAAATCGTCCCCAGTAGAGAATCACTGCTCTGTGTACCTATATATTTATGATTCTATCTGTAATCTTATCTGCATCTACTATTAGCATATTAGTTTTTGGCACTGATATGTTGTGGTTTAAGAGCATTAAATTTTATACTTTAGAAGATCAAAGAATGGAAGACAACATAGGAAGTCACTGATGTGTTGATGGAATTCATATTAACTCATAATTAGAGGGATTGATTAAAATTAGAGAACGTGTGTTTCTACTGTTGGTTAGTAGAGTTTGAACTAAAGAAATTTTATAATTAGTTAAAATGTTTTCACTTAAAAATAATGAGGAACATTTTACTTAATTTGTTGTTCCTTTTTTACCTTTGAAATTTCATATGGTTGTGCAAGAACTAATGCCCAGGAGACTTACTAAGGGTGTTCAGTATAAATATGTCATGTCATTAGAGACCTGAAAGTTTGTTTTCAGCAGAAAGTCTCTGAGGTCCTTAGTCATTTGATGGCAGCAAGAACTCCAAAGTCTGGCAATACAAGGAAAATAACTCAAGATTTTATCTTATATGACTTTTTTATTTCTATTTTGTTTTAAGGCTTGACAGTACTTTGGCAGACCATAATAGCAATGGTTCACCCGAATTTGATGTGGACTGAGCCACGTGCACAGATAAATAAATGGCTTAGGAGCACGTGTCTTTAACCACACGGAAGCTGCCACGTAGCCCTGTGGTTGGCCCTGAGGCTGTGGCATTATGAGTTGAGTACCGATGGTGTGCTAGGTTCTGGTGCTGCGATGTCCAGTGAGGGACGGCCTCCGCCCCCAAGGCGTTTAGGAGAGAGAAAGACACTGGAAGAGATCATTTTAGCACAGTGCAGAGTGATGCACAGGCTGCCTTGCAGCTTGGAGAAGGACAGTCCAGTCTGGCCAGGGGCAGGGAAGATGCTGCCAGGGAAGGCTTATCCTAAGAGTTGTTTCTTGAGCATCCTTGAAGGGGATACCTACCATGTGCATCAGTGGAACTACTTACTACAAACTAATTCACACTAAAGTGTCCATTTCAGACGAGAGCTAAGTCGTTATTCCTCCCCATGGTATTAGGATTTATCACGAGTCACAGCCCTTTCTAAACGCAAGGGATATACTGCTAGTAATGGAAATTTGCATGTTAATGTCCTAACTTTTGGGCCATAGAAAGGTCTTTCCATTTCTTCTAGCGATATCAAAGAAAGTAGTCACTTTTTTCCATCTGGACTAATGACCACTCTCAGCTATCATTTCAGTGATTCTTACAAAAACCAAAACAGACAAAACATATCTCATCTGTAAGTTGCTGACATTTTATAAGAGATGCCCGCAAGTTTGCTAAATACTGTAGAAGAAACACAAGACTAGACATAACTGTTACTTTCTGGAAATTATACTCTGAATCTTTATCTTCTGCTATTGTGGGCTGATCTTTCTTTTCCTTTGCATTTGTTCAGTCTTTCCACCACCAAGACTCCTTTAATCCACAAGCACGTTCAAGCTAAGCTTCCCCAAACCACAGTCTCTACTTGCAGGTTCCTGTATCAGCCTTTCCTCTGTCTTCTCTGCCTAGAATGTGTGCATCCCCACCTCTTCATTTGCCAGCTCCACTTTCATGACATTGGGCCTTTGCCCAAGTCGTTTTCTCTACTAGAGGGCTTTTGTTTTAGTCAAGCTCCTACACATCCTTCAAGACCCCACTCAAATGGCTTCTCTCATTTGAAACCTTCTGCTGACTTTCTAGGGGGAGTACTTTGCACATATCCTTCATATAGCACCTGCCATGTGGATTCCTATCTGGTTCCCACCCACCCCATTAGAGCTCTTCTAAGGCAGAAACTGGATCTTATTCACAACCCAATATCTACTATTATGTCTTTTCTATTAATAAATAACTACATGAAATGCTTCAATGACCCATTTATTTTTTCTGTTTTTCCCAGGCTTCTCATCCCCAACTTTCTGACATTTATCAAGTGCCTCTTCTGTAAGAGACCCTTTGCTGGGGGGGGGGCGGGTTGGGGGGTGTTGTATTGTCCTACTTCTTACCCAACCTGGCCCCATAAAGTCCTATCCTTTCTTCCTTGGAAATGAGGAAATAGAAGTTCAGAGCAGTAGCAGGAAGCAACTTACTTGATGATATTCGGCTTGTGAATGGCAGAGACTTGGATCTCTCCGGGCTCACTCGCTCACTTATGCAGTCAACAGACATATACTAAGCACCTACTGTGGGTCAGACATTGTCCCAGGCCAGAGAAAACAGCATTTAACTAGACAGATGGGCTGTCCCTTCTAGTGTGAAGATAGACAGTAAACGGACAAATAAGTGCAGTAAATCAGTCGGCGATAAGTGACTTTATATCTGATGAGATATAAAGGAGGGGGCGGGAAGAGACTCAGGAGTGCATGTCCTTTTGGCTAAGCTGGGCTGGGAGGACTCCCTGAGGAGCAGATATTGGGCAGAAACCTGCATAAAGCAAGGAGGGAGGAGAGCGGGGTCCAGGCAAGCAGAGCAGCAGGCCGCTGAGTGGCCCAGAGAAGGGACCGAGGCACAGCCAGTGCAGTGTGCCTGGTGCTCAGGGCGCCCGGCCAGCCCTCTTAGGAGGAATTCGGAGAGGAGGCAGCAGCCAGATCATATGGGGCCTTGGGGCCCAAGACAAGGACTCTGGATTTTACTCTAAGTATCCTTGGGAAGCCACTGAAGTTCTTTAAGTAGTAAAACGCTCTTGCACTGTCATTTAAACCACAGCAGTTTGTAAGGCAGATATGCTTGGTCTGTTTTGGTTTCTGCGAGACGCGTTGAAATGTCACCTGGGCCATTAGTACAGATAGAAAAAGTGGCTTTATGTGCACTAAACCCATTTAATCCTCAAAACCTCCATGATGAGGCAAGCATGCTTCTTATCCCTGTTGTACAAACTGGAAAATGAGGCACAGGGAGGCTGGATAACTTGTGTGTGGTGACACAGCTAGCAAGCAGCTCCGCTGGGATTTGAACTTGTCCCGAAGACAAGTGAGGCAGCTTCCTGTCACCCCACAGCCAGTTTGGGGGTGGGATTGGAATTCGCAGCCAGTTAGTCTGACCCATGGTGAGATGCACTTGTATTTCGTTCCTGCCCTATTGGCCCTGCCCACTCGGGACACTTGCGGACTCCTGCCAGCCTGGATGTGTTCTTCCCTGGTCTCTGCCCTAGCCCCTCAGGACTGCTCTTGTGCATCTCAGATTATCGATGGGCTCGAGTGTGGGTTTTACTTCCTCTCTCTCCACCTCCTCCCTCTAACAATCTCCTTCTTGTTTTAATACGTTTTGGAATATTCAGGTTGGCCTTCAAGGCCCACCAGAGCCTGGCTACCCAGCATCTCTCCCAGCCGACTTCCCTCTTCTGTAGCCAGACTGCTTGTGCACAGTGAGGTCTGCAGTTTCACGCCCTCCCTTCTCTTTGCCTGGGGCTCCCTCTCCTCTGCCCACTTTTTTGGTGCAAGGCCTGTTCCTCTGAGAAGCCCTTCCTTTTTGACTCCTTCTCCTAAGAGAAGGAGTCAAACTTCTCCTAACTTGCAGGCCATTTGCCACAGACTTGGCCGTTAGGTTGGGACACTGTCTCATCACCCCAACTGAGTCGTCTCTTAAAATCAACAATCATGATCTTCTACTTCTCTACATCTACAGACACATTCTCCAAATAAATCCTATGAATTGGCATCTAATAGGGACCGAGTTAAGTGTTTATAAGGTTTTTGGGAGGAAAGGGGAGAGACAAGCCGGAATTAACACAAAAGGTGTGGTCAGATCATAGCATATGTGTCACCACTGGCTTTTTCTGCTGGTGGCTGTTTAAGGAGACACAGGGGCCGTTTCCTGTTCCCCGAATGCTGGTGATGACTGGTTGTTTGGCCAATCCCAAAGATGGCTCCATTTTTGCTTAAAAAAAAAAGCCTTGATTCTAAAACCTTAGTATCTTTTCCTCTACTTATATTTGTTTTTATGATATTAAACAAGTGCAGTTGGGTTTGAGAGGGTGGTTTTTTTTTTTCTTGCCACTTTTAACTAGTCCAGATGGTTATGCGATTCACAGACTCGAATGTGTCCGGATCATGAAAATCCAAAGGCCTCCGTGTTTGAGTGGAGTCCATATGTTTAGGTATTGTTGTCACTTGTGTGGGTCCACAGGACTTGCTGAAAAATCCAACAGTGGAACTTGTCTTCCCTACTTGATCCAACTTCAGATGTTCTGGTCCTTTCTCCTGGTGACAAGGGTAGGAGAGAGGGTAGATGGCCACCTCACAAGTGTTTGCATCTTCCTATAAGCAAGGAAGGTGAGAAGAGACTGTAAATACTTGAGCTAAGCCTTCATCACTATAAACAAAACAGCATTTCCATAAGATGTGTAGAAAAAGTTTATTTTAAAAAAGAAATGTCCACCACACAAGTCTAACATGAGCTAGGCTATTAGTTCTCAAATATTAGTGTGTTTTAGAGTTTCTTAGAAGCTGGTTAAAAATATTAGGGTTGCTCAGAGATTCTGATACAATAAATCCAGGGTGGGGATCAGGTAATTTGCATTTTTCCCAGGCATCTGGTTATTCTCTGGTCCCTGGCACAACACTTTGAGAAACCCTGACCGAGACTATAAAGTAGTTTATAAAGTAGTTTATTAAGAAGAGGCTATTTTAAATTAGAAAAAAATCAGCTGTCAAATTTAACACCGGAATCTTTGCCCTTGTGACATTAGACTGCTGGGTCCCTTCTCCCAGGGTTTTTGCCTGCAGGCTGGAATCTGTGTTGTTCACTGCAGTTTGTATTCAGCCACCTACGGCACCCAACCCTAACCATCCCACCTGCCCACCTAGGCCTCTTTTTTTGTAAAGAGGTTAGTGCATATTCTCAAATAAAGTATTTTTCTAGCTAGGTATCTCTAAGATTTAAAAATTTACTTTTATTAGAATATGTAAGTCTTCCTGTTACCACTGTTTTCCCATAGACGTGCTTTGGGGAGGGACCAATGGTGGTGGCCGCTGCACTTCTTGTTCACACTTGAGTTTCAAGTGCGTATGACTCTGTCCTGATGCATGTTTGGGCTCAAATACCAACACCCCAAAACATAGCATCTTGTCCCAGTTGAATGGGAACAAAAGCTTCAAAGTCTGTTTGAGGCACACCCTCCCCCCACGCCATCTCTCCCATGACACAGGGTAAGGCTTTTCTCCGAAGTTCTCTTATCTGCCTAAAGCCCGGCCCTGCCAAAGACAAAAACAACTACCTCCAGTCCCTTCCCTGAGTTTTCATCCACTGGACCCAAACCACAGAAAGGAAGGCTAAAGTCTGCCGGTAAGCATGGACGGGCTTTTGTCACGAAGCATTGTCAGCTCTGCAGGCCCGGCAGATTTTGTCCCAGGCCAGATCTCCCCAGCGACCACTTACTGCCCCTCTGCAGAATTCCTCTTCTCTGCTTTCCCACAGCCTGTTTCGCCAGGACCCAAGCCCCCACTCTTTCTGTACCCACAGGGTGGTAGGAAGCCTCCCTCTGTGCCACCACTGCACACCCAGACTGGGCTTGGTCCAGTCTTCATTCTGATGCCTCCAATGTCATGTAGAACTGTGACCTAATAAGTTTGTATACTTTCGTCCAACGAATCTGCCTTTTGTGAGTTGATTTTTCAGCGTACCTTCAGAGGGCGATGGGCACGTTTTTCCCTTCGCCCCTACCTGGTCCTGGAGAACAATTTTGAATACCATCATTTCACATTCACGAATTTATTTGTGCTTGCATCCAACAGAGCTGTAATGATCACCTACTATTTACCAATAGTAAATAGTAGGAAGTGGGACATCGATGTAAAAGATAGACAAGACATTCTTATCATCTAGTGTGGGGTGAAAGGCAGTAATTATATTATGGGATGTGGAAGTGTTCATGGAAGACGTAGAGTAGGGAAGAGGGATGGAGGTGCTGGAAGTGGAGGTGGTGGCAGAGAAATCTGATAGGGTAGTTGGACATAAGGTGACATCTGAGACAAGACTCCAAAGGAGCGAAGTGAGCAAACCCTGGGGTCATATGAAGGGACAACAGTCCAGGCAGAAGAAACGGCCAGTGCAAAGGCCCTGAGGTGGGATTGTGTCTGGGATGTCGAAGGGAAGGCATGGAGGCCAGCAACATGAGCAACACATTGGCTAAGAGGTCAGAGGAGAATCTGGGGCCATCGTAAGGACTTGGGTGTCTTCCCTGCATGGATGGGAAGCCATTGGGAGGTTTGGAGCAGAGAAGTGACATGGTTGGTCTGACGTAGATCATTAAAGGGCTGCCTTGGCTCTGCTTTGAGAACAGATCATTGGGGAGCAGGGTAGAGCCAGAGGGACCCACTGGGGAGCAGCTGCAGAGGTCTAGGAGGGCTTGGATGGCTTGTGCCTGGGGAAGGGTGGTCCACAGAATGGTGAGAAGTGGTCTTTCTTGGGTATAATTGGAAGGAGAAGCCAACAGATCCTCCTGACAACTTGATACGGGGAAGGGAGAGAGAAAAAGCAGATTCAAGAATATTTTTTGCCATAGTTGATGGAAGCGAGTGCGATGGAAAGACTATGGGTGGAGCAGGCTTGGGGGAGAAGATGGGGAGATCCGTTTTGAACATGCGTTTGCGATGCCCGTTGACATCCACGTGGAAGTGCTGTGGCCAGCTGGACGTGTGCGTCTGGAGCGCAGGAAATCATCATCTAGGAGCTTTTAGCATGTGGCAAGGTGTGCACGTAATTCCATGTATGTGTATAAACTTATATGATTGTATATATTAATGCATAATTAGAATTGTGTGTGTATATATAAAATTATATGTATTCCTGTAAATACATCTTATAGTGCATCGTTTTGCAGTTGTTGTTCCTAGACTATTGTCGAGCCCCTACCCTTCGGTGTAGACCGTCTTTATTTGTGACGTCATTCGCTGTTTCCTGACTTGGTGCTCCAGACCCTCCCCCCCCCCCCCCCGTTCTTCATCAGGTTTTATCATTTGTCATACTGGTCTTGTTTCCACTCCTTTGGGCGTGAAACATGACCACTGCTGAAAGGGGTTGAAACCCAGTGATCTCGCCTAAGTTCTTTTCCAGGGACTCGTAACCGAGCCTTGGAGAGAGGGTGGACTTCCCCGAGCTCCCTCCTCCTGGGCGTGGCCGAGCCTGGCACCCCGGCCCGTAATGTCACCGCACGTTTGTGTGTCACAGCTTGACAGATGTCCATAGTGAGGCATCGAATTGGATGGTGTCTGCTAACAAATCTAATGGGGGAAAAAAAAAAAGAGAGAGAGAGAATTTGAAGGATTATCTTTCTTTTTAGGATTAAATTTGTGCCATTTAGCTGTTTGAGGCCCTGTAGTTAATGCTGCTTTATGGGATGTCTATACAGTTCTTCACATGGGTGTCAAAATAATTTCAGGGAAAATGATATTGTGTGGACTCATCGGGTGGAAATATTCGTCTTGTGGTTACAGACAAGTTTTTGTCCCGGCTGCTCTACTTTCTCCCAGACCCTTTGCCGGACTAGCCAGACTTAACAATCCGCATTAATTTACTTTGGCACTTCACATGGTCAGACAGGCCATGAACACGATGGTCTTTAATACATTTCCAAAAAAAATCCCGCCGTGCTCCTTTTTAATTGATGTCCTTCATAAATTGTGTTTGCCCAAGCTGTAATTACTCGTCAAGCAGCAAAAAGCAAATCTGCCTCCAAGTACAATGAAGATGTTCTTTTATGAAATTATTAAGATACAGAAGTTCGACATGCAGAGTAATTTAGTTCTGCTTTATAATGATATCTTCGGGGACTGTATCTTTGGGGATCACATCTATCAGAGCCTATCAGAGTGGAAAAGGACCTATCACGACCAGTGCACTTCATAACTGCCAAACGCCCTGGCCTCGCAGTGACCGTTTCCCCATGTATGTGCTCTTTAAAACGGTTGGAATTGGTTAATTTCTTGCATAACGTCTGTATGTGCCTTCCAAGTAATTAACCATTTCACCTGATGTTCGTTGAGTTTATTTGGAATCTTTTGGCTGTTGAAATTGCATAGAAGACCCCTTATATGGCCGAATAGGGAATCTTTGAAGGAACATCAGTGGAGGGTTACAATCTAGAAAGTTCGCCAATAGGCCAAATTAAGGTGACTTTGAAATGAATAATTTAGGAATTCTTACTTAGTTAATTCATAAAATGCATAAATTTTACCATGGTGTAAAATTAGGATATTAGCTTTTATAAGAAAGATTCAGGGGAAAATGAAAGATTATTGTCAGTAAAGGGCTTAGAACAGTTTCCCAAATTATGTTTCCACAGAGTATTGTAGGAGAAACAAAAGGAAGTGGTCCACAGCTTTTTTGGGGAGTGAGGGCTGTTTAAATGTGTCCCACTTAAAGAAAACTTTAAGCTTCATCCAAGTAGGAGCCTTGTCATCTCTTCACCATTTTGTCTCTAGTGCCTTGAACATAGTAGGCATGTAAATATTTTCTAGATGATGAACATGCGGGACTTCTCAGAGCCTTTAACTTCATAGCAGGCATTGTGACTCATCAAAGAGAAGGCAGCCTTTCCCAGACTGACTGGACTGTGGAACCATTTCTTGAAGAGCATTTTTACTAGATCCAGGAACCTTGAAATACCCTCTGGGAAATTCTAGCTTTGAGTAAAATAGATAACAAAGTTGAATTGATCAGTGAGTGAAATATTCAAGTTTTTGTGGATATTGGAATGTAAGCAGTACAGACTGTGAGGTAAGGAGGGTTGCCAGACTTTCATCTTTGAGTCTATGATCTTGGGCAAGTGGCTTGACCCCCTCGAAACCTCAGTCTGTTGATCTATAAAATAGGGATAAAAATATATTCATCTTACTGGTTGTTGGGCAAATATGTTTAGTCCGACTTTGGAAAATGAAATGAAATGATGTATGTAGAGGGCTTCACTGGTCTACACACTCATTCTTATCACAAAAATGTAAGTGATAAGTTACTCCAGTTAGGATGAGTGATTAGGGGGCACCAAGGTTTAAGGTGACCAACCTTTCTCCCTCCCTTCGCCAAATGCTGGAGAGCTGCTGATACACCAGGCACCGCCCTTACTTCTTGGGGAGACAGTGAACTCAGCTAAGGACCCTTCCCCATGGACCTAGAGGGTTTTTATAATATAATGTGTTTACTGATGTCACTGTCTCTTAGAGCATAGCGTAAATTTAATTGTATACAATTCACTTAAAGTTAATTGTTCTGAGGTCATTATATTAGAGATCTGCCCCAAAGGAGCACTTTTTCTCTCAGAATCGGATCTGTTCTCAGACCAAACAAGTAAAGCAAGACTCATAGGTCACACTGTAAAATAAAATAAGTAAAATCAAGCTATTCTTACTAGATAAGGTAATCAAATGCAGAGTAACGTCCCTTTCATTCTGATTAGTTTTAAGTATCACGGTGGGGTGGCCTGATTTAACAAATAAGAATATATAGCAGCCAATTCAGTTTGAATCTCAGCTCAATAAGGAATACCTTCTTAGGCATAAGTATATCTCAAATAGTGCGTGGGGAATACTTATACCAAAAAAAAAAAAAAAGTTGCTATTCATTTGAAAGTCAAATTTATCTGGCTGTCCTGTATTTCATCTGACCACCCTACCACCGTTAGCCAGAGTTCCAGGCACCTGTGCAGGAGAATGACCATTGCCTGCAACAAGTCAACCTGTAAAGCCACCTTTGTAGAGGGGATATTTTACCCCCAACAGAATAGAAACCTTTTACTTCTGTTGGAAATGATTTATAACCGTTTCCCGCCTGATCGGCAAGTGTTTCCAAATTAAAAGCCATTAATTAAGGCCTTCTATAGATACAACAGATATGCAAGGAGGGTTTTGTAATGCCAGCTTCGTACTTCAGGTGAGAGCTTTTCAAATTTCCTGGACCACTGGAGCCACCTGCTTGACTAAACGCCGCGCGGCCCTGCGTGTTCATCAGTGCGCCGTGGTGCCAGCGTTGTTACTGATTTTTCTCATTTCTCCAGGGCAAATACTAATTAATGGATACAATTCACAGCTGATTAGCTGTAGTTTCTTCAGTAATTACATTCGCATACTAACTGTTCAGAAGAGGATTTCTAACCCAGTTCTTATTTCACTCTAAGCTTAATTTGTTTTTTGAATTGTTTAGGCCCTTAGTTTAATAGCCATTTTATTTTTCTTTGTTGTGTTAGGTGCTATTAGATAATAAGTGAGTTTAATCTAAAAAAAAAATACTCTCTGATAATGAGCTGTTTGCTTTAAATGGATTTCTAATTCCCCGACAAAACCTACATTTAAATAACGTTAAGGTTGTGATACAGGCTGTTATAGGCAGTTCAGGGGGCCAGGACTGGTGCATGGAATTCACATTGCCAGCCCGGGTTCTTATAAATATCCAAAAAGAGCATTTGACTGGAGGCCTGAGATTTTAATTCTAGCATCATTAATTTATCAAAAATTTCATGACAGAAACCTATACTTTTCCTTGCATATATTTAACATTGTAGAAAAGGGGGAAATGTGTGTGTGTTCACGTGTGCACCCATGCACATGTTTTTGATATCACATGTCTTCAGAGAAACCAGATAAGGGTCTGTGTTAAGTGCTAACAAATAACATCTTTCAGAAACCCTTGTGAAGATACTCAAATGAATCTGAGGTTTCAGTGAGAGCTTTTGTGGTGGCTCATTGCGTGTATTTAGGTGTGTTTTCCAGGGTGGGTTGTGCTTCCATAGACCCTCGCGGCACTCTGGGACCATCAGAATCTTCTGTATAAATCTGTCACGTGATAAAGGTAGCATGTCAACCCCTGCTGGGGGTTGAGTCCTACAGGTTTGGAATCAGGGGTTGAAAGCCCCCCAGAAATGACTGTTTTGTTGGTTTATTGAGAGGAGGATTACGTGAATCTTCCATATCTGTGCATCTATGTATAAATTCAATTTATTCTCTATACTTATCTATGTATCTATGTATCTGTGTACCTACCTATTTCTCTATCTCTAGCTACCCATCCATCCATCCATCCATCTCCTTGGGGAAAATGTACCTTTCGCTTTAGATAATTACCAGCTTTATTTATGTTAGAACGTAGATATATACATTTTACCCTTTGGAGACCAAACCTATGTTTTATTTGATGGATTAAAGGAAGGAAATAAAAACATTTTAGAAAAAGGACATTCTTTTTACCATTTAAAAATCATGGAAATAATACAGCTCCAGATAATTATGCTCACAGAGCCTTTCCATATTGCCAGACTGATAACAGAATGTTTAAAGCAACAAAATGTGCCTATTTCGACCATTTGAACCTGAAAATACATTTCTGCCCAAATCCAAGTTTTACATTTTGATAACAGGTCCCTAGAAGTAAAGAGCTTAAGTCTGAAATGCTGATACAGTCTTATTTGTGATGATATGAATGGGCTATTGTGTTAGGGAATAAAATGAAAATTGCTGTGTTCATAGGATCCTGCTTATTTTTTAAACCTCTTTGCACTTAATGTTACATTGCGAGATTAAATATCACTGTTTTCAGCAGCTCTGATGGATATAGATATCACTTTTAGCTCTGTTTGGAGATTTTAAAAATATTCTTTAGTTTTATTATTTATTTATATTCATGCCACACCCCATTCACTAGAAAACAGAATTTGAGTCCTGGGAATTGAATTTCATTCCCTTTAATTCACATTTTAACCTACCCACACTTGTGACATCTGTTCTTGAAAAGTAAGCTACAAAATCCCAACATGCTTTAAAATGTGTCAAGGTGATTTTCTTGGAAACTCTTTTCCTTCTAACCTCTGACAAATGCCAGCTCAATAAACAGCACACACTAGTGACCAGTGGGCCTAATGCTTCTCTCCCTTCTCCATTAGTCTCGACGAGAAACAAAACTATTTTCTAGAATTACTGAGTTAGCTTAACTCTCTGCTTTATTTTCTGCAGGAACTAGCTGACAGTCTAGCATGGTGCTTCGAAACCTTTGTCCTATTTTGCATTTCGTCTGAGTAAACCCCCTCCTTTATCTTGTAACACCAGCATTCTTTCCAAATCACAGCCAGAATTCTTTATTGTGCCTCATATTAACATAAAACAATCTGTTTTCTTTCAGTTTGGAAATAATAATAACTACATGAATATGGCAGAGGCGAACAACGCTTTCTTTGCTGCCAGTGAGGTAGGTGTCGTCGTAATGTGTCTGTTCATGTTTTGTGTGTTATTTAGATAATTTAATAGGCTGCAAGGGGAAAGCGAAGTATTGGATTTATCTCTCTCTCATGTGGCACAAGGTAACGACTTTGGAGTAGAAATGAGAAAAGCCTGTTGGAAAAGAAAATAACCTGACAAGTCTTCATCACGTGTCCATAGGCTGTTACTAATGTTTGTCACGTCATACAAATCTCTTGATGAAAAAATAATTTATTTTTGTAAGAAAGTATGTTAAAACACACACAGAGACTATATTGGTATCTAAGCAGATAAGTGGTCATTTTGCAAACCAGTCTAGAAGTGACATTTGATAGAAAATATTTTAACTTCATGTTATCTCCAGGGATAATTTCATTAAGTTGCCATGGTTTGGGAAAGCATATGACAGAACAGTGTTGTAGTTTCTTGCAGATTGGGTAAGGCGACGTGAAATGAGTGTTTTATTTGTGGTTAGATCCTCCCAGTCTAGTATAATGCCTGGGAGATACTCAATAAATATTTATTGAGTGAATGAATGAGTGGGCATGCTCCAAGACTTGGTTGCAGCTGTGAAAACTGGGTGATGGAATCTAAATGCAGCCCCACGTTGGCTCTGGGTTTGTCTTCAGTTTATGGGTGCAGATGGAAGAAACATTGTCTTCTTATTGCTGTTTTTACTGCATTTCCTGGTATTGACTTAGGACTGTTGTCTGGTCTCATTGGTCTGCCATCCAGAAAAACCTCGATCTTAGTGGATCAAGATGGTGGTTTCCTAAAAATGGTAGACCATGTGAGGCTTAAGATTTTAAAACAAGATCAAATAGAAGCGAAATTGGTCCAAATGGAACATTTTCTCTTGCGGTTCATGTAATAAAAAATCTTCATTTTCCAGATTCATTCAAATGTAGGAAACTGAACTAGCTTGACCCTAGAGAATAAAAATAATAATGGCTTCGTAAATGATCTTGGTAAAAGGAAGCAAGTGATATGAAAGAAATTAACTTTGAGAAATTATTAGAATAAATGGGGAATCAAGAATTAAGGGTATTCCTAGATTAATCATTTTTATAGTGACCATCATCTCTCTAACCAAGAAGACAGCTTAGATAAGGGAATATTGTTTGGCACTGGCTGCTGTGTTGTTTGTGATAATGAACACAAACCCCATCTGTAAGGACAACATGATGTTTCATTCTGTACGATTTTTTTTCCCTACATTTGAATCAAACATTGATGAAAGCTCTACTGCCAGCAGCTGTTCAGAGACAATTTAATTCCAGCTGTGATAATTCACCGTGTCAGACATTGGCTGTTATATGTTGATACAACAGTTCTCCAGATTTGCATTTTTATCAAAAGGAACAAATGTTTTGAACATTTCAGTACAGATGGTATTTAACCATGTACATACTACTTTAACATGTTCAAGGTAAACACTGAAAAGTCAATATCTGTAAAAAATAATCACATAAACTCTAAATGAAGAATCTGATATTGGTTAGATGGCATAGTTACAAAAGTCAGTGTTTTTTTGTTGTTGTTGATGCCATACGTGGTTATTTTTATAATCTTGAATATCTAGTGTTCGAGGTTCCTCTTTTCTCTAAGGAATGCTTAACCTTATATTTAATATAGTACCTCTTTTTAAAGTAGTTTAAGATTTTAGCATTTTCTTGATTATGTATTATAATGTTATTTTATTGTATTGTTTTATTAGGTTAGGATAGAGTAATATACTAAATTCTAATGTAAAATTAATTTGTCCTTTAAAAAAATCATACAATAGGGACTTATTATGTATAAGACATTTCTCTGTAATTCTTAACAAAAATAAAAATGAAAACCTTCCTAATGCCTAGCATATGACATGCTTTACGTTAGAGTTTAAGAGGTAATCATATATCATGATTTCTCCATATATCTTTTCTTGAACAAAAAATAAAGCCCAAGCAAATGTTAATGCTGCATTATAGCATGTGCCTAATTTCCCAATCACTGCATTAAAAGTAAATTTATTTGTTTTTTTAACATTTTAATGAGTGCAAACTAATTCAGGAAGACTTAAGGTTTGCATGTTGTAAAGTCTAAATTGTGCCTGAAACCAATTCCCTTCACATAGATATTGTCCTGTAGATAACACTACAGGGACTAGGATACTCTGCGTTTGAAATTCACACATTTGCTTTATGTTTTCTGTCTGTGTCATGATTACCCTGACCATTTTTAAAGTACTTTAAATATTTATTGAAATAATATTTCAAGTGTTAATTACAGTGGTAATGAAAACAGCCAAATGCCACATATCAAGAATGAGTGTTTATCCGTATTGTTAATGTGATATGTTAGATTTCATTAAGCAGTAATGGGGTAGCAAATGACTCACAAATTACAGTTGCATCTGTTACTAGACCACATTAGCGCCAAAATAACAGCAAATGCAGCCACGGGGTTACGTTCATTAGCCAACCACGTTTGTGGCCAATTCATCCCTTTGTGTTTGAGAACTCAGGGTACCACAGTTAGAAATTGACATCTTTTGGGGTCATTATTAGAATGCATATGTCAGAAAATCCAATATTTCATTCTAACTTTCAAATGTACTATTATACTATAATGTTTCATGTATATCGAATCTGCTAAGAACTTCAAGATATTCAGTTGTCCCACCATGGGCTGCCATAGCTTGTGACCTCTTTTTTGCTGGTGAGATACAAATAACAGTTGACAGGTTCTATATGTCCGAAGTGGTTTTTTGTTGCATGCCCCCCCCACCGAGTTTGTTTCTCTTTCCTCTTAAGTGGTTGTTACATTATATCATGATTGATAGTTTGAAGAATGATGATTTTCAGCTCTTAATTAGTTCTCTTAACTGATAATAGCACTCAAATTATCTTGCACCAGTTCATTCTTTCAAATACTATTAATAATAAATGAATTCTAACTCTGACCCTCTGAGCTAGGCATAAAAAATATGAGTGGTCCCCCAACCCCTCCCCCCACTGAAAAATATTCTAGACCTTGACATCCTCTTTCTACCCCCCCCAAAAAATCCAAGTTCTATTTTAAGAAAGATGGTTAGAATGGTTGACTAAGGCATCCCTGATTTACATCACAAGGCCCTATTTTGAAACATTACCTTTAAGAATCTCAGTAATAGTGGAGAAAAACAATGCATTAAGATTTACTTAGGTCTTGAAATATAACACTTGCCAAGTAAATGAGCAGTATCAGTGTAGTTATTGTATCTATATCAATATAGCTCTGTGCTCTCCAGGAAGTCTTTAAAATTTGAAGACTGGTAGAAAATGTCCTGATAAATACATAAAATGTTTATATAAAAGAAAATAATCCTCCTTATAGTTTAAATAAAAGTGCTGGCACCTTTTAATATGAGCTATGATAATCCTTATATAAAGTGTTGTATTACTAACTAACAATTTCCAAAGAAGCATTCATTTTACTTGGGAATATACCAATGTGGAAAATTAAAAACGCAAACCACAGATTTAATATTACTTGTTTTATATGTTGTGGCAGAAAGTAAATATATGTAACGTTCACTTCTGGATTAATATGTGTGTGTGTGCGCATCACAAAATTGTCAGCATTTTATGAAGCATGTGGATAGTGTCAGCGGTTTGAGCTGTTTCACTAACATATCAATAAAGTAGCAATTTGTTATGTGCTCCAACTAACAACAAAGACAGATGTTGCTAATTAAGTGCGCATTAAAAAACTGTTAATACTGATACTCCATTAAAACCATATGATAATGAGACTTAAATCTTTAATCAGAATGATCAGCAAAACTTTATATATGGAAATCTGTGTTTAAGATGTTTTCATTTGAGAAATAAATATTTGGCCTAGAGATGTAGTGTTTTCATGCAAAGTCTTTCTTTTTCCCCTCTGAGGAGGAATAAGATATAGGAGCAGAATATGAAGATTTCTGTATTTTGTTTCCTTTCAGCAGACATTCCATACGCCAAGCCTTGGGGACGAGGAGTTTGAAATCCCACCAATCACGCCTCCTCCAGAGTCGGACCCCGCCCTGGGCATGCCCGACGTGCTGCTTCCCTTTCAAGCCCTCAGCGATCCATTGCCTTCCCAGGGAAGTGAATTCACGCCCCAGTTTCCCCCTCAAAGCCTGGATCTCCCTTCCATTACAATCTCAAGAAATCTCGTGGAGCAAGATGGCGTGCTTCATAACAGTGGGTTGCACATGGTAGGCACTGCATTTATTGCTTCAAAGTATTTTTTTATCATTTATGCTAATCATGGTACAGATCTGAGAGTCCGTGTTCTGAAATCTGCTCTTGCCTGTCTACTGGTGGACATGTGGTTTGTTATTCCCAGTGCCCTTTAAATGCAGGTAACTGGATCAATATTTGGTATCGAATGAGAGGGTATCAGCCTGGTTGCCAGTCACATAAAAGAGGATGACCCAACAAGGTCCTGCTGATTTGAAATGATTTTTAAGAAGTCTGATTCATTGGTTTGGAAATAGCCAATCTTCCCTTGTCTTTGGTTTAACACAGAGGCATGGTTGAGTTGAAAGTTTGCCCACCTGAGATTTTAGAAATGAAAGCCCTTGTCAAGTGCCTAGTTCTTTTGAATGTGTTGGATTATAACATAATGTTAATGATACATAATTTGCTCCTACCCCAAATGAAATATCACACTGTAATACAGAAAAAGGTCATAGAGGAATTTTTCTTTCCCAGTCTTTAATTGTTTGTATTGATACATAATTGAGTATAGAGTTTTGAACCTGTAGATACAGAGAAAGGGAAAAAAATAATTGCTTATAACCAGCAGAGGAAAATATAGAACCAGTTATTGTGTGAAATATACCTAATTGTGTTATTTATTATCATAAACATTGAATAAGGCACTCCAGAGAGCCAAGATTACTAATGCAATAATTTTGGTTCTATTTTTCTTAGTGTGCAATTATAGTCAGCAATCACCAGAGTAAATCTGCTTAAGTATTTTAAACTCTTCTGCTGGGATTGTTTTTTTTTCCATCACAGTATATAATGCATTTGTGTCTATCTAGGTGAGGTACTAAGCAGACATTTAAAACAAGATTAATAGTTTATAGTGCTTTTTTTTAAAAACCCTGATAAAATGAAACAGATGTGTTGGTATAACAAAAAAACACAAATCCTATTGCTTGTTTACATATTTCTCTACACATTAGGACTATGCCAGTGATGTTTATTGGTTTCATTGTTAATTCCCCAGATAACAACACATGATTGCAAAATATGTAGTGGATTAGCGGTGCAAAGAATCAGTGTGCTCTCTGAAATATAAGATTACTTTCCCAAATAGGATTGCGGCGACATAATTTTCCTTGCTTGTGATCTTTTGTGTTTGAGCTGCACATCAGGGTTTTTATTTTTACTTTTTTTTATCAGAAGAGAATGCAGTGAACAGTCAGGAAATGGTTATTAAGTATTCATAAACGTTACTCAACTTCACAAGTAATTGTTTCCTGTGGACTTTCTTACATTTTTGTCCCTTTGACACTAGAATGGAGGGCTTGAGCCCTCTGTTCTTCTAGAGCTAGGCTTGCGATGTTGTGCCTGGAAAATAATAAAAATAAAAAGGGTGTATTTAGTCACCAAGGGAATTTGCCAGCGTCCACCGTTTTTCATAGGTGCTCAGCGAGGCTCATTTAAGCTGCAGAAATAGTTAAAAGACCATATAATATATGCTAAAATGTGTACTTTATTAAATTGGTAAATATTTATTAATAATATAAGAATCTGCCTTTAAATTAAACATCTGATGAATTACCTTGCCTTAAAGCTATAAAACTGTTATTGCTGCTATAAAAAAGTGTAAAGGAGGCATTTTGACTATGAAATTTCATTTCATGGTCAATTGAATTTACTATATTGGAAAGAACTAAAGATGGAATCATAAAATAATTATGATATCCACATACACTTAAAGAACAATGCTTTCACAGACTGGCGTAGGGAGAGAGGACTCAATTTTTAATGCTGCTTTTGTAATGTATGGCTAATCACTAAAGCAGTTGAATTATTTCATTGATTTTTAAAAGTATAGGTACTTTAGCTAAGTGCAGACTGTTGTCATGGCATTTACATGGACTTCATCACATTTATTGGTGCCTTCTTGAAGTTTTGCTGAACCTGAGTGATATTTATTTTGGCTTGAAACAAACTAATCTTGTTGGAAATTCTAGTAGAATTTCACCTTGAAGAAATGTCATGGGATTTTAAATCACAAATGTTGGAAAAAAATAAAATGTACTAGGACAGAATTATGATGAATACAATGTGTCGTTGGCTTTGTTCTATGTACTACCTGACATGTTCACCTATAAACTTGAATTCAGAATTGCCAGAGGCATGGTTAAAAATAGGTTATGTCAAGGTTCTTCTATATCTCCCTCTGGGTACTGAGTTGGCTAGCTACATCATAATACTCCACAGAAGCCTCCTCGGAGATTTCCCTTAGGAAGGTCACCAGAACAATAATAAATAATACTTTATACATCACGCATTCAGCTTCCCGGTGTGCGTTGGATATTTCATACCTTATGCAAGTAAGAAGTTTTATTATCCAAATGAATATGGCTGCCTGTTAAGGATCGCTATGGTGAATTAGGACTGTCCTATGAGAAGAAAAGCCAGCTTGTTTATGTTGTATTGAACCAGCTTTTCTTCAGAGCGTCATCGGTTTTCCTTTAGAAAGAATGACAGTTTGTCACATTACTGATTAGCTGCATTATTGTTGGCAACAAGCACAACATGTTTATCTTCCTTAAATTTATGCCCATTATATTTAAAAACAGAAAACGGGAACAGAAGAGGGGGGGATTAAAAAGAGTCTAATGATTAGCATTCACATTTCAAAATATGCAAATAATGCCCTAGTATTCAAAAGCGAATTGCTGAAAAATTGAATGTCAATGCATTTGTGACTTCAAAGAACAACCTTGATTCGCTTATCGTGAATACGTGTATTTTCAAATAAGTATTTCTGCTTGTCAAAATATGGTTGGCAAGTCAAAATCAACAGTATATTTCGGTTAAAAATTTGTTACCTCTAAGCACTATTGTCAGTTCAGATGATCATCTGGAAATTGTTTTAATCTACAAAAGATTGCAATTCTAAAAATCTACAATATGTGCGTTCCAAAGCGTTTTTTTTTTTTTTAACACCTCTCTATAATCTGCCCAGCCCGCTGAGTAGCATTGACATCAGTAGTACATCAATTTCAGAAAGTGGATTATTTTTACTAGACAGCTATTGTGACATATTGGGTCAGTCATAAATGAAAGATATTCATGCAAGCATGCAATACTTGTAATGAAGTCTCACTCTGACCTTCTGTATGATTGATTCTGTAATTTAGTTTTCTCAGGCAGTGCCTGAAATGAAATGAAATCATGTTGAACAAGTTTTGAATACCCACAGTGCACCAGGAGAAGAAAAATCTGTAGCCCTAGAGGCTTGAGAGAGAGCAGATGAACGATTTATCTCTATGCTATTATAGCCTTTGCCAGCATTCAACATTTCTTTTTTTTTTTCTTATTTGGCTTAAGTACTTAATTCTGCAGGTAGCTGTAAATGGGAAAATAAAATGCTGTTCAGATTTAAAATGACAGGACAGGAGTATGTGCAGGGGACTGATAAAATATCTTGAATAGAACTGACCTTTCATGTAGCTGAAAGTTACTGGGGGATTCATCCTCATAATTACCATATAGATTATTTTTATTTCTTTCCTGCAATGAAACATTTCAGAGAGCAGTAGTGCTGATTGAATGAAAATTGAACTTGTTAACATTCTTTTCAGCTTAGCCTGTTGTACATAACAGAAGGTTAGCTTTGATGAATTTCAAAATTCTCTTTGATATCTAAGAAACAGACAGTAAAATAATTGTCTCTAGTCTGATATTTTGTATGCCCCCCAAAAGAAAATTTATAAAACACACTGATCATTCATATACTTTTTCTTCATACATTATACTTCTGTGTTTAGAGGACCGACATTTTCTGTTTGATATTGCCTTGGATTTAATTGTAACAGCATATATTTATAGAAAATGCTACACTAGTGCTCTAGCATTGTCAAATGTAGTATTAGAAAATTGAAAAGATGGAAGTAAGGGAGGTATGTTTGAGTATGGTAAGAGCTGTACCTGTTAAGGAAAGAGAAAAAGTACTATAGGAGATACTCATGCAGAGAAGAAAATTATGAGCTTTTAAAATATTCGTAAAACTCTTAAGTCATAATCCACAAAGATATCATTTTGATCATAAAATGGGAATTTATCAGAATAATACATCTAAAATTGCCCAGTTTATTTTACAAGGTTTTATACCATTGTTTGGCACAACTCTAATTTGGAAGTTGAATTATATTTGTTTTTAAAAAATGATTTTCATGCCATTTTTTGTACTTAAAAAACTTACATTAAGGGAAATAGCAGACTTTCAATTAATACATTGTTTTTAGCAATGTTGCTTAATGTGTTACAGATAAAACAGTTATTTCATGGGTCATTAATGTGTTTAATGCGTGGAACGTTCTATTAAAACAAGCCCTTATTATTGTTATGAACGTGTTCATTGCCATTGTCAACAGAGCTGCAGAGCTAAATTCCACAGGCTGGTGACCATTTAGCCTTTGGGGGAACCAACAATTTCTCATATGAATTGAATGATTACTTCAGTAATGTTTATTTTTGGTTAAGCTATGGTCAAAAAGTATTTTTATTATAAGTTAATGGTAGAAAAGGTACAACTTACATAAACAGAAAATATACTTTGAATGGAATAGAACCAATCTGTATGAGGTCTAAATTATAAAATTGTAAATTATAAATTATAAAATTATCTATTATTATAAAATTATTATATATTATTATAAAAATTATATATTATAAAATTATATAAATTATAAGTTATAAAATTATATTTACCTTCAGGAAGTATTTACTGCACACCTACTAAGGGGTGTATATTGTTTTTCATAAAAGGGCCTGATTATACTATTTGTGTCTCTTCTATATAGAAATGCAGAAATTTAGAGTCTGAATACTGCTTCAGAGATGTTAGCATCAAAAGTCAACTTTAATTTAGCTGCTACTATAGCAGTTGTCTGCCAGAAAATACCCAGGCCACAGACAGTTTTATAAGCTGCCTTCCTTTGTAGAGCTAATAGCCTTGCGCAGAGTTTAAAATAAATATTCTTTCATCTTGGCCTGTAAATACTACTGACACTGAACAGACAGGTGTTGGCTTTAGGGCTGAGTTAACTTTAGGGTTGGTTATCTGTTGAAGTAAGACTGTGTTCCAAACTTGCACTCAACCCAATTAGCTCTTGTGCAGTATGATACACGACTACCTGTTTGATTTATAACATTTAAGGGAAAGCTGGCTATGGTTATTTCCCTGTGTCTTCTTCTTAGCATGTATCATCTACTGGTGGCTACTGGCCACTACTTAGCAGTGATTCAGAGACAGTAAAGACATCTTTTTACATGACTTGGATTCCCAAATAAAACTGGCACGATGGCTCAGATATCTTTTAGAGGGGTGAGGATTACTCTGTATACCTTTACCCCTCTGTTCCTTTCTTCACAGCACTTGTCATCCTTTGCAATGGTCTCCTTTGCTTGTTTACCACCTGTCCCCTCCCTACCAGAATGGAAGCTCTCAGAGGGCCAGAGCCGCACCTGTTGCATTAGCTGTCACCCCTAGGCCTGGAACAGTGACTGGGCTGGCATATACTAGGCTCTCAGTTAATATTTCATTTGTTCAATATATGAATGAGTGAAAGGACAATGAAAGAAGATGTATTTGTTATTAACAGCACTGACTGCTAAATTTAAAAGAAGGAGGGGAGGGGGCTTAAAGTACCAACAGTTGTAAAAGTGGAATTTTTCTTTTAAAATTTTAATTTAGGACTGAATAAAATAATCATGGAGCTGACTCTTGGGTAAAACAAAAGCAGTTATAGGGTACATGAGTAAAATATCGTTAAGTGTTTGATAATAAACTCTTGAAATTTTTGTTTCGCTAAGAAACTATTAATAAACTTTAGGGAAGACTTTGTCACAAAACTTTTATGTGTAGGTATGTTTGATTATAACCCTGAGAGTAGTTATTAAATAAAAATTATCTATTTCAGTGTAGATATTTTGATGAAAGGAAGGTTGATGGTGTGTAGGTCTGTAATTATTGGTATGCATTGGCATAACCATGTTTGTTTCAAGGGGGTTAGAAACGTAGTAGTTATGCACAACTATTGGTTGTTAATTTGTAAATAAAATTCTAGCATTGCTATAGGATGTAACTAAATAATTGAACATAAAATTACTGGCCTGCATTTCATATTTGTAGTTATTCTGATACTTATTAATACAAAGTAATTTTCATTAGTGATAATTCTTTAATCACTTCATTTCTCAAGAAATATTGATTTAAAAAACTGGTACAGTGAAAATATATTTAGTCACACTCTCTAATATATTTGGGTTATTTGCTTCTTAATTAGATGTTATCCTCTGTTGTGAAAACCTAATAGTGGATCATTACAGAGAATATTTATTTGCAAGTCTAGATAAAAGGTGCATTAAACACATTTGCATATTAGGTTTCAAAAAATCTTTTAGGATGAAATCAACCTAAGTGGAAGTAAGCACCATTGTAACGAGTAAAAATAGGTAAAATAGAATAAGGATGTGTAATATTGAAAATAAAAAGTTGGAGCCAGGCATGGTGCCTCACGCCTGTAATCTTGGCACTTTGGGAGGCCAAGGTGTGAGGATCGTTTGAGAGCAGGAATTCAAGACCAGCCTGGGCAACATGGCAAAACCTCATCTCTACCCCCCAAAAATAAAAATAAAAGTCAATTGAAAGCTTTTATCTTACATTTGCAAAAGAAACCAAAAAAAGCAAGACTAGAGCATGAGTAACAACACCCTACTAAGCGTGCAGCACACGGTGAACGCTGCACTGCCCCAGGCCTGAAAGAATGAGTGAAGAAGATTTAACTATGTGAAGGAGTAGTGTTTTCTTGGCTAAGAAAATAAAACTTTATCTATTCTGTTCCCACACCCTCCCAAGATGTATCTTCATATGAAGTGTGAACATAGTACTGTAACAATGATTGAACAATAAGGACGTTTTTTTACCTTCTTAAGTCAAGAAGAAAGCCTCAGTTTGGGCCCAATAAGTCTTCACACCTGTCCTCTGTCCCTTTTAAGTAAGAGAAGCAGACTCGGGCCCAGAGCCTGAGGCTGGCTCCAGTATTGACTCTGACTGTCATGGTGCTGCTTTCTTTTCTTGGTATTTATCTGGTATCCCATGGGTCATGAGTGATTCTAGCTTTTCATGTATGTTAGTGATATAAAGTTTCCTTTTTAATCCAAAATTATTCAGATTTTTAAGTTCACCCAAATGATTAATGTTCAGTAATAGACTGGGTTTCGGGCAATTTAAGAAAATGAGGGACTGCCACCGGAAATATCCATTCCGTGGTTTCCTGTTTAAAGAAAAAAAAAAAAAAGAGGAAGATGTTCTTTCATCAGGTGGAGAGAGCAGCAAGCTCAGCCGAGCCCTGCCCACCCCGTAGGAGCTGTAGGCGTCCTTGGGCGCCCACGGGATTGTACGCACAGTGACAGATGGGAGCCACCTCCCTTCCTGTCTGCGAGAGAAAGAGCCCTGGTGGGGTCCACGGCCCGCCCATTCTGAATGACTTTCGTGACTGCGACAGTCAATCCTTGGGTACTGTCCAAGTCCTAGATTGAGGGTTAGACTGTACGTTTATATCCAAGTGAAACAGAAATGTCCACGATTGATGCAGGTGGGTTGCCCAGGAGGTGTGGTCAGTTAATATTTGTTGGAATGAATGACCCCACTAGACAGACACCACGCTTTAGACTTTCTTTCAACGGCAGCCTTCTACACCCCGAATATAATCCAGACCTCCAAACAGACACTGAAACTTGTGCCCTGTGGCCATGACTTGCCTTTCAAGCTTTGGAGCCAGCCCTGCTTCCCTGGCCTCTCATTTCCGTATCCATGGTGTGTTTGCTCATAGCTTGGTACATGTTCATCTCTCCTTGGATGCTCTGCCCTCTTATGTGGCTTGGTTAGCTTCTACTTCCCCTCATACCCCAGCTTGGTGGGTCACCTCCTCAGGGAAGCCTCCCATGATTTCCCTACCTTGCACGATCTGGACCATTCCTGTCTCCACACTCCCATCGCATTTCACTCTTTCCTTTGCCCACCCTGTTCCCAGCTTTCCTGGCCGCCTTTCCATTTCTGAAGCATGCCAAGCTCTCTCCCACCTCACACCTTGCACATCCTGTGACCCTCTGCCTGGAACATGCGTTCCCCTCCTCCTCAATTCTTCAGTGTTGGCTCCAACATCATCTTCTCTGAGAGGCCCTTCCTCCTGCCCCAATCACATGTAGTCATCCTCCCCCTAGTAACTTTCATCTTTATCTTCTTCATGGTATTTATCACGATTTGAATCTTGTTTATGCCATGCTTTCTACTTTTATGGACAGAACATGGGCCTTAGACATTCACCACTGCCCCCAAAGAAGATGGTTTTCATGCTGTTTGTTTAATACAGCAGTTTCAAATGCGGGAGACTTTGACATTTGCCAGTGTCTGGGGACATTTTGGTTGTCACCACCTGGAGGAGGAGGGGCGGCCACTGGCACCTGGTGGGTTGAGGCTGGAGATGCTGCTAAATCGTATCTAATGCACAGGATGCCCCTCCCCCAACAAAGAATTATCTGGCTCAAAATACCAGTACTGCTGAAGTTGATAAACTCTTGTCTGATACCATCAATTAGAGGACAGAGTGAGACAAGGAAGAATGTATAAGTTTTTCCCAACTGCTGAATAATTTAGGAAATATGATACAAGTGAACACTACATATAAAATATAATTGTGAAAAGAATTCAACTCTTATTTGCTGGATGTGATAGTGGCAATCTCTTATAACCAACTAGTTGCTTTGCATTTAAGTAATCATTGGTAAATCTTTCAAGACTTAATTTTAATAAGTGAAAAATGAGAAATAATATTTACAAACACACCTTAAATTTCTTCGGGAAATGTTCATGGTTATACATTTACTTATTACATCATTACTACTGGAAAAAATTGTTCTGACCTTTATTATAGTAAATTTGTTAGTCAGTTCTAAGTTTTGTGTAGAGTGATGTTTAAAAGAATCACATGGTAGGTAATTTTCTAGGCTTCAAAGATATGAGCATTGGCTAATTTGGCCTGACCCATAGTAGTTGCTTAATAAATACTTGTAAACTGGGCTGACATCTTTCCCTTTTTAAGTGGGAATCCTAAGAGCAAATGAAACATCTTTTAAAGGTTACTTTTCTATGGAAAATGCTTGGAGCTGTTCCCCAAGGCAGTTGTTAATAATTGTTGGCCCTGAAGGAGCTTGAATTTCGCAAGAGACACTTTAACCATCAATCTTCTTATACAATAATACTCACTCATATGAAGTTATTATCGAGTAACTGTGGACCATGGTAAATGCTAGCACATTTTGATGCATCGATTATGTGAGTCAGAGGTTACTTAAAAATATTCTAGAGGCCCTTAGTGTCTTGTCTGGAGGGTGATAAGAAAGATGGGGCCAGCATCTTTTTGGATCTAAAGACGGTGTGGATTACTTATGTTTTGGCAAGGCCTTGGCCCACCACAAATACTCTTCAGGAATGGTTTTCATATTGTCCCCGATGCGGAAGAACCTTATTTTTTGTAGTGAAATGCTATGAGCGGTTCTCAAGTTGTAAAACAAATGGAAATGGAGTTGATTTCGCTAAAGGGGGATGATGGTGGTGAAGACCCCAAAACCCGATGCATCTTTCTGCCGGCTCACACCTCCACCACTGAGACAGCACAGGTTTTCCATGGAGCGATCACTAGCTAGCTTGGTGGCCTAGAGAATCATTCTTATCTGTCTAAGAATCGGTACAGTAATAGCATCCAATTCAGAACGCCATTTAGGGGATTAAATTAGAAAATGTATATTAAACTTAGCACAAATTCTGGTTTATAGTAAACACATAGTGAAGGTTCCTTTTTATTAATAGAATGATGGACCTTGACTGTCCATCAACAGATGATCTCAAGCAACCAGATCCATAATAAAGGTATAAATTGTAGGTGGAAATTAATTAGGAAGAGCTGATGAAGCCAAGAAGACATCCTTGGCCTTCTACTTGACTCTGAGAGCCATCCGGAATGCTATAGTTGGGAGGCGAGTCAGTCAAGCATCTGTGTGTGCTGATTTCCACAGGCATTGGAGCAAAGAGAGCAAAGTAACTCCTCTGTTAATGAGAAAACTGTACAAATCAGATGATCACATTTCATGGCCATGCCCGTTAACTAATTTATTATTATACAGTCAGAATTAAAATACTGAATTTAAATGTACCCTGCAAGTTGCTTGTAGATATTTAAAAAAATCCACATTTACGTAAGATTGAAAGGACTTTTAAAAAAGCATTATGAAAGACATACATGGAGAGGAAAATTAAGAATAAGCTGGATAGCTTCATTGCCAATGGTTGGGAGGTAGGAGTGATTTGAGCAATGATTGAACTTAAAGAGATCATGGAAGAATGGACAGACAGCTCTAATTTTCTAAGAGAAATCGGTAAATGTGGTAGAATGCTCATGAAAAAATTAGGACAAGCTGATAACAAAATTCACTTTTGTCACACAAGTCTGCAGAAGGACCCCTGCCAATACAATGTAATATTTTAGGAACAACAGAAGAGAACCTTACCAGTGAGGAAAGGAAGTATAACACTTTTCTCTAGGATTCCACAGTAATGTAATAATTCTAAAATTTTTAAGAAATGGGAAATTTATATATTTAATATTAAACTCTAGCAATTAGCTACAGACTGTTTTTAACTACTTGTGTTATTTTCTTTTTCTATTTTTCCTGACTGAGGTGATTGAGTTTTTGTTTATTTATTTTGGTTTGTATTTTTGTCCCAGCTTGTCAAAACAGCATACACAGGTAAATGGAAAAAGTTAAGGCTCTCCCCTCCTGACTCTGCAATCCTACACCTTATAATGTAACCATTATTAACAGTTTGGATATACTTCTTTTCATTTAAAACAGAGGAACCTGTACTCTGTAATTATTTTGTAATTTTGTTTGTCCCTTACTGCATATTGGACGTCACACTAGGTCAGTGGTTCTCAACTGAGAGTTGAGACATTTTCGTTGTCATGAGTGATAGAGGAAGGTTACTGTCAGCATCTATTGGGTAGAGACTGGGGTTGCTGCACCTACAATGCCCAGGACAAGCCCCCGCCACAGAAATTAGCTGGTGCAAAACGTCCATAAAGCTGAGATTGAGAAACCCTGTTCTAGGTCAATGGACATAAATCTTATTCATTATTTTTAAAAGCTTCATAATACTTTGTAGTATGGGTAGACCATAATTTATTCAACTGGTTTTCTTTGATAATAGCTTCTTATTTAGTGGCATTTATATATTTAATATTAAGAACCCAAATGCTCCAGTTTAGTTATTTACAATTCATTCTGCTTCTTTAAAGAGCAAAAATAAGCCTTATCAGAAGGACTCTAAAGAGGGACAGTTAAGAATTCATAGGCTTGTGTATAAAATTAGATTCTGGGTCACTGTGAGTCAAGAGAATTTGGTTTCAGTAAAATCACAGACTCACTCGAAATGACATGTCTTAAAGTAAGTCATTTGAAAAGCATGTCTTCATTTTTTGATTCTTTGGAATTAAAAAAAGGAAGAAAGAAGGAAGCAGCACTAACAACTCCAAAGCTTTCTTGTATGACTACCAAAACCAGAGAGGGCTCCTTCGAAGTAACCGGGATGACTTTCAGAGAAAGCTATTTCTGATGATATCTACCTTCTCTTTACAGACATAACTTCTAAAAATCCATTAGTACCTTAAATCATGGTGGACTGAACAAAAGAAAACAAAGTAGGTTTAAATGAAAAAAGTGATATCCAATCTAAAAGACTTTGAATGACTTCCAGATGCCATTGACAATGTAATTGGGAATCAGCACGACCCTCTGGTTAACCACAGGGGACTTGACGGAAAGGGTGCCCTACGGCAAACAGATGTTTGCTCTGTGAAACCAAAGCTCTGTGTTTCTCTGGCCCATCCTCTCTGCATGTCCTGTGCAGTCCTAGAAGGATAAAATAAAGAACTGATTTTCCTTCTCTTGTAGAGCTGGATAAAGGGAAATGGAACCAGAGCTGTGTGTGAGAAGGGTGGCAAACCAGTGAGAGAGCTAAAAGGGGTGGGCCTATGCTTCCGCCTTTTGCCTGCCAGCAGTTTTCTCAGTAACAAGCAAGAGTTGGAAGTGTATCTTTCCTTCCTTCCTTCCTTCCTTCCTTCCTTCCTTCCTTCCTTCCTTCCTTCCTTCCTTCCTTCCTTCCTTCCTTCCTTCCTTCCTCCCTCCCTCCCTCCCTCCCTCCCTCCCTCCCTCCCTCCCTCTCTCCCTCTCTCCCTCCTTCCCTCTTTTCCTTCCTTCCTTCCTTCCTTCCTTCCTTCCTTCCTTCCTTCCATCCATCCATCCTGTCATTAATGACAGCTCTATGGTGAAATAGTATGGACTGTATGTTTGGGTTTTGTGTTTCTGACCATTCAGCTTTTGCCATGAATCCTTATGTTTAATAAATTTAATAAACACCATCATCCTGCACTAGGTCAGACCTATCAAAATTGCAACAGGTCAAGCCTAATTAAGGAGCTATGAACATCATGAGTTTATTTATAGTTGGGAAAATTGAAACCCTCCCCCCTTCACTTCTGCCTTTTTAGGATCAGAGCCACACACAAGTTTCACAGTACCGGCAGGACCCCTCCCTGATCATGAGGTCTATCGTTCACATGACCGACGCCGCTCGCTCTGGGATCATGCCGCCTGCCCAGCTCACCACCATCAACCAGTCTCAGCTCAGTGCCCAGCTGGGGTTGAACCTGGGAGGTGCCAGTATGCCTCACACCTCGCCTTCACCTCCAGCAAGCAAATCGGCCACTCCCTCACCTTCCAGCTCCATCAACGAAGAGGATGCCGATGAAGCCAACCGAGTAAGTCAGAACGGCCTTAGTGTGTGACCCACTGGAGAGTATGGGCTCGCCCGTGCTCATGTCTTTGGATTTCAGTCATGGTGTTACCTTCTTTGTCTTTATGGATTTGGAGTAGTATTTAAATTCATGATGGTTTAAGTTTTTTCTTCTACTCTTTCACTTATATATTTTCTGTAGAAAGTGTATTGAACCGGAAATTGGAAGACCTGGCTTCCCCTACTGGTTCCAAGACCTGGGGCAAGTCGTTTAACTCTTTGAATGCCTAATTTTTCTAATCTACGAAAGAAAGGCTCACACTCCCTATCTAGAAATTTCCGAAATTCCCCTTTCCAGAAATTCTAAAGTGTTTGGGTTCTAAGTTAATGCCCACGTGGGCAAGCGTCTTCCAGTGTTTTGGCCGACCTGCCGCCACGTTCCACAGCTTTGCACCTTCAGTCATGTTTGTCGTGGAGTAAATTCTCATTGTTTTGTCAGGGAAAAATGTATAATTTGAAATATGCATAGTTTGAAATAAAAACCAAGTTCCAGGTATGACTTTTCTGAACACTTAGAATAAATAATGAGAAAGAATACTGTACTAGTACACGATTACTCATCACGCATTTGTTAAGTGTGTGTTGTACACCTGCTCTGTGCTTGGCGTTTGACTTGGTTCTCGTGATATAAAGATTTATGAGAGAACTACTGCTCCTGGGACTCCCCACGGGGGTGAATAGCAAAGTTTGGAACTAGCTCCAGATGTGATTAGTGATGTAACTGAGGCATCTGCTGTGCTGAGACCATAATCGATGCTGCTCGAGAGAGTGACTTGAGGAAGACTCTATTGAGAAGGTGATATTTGAATTAGGGCTGAGAGGATACCTAACAGTATCCTGAGGCAGGATGCATGAGGCAGAAGAGAGAGGCTGGCATTTTGGTAGGAGAAACGGTGAGGAGAAATGTCAGTTTTTGGGTATCGTGAAGTTTGACATGGGGGAGGACATAAATAGAAGTCAAAGAAAGAAATGGCTTAAATGTGGTGGCCCTTCTTCTGTTGGTGGTTGAGAGCTGATTAATTATTTGCGCAGAGGATTGGCATAAGTAATTTATGCTTTAGAAAGATAACTTTGGCTATATATAGAATGCCTTACAAAGAGAAGGACCAAAGAAAAGGAAGTTAATTAGAAGACCCTTTCATTATGTTTCCTTTCATTAAAGGGAACGGGTGGACAGGAGGTACCAGATTAGTGAGACGTTTAGGAGGGAGAATCACAAAGATTTGGTGATCTACTGAAATTTGAAGAAGTAAGAGATGAATTGGGTTTTAGTTTGAGAGCCAGATGGATACCAACAAATGAAAGAATCAACCCAGAAAGAGAGAAGTGGTTTTTTTCTCTCCCCACAGGGAAGATGAGAGTTCGGCATGTTATTGGTTCAATTTGTGGTCTGGAAGGCAGTTCATTGAGTCTAGAAGTGAGTTCATTGGTGCCGGAACTGCAGATTGGGGGACCATTGGCACGTAGATGTGAAGACATGGAAGGGATCGGTATTTCTTAGAGAGTATAAGGAGCAAGTCAAGGACAGAACTCTGAGCATCATTTATTTTTAAGTCACAAATGGAAGAAGAGGAGCTAGAGAAGATTGAGAGTGATGAGGAGGAGGGAGATTGGAGTAATGTTGCCAAAGTCAAAGGGATTTCAGGGTGGAGGTTTGCTCTATAGCTCCCACTGGCACAGAGATAGTAAATGCACTAACAGTCTCTCCCACTCATAGGACTTCAGTGCAGAAAAGTGAGAAATATGGTTAAGGGAACTTGAAGGATATGAACAAGATGGGGCTGGTTTTCAGCTAGCCAGGACAACTCAATGGGTTCCTTTCTTCCCATGCACATACCCACTTCTCTTCATACTTGCCTCTGTACCAAACCGAAATTGTCACCTCTAAAGAGAACCTTTTGCGTGACTCCCAATTTGTTCCATGTTAAGCAAGGGTCTAGGTGTTGTATAAAGACAAAGAATCCTATTTGTTATATTTTAATCACCTTCACTGAAAAAGGAAGATTAAAATTATCGTTGATTGTGTCGCTTTTGGGTAAAACTTTTTCTCCAGCTTTCTGTCCCAACCCCATTAAGTCAATGACACAAAAGTTTCTTTGTGAGAATTAATTCTGAGCTTTGATGTAAACTGTGGGACTTTTCCTTTCTGGTTTATTCTTAAAGAGTAATGATGATTAGGGCAAGTCATGGTCATCCAAGAAAGGCATCAATGGTTGTCAATGTTGGAATATTGTTTTACAGAAGATGGAGATGAGAGGTTGAACTCCTCTCATTTCCAGACAAACCTGCTGGGGAAATGACTTCCATCTTGCCGTTGGTCAGGATATTGTTGGCACTAACAGTGCCAAAGTTTCTTCCAGGAAAAGAATATAGTTGTGTGGCTCAGTTAGAAAACTGTGTGTGTGTGTGTGTACACATATAGATATATTTTTCTTGTAGCTGAAGTCATGTTTCTCATTGGCTCCAGTTGAAGCTCTAACTGAAAGGCATCTGACTCTTTTGCAAGTTCAGATTCATTAAGTAGAATTAAACAAGTCTCACTAATTCTGAAAATTTCAAAAAAAGACTATGGGCTCTAGAGAGTTATTGAATTAATTGTGTGAGTTATTAATATGAAAGATGGTATTTTGGAGGAGAGGGGAGACATGACTTTTATCACCATCTGAAGCACATAAACTGCTTGTATAAAGTGTGGATGTCGATATCATTCAAACAGTGCAAACAATAGGCCTACCTAAAAGTAGGCCAGTGGTTTCTTAACACTTTAGGGTTCAGAACTCTCAAAGAAAAGTTATTTAACCAGTTTTCTCCCTGATAATGTCAGTAATTGGATTAAGTTCCAAATGACTCTCATTCAGAAAGTAATAATACTCTGGGAAAATTTGAATTAGGATTCAAGGCCATTAAAAGCCAATCTGTTAGTAACTTTGAGTCTATCTCTGTTGATCTTGCCCAAGGCTGGCTTTTAAAACAGATTTTGTTAAACACTTCGGGATTCTTGATGAAGTTAACTACAAAATCATCTTCGTTATAGTCATACCGTAATCTAGGGGAGGCAAACTGATAAATCATTTCCCCTGCTTCTGTGATAAGTATATTAAATGATCAGTGAAATTAGATGATGGTCACAGGTAAATATGGAACCTAGTAGCATATGAATTGGGAAGCAATACCCATATCATTTCTATGGCTGGTTCCAACCTCACGGAGTTCATGTTGTGAATATGTGTGAGTATTTATGGCAGTACTCTTGTGGGCAGGGTTACTTTCCATATGTAATAAATGCCTTCTTTTTAATCTCCTGAGTGATTTTAAGTATCGGTTCTTACCCTGTTTTTATAGGTTTTTAATTTTATGGAGAGTATCAATTTCCTTTCTATCTCTAAAGTAGTTTTGACATTTTTATATTTCTTGTTATCCTATTCTTTAGAAAGTTGTTATTTTAGAAAATAAAGATGACCTTTTCCTTGTTGTACAAGTATAGAGATTGTACCTAATTTCCATTTGAATTTCCAGAGACCCATTAGCAAAGTAACATTCTGATAAAAAAAAATCAGTCTCAAAAAATCAATTCAGACACATCACACATATGGCATGTGACTAGGCAAGGGACTTCATTTAAAATATCTGAATATGATCAATATCCCGAATATTATTTAGGTTTAACTTTGAATACCTCTGAAAATGTAAAATATTTTGTTTATGTGCACATGTGTAGCACAGCATATATATATATAGCATCCCCTGGTACAGAGTGTTCTGGTTTTCATTAGTCATAATTGCTATTTAGAGCATATGTTATGAATGTATTGAAGATACTTCTGGGTCTCATTAATCAATGTTCTAAATGCTAATCTCTGCTGTCCAGTTAACTCTAAGTAAGTTTACCCCTCCCCCGCTTTTGGTGGTGATTCATCTGTTGATGATGTTTAACAAAACCTTAAAAGAACAATTACGGATCTGAGTCAGTCTTGCTGCTTTCTCTGCGAGTCCATTCCAGGCGGTGAATTTTCTCCCTGCTTTGCAGGCCATCGGAGAGAAAAGAGCTGCTCCAGATTCTGGCAAGAAGCCCAAGACTCCAAAGAAAAAGAAAAAGAAAGATCCAAACGAGCCACAGAAGCCGGTGTCAGCATATGCCCTGTTTTTCAGAGACACACAGGCTGCAATCAAAGGTCAAAACCCCAATGCAACCTTTGGAGAGGTCTCAAAAATCGTAGCGTCTATGTGGGACAGCCTTGGAGAAGAACAAAAGCAGGTGAGGCACAGATCCATCGTGGCCTTCTGTTACAAAGTTAGCACAGTATTCCTTACACTTCTTTCAGGTACACACCTTCACTTAGTATGATCGCTTCTCACGAAAGCCTTTCGAAGCTATGGAATTAAAGAACACCAACGTATATATCTAAACAAGTCTCCAGTTGTATTGATTTCTCTGTCAGCTTAAGGGTGCCTGTTCAGAACCCATTCAGAGGAGGGTTGGAAGAAATCCAGGCAGTATCCTGCAAGCATAAACTTTTGATGATAATTGTTTCATTTTAAATAATGTGGAATTTTCCCCCTTTGTTCAAAAAGGGCACTACAAAAGGATTAGGTCCATCCTGCTTGCCTTTCCATTGATCATCTTTCTGAACCCTCGTGCTGTCCTGGTGGGTTTCCAAACTTTGAAGCTGCCTCTGCGTGTCTCATTATTGTCACTAGGCATTTGAAATTTTATTCCAAGTTCATTTTAAAGCTAGGCAGTATGAGAGGTATTCAGAGATTAGCCATGCTGGTGGGAGATACTTCCTTAGAGGCTTAGTCTCCTCTCCTTCCCCATGCAACTCCTCCGCACAAATGAAGAGAAGAATGTGTCCCTTGGGGGTCAGCCCTCCCTTTGCTCCTTGCATGAAACTCCAATTACCATTAATAGGAGTTAACTTTTACATAGCACAGAAGAGGAGATAGACCCCTATTAGTGATAAAATAGAACAATTATTTACCCTTGGTTTTTATTTACAAATCATGAACTCATTTCATGAACTCATTCCTCCTGTAACTATAGAATTTTCCAGTATGTTTGCATTTTATTGTTATATATAGCAGACTGATTTTTCTGTCCCAGAAATGCAATTCTAAAGGACTGGCAAACTGCTACACCAAACTTTTAAACTCTGGAGAGAAAGATCATTGCACTTTGGTCCAACACCCAGCCATCAGGCCAGCCAAGAAAAGGAAGCCTAAATTTAATATATTGGGATTTATTTACGTAACTCAGTGGTCTCACAAATAGAAATCTCCCATCTTTTATGATTTCTGACCTTTTTTTTTTTTCCCCTCCAAAAGAAAACCAAGGTTGAAAGGCCTCCATGTTTTCTCTTTTGTCTTCAGACACTCTACCTGTTGTTGTTTTTATCCTCTGCTTTGGTAAATATGTGTGAGGGAAAGAAGACATTGATGGAGAAACTCATTACTCTCTATAATGTAAGCCGTTTGTAGCAGAGCTTATTCTTCCTGTTACCTTATTTATTGCCTGAGCATGAGGCTTGCAGCAGTTACTCTCAAGGAATCTCTATTACAACCGGAAATCTTTTTCTCATTCGCAACAGTAGATACTAAGATTCTGCTTCAGTGAGGGTAGCAGGGTTGGGTTGGGTTGGGTTTTAATCTCTCTCTGGGGTGTGTGTGTTAACATTTAAAAATCAAAGCCAAGGAGACCAACTTTTTTTTTTATGTGAGTTATGTTTATGTGACCTAATTTGTGCAGCAGTTATGTTATAGCTGAGGATTTATACACTAAAGGTGGTGCTCGTTTTGGTCTTTTAATAGGTATATAAAAGGAAAACAGAAGCTGCCAAAAAAGAATACCTGAAGGCCCTGGCCGCGTACAGGGCCAGCCTCGTTTCCAAGGTAAAGCTGAGCTGGAGCGGCCGGTCTCTGAAATAGTTACGACGTGGAACGCAGCCCTCAAGCGTTGAAACCGTAAATGCAACTCCCCTAAGAGTTGATAAGAAAGCATCTTGAACAACTCATAAACTTACTGGTTTCCATTAGAGGTTACCCGAATGATGACATGAAAAATATGAGTTAATTTAAGTGGCCAAATCTAAATTGTTTCCAAAAGATTCACTGATCTTTGTGTATGTAGCTCTATAGATAAATTTTAAATAGCCTCTTATTCTTTTTTGTCAAGGATAGGATCTGTGTTAATGTCCTCTATTTAAACTGGGAGATAAGTTTGTCAGGCATTTTTGGACATCATATCATAAATTTTCCAGTGGTTACATTATTATAATAGGGGATGTTGCGTTTTCAACCAGACTATTCCATGTCATATAAATAAATAAACCTCATGATTATTTAAAATAAAATTATGCTCCAAGTACTAAAAGAAAAAGTATATGTATTATACATAGAGTATCCCATAGGCCCTGATAAAGTGCACCAATATCCCAAACAAATGTCTGGATTATAATTGCCTTGATCCAAAAAGAGTATGAACTGCTACATGATATTTTTTTAACATTTAATTACCAATATCTATTGACTTCCCATAGTTTCGAGAGCTTTAGGGGTAGGATAATTTGGTCTAATATATTTTTGCTCTTGACAAATTTCTTCTGGCAAGGAGAGATACTATTTCATTGTCACTGTTGTCGTCTCAAGTACAACACAGCCTCAAAGCCATTTAGAAAGGGTTCATTCTCTTTCTTCTCTTCTTCACCTGAGTTGTTTCTTCTTTCTATTATCTTTATTAAGATCTACCGTTGGCAGCTGCTCAGAATCAGATCAACAGAGGCCCTTCTGTCTTTGTTGACAGCTCTCAGGACACTTCCCACTTCATTAGAAAGAAAAAACCTTTATCAGGTCAACAGCAAAACCTTTTTCTGAGACTCTGGAAGACACAGGTTGGGAGATATACCGATTCTGTACTCAGATTTGCACATTGCAGAGAACAGCTGATTGTGTGGGCGACAGATGTTAAGAATTGAAGTATAGTTGGTAGTTAATTGGATGGAGTGATGTGAATAGAGTAACAGTGTGCATGTACTTCTTAAGTGGATCATTTATTCATTCATTTATCCAGAAGCAGGTATAGGTGGTCTTTGTGAATTAGAGCATGAATGATTGACCATACATGGATTTAAGCCAAGAACCAGTATCTCAAAAGGCATTCAGAAAATATTAACCATTAATCATCAAGTCTGTGGCTGACTTAGGAGGGAAAACGTGAAAGTTATACATTGTATACTAGAGTCAGGATTCGGAAATACTTCCAAATGGAATTCAATGACATTAAAAACCCAATAGCACAGTATTTAAGAAGAATAAAATACATTTTTTTTCATTTTTGTTTTTTCAGTAGATGTAGTTTGAGAGAATCCTAAATTTATATTCAGAGACCTGGGAGGTAACTATTAATAGAATAGTCCTTGAGATACAAGTTTGGAATAATTTCAGTCTAAACCAAAAGTGTAAAAAGGTGCTAATATGGTGATCTCAGAGGAAGTAGCATCTAATTGTATAAGGTGATGATTAGACCACACCTGAAGAATTGGTTCTGTTTCGGATCCTACAATTTAAAGCAAGATGGCAGCAAGCTGAAGGCCTTTCAGAGTGTTGCCTCCATAATGTTGAGGACAGAAAATCAAATCCTGTCAGGACAATTGAAAGAATCAGGGAAGTGAGGATGTAGGGGTGTGTTATGATCTTAGTCCACAAATATAAGGGCCATCATATAAGAGAAGCTAAGTTGATCTCTGTGACCTAGTAGAAGAATTTATTCAACAGGTGAGGTTGTAGGAAGTAAGGATTTAGTCCCAATGTCAGAAATAACAATACGGTTTCATCATATTGCACATTTAACTCATGCCTCTATGTGCAGAGCCTTGGACCTCCTCCCTTAAGATGAGATTTTCCTATCACTTTTAATCTTCCCGACAACCAAAGCAATTAATAGAAGCCTACTATTAAATCATAAGGGCATGAAGAAGCAGGCCAGGAGGAACTCTTTACAATCATTTTCCCGTCACTGTTTACCATTAAGGTGACACCTTAGAGACACAACAGTACAACTGCCCAGGTGTCTAAATGTAGACTTTCCTTGTGATTTCTTAAGACTAGCTTGGTGATTTTTAAGTACTGGAGTATAAGAGAATTATGTACATGTTTATATGTACAAAACTGTGTGTGTTCTACTTTATGGGTGATTTAATGATTTTTGGAGATAATTTTGAGTATTTACAGGCTCTTCTTTCCCTAAAGACTTTAGAAAGTGACACTCTAGTAAACATGCAGCCCCAGTGAGCTTTTGTAGTGCAAAGAGTCGTGATGCTTTATAGTTGGTTACATGTGTTCAAACAGGCCATCAGAGATGGCGTTTCCTTTGTTGAGTGACTTTCCATATGAGGTCATTTCTCAGGTTCCTTCTAATAGTAGGGTTTTATAAATTTGAATCATAAACACTTAGAAGTAAACATTTCAAATCAACAAAGATAGTGGGTGGCTGCCTCATGCCTCCAAGGTGCCCTCACCACCCCCCTAAAAACCCTAATTTGAGGAAGAATAAGAGGAAAAAATAGTCTTTAAGATGAATCATTCCAATGACTGTTGCATTAGCAAAAGAATTTGTTTTTGTGGAGGTAAGGATTTGTTTTTAGCACAAAATGTAATAGGTAGTTTCTCTTCATGTTTAACCCTAGATCTGCTGTTTATCATATAATAGGTTATTCGGTCACAAGAGTGTTAAACATTCTCCCCTTATCTGCGGCTCCTTTGATAAATTCTGGAAATCTTCAAAATAGTTGGTAAACTAAAACATTTCTAAAGTTGTGAAGTACTTCAATTTAGTATCTCTAAGGACCCCAATGATATTTTTCTTGTATTTGAGTGAGTACTTTTATAAATAATCATGCAAACACAGGGTTTTGAAGTGTTCTACTGGCAGTAGTTTTTTGGTAATTGTAGTGGTTAATTAATAAAAATAGCTAACCTTTGCTAAGTGCTTCCTGTGGGCCAGGCACTGTTTTAAATACTTAACACATCAGCTAAGTTAATTCTAAGAACTTCTACATGAGATAAATACCATGTAACCCCATGTTATAGATAAGGAAACTGAGGACCAGATGGGCAAATTAACTTGCCCAAAGTGACAAAGTTGTTAGGTTGTAGAACTGGATTTTCCCTCTCTTGTCTTTCAACATGTGGTATTCGGTGTAAGCGTGGAAGAATTGTTGCTCTTGAGTATGTGTATCAGTTCTCTTTTGCCACAGTACTGCTGTGTAACAACCATCCCCAAAGCTCAGTGATTTTAAAAGATAAGCGTTTATCTCAGGGAGTGCCAGTGAGCTCAGATCTAGGCCAGGCTCTGCAGGGTCAGCTAGTCCTGCTTTTCTGTCTGGCGTCAGCTTGCAGGTTGGAGGGGATAGGACCCATTCACACACATCGCAGGTGATTGGCTGGCAGTGAGCTGTGTCCTGGGTGAGTGGGCCACAGGTCTGTCATCGTGCACATGGCGGTGGCAGGTTCCAAGAGAGAGTGGAAGGGTGCAGGATCTCTTGAGGCCTCAGCTTGGAACTGGGACAGTGTCACTGTCATCACAGTCCTTTGGCCAAAGCAAAGGCACAGGACTGGCCAGACTCAAGCGGGTAGGGAATTTGACCCCACCTCTGGGAGGAGCTAAAAAGTCACATGACAAAGGGCATGGATACAAGGCAGCATGAATAGTGGTGGCCATTCAAAAAAAATCAACTTATAATACCTAAAAATATTTAAATATTTCAAATACTTGTGTATTATCGTAACATTCTGGAATTTTCTGCCCCCAAATGCAGGCGGCTGCGGAGTCAGCAGAAGCCCAGACCATTCGTTCTGTTCAGCAGACCCTGGCGTCCACCAATCTCACATCCTCCCTCCTTCTCAACACTCCACTGTCTCAGCACGGAACAGTGTCGGCCTCACCTCAGACTCTCCAGCAATCGCTCCCTAGGTCAATCGCTCCCAAACCCTTAACCATGAGACTCCCCATGAACCAGATTGTCACATCCGTCACCATCGCAGCCAACATGCCCTCGAACATTGGGGCTCCGCTGATAAGCTCCATGGGAACGACCATGGTTGGCTCGGCGTCCTCCACCCAAGTGAGCCCTTCGGTGCAAACCCAGCAGCAGCAGATGCAGCTGCAACAGCAGCAGCAGCAGCAGATGCAGCAGATGCAGCAGCAGCAACTGCAGCAGCACCAAATGCATCAGCAAATCCAGCAGCAGATGCAGCAGCAGCATTTCCAGCACCACATGCAGCAGCACCTGCAGCAGCAGCAGCAGCAGCACCTGCAGCAGCAAATCAACCAACAGCAGCTGCAGCAGCAGCTGCAGCAGCATCTCCAGCTGCAGCAGCTGCAGCACATGCAGCACCAGTCTCAGCCTTCTCCTCGGCAGCACTCCCCGGTCGCCTCTCAGATAACGTCCCCCATCCCGGCCATCGGGAGCCCCCAGCCAGCCTCCCAGCAGCACCAGTCGCAAATACAGTCTCAGACACAGACTCAAGTATTGTCGCAGGTCAGTATTTTCTGAAGCCGCACGTGGCAGCTGGATTTCCTCACACCGAGGCGAGTGGCAGAGGAGGGTCGAGAATATATGGCCGAAACTTGTACGCTGGTGTTGGTTATGCAGAAATGTGTAACAGATCAAACGGTCCTCTCAAGTGTCTATTAGATAGGCAATAAGAACCGCAGTGTAGCTGGGTAACATCTTTTAGCTGACTATAAATCACTTTGTTTTTAAACAAGAAAACCTGTGCTCTTTTATGTGATGCCTTTTTTATTTATTCAGGCTATACCTACAATATGTGAATCAAACTGTTTAATGAATCCTGGGACATACTGATGACTATAATAAACTGGCCTCTCTGAGTCATAGAAAATGGCCTTATTTCTCCAGAAGTGAGTAAGCCGCACTTCCAGGCTATTTGAACTCCCGAAGCCCTAAAAAGAAAAAGCACAGTTGTAACTACCTGAAATACGAAGATCCAGTTTCATACAAACATTTGTATGATGTGAATAATTGATGGCATTTTTTTGTCATGAAAATAATGTAAATCACAGACTTTTGCCAAAGCTCTTATTTTTTTTCCTAAATCTCTCCAGAAAAAAAAATGCAAGTGATTAGATCCAATTATTGACTCATTTCCACTTTCTACCCATGACTTCTCCAAATCAAATCACAGTATATGTTGTAACAATATCTATGACCACTGTTAGCCCATTATATTCATTTCAATTAGAAGAAAAGAAATGTGAATATTATATTCCGTGTTTTGAGTGACAAGTTTCGAAAAATAAACACTGTATTTTTAAAAGGGAAATGCACTTAAATGAAAACAGTTATTACAAAAGTTAAGATTTAAAAAGAAAAAGCAAGAGTTTTTATTATGATGTAATACCAGTAGAATATTTAAAAGGCACATCACATCTGAATAATCAATGTAAATATTTTCTTTCAAAGTTGTAAGTTTTCATATCATGTGTTGTAAAGTTTTCCTAAATGAGGCTTTAACGTAAACACTGGTGACATAAACCATTCATTGCTACATTGCTTATTGTGTTTTTATGCTGTTTTATACTTTTTTATGAGTTATGATAGCAGCAATTAAGTTGTTTGTATTTTGCTTAACTAAAACAAAAATGCTTTTATCTTGCTATAGAATAAACACATTTCAGTAAAAACTGTGGACTGTATTTTGATGCAACGACAAGGAAACTGTTCACTTTTCAAATAAAATGTTATGTCAAATTTCACTTTTGGTTCCTTGAATACGTATCGGGTGGGGAAATACACCACATACCAAGTTTTATCTGAGCCCAAGCCTCATCTTCCATTTTCGGTTGGAAATATGATGTTCATGGCTGAGAATTTAGATTGCAAAGCCCTAAACCAGGGCCCTTAAAAAAAAAACCATTGGAAATATTTTTGTAGTTGTGTTTTTGTTAAGATGCAAGTGCAAGGTAAGTATAGAGAAAAAAAAACAACAATCATTTTCTATCTGGGGCTAGAACTAGCTGGGCATTGTGTTGTTATTGCTATTAAAATGGATGGTGAATGCTAATTCTTAAGCCAAAATAATGATTTTAGTGCCCATTTCTTCCCCCCTTCTCTTGCTCTGTGGTGGCTCCTCTTTGAGAGCAGTGTGACCACTGTCCCCAGTTGTCTTGCATGATTAATTACAGCATCTGTCCTGTCAGAAGCTATAATGAAGAGGTCTTGATAAAAATTGCAAATTACCACTGGCAACAGTCTTAAACTGCTTATGATAAAATGAAAATTAAAAACAGCAAGTGTCAACCCTGACCAGAATCCTAATCTGGAAAGAATGAGATTGTACGTGGTGCTGTCCACAGCTACCGTGAGCAAGACATTCAAAAATAATGGAATATGGATTCCTCAAAGTTGTTGTTATATTTCAGAGAATATTTACTGTATGTTGTGGGTTATGAATAATGAATCCAGCTTTCAATATTTCATAATCCTCTCGTACTCTGTATTATGTACAAATATTGAACAGCAAGAGATTCTAATTATAAATTTATAGATTTCTTGCTGTAGAAAAATTTATGTCTAAATTGAAGCTTTTCATAAGATGTATTAGTTGACAGGTATCAGTGTTCAAACAGTCTTAGAATGATGCCTAATCACATCTACAAGGAGGCGACTGTATTCTACAAAGAAATGATCTGTTCGCATCAAACTCATCAGAAGCAGAACTGATGGTAAAAGATTTTCTGTGAATTGAAACTAACATTACATAACAATAAGCACCATTTTATATTCTGTTGTGAAACCTTTAGACAAATGTCTTCAAAATTAATTGGTAAACCACATGTGACAGTAATTGTGTATTAGTTCTGTAATTGTCATTTTGAAAACCCATGAAGTATTGCTTAGAAAAAAAATGTCACTAGTGATAAGACTTAATTGCAAGTGAAGTCTGTTTTCAACTGTTTGCAGTTAGAAGCAGGTGTTGTAACATCTATTAAATGATTTTATAAATCTTAGGTTTTATCACATTTGATTAAATGCTGCTAAGCCACCGATGGTCAATTTTGGGGGGGATGAAGTTTAATTACTGCAGTTTAAAAACGTAATCACCAGGCAAAATTATATATTTAAAATGTCAAAAGTCTTAAATCATGAAAAGAATTCCCCATCCTTGTTATCAGATTATTTTTCTGAGGATTCACGAAAGCATATTATGACTCAACTTATATTCAGTTTGTACCTGTGACTTGGTTTCTGTTCCTAAGCCTTAAGTAAGTACGTGGTGCACTTTTTTGTTACAGGGCAGAAATAAATCAGTAATGAAAAACAGGCATGAGAACTGCGCTGATTAGTGTCATGCCTAAATGGCCTAAATGCCTTCCCTCTTAAGTGGTCGGTCTACAGGCATTAAGGAATCTGCCCCCACCAACCCCCACCTCCATCACACACACACCTTGGCTCTCCCCCTGCCGTGTGGACATTATTTTATTACTCTGGCTAAACATGTCCTTTTTTTGGCATTAACCTGTACTGCCATATGACGAAAAAACATAAGCAGTTTTCATTTTTAGCTGACACGGGGTCATTAGTTCCCGACTCAAAGAACAAAAGCTTAAATGCCTTTGTGCAGCATAATTTCTGCAATATATTACCACCTGACGGAGGTTTGGAGGCTTTCTAAACAGATGGATTAATATCTCAAGTTTAAGTAGGAGTCCTCCACTGTGTCCATTCAGCGGGCTTTAGACATCTGAATGGTTTCTCCCCATTTCTCACTTCATGGAGCATTTTTCAGCACTGGACTTCAATCTAACCTTTCCTTCCCCCCTCCCCAGCCCCCTTTGTTTGGCTTTTGTTTTGCAACAGCTGTTATTATCGTTTTTTGGTCAGCTGTGATTGCTGGAGGCAAAATAGGACCAGATGGTGTTTTGCTATGCATGAATGGAGAGTTAGAGGAGTTGGGATTGAATAGGCCAAGTTTGAATGGTGTCTATGCACCACCTGCCTGCCTTAGCTGCAGCGTACACACCACAGTAGCATGATCCGTCTCAGACCTACTAGAATCGGATGGGAAAGTGGAGAGCTGGGCAGGATTTTCCCCATATTTATTGATCTTCCATGCACTAACAGAATAATGCAGTGTACAGTCAATTTGAGTTAATTGGATATGACACAGCATGGACGTGTAATCTATCACTCTAGAATCCTGGTTCACTTTAAGGATCTCACTGCTCCCCAAAATACACACACACACACACACACACACTTGATAGTAGGAAAACTTAATGGGCTAAGTAGGCACACGTTTTTTAAAAACTCTGTCTAAAATAGTGGGCTTAAGGAGTCTGAGGCTGAGGTTTTGGGAAGGGGGAGACATTTAAAAATAGTGTAAGATAAAAAAAAAACCCTGTAATTCTGAAAAGAGTAGAAAGCCCTCATATTTGTAGGTTGCTCATCAAATATTGTGCATTTTGAAGAAATGTGCCTTAATAAGAAAAGCAAACGGATACACAACCACACTTGGTTTCTCTTGGAAAATACACTTAACCATGTAAGCTTTTTCTCCCCATTCCCTCAAATATAGTTAGCTTTACTGATGATCTGAACTGACCTCGAGGATAAATATTTTCTCTGAATTTTAAAACTAGTGAATAAGATTGCTTAGCCCTCGCAGATTGTGGTCCTACAGGTGTGTGGGTTTTGTGTCAGTGTGTTACTGAGGGAAAGCGTCAAGCCATCCAGGAGCCGTGGAGTCAGACATGCGGACCGCGGCACCATTTGCCTAAGGCCCCAATTACTTAAATTTACTTCTGCTGCATGCAAAACACTGTGATAGGTTCCAAAGGAGATGCAAAAATAAATAGGGCCTTTTGTTTACTTTCTATGTTTGAAATTTTCTGTAGCAAGAGTTTAAAAAACAAAATGATAAAATAACCAGGCTATTATTAACTTTAGAAGCTTTCTTTTTTTTTAGTTGAGGTGGGAAAACCCACCAGACCGAAGATTTGTATACCCACAAGAGACATTAAAAAAATGTGTTTTTTAATCTGAGAAATTAAAATTCATTTAGACAGGGGAGATATTGCAATTGCTTGGGGTATTAGTGAAAGCTGTATGAAATTGTTGGCATTTAAGATGTGCCTTGAAGGTTGTATAAGATTTCAGTAGGCCAAGATTGAAGTTATATCCTAGTAGAAATAGGAAACATCTCGAGCCCAGGGGACAGCAGAGAAAAGCCATTCAGGTTGAAAGCACAGGCACCTCCAAACAGCAGTAGAGAATCTAGCAAAATTGGACACACAGTGCTTTTGTGGAGGTGAGCAGGAAAAGTACTGGAAAGGAATTTCGGGTTCAGATTTGTAGAAGGTCTGCCAGAGACTTATAATTAACTCAAAAAGCACTGAAGGTATCTGAGTAAGAAAGGTATGACTGGAGTTCAGTTATTGCATAAAAGATTTTATCTAGTTTTTAGAAGGGAGTACCCAGTTGACACTAAAAGCTGAAAGAAAAATGGAACAAGATCTCCACTTGAAAATGTATCTCAATATTTTAATATTTAATTATTCACATGCATAAAAGCATGCAATTCACATGCAATAAAGCTGTAACTTCATGCTCTTTCTCCCATCTTCCTGGTATAAGAACACACCATCCACAAAGCCAAATCAAGGCTTTGCTTTTTTTTTCTGATGGCAAATGTCGAATAAGCCTTATCCTTCCATTAGCATCAAGAGGGAGATCATTTTCTGTGTTTCTGCTGTGAAAAGAAAGCTATTTTCACCACTGGTAAAAAGTACCTCTTGGTGCTTGAACTCGAACGTGATGAATGATGAAAAGAAGCCCTTGCTTTGTTGCTGAGTAAAACCTCAGGCAGCACTGGGAGGGATGTTGGTTATGGTCTCAATTTAATTTCAAAGAAGAAGCTTCACAGATAGAAAACGTGAATGTGGATATACCCTTCTTAGCAAAGGAAAAATGCTCTTTTGTAAAACATCTCATTATTCCCAGCATTTGTATAGTACTCTGTACTTTTCAAAGCAATTTTCTGTGGATTACTTCATTCGGTTCCCTCTAGATAGAGCAGGAATTAACCTCATGTAACAAATGAGGAAACTGAGGCACAGAGAGCTGTGGCTTTTTGGGTATCTCTTTGTTTAAAAGAGGCACAATCAGGAATGGAATGGAAATCTCCTTGCTCTAGGGCCTTTGGTTTTCTGTTTGCCTTCAAATATTTTTATATGTATGAGCTATATATTTGACGTATATTTACGGCTACCATGTATTTGTATATAGGTCATGTAAATATATATGTTGTGTGTGTAGCTAGCTAGGTGACAGAAATCCATCACAATGTTAAACAGAATAATTACCCCATGGTTTCCTCATGACTAGGCAGGCAGTAAACCAGAGCAAGTGCCACGAGTAGCCCATGTTCTCAATGGGGCATAATGCCACATGGCACCTGTTTTGGTGTGAATTCTTTCCAATCTGATTGTTTTCCCTACAAGGTCTCTCTTTCTGCTATATACAATAATAATAATATATTGTGTTCAGACAAATGCTTTGACTTGCGGTATTCAAGTGTTAGGGCTGAAGGTGCCATAAAAGTGTCAAAGCATCATATCATTCTACATGTTTAAAAAAGAACACCTTTTAAGGAAGCTTGAGATGGGGGAAGACCAGGTGGGTGTGCACTGTTATGCATTATTTGAGGAATCCAATGAATCACTCCAATATTGAGTATGGGAAACCAAAGACGGTCTCTCGCTTGGATTATGCAGAAATGACCTTGCATATTGCTTTGTGAGTTACCAGTCCATTTCTGAGACCACGTGCCCCTTGTTAAGTGGGGTGCATTCTACCATAAGCAGCCGCTTGTCCCATGTCCGTAAGATTTTATCATTGCCTTAGTTTTAAATGAACAGAGCATAAAAGCTACTTTGCAAATGGTCACTTGCTAAGATCGAGTAGAAGTGAATGATGATTCCAAACAATTTCATCGAGAACACTAGGCATGGGCATTCTGGTATTTGGGGCTTTCATTCCCAAGCTGTTTGAGTGACTTATCCAGCATCAACAGAGTAGTGGTTATTTTAAGATCCAGGTCTTATGTTTATTTTCAGATTTCTGGCCTACTTTTTCTTTCCAGTCAGTTTGCTTTGTATCCGAGGATATATTGTTACCAAGAAAGATGCTTTTGATAACATTCCTTGTTATGTGTCATTACTGTCATTCCTCTGACATGCAGAGAGAGCCTTAATTTTCAGTTTATCACAATGAGCAAAAAGGATGCCACCTTCTAAACCTGCCTTAATTGGTAATTTGCAAATTTGATACAAGATTTTAGTCCAAACCATTCAGGCCTGCTGTTCCAGCCCTCACCCTTCCTGCCCATTCTTAATCCTCTGCTCTGTAATTGGTATTGAGTATGCGGAATCCCGGGGGACAAGAAATAGCATCTGAGGAAATTACCTACGTACAGTCTGACCTCTTGTGTGTTTTTTGGATGCCAAATGAAGACATCCATCTTTGGATGTTTAGACAGTTACCTGGAAGGACTGGCACCATTTTGTTCATAATAAGGTTTTTATAAATTGTGTCCAAATGCTGGCATACCTAGCTTGGAACTTTTTAATGATGTTCAAAATATTTTGGCCAAAGAATTTGAATATAGCCACAGTTCTTTCCAAATCAGAATCTAATTCCATGGGGGAAATGTAGTATCCTTTTGCATGCAACAAATAAAATCATGGTTTATGCTATTTGGAGGTAGAAATTTGTTACCAGAAAATAAAAAAGAAGAAGTAGTAGTTTTCTTACAGGTTAAGTGTTAAAATCTTGATTAGTAAGGAGATCAGGATTTCTTTTAGGGAAAATTTAAAAATTTTCAAGATTTAAATATACTGAAAAGGTGGCAAAGATATTTAGTTCTAGATCATCAAAAGCCCAGGATTTTGATGTGCTGATTGGGCTTATTCCATTGCTAGACACAAGTCGAAGCAAAATGATTGGGTTTAATTCCTGCAAAGAAATTTCTGTTTATTCATAGTTTAGATCTGAAGTTTGTTTATTACTGAAGAACAACTTACTTATCTGCTGGGGAGAAAATGTATACTTTGTTCAATTTTTAACTCAAGGTCAGATTCTTTTGAGCAGGTTAGGTAGTTGTCAGTGGAGGTTTAAATTCTTGAACCAAAATGTGTTCAGAGATCTGTCATCCTTTAAAGTTGCTCTCCTCTTTAATTGAGCTACATAGGGAACCAGGCTTTCAGTCAAAGAAACAGAGCACAGCCTGGGAAGATCATCAGATGCGTGTGGTTTGTGGGGACCCAGGCAATAGCCATGAAACTGCTTGGCCCCAGAACTAATAAGCTACATTTTGCAAGCCTGTGTTCTTACAACAACTAAGAGTTTTATGTTTGATACAGATGGTGTTTATACAGAGTATGCGAGCTCAGCGTGAGAAGTAGTCATAAAACAGACTGGGGTTTGGTATAATTATTCACAATTACTATTGTATAATTGAATGCCATAACTATTATATAAAAAATATTTTAAGAAGTAGACTCCACTCATACTTCCACAATAGTTCTTAACAATAAGAGACATATGCTGTAAACATCGTAACATATTTTATGGTGTTTACAAACTTACACAAGGTTTGGGGAAGTTGCAAATGTAAAAGCCCGGGTTCTCTTTCTTGAATCCTTGGGGAAACCAGCTGCCCTCACTCACCTTCAGTCTCAAGCTCCTTGTCTAGTCACCTGCAGGATTTCCGAAGCCAACTGCATTGGGCCACCCAAATGAACGGATGGATGTAGACAACAATATTTTAGCAGCTACAAAAGAGAAAAAAAGAATGGGTCTGTTTTGTGGAAAATACCCAGTTCTCCCACTTTCTGCAAGCCGGCAAAGGAGAGTTCTACTGGGCCAAATTGTGGCAATGGGCACATTAGCACAATGCTAATTTTAATATTTCTGGAGGGAATTAGTGAATCTATAGTATCCAATCATTATACACACAATCTCCTATGTTTTGGAAGAAAAGATGAGCTATATCCCTATCACCCCCAAACTACAAAACAACCAAAAAGAAACTCATTAGAGTTTCAAGTGAAACTTCATTTCCTTTTAATTGCATTTACAAAACAGGTCTGTGTTCAACAATTGACTCTGGCCATCATCTTGTTTTCTAACACACCTGCAGCGGGCATGGAAATCCATGCAGCTCCTTCGCTGCTACTCATGCATGGTGTATCCGTTGCTGAACTTCTGCCTGTGACTTTTCAGGGCAATTGCTAAACTTTGATGACTGGGGTCTTTGTCACAGGAGCATCAAGCACACAACGTGTGTTGTGTTCACAAAAAGTGAGAAGCATCTTTATTGCCTGAACACCCATCCAATTTCTTTGCAGAGGAGCATGTGCCAGGCTGGTGGCACTCTTCGTGCAAGAACATCTCTTGTTGTCATAACGATGGTGCCCTTGGATGCTTATCTGCCAGGTAACGACAAACAGGACATCTTGTGCCTTAGCAGCTGGGAAAATGAGAGCAAGCTCCCTCATTATGTTGGAGGCCAATCCTTAATGTCCCAAGCCTGGGTTGAAACAACCTGTCTTAGGTACGGTTTCCAAAGAGAATGCTTCCAAATGTCCTCCTTGGCCCTGGAGGAGGGAGTCAGTGAAGTATGGCTGCAGTGCCTTCACCCCTGTGTAGCTTCAACCTTCCAGAGATTCTCAACTGTCTTGCTGTTTCCTGTACCTGGAAGATGGCCAAGAAGGGTTGTGACTCAATAAGAGCAACAACACATACAATGAAGTCCAGGGTCAGAGTTCCTGAGAAACCCCAAGGATGCTTGGGGTTTTGCCTACCTGAGCCTGAACCTGCTCACTCTAATTTTTTTTCTAGGTAGGACACAGAAATATATGCAAATATATTTATGGATTGCTAAATTTGACTTACATATTGCAACTGTTTCTTTATGACTATACACTACCCCTCTTTCCCAACTGGCTTAATTCTATGGTACGAGCAGCCCAAGGGACTGGTAATAAAAGAGAACAGTTATTCTTTCTGATGTCAACATCCGTGTTTAGGATTTTATTTCAAACACCCTAACTTCCATTAATAGCTTACTTTGAATGCATTACCTATTAATTATTCTCAACTTTTCATGTTTACAAATGTTACAGATTTTCTCTAAGCTTTATGAAACATAGTATCTATTCATTTGACTTCTCACCCTTTATCTCATCATCTTATGCGCTTACATGTGGGCATAATATTACGCAATTGAGCCATCCACCTATGCCTTCATTCAGCAAATGTTTACATGGTACCTTCTCTCATGGACTTATATTCTGATGGGGAATGCAGTTTTATTAATTCAATAAGTATTTGGGCACTCAATAAAATGCTATCATTAAAAATAAGCAGGGAAGGGGAATAAGGAGGGCGTGAGGTGCACAGGGGGATAAACTACAAGTTTAAATAGGATAGTCAAGGACAGGCTCACTGAGAAAGTGACAATGGGGAGGAGAAAAAGCTGCGTGTCCATCTGGGAGAAGGTCACCCCAGGCAGAAGAACGTGAGTATAAAAGCCCCCGGGGTATTCAGTGTGTTTGACATGCTGCAAGGCATCCAGTGTGGCTCGAGGGGTAGGAAGGAAGGAAACAGCAGCAGAGGAGGCTCAAGTGAGAAGCAGGGGCAGGTCGTGTAGGGTAGGAGTTCTCAGTCCTTGCAGTGGATCAAGGATCAAATAGCTGTTCCTCTTTTTTCCTTATGTGTGATAATGACATTGTAGTTATATTAAAATATAAGAGTCCTTAATTTTTTGAGCCAAATTCTGAAATATTTATAGATATTGATAGCCTAGATGGTGAGATGATGTATGAGATTTGCTCCATAATCATACAAGATGGGGGAAGTGGAGGCAGCCAGGGCTGGCCAGGAACTGAGAGGTGTTGGGGCTGGGTTTTGGGTACACGGAGGTCAATGCACTATTTTGTCTACTTTTGTGTATGTTCAAAATTCTCCATAATAATATTAATATTAAAAAGAATCACCCTGAGGAACCTTTAAGAAAAAGTTCCAGGAACTGATGTCATTGGTTTTAGGTGCAGCATAGACATTGCTTGTTTGTTTGTTTGTTTTAAGCCTCTTTAGGTTTTGTTAATTTCCTGTTAATGTGATAACCATTGCTATAGGGTCTTCCAGGTCATTCTTAGGACTTAGGATTTTACTCTGGAAGGAGAAATGGAGTCACTGGAGAATTTTGAGCACAGACTGACACAGTCTGCCTTTTGTTTGAGACAGATCGTTCTGGCTGCTGGGTTGAGAATAAACTCTATGTGAGCGAGGGCAGAGGTTGGGAGGTCCAGCGAATTATGGACAGGAGTAATGACAACACAGTGTGGTGAGGGCTGTGATAGAATGTCGGGCACATAGAAAGGCAGTCTGAACACACATATTGTCACTCCACCCAAGCACTGCTGGGCAAAGAGGGACATTCTGAAATACTCCAGGTGATGCACTATGAAAGGGTAATGGTATTTCAGGCCTTGGCTAGAAGATAGTATAAGACAGTGAGGTGATACATGGAACTTCCCATAGCAGGCGGAAGTCGCTTGCTCTCTAAGACTTTTGATTTTCTTTGCCTGAAGCAATTAGCATTGCAGTGATTGTCCAATCTTTGCCCTAATTTCTTATTCTTAATGAGCTGGGCAAGACAAGGAAGGTCAGAAGGAAGAAAGATTTTCAGGGTTCAATACACAAAAACTTAACATTTTTCACACTTTTTTCTTCCTTCCTTCCCTCCTTCTTTCCTGTCTTTCTTTCTTTCTCTTGCTCTGTCTTTTTTGGGGGGGACAGGAGGGGAGGAGACAGGACCTCAACTCTGTTGCCCAGGATAGAGTGCAGTGGTGTCATCATAGCTCACTGAAACCTCACACTCCTGGGCTTAAACAATCCTCCTGCTTCAGCCTCCAGAGTAGCTGGGACTACAGGTGCACACCATTGTGCACCCGGCTAGTTTTTCTAATTTTTGTAGAGATGGGGTCTTGCTCTTGCCCAGGCTCATCTCGAACTTCTGACCTCAAGTGATCCTCCCACCTCGGCTTCCCAGAGTGTTAGAATTATAGGCATGAGCCACCATGCCCAGTCCTTTCATTCACTTTTGAATGTACAGATGCTTCAGAAGTCCAGCCAAACCACTCAAACCGCAGTCTCCAATGACAGTTCTGGCATTGTTCCCATATGAAGAAATCTTACAAGTTTGAAAGCAGAGCATTCTGCATCATTCTGGGCTGTATATTCTAAATATTGCTCTTAGACACCTTCAATAAATCTTGTATAATTTATAGCAATATATTGAGTGAGCCTTCTGTAAGTTTCTATATCGGATTTAGTGGGGAACACATTGCTTAATATGTAAACTTTGCCTTTAGGGAGCTTATGTTCTGATCCCTCTTCTTGAACCAACAATTGCACTTCAATGAATACACAAATAAGCACTTGATGACCTAATTTGTTGTGCAGGTCACTACTGATTTTAAAGCTCATGGAATGCAGGGTCCATGTCTCATGCACAAACATTTACATTCCCTGCAGCACCAAAGTGGGTCCACAACAGAAGCTTACAGATGTTGGTTGACTGATTTCTAGATAATTTTAAGTGAAATTAATAATATGACATAGTTCAAGAATAATGCATTTTCTAACAGTTATTTTAGGGGATAGGAAGATAACTGCAGCTGATCTGACCTAGCTTCTGGAGAATCTGCATACTTTCCCAAATCCAACTTACCAAAAAGCAAATGAGAAGGGGAAGCTGAATTGGTTAGATTTCCCAGTGGCACCTAAGAGAATCACAACGTTGGCCAAGACTCTTAATGCTGTCTCAAGTTTAAACCCTTTGGACCAGGCCCATCTGGCTAAGAGGGAAAAAATTACCAAACTTGACATGGATTCAGCTTGTCGCCCCTCCAAGAAAACCCTACTTCTGCCTCCCACATTGACCTTTCTCTCTGCATTACCTCATTTAATACACAAAACCCTTTTTCATTGCTGTTAGTAGAAGTAATTCCATACCTTGTACATGTATGAATGTTGTCTCTTCCTTCAGCAAGTTGGAAGGACAATGCCTTCTACTTCTTTAGAAGCCCACAGCAGGTGGTCAATAGATACTTTTTAAAGAAACAATTAACAAAATGCATTATTCTGTTCATTCTTGTTTTAATTAGGACTCTCAATTGCAAGAGATAAAAACCCAAATCAAATTGGCTTAGGGAAAATAAAGGAATTTATTTGCTTGTATAACTGAAAAGTCCAGGGACAGAACTGGCTTCAGACACAGCTGGTGCTAAGAGCACAAACAAGTCATCAAGACTCATTTTCTCTCCGTGTCTTTGCTCTGACTTCTACTGGATTATCTTCACTCTCAGGCTCTACTCAACAATTTCCAGAAGCCCAGCCCACAACATCCTCACCGCTAGCCCTCCCAGCAGGAAAGAGAATGGTCTCTTCTTTCACCATCTCCGTAAAATCTCACTATGTTCAGTTGGCTCTAACTAGGTCTTGTGCCCAAGCATAAGCCAATCACTGTAAGCTCGTGTATGTGTACTGATCTGATTGGTTAGGCGCAAGCCACTTGCTTAACCCTGGAACTGAGCACGGGTTCAGCTCTACTAGAAATAAATGAACTAACAACAGGGAGAAGTGGTTCTCCTATGAGAAACCAGAGTCCTGTTGGCAAAAAAAAAAAAGAGTGAGTGATGTCAGGTGGCATTAATAGTGCATGTGACATACTTTCTGCAAAGAAAATTCTTCTCAGAGAGTTGACTGATACACTTATCAGGAATCTGGGAAAAGGAGAAATTTGCTTTTGGTGTGTGCCAAAATAATTCATTTTATGGCATTGGGAATGCGTTCTCTCTTACTCTCAGCCTCCCTTTTATGTAAGAACATAAAAGGCAGAGTCAACTCCAGTAGTCTATCCTTACAAAGTGAGGCTATAGGACCTGCTTGTTGTTCAGATCCCCTGTCCTTGATTTTACGCATAAAATAAGGAGAGAAATTCTCCTCTGCAAAACCCACCGAACACCCACAACCACACTTGCCTCCTCTTGTTAGCCTCCCTGTGTGGCTGTTGAATAAATGATTGAACGTAGGACAGCACTTAATCTTCCTAACAATAGCCCTCCAAACATCCAACACTGTCAGATGCTTTCCTGGCATTTGAAAATATGCCTGCAGCAAAATCATCTATTGAATTTTCACTGTGACTAAGACCTTGCGGACAAAGAAGACTGTCTGTCTGTTAAGCTGCCATCATTTGGCAAAATCAGTAGCCATGGGGCCTCCTGGGGGGAAGAATAGAAGACATGGAAAGTAACTCCCCAAAAGCCAGCCAAGAGTGGGGTGCTGGAGCGTTCCCAAGCTTGTTTACTGGCTTGATGTTTTCCACAGAGAATAGGTGGGATGCACTCCAATTTGGGAACATTTTAGAGTGAGGGTCTGGGAGTTGGGAAGAGGGGGTGGCCCTCCATAAAATATGGGGTGTCCCAGATATTCCAGATACAGCATTTGTCACTGTAGGGCTCTGTGTCAGGGCTTCTTTCCACTTGTTCCACGCAAACTCCTGACCTCGGTTGGATTTGCCACTGGGACGCTTCCGCCCATTTTCTAACACAGTCATGTTTTATAATTTTAAAAAATGGTTGATATAAGATTTCAGTACACTAAATGAGTTTTAACGACTAGATAATGAAAGCTACATAGCTTTGGCTTATTTTGTTGGTAACAGACATTGCAGTAAATTCCCTACTCTTGCTAATTTCTTCTCCTCTGGCACTGGCTCCTGATACATGAAACAGGGTTCTCCAACATGACCCTCTAGCCATAGCTGATGGACTCACGGGAAGACACCTGTCCCTGGGTGAACCACTCAGATTATCCCTCCCTGGAATTTGCCAGTAGGAGCAGAGCCCGAGGGCCAAAGCAGTGGAGTTGATGTTAGCATTCTCTGCAGTGCTTCCTGGTCTTTTCTGGTAAATATACAAATTCCAAGCTACCCCTCCCCAATTCTGGTTCAGCAGGTCTGGATTAGACCCAGGAATCAGTGTTTTAACAAGCACTCCTAGGTGATTCCTATCATCAGGTTGTTTTGAAAAACGCTTGTTAGAGAAGGTCTAAGAATGTCCACCATGTGATCACCATAGCGGAAAGGTCCTTCCTTTCTACACCCTTGTGAATGTCAACAATTCATTCCATAAACAAGCCCATTACATTCTCTTTTGACTTTATATTTACTACAGTTAGTTTCTATTGCTTAAAACAAAACAATATTAATTTTAGAACATACACTTTCTTGAGGGACCAGCCAAGGGGTATTGCATGTTGAAATCAAAAGAAACAAGCCATAGATAAATATGTAAGAAATAGATGACCTAATTAAATAAAGCCACTGACTGGTTGGAGTGGCCTTATAGTATTGTATGTCTACATTCATTTTCCTGGGAAGGAGAATGACATAATAAATGAAGGACGCTGACCCTTTAGGAAAATTAACAAACTATAGCTATTGTTTTTGCAGATCCATCTGACCTATGTCTGATGCAGTATTTTTTTTCTACCATTTTATTTTCAGAAAGTAGCTGATGCCCCAGGCTTTCTTGGTCAATATCCCCTTTGTGCAAGGATGAGTGTTCATCTTTGGATGTAACATTGATATACGAGATAAACATGTGGCTAAATTTGAAAAACACCATTATCCCCTGTTTGACGGCTGGGTCAAGAAAAGCCAACAAGTCAAATGGTTTATCCTTGAGCACATAGTCAGTGAGTGTTCTGTTTTTACTCAAAGTCTCTTAATTCCCAGACACTGGTAGGTAGCTTCTGCCTACTTAAGTGAGGTAAGTCTGCTAAATGCACATGGTTGTTCTTGCCAAAGAGCCAAACTCTACTGGTCATGTTCCTTGTCTAGTCTTTTATTTAACTAGATATGTCTAGCACAACTTCAGTCCTAAGCATTAGATGATTTGCAACACAGATCTCTCCAAATTAATGACAGTGCCACACGCAGAAGTTTCCAAAATGAACATTCTTTGTAAGAAGAAATCTCTTTGCAAGAAGAATACATATCTTAGAGTCCCAGAGTAAGGAATATCTGCAAAAAAGCATTTTTTTTTCTTGGATCAAGTTCTACAGCTCTAGTTTGTTTTCTGTTTTCTCTGTTTCTGAGAGCCAAACCTTACAAATTGCTTTCAACATCCCTTCCCAGTATTTGATATGTGGATGAGATTCTAAATTACTTCAGATTTCCCTAAAAATGTCACTTTAGACTTGGCTGACAGTGTGGCCCGAGGCAGCCCAAGATAATTTGAAATAGAGTAACAGTGTCCACTATAATATTTCAAACATTTCTTCTTGTTCCTCAACCCTGAGCTGCCTTTTTGTCCCTTCTCACATTGACAGCCTACTATCAATTCCAGCAGGGAGAACACAGCCTGGATATTTGCCAGGTAATTAGTTGGCTATAAATCAGTAAGAGTTGGTCATTTTATTAAGTGTGTTCACATCTTGTTAGCAGTTCCTCACCAGAGCCCATCAGCACTGTGGCAGCTTTAGTTTGTTAATCTAATATTAAGTCTCTTAGGTAATGAGACATTGAGGAAAAAACATTCAAGTGGGATAATGTTTGGGGTCTTTATTTTCGCACTGCACATTACTATCTAATTAATACCAACTGTACGAACCCACTGCCAGGAAGCAATGCTATCTCTTGTTCTGTTTTTAGTGCTTACCCTCCTTGTGAACATTAAAGCAGCATACAAAACACCAGAGTGAAGTTATCCATGAATTCTGGAAATTTCAAACCTTCCTGATGTCTCCTATAGGGAAACCACCTTTTGACCTATGCTTATGGATTTCTTTCCAGTTTTGTTGCTAATATGAGGAGGGTAATGTGTGCCTTAGGGTTAAGCAAGACTTTCCTACTTTTCATGTATTAAATAATAACTTCACTTGTGAACAAGGCTAACCTGAATTTTGAGGTCATCAACTTAGCTTCATAAAATGCCATCTTCGACTCTCCAAACTCTTTCCAAACTCATTCTATAATCTGTAGTTTTTGTTTGTCTGATAGCCATTCTTATGTTGGTAACTGAATCTCAGTGTTCCCTTCTATTCATGGTATGGATGTTGCCGACTCCACTCTTGGCCCAAGAGTACCGTGTTTCCCCGAAAATAAGACAGGGTCTTATATTTATTTTTCCTCAAGAAGACACCCTAGGGCTTATTTTCAGGGGATGTGTTATTTTCCCCTCAAAGCCTCAGATTGCAGCACGCACAGGATGGCCGGGACCTGACTCAGGGAGCCAACCTTGTTGGTGGGGCTGCCCGCACCTTTCCAGTCACCTCTGGGATAGCAGCTGTCACGATGGGGCAGATGAGAAGGGCTGCTCGTCTTCTTCACCACTCCACGACGAAATGCATGGGTTGTGCAGATGTGATGCGTAACCACGCCCATCACTAGGTCTTATTTTCAGGGTAGGGCTTCTATTGCGCAAATGCTCAGAAATCCTGCTAGGGTGTATTTTATGGGTAGGTCTTATTTTCGGGGAAACACAGTAGACATACAAGCCAGGCCTGGCCACTGGGAGCATCACATCTTACCTACCACAGGAACAGGCTTAGAGATGGACACATGACTCAGTTTATGGACCTAGATGCTGGGTTTTTTTGTGGTTTTTTTCTAGATCTCTTGGGAAAGGGACAATCCCTCCTTTCTACCAAGGTTGCTCAAGATTGAGCATAATAGCATTTAGGAGACCGTCGCATTGTGCTTCAGGAATGCAAATGACGTCCAACGGAGGACAGTGAAACCAACAGGTGGAAGAGTAAACCCGAGTCTGGTGCCATGATTTAGGTCTTTGGACCCAGTCCAAAGTCATGCCTGCAGCATCAAGTGGACTTCTCAATTAATCATACCAATAAATCTCCTTTCCTACTCAAGCCATTGAGTGGGATTTTTGTCACGGTTGCATAGAAGTCCTGACTTCCACCCAAACCTCTTTGCACCCTATCTCACACACCTACTCTCCTTTCCCTGTCCCACTCCATGATACGCATCTCAGTCAAAATCTGCTCGTCTTCTAAGATTGAGTTCACAGGGCCCTGCTTCCAAAAATGTTTTTCTGATACTTCCTCTAATTAAAACGAATTGCTTACCCCTCTCTTTTTCCATGGCATCCTACAATTCCCTATGGCATTTTTTTCACATTCACATTTCCATTTCTCGTAAGCTCTGGAGGTACTATATCCCAAACACTGTAGATAGTCAATAACTTATTGAATTGAAATTAGTGCCTTCAGAGGCTGTCAGCACTTTTCACCTTCTTAGAAAATAATTAGATTAGCGATGAGTCCCCTAAGCTGCATTTCCCAAACTGATCCATGAAATACTGGTGTACTTTAAGGTACTTGAATAACTGGTGTTAAGCTATAAAAAGGTCTGTGGTCAAATAAACCTAGGAAACTCTTAGTTAAACATAATTAAATCAGTGCTTCTTAGAGCTTTATCACATCAGGAACCAATGTGACACTCCAGGCAGAACATGGCACGTGGATGTAAAACGACATGACTGTCAGTCAGGGTCCAGGCAAGAGACCGAAGCCACACAGTAATGTGAACTGGGAAAGTTTAATGTAAAACAGTTATTAACTAGTTCCAGGGGACTGGTTAACAAGGCATTAAGAGATCTAGAAAGAATACAGGAAGAAGTAGATTTAGGAGAGGGCTCCCCCAAGACTGAGATTCATGCTTCATTGCAGAAGATGTGGCTCTACTTCAGCGGACGGCAGAGGGCTCACAGAGGTGCCGCAGCCCACAGCTGCAAGGAGAAACCACTGGCTGAGATGCCAACAAAACTTCCCTGGAAACTGCCCAGTTTGAACTGTTGAATTTGCTTCTCATATCTCACACCCAAGGGAAAAAAATCCCTTTGTAATCTTATACTCTGAAAACGAACATGTTTTAATCTTTCTTGCTTCAGAGTACTGGCATTGGCGAACTGCCAGTAACAATTTTAAGTTGCCTGAGGGCAGTGAACATGTTTTCTTTTTCTTTTCTGTGTCCCACAGTGCCCTGGAGAGTGCCAAGTTTTCATTTTTCCAGCTCTACACTGAATTATTTGTACTTCTGTATAACATTTATTATTTCTAGCTTGCCATAATTATGTTAGAGGTTTAACAAAAATTTCAGCTTAAATGCTATTCATTCCACTAAAATTTCTAAGGCTGACCTGACTAGACGTTTTATTTCTTACCTAAGATTCATTTTTTTTAAATCTGTATTTAAATTCTATTGCTATTTGTCTACATTCCTCAGCTTCCTGTTACAGAGTCTTCATGAAAATGTCTGACTCACTTGACATCTTGGTAGTTTTGAAGATGTCTGATGATTTAAGTTGAAACTTAGAGAAAACCCCACTCAGTACTGTCCTAAAAACTCAAGATATTTACTTCTCTCACATAATAAACATTTTAGAGACAGTTAACTCAGTTGTTTTACAATGTATGTAGCAGCCTAGCTCTTTCCATTCGTCCATCCTGTCATCTACAGCTTCTTGTGCTTTTATATGGAGGTTTATTACCTCAAATTTGCAAGATGTATCAAGTCCTCACATGAGAATATCCAAAGAAAGAAAGGAGGAAAATATTAATTTCTCTTGTATCAGTTCTGGATCACATGAGCACACCCAGCTGCCAGGAAACCTGGAACATTAGGGATCAGGCATGTGTGGCTTCTGTCATGGGACTGGGCGAAGGTGAAATGGGATCAGATGTTCCTCTTGATATGAAAACTGTAGTGTAAACTAGAGTAGATGCTCATTAAACACTCATTGAATGAATACATGCATGAATGATAGTTTTTAGTGTGTACTTCTTATATTTTATGCTATTATGGGATTCCTGCTCTAAATAAAACATTGTGCCAAATGATTAAGTTGCTTATTCTCCAGTTGCTTATTCTTTACCAAACAATCGTTTGCTTGTTTTCCTACTTTCCTTGTCATTGAAACATCATGTTTGTAATATTTCACTAGTGTGAGCAATAAGATTAGAGACAATGCATGGGAACACTGATCTAGTTTAAAATTTTTTAATGTTATCTCTCATTTATATACAAATTTCTTCTTTTGTGTGCATGAAAGTCTTTATTTTCTCACTATTTGAAGCATTCCACAAGACTACATTCTCCAGATATTATCCAGTTATTATTTTCATTATTATTTTTCATGAATTTTGATTGGGTTCTTTCTCTATGCTGCTGTTATACAATGGGCTTAGCATGCATTATCTCATTTAATCTTCACTTACCCCATTAAGGAGTTAAGATTACTAATAGATAATTTCCCTAAGATCATCACAATGTAGATCTAGCATTTGAACCAAGATCTGTCAGGCATCAAGGATTGTTTTTTAACCAGAATTCTATACTGCTCTCCATGGAGATCCTCTTACTTACCTTTTTCTCTGTCTAATGTTATTTGTCCTGTGGTCCAAACTGTTCTCTTATGTTAATGGTTCTGGATTTTGACCGTGAAAGAGTAATTGCTATTTAACTTCCTCATTGTGGTTTCAGACACTAGGCAACAAATAGCACAGGGTTGTGATCTCTGAAAGAAAGAAGACAAATGAGGTGAGATCAATGATCACCAAAACTTTCTTTTTGAGGTCTTTTATGGATTACAATACAGTGGAAGAAAACCCAATGAAAACAAAGAAGTCTCACTGTATTCAGGAGAAAGAGAGTAGAGATTGGGGAGGCCTAGGCAGCTGGAATTTGTGGAGCAGAGTACAAGAGAGGAGGGAGTATGCTTGGAAAGAGCTCTCAAAATAGCACAGGAGTTCTTAAGTGTATTGGCTAAATACTAAGTTGCATATGCATAGGATGAAACTTCATGAGCTCAGCCCAGAAAAACTACTGAAGACCTGTAAGCTGAACAATTCCTAGACCTGGCACAGGACCGGAGATATTCAACTTCTCACATGCCAGATGGAGAGAATACATTGAACATCCAAACACTCACTAGAAACTCCAGAAGGGTCATATCTTAGTAGCAGGAAGCAGCCCTAGAATAAAGGCTACTCTGTACCATCCATGACAAATTAAAAACCTCAAAAGGAATAAACTAATCTGTAAGAAATTTAGCTGCCTACTAAGACAAAATTCAACCTTCTTTAAAGACCACCAAAATCTAGAAACTCAACACTGTAACATTTACAATGTCCAGAATCCAATTTAAAACATAGTAGGCATGATAAGTGACAGGGAAACGTGACCCATATCTAGGGGAAATCAGTCAATAGAAATGAACTCAGATATGACACAGATGATGAAAACAGCAGACGAGACTTTAAAACTGCTATTATGTATATGCTCACAAATTTAGAGGAAAATATGTGGAAGGAAATGGAAGATACAAAAAAGAATAAAACTTCTTGAGATGAAAAAATACAATATTTAAAGTAAAAGAAATCAATACATTGGGTTATTTACTTAGCCATTGAAGAAAAAAGATCAATGAACTTGAAGATGTAGCAATAGAAACAAATCAAACCGAAACACAGAAAAAAGACTGAAAATTAAAATGAAAAATGCTTTATTGACCTGTGGAGCAAAATATTAATAAGATATAAAATACGTGTTATTGGAGTCCCAGATAAGGAAAGGGAAGAGCAGAAAATATTTTTAAAAAATAATACTGAAAAATATTTCAAATTTGATCATAACTTGAAATTTATAGATTCTAAAAATTCAACAAACTGTAAGCAGGATAAATACAAAGAAAACTACATCAAGGCACTAAAAATCAAATTGCTAAAAACTAGTGGTGAAGAGAAAATCTTGAAAGCAATCATAGGAAAAAGTCTACATCATAAATAGGGGAAGGAAGATGAAAATGAATGATGATTTCTCATGAGAAACAATGCTAGCCAGAAGACAATAGAATAGCATCTTTGAAATGTTGGGAGACAAACAAAAAAACCCTGTAGACCTGGGATTTGATATCAAGGAAAAGCATCCTTCAAAATTGAAGGATAAATAAAGATATTTTTAGAATAAACAAAAGCTAAGAGAATCCCTATCAATGATGCTTGTAGGAGATCATTTAAGACCACATCTCTCTATCTTGCCTGACTTCTATTCCCTTTTATGAACTTATTTCCTTTTATGCCAGACAATTGAGGTAATGCTCTGTCTTTGATTGTGCCATCCAAGTGAGATTTAAACAGCTCCTCTGTGGACTCATCCTGGTGTTCTGATTTGAAATCTTGGCACTGGAAACTTCCACATGCACCTTATCCTTGATCTTTTCGGCTTTTGTGCCTTCTTTCCAATCTTTGGTGGATTTGTAAACTCAGAGGGGCAGTCATTATGTATTAGTCATTTTTATAGCTTCTTTTGTAGCACTTTTGACCATAATATGTGCTTTAAAATGTTAATTTATCATCGATATTAGAAATTTGATAAATTGATCTTGTTATTTATTATGAACATTCTGCCTCTACCGGGTAAGGATTTTTGATATTACTGCTGTAGTTTTTGTTTTGTTTGTTTTTGGTTTAGGATATTTAGCAGGTATGTCTTTTTTCAGAGATATGGTAAAAAAAGAGGACCACAAACACTGCCGAAGTCTTTGGCGGAGAAGTAATTTTGGTTTTATTATGACATGTAGGTAATTTCCTCCATTAGAATGTAAGCTACACAAGGAGAACGATTTTTGCTGTTTTATTCACCATTGTGTCCCTGGTATCTAGAACCATAGTGGTCACTCAACAAGTTTTTGAATGAATGAATGAATGAATGAATGAATGAATGAATGAATGAATAGCTGTTTGATAACACCTGCCCATCAGAGCCCTCCACTCAGGTCATGTAGGAAAGCTATTCCCCAGGGAGAGATAATAAGAAATAGCCTTACACAATTATTAATCACATTTTTAAAATGTATTAAAAATGCACATAAACGTTTGACATGGACCTTAGGAATTACCCCACTGTGCACTGGTAAACATTCTCCGGTCTTTATTGAGGCCATCAGTATGGTATACTTATGTATTTGTTTCTTTCGTATTTTGAGAAAATAAGAAAATATGATGATGGAACTCAGGCGTAGTGGGCTGGTTTTGACTTTGGAACTAGATGGACTGAAGTTTGGATATGAATCTTGGCTTCATTACTTTCCAGATCTGCAATCTTGCTCAGAGCTTGTTGTTTTACTGTCTTTAAAACACAATAACTGTCTTTGCAAGGAAGTTGTATAATAATGGAAATGGGTACATTGGGCACAATGCCTTCCTCATAAAGTTCCATGGATTACAGGTATTATTTTGATGGGACTGAGGTTTCCTTTTGCTCTACCAAACTTCATATAGCCTAATGTCCAAATTCTTTATAATGACCTCAAAGGCCTCATAAAATCAGGCCCTGACTTACTACCTCTCCCTTCTTACTCATCAAAGGGACCATGTTGGCCTCCTCTCTATTCTTTACATGGCTAAGCTTGTCCCTGCCTCAGGGCCTTTGCATTTACTGCTCCCTCTGCATAATATGCTCTTTGAAAACTGACTCCTATTCAGCTAAAATGTCACCTACTCTGTCCTCTCAAATGAAATCCCCAGCTCCCATCACTTTCTATTAAATCACTACATTTTATTTTCTTTATTTAATCTGGAACTCTCTGAAATAACCTCATTTATTCATTTGTTTACTTGGATAGTGCCTCTCTCTACTAAGATGTGAGCTCCAAAGAGCAAAAACTGTATACACCTTCATTTCTGCTGAAGCCCTAGTGCCTAGAACAGTGCCCAGAACATGATAGTTTCAGGAAATTTTTGCTAAGGGAATAAATTTTAATTAGTCATTATCTTCCTTGCTTGCTTATTAGAAAAAGCATACCTAAATGAGTCTCAGTTTTTCACTGACAGTTAGCCTGTACTATGGAGAGTCTGGCAATGTCCAATTGATCAAATTGAGAATTAAGGAGATAGAGATGTTAAGAAAGAGGAAAAGTCATGAAGAAGAAAACCCTCGAACTTCTTTTCCTCAAAGTAGTACAACTGATTTTCAGTGTTTATTTCAGGGTCCCTTTTCAGCATTCGTTTTTTTCCTCCACCATCAATCATTGTCAATTTGAAAAAGTACAATACTTAGGGTCATTTATCTAGACCTATTGGAGTCTAAAATTATACAGCTCAGTCAAATATATGTGAATAAAGACTGTCATTTCTGATTAATGACATGTGACTTGAATGTCTTACAAAATCATTTGTGCCATCCAAGCTTTACAGAAAGGTTATTATGTAAGGTCTTCCCCTAATGTTTCTGTTTTCCCCTCTAAAAACCCGAGAGGATCCAATTTCTCCATAGGAGAAAACGTGGATGTTTAATGATTTCAGTTGTAATTGTCACTCAGGTCCTTGGCTTGCTGGACCAAAAGTGTTTTTCAAGTTGAAAATTCTCTTCCACTGGATGGTTAAGCAAGCTTATAATGTTGCTGTTTTGCAATTTTTGTTGCCAACATAGCCTTCCCTATTATTGAAAAAATAATCCATGTAAGACACTAATCTTATTCAGTTGATGCAGAAAAAAGAAGAATGAAAAACATGCCAATTCTTTGTCAATTACACTTTCCATGAATCATCAACTCTCTTCTTGAAGCATAAAATTCCACTTTAGTATAGTCCCAAAAACATGGAAAAGAAAGATTTAGAACGAAAACTTTGGAGGGGAAAAAGTCAGGACTGAAATAATGGAAGGGAAGAGAAAATTTTCTTATGAAGTAACACTATATTCTACTTCTCCTCAATGGTATTACCCTGTCTCTTAGATTATTTTCACAAAATCTCTTTCAGCATTCTTTTCTGTCACTAGGAATGTAGGAGATCATTAGCAACCATCAGTCACGTGCTTCTAAGGTATGACTGAAGTAAGTGGCTGGGAGTACGTGTTAAGAGGTAGAAATACTTCTTCCCTCCCTTGATGTCTCCTTTAAGAAAGAGGGAACTTTTCAGGTGTGGCACTTATGGTCTTACCCTCTCCATCCTTTGCTTGGGGAGGCGGATTGACATATGATTGTAAACATGGAGGAAAGAACTGGGTATAGTTGGCTCATTTCTGACTTATTCATCTTGGAAGTAAGCTATCCATAGGGAGCATAGTTTCTCTACTTCTCTTTCTACCCTAGAAAAAGGGAGGAGGGGAAGCTTCCTTAGTTACTGCCAACACTAGGTAGTTAAGTCTTAAGATTTGGAGATTCAGTATTGATAAGTCCACATAAGTATCTTCCCAGATGGGTCATTTCCCATCCTGGTCTCTATTCGTTCAATGAGTGATATCTTGGCCTTCTTCATATTTTTTCTTTGTTTCTTCATTGTATGTAAAAGCCAGTTGGGGTTGAGGGGCTTTATTTTGGGAGTCCTTCCTCAGAGACTCAAACAGGTATGTCCGCTTGGGTCATAGCAGACAAATGACAGAAACTCACAATATTACATTTATAAAGCTCAATAGCATCTTGGCCCTTTCCCAAGTATCCTACACATAATGACTCTAATCTCTGTTGAGCAGAGATTAGAGTCATGAAGATTGAAAGTAAGGTATGGGTGTTTCTCCATGGAAATTTGGGGTGCCCCTAGCAAGACACATGAGAGAGTAGATGTTGGATGGACAAATGCAAGACATGTTCACTGTAGGAAGTAAAACAACAAATGTATAGGAGAAATGCCGTTTGCCTAAGAGATGCTCTGTAAGTAGAAGAAAGTATCAGTGGTTGGACATGAAGTGGGAGTTGAAGGAAAACCTGATTAGAAGGACATCACAGGGAAGGAAATGCTGCATTCATGGAAGATGGGAGAATAGAGACTAATTAGAATGTAAAATTATCTTGGAAATGCTGAGTAAATAAAGCTAAAGAAGCAGAGTGGATCAAGACACAGAGGGACTAGAAGTTAAAGTAGAAGCTAGTTAGGTTTTATGCACTATGTAAAAGCAATTAGCCATTGAGAGATGTTAAACAGCTTCTTTAAACATTGCACGATGCTATTTGCTATGTCAATATACTAAAAAGACCTCCCTGTTTTCCGTTTTTGGAGAGAGAGGTAGTTGAATCACCAACACGCGTTCCTCCCATGGAGATTGGTGTGAGCCAATCAGGGTAAGCTGTTTTCCCTGACCTGTGACCTGGTCATGTGACCCAACTCCATCTCTTAAGAGGTAAAGGGATGTCTGTCAGAGGAATTTCTGCAGAAAGCTTTTTTTTTATATAAAGAAAGGTCTAAATAAACAGAGTATTTTTCTTCTTCCATGGAAGTTGGAACTGCTGAACCCTTTTACTGTCAGTTTGTAGAAGGAGCTCACGCCAGGAAGATGTAAGAACTTAGGTCCTTGCCACTGTCGATTGGTCAACGACCTGTGGTCTGTTCTGCTTTGGGGTTTCTGTTAGGTGAGAAGATAAATATCTTTATTGTTTTAGACAGTTTGTATTTTTGTTGTTGTTGTTATTTGCCACCAAAACCAATCTAAGAGGCACATGTTTTATACTGAAAAGACAGACATAGAAATCCTTATTATAAAGTGACTTTTTATTCTTCTATTCTCTGCACAATAAAATTGTAATTAAAATATAAAAGAAAAAGTTGTATTTTCATGCTAAAAGCACAGAATTGGGTATTTTATATATTGTGTAATTATATATATAATTCTGTGCTATATATGTATCTATACACCACAATTACACGAAGAAAAAAAAGACTAGAAGGAAATTGACCAAAATCTTAATAGTCCAACAATCCTTTTAAGGGACGCAACTAAGGATGATGTGATATTTTTCTTTTTTCTCTCAAATATTTTATTGTATGATCTCATTGCTTTTATAAAAATTAGAAGATCCAAGTTTTCTTTTCAAGACCAACCCAAATTCAATTACCCTGAATTTTGAGGAATGGGCTATTTTTGACATTTTAATTATCTGAGTAACTCAGAAGCCTTTTGATTTTAAATGTTGTGATAAGAAATTGTTCTGAAATGTATGAGTCACTTTCCTATCTTAGTAAATTGTGTAGTCACCATAATGGAATTTTTCTTTACTGATGGCAAATGTCTCAGGCTTCAGGTCATCCTTCTGAAGGTCAAGGCCTGGAGACAGAGGCTGAGCCAATGTTGAAAATTAGGCTTAATGTGTGCTGACTGAGTGCCGTCCTGGAAATTGCCTTCCCTCCCTGTCTTGTGAGTTATTGAGAGCCATCTGCACTCTATTATTTGAATGATTTGCTAAATATTCCTTTTTAAATTGGTTCACTGTTCTTTGAGAAAAAGTTAATTAAAAAGAAAAATTTATATCACTGTCATATCATGAAAACTGGTGTCATCTGACTATAAATAAAAAGTAAAGTATAAATATAGCCCAAATAATATTTAATAATATTAATCATATTCTGTCTTGATACTGTTAAATGCTAGAGGTTCTGAGCCTGAGTCCTGCTCTGTCTTTATTTTTAAAAGGAGATTAACAAGTGTTAGTGAGATGTTAGATAGTCTATTAGGACCAAACTGAGTCTTCTTGCATACTGAGACTGGTAGAAAAGGATTAACTTTCTCGCTAAGAGATTCAATGTCATTTAAAAATTGCATTCCAGTGCCATTTAAAATGACATCCTCCAGACCACACAAATTACTCATCTACCACTTAGCATTTGGGTGTCACCAGTGGTACCTGCTGCATTCCGTATTTCAGGAAACAATAAACTACATCAGTGACTGTCGACTATGGCTACGCATCAAAAGCACCTGAAGGGGTAAAACACACACACACAGACACGTGGTTCTCAAACATTCCCGTGCATCAGAAGGGCTTGTTAAAACACAAAGTTTGTGACTCAGTAGGTTTGGCACCGGGCCTCAACATTTGCACTTCTAACAAGGGCCCAGGTAATACGGACACTGCTGCCAAAAACCACACTTCGAGAATCAACGCTGTCAGTGATGGAGGAGCCCATTTATTACCAACTTCAAAACAATTTTGCATTCTCAGTTTTGTTAGGGCCAACGCATGTTGGTCTACACAGTAAGCAGAGGACTAGAGCAGAGTTGAAATCCAGACGAATTAAGATGCACATATTTCTTAACCTTTACTCCAGCTAGGAGTACATCAGTTCCTACAAGTTGAACTGCATTATAAAGTAAATAGATCTGCTCCGAGAAAAGGTCAGTACACATGTTCTGCCGCAATCTAATTTAAGTCTATTGCCCTCTGCCCTGTCACTTACTCTGGTGCAAGACACACAATGGTGAAAAGCTGGAATTTAATTGTCTCCTCTATATGCAAGGCTTCCTGGCCCACAGAATATTCGTGAGAGCTAAAGAGAAGAGCCCAAGACTACAGGCTTGCCCAGCCACAGTATCACACACCTCCCTTCTTCTCCAAGACTCTTCTCGAGTTCCTCCTCAGCGCTGGGGACAAGGCTCCTTTGCCATCTTAAGAGTGGTCCTCAACTCTCATTTTCCTGCCTCTTCACTCCCTGCGTGCCATCACCTGGAGTCAGAGACCAGGGATTATTTCAGGAAGCAGCTTTGAACACATCCCTCCGACCGCGGTCTACTAGCTGTTTGCCAGCTCTCTGCCTATTGTGGAATGGCGTTTAGTTTCTATGACTTAATAATTACTTTAATTTCACTCCATACTGATCTGAAGAACTCTTTTTGAATGAAGGGCACTTACCACACTCCTCGTGCTTGCCTGGAACAGACACAGCTAATCAGAATGTGTAGAATTAAATAAAAGAGTGATTATGGGCGGCTGTGATGTGTTATAACAGATGCACCAAACAAGGCTGGATCAACTCATTGCTCGGAAGAGAAATAATTTGCGAAGGTGGTGTCAGCATGGATCTCACAAGCACAAGCGGGAGCATTTAACAGGGTGAAGGAGGGGAAGAAAACTAAAGTTTTTGAAGCACGGAATTTTTAAAAATTCCAATATCTTATTTATTCTGAGTGCTAATGCTAATTCCCATTCAGGTCATCTTCTTATAGTCCTTGGTGCTCAATACTGTTTCAGGTTGTCTGTTTATGGGAAATGAGGACCTTCTTGGTTCAAAAGACCATGAAACAAAGGTCACGAGGGTAGAGAAGAGGTCTACGAGAGCTATTAAAGATATCCCCAACCCTAAGGGTCTAGGGTAAATCTCTGGTCAGCCAAAGTACTCACCCCTCCCTTTCTTTAAAGGCGATCCATGGTGGAAAATCAAAGGTAAGGCAGAGTCTGCTATTGGTGGTAGCCTGAACTTATGGTGTCCTGTTTCCTAGCTGCTCTGAGGCCCCACCTCGTTCTAAGTTATGCCAGGCTCAAGGGGACGTTTTCTCTAAATGCTGCATGGCTAAAGCAGCTGTCTCTACTGTATTTAGAACTCATTAGCTAAATTAAATTCATTTCAATCCCAGTTTTACGGTGTTTAGCTTTTGCTGTGGATACAAGCTCTTGCCAGGCATGGTGAGAAGGAGCAGACGAGATTGAAAACAAGATTTCTGTCCTCCCCAGGCTTATGATTAACTAATAAGACAAGACAAGCCCAAGTACTTCTAAATTGGAGAACAGTTCCAGTACATCATGAACTAACTGCTAAATTATAATGTCTAATTGTCCACAAATGGCCTAAGGAGTAGGGTTTGCAATGCTTTGAGGAGTATCTGAGTCTTGACCCGGTCTTAGGGAAAACTTTGAACTTCAGGTGATTTGCTGTCATTGAACAGGTTTAATTTGGTGAGGAGCGCCTTAAAAGGTAGCTTTTTTAGATGCTATCTCTCCATTGAACCCTTTCTCAATTTGTTCTCTGTAAAATCTGTATGGAATTTTATCACAGATTTTGTGTAGGGCTACCCTTTCATTTATTTTATGTCAAACTCTTTTCTCTCTCTCTCTGTGTATATATATATATGTGTGTGTGTGTGTGTGTGTGTGTGTGTGTGTATATGTTTATCCATCTGTCTAAAGTTTTCCAAAATTTACAAAAGTATATATAATTTTTTTCTCAAGTTTGTCTTCTGTCCACAACCAGACACTGAGATTTTGAAGATAAGTAATATTTCTAATTCGTCTGTGTATTTTACCATAGTGTCTAGGACAATGTTTTTCTTTTTTCTCTAGAAGCAATAAATCTGTCAATTGAATATAATGACTTTGGCTGTCTAGGTCATAGGTAGCACATATCCCAAGTGCAGATAATGAGCAAATGATTATTTCATTTATTCCCTCTTTTTAATATTGGACTGGTAAGAACAAGGCCAGAGGGTCTGTGAGTGGGGTTACGGTTGTGAGGCGAGTCAAAGTACAACAAGATACAGCAGAATGAACACAGTCTCCAACCAGAAGAGCTGGGCACAACACCCCACATGCTTGGCTCCATATTGAGTTCTGGAAACCCCAAATCATTTAGGTTGCCAGTGCCCCGTCCATGCACCAGGCCTGACACGAGTCCTGACCTTTGTTCTGCACATGGATTTCTTTGGGTCAAATGAAATAATATGTGAAAAACATTAAGAGAAGTTCTGGTCCTGTATAAATAAATAGAAATTGTTGTTTATGATAATAAAATGGGGAGGATAGAATACACATTTAAACCTGCATAAACTGGTTTGATCAAGTCCAGACAGTTTGGCAGTTTCGATAAATCTCATGGCTTTATACAGTTTCTACTGTTTACTTGAAAAATCATAACATTTTCCAAAAAAACAAATATAGGGCTCTTTAATTTGGGCTAAATTTGGAAATGAGGAGCACAGATGGTAACCAAATGGGCTGGGGGATTACTGAGAGGCAGCCGGATTAATTGTCCTTTTCATCAGGCTGGGTGATCTTGGCTGGAGGAAAACAGGGCTGTCCTGCGCTTACCAGGTACCTGCCTGTGCCCGCCACATGCCGCAGGCAGGAGGAGATCCAGGATGTGCCCTCAGACCTCCTCGCCGCTCCAAGCCCTGAGGAAACTTGGAAAAAGTTAAGCATAGTTGTCGGTGCTTACAGAGCCATCTGCTGATTTCTGCCTCTATGCCACCGCTTGCCCGCAAGGGCACCCTTACTTGTCTTGGGGAGCCACCCTTGTCTCAGTTTCAGTCCAAGTGCACCTGGAGGAACTGACTCCACCCCGTCCCAGAAACGGTCATGTGACCCAAGCCTGGCCAATGAGAATACTGTGTTGTCCTGGACTGGCAATTGGCCTTTAGGGGCACCTGACCCAAGCCCGGCTATTGGGGCTCCAGATACTTGATTCGAGAACTTGTGTCTGACCGTTAGGAGGGAGAAGCCCTCTGTTTGTTGGTGCTAGAAGGATGCTGGGTTGGAACTCCTGGCCATCTTACTTACACACCTGGGAGCGTGTGCCTGGAAATCGAGCCGGGGCTGAGGAAGGCGCTGCGGGGCGACGAGGACACCTACCTGGCTCGTCTGAGCGCTCGGGTCTACTGACTCGCAGGGCAAGGCCTCATTTCATCACGGGGGTACACGACCGACACGGATTTTGCAGAGGCAGGTGAGGCAGAAGGCACGTGAAGGAGACTGTTCTCAAGAGTAAGGTCTTATACATGGAAATGTGCTTTATCCTTCTGGAAGCCGAGTTTCCTGAGGAGCCCCTGCCCTGGCACTGGGCATCTTCCTCCCTGGAGCCGCCGTGATTTGCTGTGTTCTACGGCCAGAGCCGCCAGGAGCACACAGGGCCCACGCTTCCTGTCTCCGCCGGGACTCCTGGGAAGACGGGATGTCGGTCCCGCTCCCACGAGGGAGCGCAGGTGGCTTCGGCTCAGCTGAGACTCGCCTCTCCTATGGGTGGCCCTCGTCATAACCCGGGACCTTGCCCGGCCTTCTCGGGGCACCCCAGACGTGGGGCGGGGAGTCATGCGGACTCCAGAGCACGTTTCCTCGTGTCCCTCTGCCTTGGCTGTCTCCTCAGACCTGGCATTGGGGCCGACGCAGCCGCTTCCGGGACGCAGCCGCTTCCGGGACGCAGCCGCTTCCGGGATTCTGGGATGCAGCCGCGGGTGCAGCACTGTGGGTGGAACAGAGGCTGCGGGAGGACAAGGAACCCTTAGCAATCTTGCCATCCAAGCCCTGCGTGAGGACTGTCACCCCCGGTCTCATGGAGTCGTGGCTCCTCCTTCCACGGGGCTGTCAATCAGATCATTCAGGCTGACGACGGGCCAGGGGCTCCGCCATCTGCTATTGTCGAAGTCTACTTTCTCCCCTTCCCATCATCCCCGTCTCCGGGAGAGCTTCCTCTTCCTGTAGCCAGAAAGCAATGTTCAAAGCCAGTGACTCTCCATAGGAAGAAACCAAGTCCTAGCCCCACCCCAGCAATGTCATCCTGTTACCTTAAAGACCCTTGTTAAATGGCTTTTGATTATTATTTTACAAAGTGCTTTCACAGGCCAGGCAGGCACGGTGGGTCATGTCGGTAACCCCAACACTTTGGGAGACCAGGGCGAGAAGATCATTTGGGGCCAGGAGTTTGAGACCAGTCTGGGAAATATATTCCATCTCTACAAAAAAATTAAAAAATTAGCTGGGTGTGGTGGTACATGCCTATAGTCCTAGCTACTCGGGAGGCTGAGGCAGAAGAATTGCTTGAGCCCAGGAGTTCAAGGTTGCAATGAGCTATGATCATACCATTGCACGCCAGCCTGGGTTCAGAGTAAGACACTGTCTCAAAAATAAAATTAAAAATTAACAATCTTTTTAAAAAACCCAACTGCTTTCACATGCATACCCTGTTGAGGCTTCACAACACTGTGGCAAGTCAGGACACTCAGTCTGAGAATAGAGCCCACAATTGCACAATTTGTAAGGGGCAGGGCCAAGTTTGGAAAACCTGCCATCTTAGTTCTTGCTTTTTTCAAAATCATTGCTCTTTCCATACTATCATCTAGTGGGCCGAAAGATTATGACCAAGCCCATGCTTCCCCAACTTTCTGTGTAGCTTTCTTAACTTCTCAGGGTGTAAACAGAGTCTCCTCCCATCCTGATCCATCTATGGAAATTTGATCTACTTGGGCTGGAAATTTAATCCAATTTCTTCTAGACTCATGGACAGGGCCTTCAGCATGCGTCTCCATGCGGACCAAGCCTGAGGGTTCCATGGGGGACAAGGAGAGGGTTTTGGTGGAATGATACTCCGGACTCTCAGAGCAAAATGCCTTCCTCTGCAGATAAGTTGTGATTATTATGAATGATAAAGAGGTTCGGTGCTTTATTATTCTTACTTTTAAAAATTTTGAAGCAAATGTTTCTTTCTGCACCATAACTGATCATTTTAATTTCCTTGCTTTCGCTATAATAAAAATTGACGTTAAAGGATGCCTGAGGCAGTGTAATGAGAAAATGAAATTAGTTTTTCAGTTGACTGATCAAAAGCATTTTATATGTGATAATAAACAGTTTATTTTACTCTTTTGCTTATGACATAATTAATGGCAAAAATATTTTCCTGAAATTCATATTGTCTGCCAAATGAGAGCTTTCCAAGTTCCAGGAAAATATTATTTTTGTAATTCCCCAGACTGGACAAAAAAAAAATAAGTAAATACACTTTACCATCCCCTGCTGAAGAGAGTTCATAATCTTTGTTTAACCCTTCATGGTTTGTGGCTAGTATTGGACCAAGCAGGTCAAGGAAATGTTGTCTATTACACATTTGCTTCCTTAGGAACGGCAGTATTTTTGTACTGAAACTGGAGCCAGCCTTCCCAGTAGTCTTTCTTTTTGGAACTCTCTCTGTAATAGCTCGACACGCTCAGGTTGGTTGTCAGGATTAAAGGACACAGGTTAAAAAACAATGTAGGCTGGTTGTAACCCAGCAACCTGAATTTGAACTTCTTGAATTTTTGACTTTGAAAAATGTGTTGCTTTTTCTCCAACAGCGAGATAAGAAGATGATGAATTTGAATGAATGTCGTATTGGAATTTGAAGACCTGGCTACCGATTCCAAATATCTTCTTTCCTATGTCTGAGTTTGGTATTTCAGTTTGATTTAGCTGTGTCTCAGTTTCCTCGTCTGTGCAACTTCCTACTTTACCTGAATAACAATGGCACCAATTACCAGGGGCTTGCTAGCTGCCAGGTGCAGCAGGTTGTACATGCAAAGACATTTCCCAAAGCACCACTTGTAAGACCTGAAAACTACGGTCAACCTGCATTGATTAGCTTTCTCTAGTAACAATTACTCCAAAATGTAGTGGCTTAAAACAGTAACCATTTTACTTAGCTCATGATTCTATGAGCTGGCTGGGTGATTCTTCTGGTCTGGGGTTGGCTTGGCTGATCTCTGGCTCTCTGATGTCCAAGGTCAACGTATATTTTGACTTGCAGCTGTATGGTCTAGGATGGTTTTCCTCACATGTCTTGTGTGTGGCAAACTGGATAGTCTAGAAGTCCTCAGCTGGGACATGTGTTCTCTGCTCAGTGTGGTCTCTTATCCTCCAGTAGGCTAGCCTGAGCTTATTCACATGGTGGCCCCAGTGTTCTAAGCTCAGTGCAGCAAGAGAAAGTGCCAATGTATGTTGTTTTTGGTCTCTGCTTGCATCAACATTTGCTATTATCCCACTGACCAAAATAAATTACATGGACTAGCCCAGAGTCCATGTAAGAGGTTACTATCCTAGGAAAGAGAATCTTGGCAGCCTCCTGGGCAAATAGTCTACCACACACCCTAAATAACCATCAATTCCAAGAATTGTTGATTCAATTAGTGTTCATTTTTGCTCTTTGCCCAGAGTCTTTGTATATGCTCTTTTCTCTTTGGAGTGTTCTTTTCTCTTCATCAGTTTAGCTCATTTTCTTCCATTAGAGGTAGGCTCAAGAAGCCTTCCTTGGTTCTTTGACTAGGTCCAATTCCATACCCAAAGCCCTCACAATACTGTGTGCTTTCCACTGTAATCCCTCCTGCATTTGCAATAGTAAATGAATTCTCACGATTATCTAATGCATGTTGGTTATCCCACTAGACTTCAACCTCAAGAGGGCAGGAACCATGTCTGTTTTTACTTATCACGGCATCCTCTACCTAGCAGGGTGTCTGGCATGTAACATACAAGTGCTTTTTGAGTAATTGTTTTTAGATACCTTTAATTTCTCTCAATGTTATGTAGTTTCCACCATAGACATCTCATGTACATTTCATTTATTCCTAATATTTTTAGTATCTTTCAAAAAATTCATTGTCTTTGTCTTTGTTGCTGGTATACAGTTAGGTTTTGTGTATTGACCTTGCATCCTGAGACTGTGCTCAATTCATTAATTAATTCTAATATATTGTAGGTACTTTTGGACTTTCTTTACATGAAATTATGTCATCCCTGAAAGATGACTGTTTCATTTCTTCCTTTTATTTTCTTGCCTTATCATAATTCTTAGGTCATTTGTTACAATGTTGAACAGAAGTGGTGATACTGGGCGTTTTTATTTTACTTCTGGTCTCAGAGGAAAGTGTTCAGCAATTCACCATTCAATGATTAAATCTGGGGTTTGCTAAATATTTCTTTTTAAATTTAACTTTTATGGAAACTTTTAAATATACATAAAAGTAAGGAGAGTAGTATCATAAGCTCCATGTGTTTGGCATTAGGCTGTGATGACTATCAATATTTTGTTATTATTTTGTATCTATACCCCCACATTTTTATGTCTCTGCTCATAGAATAATTAAGTATATTTTGAATGAATAAGTTAATTAATGCAAAGGAATTCTGGAATTATTGCTGTTGAATATGAAGTAGATCAATTTGTATGGGCATAGAAAGATGCCTACCATATGGTAAGTGAATACACACATGCATATACTATTTTTATCATGAAACTACATATGTATAGGAGTATCTCTCTATACATATGTATATGAATATACGTAAAAGAAAGGGGAATATTCGTCAAGCTGTTAACAGAGGTTACATGTGAAAAGTGAGAAAGGGAGGAGAACATAGATGTCATTTTTTCGTTATATGCTTATGTTATTAGAATTTCATTCAATGAGCAGGTATTGCTTTTGTAATTTAAAAAATCAATAAAGAAAAAATAGATTATTAAACAGCTAGTTTATTAGCATTAAGTAAAGAATGCAATGATCAGGAGCTAACAAGCTATGCAGAACTAATTTCATTTCGTTCTTTCTCATTTTAAAATATGATTATTAGACTGATAGTCAAAGAGAATGCAATAGATTAGTGTACCTTAATGTTCCTTAACCTCGTTCCTTGTGATACCCTTGTGGGCAAGGTGGGGATCTGTGGGTGGAGGAGCGTTCTGCCATCATCAGTATTTATTAAGAAGCTGCTGTGTGGCCGGCATTCCTCCAGGATCTGAGGTGTAGCACTAAACAAGCCAGACAAAGGCCCTGCCCCCAAAGATCTTCCATTCTATTTGAGGGGTAGCAGTCAACACACAGATGAACACGAAACCCCCTCTGAAGGGGATTTAATTAAATATGTGATGGAGACCAGTGACTGGGCTCAAGGAAGGTCTGTCTGAGGACAAGACTTTTTAGCTGAAATCTGAAAGCTAAGAAAAGGCAGCCGGGTAAAGAACAAGAGAAAATCTACCTTGAGGGCCAGCAAATAGGAATGAGCCTGGAGGATTTGAGGAGCAACTTGGCAATTAAGGAGGCTACAGGGCAGAGGCAAAGGAGAGAGAGAGGAGCTGAGGGCAGGGAAGGAGGCAGAGCACAGGGTGGTTTGGGCTTGGAAGGCAACCTACAGATTTGCACTTGAATCTCACTGCAGATGGGAAGCCACTGAAGGGTTTAAAGTGAGAAATGGACACAATCATATGGTTCTGTCTTTGTTTGTTTCTTTTGTTTTGTTTTCTTAACTCTGGACGCTGTATCGAGAATGGACTGCAGTGAGCCAGAGGGAGGTGATGGGTGCAGATGCTGATCCAGGTGGAGGAAGACACCGGCGTGGACCAGAGGGGCAGCAGAGGGTTTGAAGAGAAGTGGGTACATTTGAGCCCCAGGACTGATTAATGGATTGAATTGAATCAGGAAAAGAGAGGAGTCAAGGGTGACTTTTAGCTCTTTAGCTTGAGGCAAATGGTGGGAACACCTTTTAGTGAGGTAGAAAGGAATGGGAGGGAAAAGGAATGGGAGTTTAGGGATATGCTGAGTGTGTGACATCTCTTGAAAATCCACATGGAAATATCAAACAAACAGCTTGATAAACAAATCTGGTGTCTCCAGGAGAGCCCAAGACTTGAGATGTAGAATTGGGACCCTTTGGCATAAAGATGATACTTAAAGTTGAGGATTTCATTGTCCATTGAAAAATCTGTCTTTGAAGAGTATGGATTAACTCTTGGCAGGGTCAGCCCAGGATTCTGCCATTGGGCTGACCTGGTCCACGCACTGAATGCTTTGGCAGAGAGAGGAGAATTTGTTTTCATCATATTTACGACCAACACTCTGCTGAGAAGGCATAGTACGCTGAGAAAATGGAAATGTACAAGCAGCAATGAGCAGGCCCAAATCAAGAGGACAACAGGGATATGCATTAACTCTATTTCCAGTTTCCAAAATCAAAGCAAAGGACTGTTGACTGATTGGATAAGTCCTTCATGTGAAAAGAGGCCTTGGAGTTTGGGTTGCCTATAGGTTTAATATGAACCAACAGTGTGTTAGAGAGATTTAGACACATGACTAAGACCAGACTGAGATATATGAGCATCTAGGGAAGCTAATAGGGAGGATCTCTCTGAGAATATGATTGAGTAGAGACCTCAAGAAGGCAAAGGAGGGGGCCAAGTGGGTGTCTGAGAGAAAGGATTTCCAGATATCAGGAACAGTAAGTGCAAAGGTCCTGAGGTGGACGCTTGCCTGACATGCCATAGGAACAGCAAGGAGGCCATGTGGCTAGAGTGGCGTGAACAGGAGGGCAAAAGCAGTAGGATGTGAGGTCAGAGAGGTACCAGCGGGGCAAATCATGCGAGAGCACTGAGGCCCTTTGACCTTTATGCTGAGTGAAAGAAGGTGCTCTTTGAGGATTAGGAGCAGAACTTGGATACAGTCTGACCTGTGACCACATACCGCTCTTGAGTGGACACGCCACAAATCCAGACACATTACAAATGATGCTTTCCTATTCTGAGGGTCACATGGGCCTTCTGTACACTCTTAAAACATGCCAGCCTCTTTCCTTCCTTAGTGTCTTTGTATTTTTTTTTCTAACTGAATCACACTGTCCCCTGAAACCTCCAAATTATTGACCTCTTCTTGGTCTCTGCTCAGGTTGTACCCTTTAAGAGGCCTTCCACGAACTGTTTAAAGTAGTTCTCCCTACTCTCAGGTACTCATCTTCACATCACCCTGTTTTGTTTTCTTTATGACACTTACCACTATCTAGATTATCTTGTTTAATCCTTTATGCATTTTTCGACATCTCTTGCACAGGAGTTAAGCTTTGTGAGGGCAACCTTGTCACTCTTGATTAGTGCCACATGCCTAATGCCTAGACATTGCCAGGCACATAACAAATGCCAGATGTGTAATAGGTATGTTTTGCATGAAAAAAATAAAGGCACATCTATGCACATGGATCGCAATATGAAGGGAGGCAATTCCCCTTCTCTCCAGTCTTTTCTTTGTTCCTCGACTCTGAGATTCTCTGAGTGTCCCACATGATCATTCCCATTCAAAAAACATCAATTTCCTAATTGCAAACGAGGCGATGCTAAACGTGTACAGGAAAAATCATGGAGACCTTTCTGACTATGTAATCTAAAAGGTACTGTTATGGCTTTGTTGGAGCACACCTGTAAAACTGACAAGCATGGTGTACTTGGAACATAGCAGCTGCTTTAAAATATGCCTGGAATCAGAGTCTATTGTAGAAAAAAGTGGATGGTGAGTAATTAGATTCTATGTAGGTTAAGGGCAAATGTATTGAAAGATGAATTATATTTCTCCTACTTATGTGGTGATTATTATGTATATGGAGTTTGACTAAAAGAAGAGAAAAGAACTAAGATGTATTGAGTATATACTATGTACCAGGAATTTTAGCAGATGTCTTACATCTCACTTAATCTTGAAAACAATCACAGGAAGTTGGTAATAGTCCTAATTTTCAATTGTGAAAATATGGTTCAGACAATCTGGGTAATTTGCACAAGGACACAATTTTTTTCCTTCTTGGCAGAATCAGCAGCTAACTAAATTCTGCATACTTTTAATTTCTGAATTAAATAAAGATTATTTGGAAAATACTTACATTTTTGAAACATTTTCTATAGAGTATGTTTTTTCCTCACCTTAACAAGTCCAGGGAAATACCACAACTTATATCCTATTCAGAAAACTGAAGTTCTTACAGGGTTGTTATTCTACATTCAACACATAATTTTTCCCCTTACAATTGAATAACATGTATTCAAATCTGTAGAAATCTTTTAAATCCACCATTTTAACCTGATAAAGTAAGTATGTTTATTAGAAACAATGAATAATATATTTAACAGGAAAACACTAGATAGTTACATTAAAATAAATAAGATAAAGATGTTGGCAAACACCATTATTGTTCTATATTTGGGAATCTTAGCCAATGAAACAAGACATGAAAAAGAAATAATGTATACATTTGGGGAAAAAGTAATCATTTTTGTATGATATGATTGTCTACATAAAAAAAAACTCAACAATAAAGCAAACGAAAAAATATCAAGACCAATAATGAAGTTCAATAAAAATGTCAGACTATAAAAATAGCATAAAAATATATAGTATAAAAATAATTATGTGCTTTCCTAAAGTCCAGGAATAATCATTTAAAATAACAATAAAAGCCCACATTAACAGGAATAATAAACATTAAGAAACAAATATGATAAGAAATATGCAAGCTCTCTACAAGAAAATCATAAAATTTGATACCATAGCAACTTTGTAGTTTAGAAAAGATTTGGATGAATGGTACGTCATACCTGACTCCTTAACAAGAAGAATTGATAGTGCTCAATTTCTTTCACGTTAGTTCATATATTACATATAATTTCAATGAAAATACTATTGAGACCTTTTTAAGGGCTTTTCTTTTTTTGAAGGGGAGAGACTCAAAATGATGTTAAACATTATTAGGAAAGGTAAATATGCAAAAGAGACATTTAAATTTTTGAAAAGGAAACCCAGTTAAGGGGAGGACATACCCTAACAGATATCGAAATTACTTAAAGCTTGCAGAAGAGAGAATCAGTGAGTACTAAGCTTCTACTCTGTGATCAGCACTGAGCCTGGGTGACGTGACAGTGATGTCCCATCACTCATCCCCCTCGCAGGTGCCCCTCCCCCTTAGCTCCCTGGCTCAGTTTTTAAACCTCCTGTTTGGGAGTTGATTATTATCTGCCTCCCTTGATAACTTGCCTCGTTATGGGTAGAAATTTTATCTTGTTCATGTTTTATCCCCAGATACAGCACAACTTTTTAGATTCCAATTAATCCAGGTATTATTGTAACTTTGGATAAAGAACAAATTGAATAGGCGCTGGATAGTCTGGTTTTCTCTTCTCTGATTAATCCAGGAAGATTTCCTGGAAGAGTTTAGATTCTAAGAGGATAAGTTAGACTCAGAGAGAAGGGAGGTTTCCAGTTATTCTGTGTGCCTCTAAGGAAGTACAACAGGGGCTGGGTGCTGGTGTTGGTTCTAGAGAAATGGACCCAACATGATAAACACTGAAAAGTGGTCACCAGTTGATGCTGTTCTAGCTCCTGTACAGTCACGTGTCCAGGGAGATACAAATCATCATACACGTGAGGAAGAAAAAGTAGCCCCCTGCTTGCACTGGGAGAATGTGTGACCCTGGCACCCTCCTTCTAGCGACTTGGTAGTGATCGGGCTCTTTCTGCTCGTCCTTCCTCACAGGTACCTGATTGGTGGGAGGCACATTGGTGAGAATTTGTGGGGCAGCTGGTACACTTATCCATTTCACCCAAGCCCCTAACACAGTCATGGATAGGAGTAGTGTAGTTGATTTACTGCCAGATGGGCACTTGTAGTTTTTGCCATTGTGCAGTAGAGTGATAGGGATTGGGAATGAAGCTTAGTATTTTTTTTTCATAGTGGTAAATATATATGTAACATATATTTTACCATTTTAACCATTCTTAAGAACACAGTGCAGTGCATAAAGTACATTTACATTGCTGTGCAACCGCCACCTCCACCCATCTCCAGAACTTTATCATCTTCCCAAACTGAAACTCTGCACCCAGTAAAAAATAACTCCTCATCTCCCCTCCTCCCAGCCACTGGTGGCCACCATTCCCATTCTATTTTCTGTCTCCATGAATTTGACTCTGAATACCTCCTATAAGTGGAATCGAACAGTACTCTTCCTTTGGGGACTGGCTTATTTCACTCGGCATAGTGTCCTCAAGGTCTATCCATGATGTAGCATATGTCAGAATGTCCTTGCTTTGTAAAGCCGAATAATATTTTATTGCATGCTCACCTCATTTTGTTTATATATTCACCTGTCAATGGACACTCAGGTCTGACAAGTTCATTTTGGTTTATTTTCCTAACTACACAGATCAGAAAAAGACTGGCCATCACATTGGATCTGGATGCATCCTCACTGCTAAATGAGTGGTATTAACTTATCTTTACACATCTCAGGATGTTACTTGGTGTAATATACTGAAATAATAATGAAATGTGAACGAAATTTGCAATCAGACAGATTTCAGCCAAAATTCTCTAGCGAACTCTAGCAAACTCCTAATAGTGCAGAAATCCGAGCGAATGCACCCAACACCGACAAGGGATAGAGCAGGGGAGAGAGCCAAGTGGAACCCTCTCAAGGGCCCTGACAGCGCTGAGATTCTGGAAAGTAGATGGAAAGATCCAGGAAACTTGGGTCAGAAATTTGCTGTGTGATCTCAAGCCAGTAACTTCCCGGCTCTGAGCAGCAGTGTCCCTGTCCCTGGAATGAGAGGAGTGTACGGATAAGTACAGTCTCAGATTTTCCTCCAGGGGCTTAGATTTTACTGGAGATGAGTCCGGAGCCACCTCAGGGTGCAAGAGAGACACTGGCTAGAGTTCTACAGCTCTTCGCTCCCACCAGCATCTACAAGAATAATTCTGTTTCAATCTGCTCTCTGAGTTCACTCTCTATCAAGATTTTGTCTGAAAAAGAAGTTTTTATCAAAAAAATCTAAACTAAACCAAATTCCCTGACCTAGATAACAGTAGTTAACATATCTTGAAGGCTCGCCCCTCTTTCTATTGCTTAACACATATTATATCATTTAACTCTTACAACCCCATGATGTATCTACCATGGTTACCTCCATTTCATAGATGCGGAAATTGAATCTCAGAGAAATTAAGTCGCTCAGCCGGAGTCAGACCTTTTACACGGGGAGGAGGTTGTCTGATCAGAGGCTAATCTCGATGCTATAATTGCCACCAAAGCCAGGAACCTAGATGATGTCCAAGTCTCTTCAGATTTGAAAGTTTGTAGTCTGTGTTTAGTATTTCCATTCAGATATTAATTCTATTAAATTAGTAATATTCAAGCTTCATGAATCCAGTCATTCAATGAGTGATGCTGGAGCACTGTCGTGAACAGAGTGGGCCCTGCCGACGTGGGGCACCCACCTACTAGGTCAGCCGGGGACACTGCCCAGGAAGCTTGAGCGGCCATGAACTGAGCCAGGGGTTGTTTTATGGGCTCTGCCATTTCTTCGGCCTGCTCCCACTGCACAGTTCCTGAAAGCACAATTAAGTTTTACTCACTTCCTGATCGCAGTAAGTGTCATCTGTCACTGAGACCACCACACCACTTTGATGGGCTGCAGAAGCTCTGGGGCAGCTCTGGGGAGGTCAAAGGTCCCTGTTAGGTCATAGTTTCTGCTTGGGGGCAAAGATAAAGTGATTTGAAACTCCCACAGGAAAAGTAAAATGGATGGGAACTAGTGCCCAAGGAAGGGGAATTGGAATTTAAAATCCTTAAGAAATGTCAACAGATCTATTAAAGTCTTCTCAGCCCAGGGTTCTTAGAGACTCACCTGGAGGGAGATAATCAATTCTAGAAACATCAGTGATCACCAGGTACTCAACACAAATAAATATAGGTTAATGAGGTGCACTTAGTTAGATGATTTTATAAGCACTGTTATGTAGATTTATTGATGGGGGCGGGGGAATGAAAGGCATTAACAATGCCTTAACAAGCTCAGGATGGAGAAAATTCTTCCCCAGCATTTTTGGCCAAGGTTTATTCAGTAGGTCGGGAAGAAAAAAAAAATCTGATGAAATGTAAAATTACTCTATTTAATCTGAATTTCTCATGCAATGTGTGTTAATATTTGTCTCCTTTTTTTTTTTTTTTTTTTTTTTTACTTAAGTGGCTCAATCGTTAAGTTTTCAATCACATAACCACTGAATATTCAAGATATAAACCACAGGCAATTAAATGATAGCTAAGGTAGTAAGGCTGACTTGATTAAGCTGGTGTGTTATTAAGATTATAAACACAGCCCGGCCCAGCCACTGAGTAAAATATTATGTCTGTCTGAGGGTGCCTCGTTTTCGAGAGACAGCTAGTGTCCTGGGTGCTGGTGATAGGCATGTTCTTGTGAAAGAGTTTGAGAGGCATCCCCCCAATTTTTCCCTACCACCCTGCCATGTATTTGTTTGTCTCCTAAAAATTATATTTCTTGGAGGTGCTGATTAAAATATAAATTCATTATGGAGAAACAGGCAGAATCACAGGAAGGCTGAATAGGATTTTCTGCTTTTTTTCTTGCCTCGTTGATGACTCCCTTTCCATTTCCTTCCAGGACTACTTTTCTTCTGTATAACCCATGCGTGTGGGAGCTCCCCGGAGTTGCATTTTCAATTCTTCCCTTTGTGCTCAGCTGTAAGAAGCTGACATTCAAGTTCTACTCAGAAAACAGAACCAATGCCAGGTAGTCTTATTAACAGAAGAAGTTAATAAGTACAATTGGTTATAAAGGGATTGGGAGAGTTGCAAAAACAAACAGGGTAAGTTGAGGCAACCCAGAGAGTAGCAACAACAGAAAACCACCCCCCATTCCTAGGACTGGTGGAATAATGGAGGCAGGTAGCAGTTTCAAAGCCTCAGAGCCAGGGCTGCCTATGGGAGGTGAAGCCACGAAAGAGGCTGCCCAGCTGGGAACTGGGACCACGAGAGAGATGTAATCCCTGTTGGAGATGTCACTGAAGGCAAAGGTAGAGACAGGAAGTCCCTGACTTCTCCCTTCCCTGCCCTCCTCTCCCCTCCAGGGTCTCGCACTGGGTGAAGCCGGGCAGAAGTGAGTAGTTGATGACACCCGGAAATGTACAACTGGCAGGTGAAGGGCAGGGAGTGGGCTGAAGAGGGAACAATTGAGAAGAGCCACTGCTTGTGCTCTAAAATCACCAATCTTTAAGGGGTGAGAGGCTTTTGAAGATTCAGAAAACATTTTTATTCCTTCTGGAAAAGTAATATGGATTCTTAATAAATGTCTCAAAAGCAGTGAATACCCTGAGTATTTCCAGAACTTCTCAACCCTGATAAGACGTTTCAATTTAGCAGAAAAGCCTCAAATTCCTAACTCTGTTCAGGAAACGCCTAAAGAAATTTTTTATTTGTGTGTTTTATGTTTTTGGTGAAATAACTCCTTTCATTTGGATGAGGTATCATTTCTGCCCAAATGTATTCACATCTACCGTGTCACTGGATACAATGATCATTCTGGTAAGGTGAGTAACAATGAATTATTGAACCTGTTTCACAGATGACTTGGCAGAATCTTAGAGAAATGAAGATGCAGTCCTTGTTGCAGATCGTGTTATGCTATCAGGGTTGGCTTATTCCTGTTGTGGAGGTCATTAACTTAAAAATTTTTTTCTTATTTTTTAAAATTTTGTTTATAATTGACACATAATAATTACACATGTTTATGGGGCATGGTGTGATGTTTCAGTATATATGTGCATCGTACAATGTCAAATCATGGCAGTTAGCACATCTAAGACCTCAAATAGTTATCATTTTTTTGTGGATAACATTTCAGATCTTCTTTTCTAGCTAACTTGACATATACCTTACATCAGGTGTCCTCAAACTACAGCCCACGGGCCACATGCGGGTGTTTTTGCCCATTTGTTTTTTTACTTCAAAATATGATATGTGCAGTGTGCATAGGAATTTGTTCATAGTTTTTTTAAACTATAGTCCAGCCCTCCAACAGTCTGAGGGACAGTGAACTGGCCCCCTGTTTAAAAGTTTGAGGACCCCTGCCTTACATTATTATTAGCTATAGTCACCCTACTATGTAATAGAGCATGAGAACATTTTCTTCCTATCTAACTGTAACTTTGTACCTATTGACCATCCTCTCCCCAAGCCCCTTCTTCCTCTCCTCTCCAGCCTCTGGTAACCATTATTCTACTTTCTCCTCCTATGAGATCAATGTTTTTACGTTCCACATATGAATGAGATCATGAGGTGTTTGTCTTTCTGTGCTTGCTTATTTCACTCAATATAATGTTCTCTAGGTTCATACATGGTGCCACAAATGACAGGATTCCATTCTTTTTTGTGGCTGAATAGTATTCTATTATATATATATTATATATATTCTATTATATATATTCTAATATATATATATATATATATCACATTTTCTTTATACATTGATCCATTGATGAACACTTAGGTTGATTCCATACCTTGGCTATTGTGAATACTGCTACGATAGTGTAGCTGTCCCTTCAACATACTGACTTCATTTCTTTTGAATATATACCCAGTAGTGGGATTGCTAGATCATATGGTAGTTCTATTTTTACTTTTTTTGAGAAATCTCCATACATTTTCCATAGTGGCTGTATTAATTTACATTTCCACCAACAGTGTATAAGAGTTCCCATTTCTCCACATCCTTGCCAACATCTTTTTGTTTTTTTTATCTCTTTAATAATAGCCATTCTAACTGGGGTAAGGTGATATCTCATGGTTTAGATTTGCATTTCTCTGAAAATTAGTGTTGTTGAGCATTTTTTCATGTACTTGTTGGCCATTTGTATGTCTTCTTTTGAGAAATGCTTATTCAAACCCTATGCCCATTTTAAAATTGGATTATTTGGTTTTCTGCCATTGAGTTGTTTGAGTTCCTTACATATTCTGGCTATTAACCCTTTGTCAGACACATAGTTTGCAAATATTTTCTCCCATCCTGTAGGTTGTCTCTTTATTCTGTTGATTGTTTCTTTTATTGTGCAGAAGCTTTTTAGTTTCAAGTAATTCCATTTGTCTATTTTTGCTTTTGAAGTCTTATCTAAAATATCTTTGCTCAGTCCAATGTCATGAAGTGTTTTCTTAGTTTCAGGTCATACATTTAAGTCTTTAATCCATTTAGAGTTGATTTTTGTACATGGTGAGAGATAGGGGTCTTATTATAATTTAGTATTTTTTATTGTGGTAAAATACACATACAACTTAACATTTTAACCAATTTATAGCTCAGTGGTATCAAATACATTCATAATGTTGTGTAACCATCACCCACATCCATTTCCAGAACTCTTTTCACCTTGTAAAACTGAAACTCTACCCATTAAACAGTAACTCCACATTGCCTCCTTCTCCCAGCCCTTGGCAATCACCTCTCCTCTTCTGTCTTATGACCTTGACTAATCTTACTACCTCACCTAAGTGGAATCATACAGTATTTGTCTTTTTGTGACTGGCTTATTCCACTTAGCATAATGTACCTGAGGTTCATCCACATTGTAGCTATGTCAGAATTTCCTTCCTTTTTAAGGCAGAAAAACATTTCACTGTATTATATACCGCATTTTGTTTGTCCATTCATCTCTTGATAGGTGGGTTGCTTTCATGTTTTAGAGACTGTGAAGGATACTACTAGCAAATATCTCTCTGTTTCCAATTCTTTTTGGGTATATACGCATAAGTGGAACTGCTGAATTATATAGTAATTCTATTTTTAGGGTCCAAATTTCTCCACATCCTTATAAACACTTGTTATTATCTCCTTTTTTTTTTTTTTGATAGTAAGCAGCCTAATGTGTGAGATGGTATCTTAGTATGGTTTTGATGTTCATTTGTCTAATGACTAGTGATATTTAGCATCTTTTAATATGCTTATTGGCCATTTGTACATCTTCTTTGGAGAAGTATCTATTCAAGTCCTTTGCCCACTTTTGATCAGGCTGTTTGTTTTGTTGTTGTTGAAAGGTCATTACTTTTTATCTGTTTGGAATTTTTATCAAATATATATTATGCATTTTCTGTGTGCCTGGCTATGTGCTGAGTTCCAGAGATACACTCTAGAAAGAAGTACATCTCTATATATACTGGGCCAGCTTCCATAAGGGGTGGCTGAGCCTCAGAGTGTATGACAATAGCCATGCAGTACTTAAGGCAGGGGATACCTTCCAGAAAAAAATAATTCCTCCCCTCAATGTGCACCGTATCCAGAAGCCCTCCAGATAGGACAGTAGTTACTGGGTTGGGAGAATAGAGGATGTGATGATATTCAAATGTGAGGGACAAAGGTTTAGAGAGATCCATGCCTTTGAGACTCTTTCCCCCATTCCCGCATAGTAATACATTCTTCTTTCCCCCCATTTTTTGGAGTTTGAGGTGGCATATGAAGATTAAGCCCTCACAGCCCTTGAGAACAGGGAGCACATTTTTATGTTTTGAATATTTTGGTCCTTAGTTGTAATGAGCTAACAAGTCTACCATGAAAAGGACAAAAAAGAAAAGGTGTTATGGGAAAGAGGTAGAATTCTGGAGGGATTGGAGATTCCCTGGTCTGGACAGAGGAGAGACCTGTGTGAATGTACTGAGAAGGTTGGCTCAAGCACTGGTCTGGGCCAGTTTCCTCAGGTATGACTGCATCATTTAATGATGTTCTAAGAAATTCATTATTAGGAGATGTTGTTATTGTGTGGACATCATAGAGTGTACTTCCACAAACGTAGATGGTGTAGCCTGCTACACACCTTTGCTCCTAGGTTACAAACCTGTAGAGTATTCAGTAAATACCGAATACTGTAGGTAATTGTAACACAATGGTATTTGTGTATCGAAAAAGAAAAGGTGCGGTAAAAACACAGTATTATAGTCTTATGGGACCAATGTCATATATGTGGTCTGTCATTGACTGAAACATCATTATAGAGTGCATGAGCGTACAGGGTCTCACTAGGGAGAAGAGGATTCTCAGGTATGGTATGGCTTTCAGAGATCTTTTGTGGTATGATAGTGAGTAGCAACCAGGTTCCAAGAAACCAATGAAAAAGCAGGCAAAGATATTATAAGCAGAAAGCATGGTAGGTTGGTGTCTAGAACTCTTCCCCTCTTTTTGTTCTGCTTTTTGAATTGTGGTACAACTCCAGCAAAGACTGAGAAAAGATTTCCCATCAACCTCGTGCATTGGGGGCTTGAAGGAAAAAAATCATGCAGATTAATGGAAACTAGAGAATTGTGTTAGTCATTGCATATCTGAATTTTGTGATTCATGCCTATGATGGGTATATTTAATTGCAACACTACTGAGGAAGGGCCATGGTTTCTGGCCACATGCTCAATTACCATGGCTCTCCAACTCAACCTCTTTGGAAGATGCTTACTATTTCTTCCTTCCCAAGATAATTCCTGGCCCCTCTGCCATCTTTCTTTACAGACTGTCCAGGAATTCAAGGTGCTCCTCATTGGCACTTTCCAAGATGAAAGGCGAATTTCAGAGCCATAGCATCTTCTCACCCAGGGAGCCTGTGCAGCAGAGTTTGACTCTCTGGCAGGAGTTACAATGTTACCATCTCATTTAATGGGTAATATTCACAGGGATAGGTTAGATTGCCTCCATTATTCAAGGAGCTACATGTGCCTGGTAGCAACAATTACCAAGTCGCATAAATACAACAAAGTTAATTAAAATGTTAGCTGATATAAATAACCTTAGGTTATTGAACATTGTTCCATTTTAAATTAATAAATACGCAAAGGTAATGTTTATAATTAAAGCTATAATTTATCTTCATGCTCTGTTTGTTTAATAGCAGTGGTAATATAACGCTACATGCAGAAATGTAGTAATAGATTTGTTTAGCACTGACATTATAAACAAATGTCTCAGTCTATTTATTCTAAGTTATGATACAGATTCTTTTCACATGCATCTGATGGCCTTTAAACCATTTAAAATGAACTGCATTAACGTAATCTAATCTTGATACTGAACATAACATTTCAGTTTGAATTATCCTGAATCCATGATCCATTTTATTACTCACAAAGCACTTTATACATTTATGATAATGGCAAACCTTGCTCTGTTATTTAAATCCCATTTCAAAAGGGATGTTATTTTTTTAAAAAAAATAAATAAACCCCACACATTTGGGGTAGTAAAGTACAAATAAGGAAAAGTCAATGCCCAGCAAGCCCTTTAACAAAGCAAACAATTCAGATTTTTATGACATTAGCAAATAATAAAGGGAAGAACTGACATTTACAGTTGATGAAATTTTATGTTATAACAGATGATGAAAATGGAATGAAAATCACATGAAAAAATTTGTCCATGAGGTTCAGCCATTCTAAGGAAATCTCTACCTGTAGACTGTCTTCAGGGACACTTTTTAAGTTCAACCTTTATTCAACCCTCGAAAGGTCTCAGGTCTACCCTGACTGTAAGTCTTGCTCAGACATCTGAGCCTGGGCAATACTTTCCCAGTTTCCTTTTGGGTATCTGTCCCTGTCCTCATTCCCCGTGCCCTCCCTACCTCCTGCCTTCCATTCATTCCCTCCTCCCTCTAGCTCTTGGAATCAAGGGAACACTTATTCTCCACCCTATAATTTAAATTATAATAAGCAACCAATTTGCTGTCCTTCATGGTTATGGTGAAGTTTAGAAGAAAGAAGAAGAGAATATATTTCTTTCTTGTATACTTCTATTTTATTTTATTTTACTTTTTGGATCCTTAGCATAGCTCCCTATTTCTATCTCTCTCCTTAATCCCTTTTTAAATAAATGTTTCTTCTGGGTTTATTTGCAGTCACTGAAAGAAGTTTCACTCTATTTTAGTAAGAATATTTCACTGGATGTCTTAGAAACAGTTGCCCCTTAAGTCAAATAAACAAAAAAAAAATAATTTTTTAAAAAGACATTTCTTTTTTTCTTTTTTTAAAAAGGAAGTTAAAAATGTAGCAGGCCTATTTTTGGAGAAAGAATGGGCCAGAGAGTTCTTAAAACATTCTAAACAGATTATACACTTTGAAAAATCCTAAAAGGATTTTAATACTGGAACCTCTGAAATTCGGGAAGGATTTAAATTTAGGATTATAAGCTATCCTACCGCAAAATCCTCCTGTGATCAAATATCACATTTTAGGAGTCCGGTGTCTTTGTAGCTGCCACTCCGGCTGCATCTCCTCGTTATGTGCAGTGTTAATAAAACAGGACGAGTGCGGGGTTTGGTGACTGCGCAGCTGGGCTGCGGCTGGCCTGCCGTCACAGGCTCGGGCTTTGGAAGTGAGTCTGATGGCTCTGGTCCTCCTCAGGGGCTGCAAGGGGCTGGGGGCAGCTGACATGGCTGCCTGCACTTGGCCCGTGGGCTGTGACCTCTGAGCCCAGAGGCAAGGGGCCTGGGGCAGAGAGAGGAGGCCACAGTGGAGGAGAGAAAAGATGGTCAAACCCCAGCCCTCCCTCTGCCCCTACCCTCCCTCCTACGTGTCCTTAAATGCAGCCCTTCCAAACTGCACTCTGCCTTTGTTCCATTTCCATGGGCGTGCCTCCAGATTACCTGTCTACAGGTAAAGTACAGGAGGGGTGGATCAAATTCCTGCTCCCTCCTGGTCTCACTTCTAGTGGCCACTGAAGTATTTTTATACATAAAATTATTTCTGTGTTGGTTTTTTTTCTAGAATATTAGAACTAGAAGAGTTCATTGAGGTTACCAAATCTAGTGGTTTTAAAACTTTAATAACAATTACATATATATACATACATATTTGTGTACACACATATTAGTGTATATTGTTGGGGCTCAGAAACTGGTACCCTAAAATATGGCCTTTGTACATACTGAACTGAAAAAAGAGCCTCAAGCTCTCTCTGCCCCCCATCCTCCACCCGCCTCACTGTCTCCCTCAAAGCACAGGATAAATTGTTCTCTGAAATTCCCTTACCTGCCTGAAGTCTGGACCTACCAAAGGAGAAAACAATCACCTCCAGTCACTTCCCTGAGTTTTCATTAACTGAACCCATACCACAGAAGGGAAGACTAAAATCTGTCGACAAACCTGAATAGGCTTTGTCACAAACCACTGTTCTGCGAGCCCTACAGACTTTGTCGCAGGCCATTGTACACTCGTCAAGCCCATTGAATTCTCCCCAGTGACCACTTATTGCCCTTTGGCAGAATCCCTCTTCTCCCTCCTCGCATGACCTATGCTGGCAGGTCCAACCCCCACCCTTTCTGTAAGCACAGGATGGCACATGAACTTCTGTGCCCCCTTGGGGGGTTGAGTCTTCATTCTGAAGGCTCCAATGTCACCTAAAACTGTGATCAAATAAATTTGTGTGCTTTTTCTTCAATTAATCTGCCTTTTAAAGTGAGTTGATTTTTCACAAACCTTAGAGGGCAAACTGCAATACACACACACACACACACACACACACACATGTTGGATCTTAAAACACACATTGGATGGGAAGAAAATTTAACTCAGAAGCCTACTATGTAGAATAGGTAAGAGGAAAATTGCTCTAACTCAGCATTTGAGGGGCAATCTGGAATCCCTCGTCTCATGTTTTCTCTTGTCTCCGAAGGTGGTTCCTGAGATACCTCTGGCAAACTCCAGAGATCCACACAACAATTAGAAGATCCCTGATCTGATGCATTCCCTTTTTTTCTGCTAACTTTCCCACTGAGTGAAAGGCAAGGAAGCTGTGCCCATGGGGGAAGAGGAGGTGCCCAGGGGCACCCGGCTCTCCAGTGCCAGATCTGGGCCCCAAACCCACTCGCTCCAATTCTAAGCTCAGATCACTTTCTCTAAGGCTGTCACCCAGGAATTTTCATTTTGGCTCTCTATATCTGCTTCAAGAAACTAACAACCCCAAATTGGGCCTAAACATCAACTGATAAATTCAGGGCCCAAATTTAGAGCCAGAAGTTTCAGTGTTTGGTGGGTCAATAGGAATGCACAGTTTCATGTTGATTGTCAGATGGGCGGATTACAGGGTGGGTCAAAATCATGCTGTAGGGTCAGTAGGGGGTGCCATGGGGACTAGAGGTAGGGAAAGGCATGATGGTAAGTGATCCTATGTTGGAAACTCTACAGCTCACTCTCCCCTAGGCTACCATCTCTTCATGAACACAGTGTAGCAATGACAGTCTCATAACCCTATGATGCTCTAGAGCAGTGGTTCTCAACTGGGGCGACTTTGCCCCCAGGGGATATTTGGTAATATCTGAGGACGTTTGTGGAAGCTGCTCGACATCCTATGATGCACAGGACATCCTCCCACGACAAAGAGTTATCTGGCCCAAGTACAAATAGTGCTGCCGTTGAAACAACTCCTTGAGAATTTAGCAATCACTCTGGAACACATGATTGTCCAATTAAATCCTTACCTTCCCCCCATTTCTCAAAATAACTCAAACTCAGCACTAATTGGGTGCCAAGCCAAGGAAGGTGCAGAAAACATGTTGAACAGTTTCTTCCTTTTGGGGGTCTCAATCTAAGGGGAGAGGTGGGTAAACTGGAGGGTACGAGTAGCTGTGCTGCTCCAGGCAGAGGGAGAGGTGAGATGGGGCTGTTTGGGCCACTGGGCTGGCTTCCTGCCTGCATGGAGGGTAGCACGTGAATGGCGTGTGTGCCAAGTTGCTTTGTTGACTTTTGCTCAGGATCAGATGAGTCAGATCATTGCTCAGCTGTGATGTGGGGAAAGGGAGAGCCAGAGAGGTAAACCTGAGAGGGGAGCAAAGAGAACCCATGTAGCTCCTTAGGGTCAGCATGGAACAAGAATGGCAGAACACCACGGAAAGCAGATGGAAGTGAGGGTTCAGAAGTTAATCTGGCCAAAGGAGGGAAGTTAAAAGCACACACCAATTAGGTGCCGGGTTTCCTTTGTAAACGTCACCACACAAATGTGGACGATGGGAGAGCTGAAAGCGACTTCCCAGACAGTCTACCCTTTGGATCCTATTTTCTAAAAGCACTACCCGTGGCCTTGAAAAAACAGCTCTTTCCTTTGCTAGCCCCAAAGACAAAGAGCAATGCTTTGCAAAATCCATAAAACAAAAGACTCCAACAGTGTCAAGCCTCTTTAAACAATCACTTGTGCTATGAGGCAAAACAACTGGGACATCCGGATAAGCACTGTGGTGGTATTTTTCATGTTGATTGCAATAACACCATCAAAGCCACGCACATTCTGTGTAAAATCAATGTCTGCTTGTTGGAGGAGGAGGGGGAGGGGAGAGGCCTGGGGACTTCATCTTGTAAGTCAGCTTTGCAGATAATCGCATGCCTCGGGCTTGGAAAAAATTGATGGCAGATCAATGGTCAGGAACATGAACTGTACTCAGTTTTGACTGTGCGATGCCCAGTGTTGGCTGGGAGTCTCAGATGTGGAATAGAGATGGGTGACTGGAGCACGACTTTGGAGTGGGCTGGTAAGGCCTTGGCATTATCTGCAAGGTAATTGTAAGTGCCACATCTCGAGGGATTAGATATCAGAAAACATGAGCTATAGAGTAAATTTCCAGGGGCTGGTGGATGCTCCCGTCTAATAAGGGGAACCTGTGTGTACGTGTGTGTGTGTGTGTCTACACGTGTGCATAGGCACAAGCAAAACTTATACCCACGGGGAAGGAAAGCTTGAGTTTATGTCAAAGAAAGCTTTACAAAGTACGTATGTCCTGATCAAGGGGGTATTTATTGGTTTGTCGTTTCATAGACTAGAGGAATACACTGGCTTGGGGTGGAACAGGGGGGTTGAATTGAGTTTACCTTGGTACCAGGTAAACTCCTTATTTTGGGCCCACAGGGATTCTACAGCTCTTCTTTATTGTTGGGGATGCTTAAAAGAGCAATGAGGAAGAAAGGAAGACAGGGCACTTGCCTCACTGTTTCTTCATTTCCAGATGAAGTTCTTATAAGAGTGGATCCTTTTCCCCAAAGTTTCTCACCAAGGTCTTCTCAATTCCCTGTCATAGATGGGGAAAGAGGGAGTGATCTGTCTCTTCCCTTCATGGATTGCTGTGAGGATTAAATGAGTTATTTCATGGAAAGCACTCACTCAACTCAATAAAAATTTCAGCTATTGTGTTCTCAGCATTTTTACTGCATACATCTCAGACACAAAAACAAACAGATTCAGAAGAGCTCTTCATTTGTTGATATTTCCAGTGATAAAAATCCAAATCAAAGAGAGTCAAGATGGAAGGGTGGAGGGGACAGGGGAGGAGTAATTCAATTGCCCACAGTGGTGCTGCAATCTGTCCACTCTCCGGTTCGCCTCTGCAAGGTCACAGTGACTTTGCCACCAACACCTGAGGCCAGCGCATCCCCTCTGTATTCATCTCCCTACCTTGTCTCCCCTCCTTAATGTCTCTGTCCTGTTAACTTTCTCTCCTCTAGAATTCTCTACTTTCTCCAACATCTCTTTCCTGGTTTACTGGCTTTTCCCTGGATGTTAGAGCCTAACCTTGCCCTGGTGTCTGTAACTCTCCCAGCTCCTTGTTTATACATTTCCACTTCTAGGGGTGTATGGGAGGAGCAGGAAGACGTGGAGGCAATTCTCTACTCCAGGTGTGCAGTTGACTTTCTATTTTCCTTCATCATCTCAAAGAATCTGAGAAAGAAATTCAACATACCTTTGATTACCTGATGCCATATATTTTGTATGCATTATTGACTAAAATGTATTATTTTACATATTTATAGGGTACTTGCAATATTCTGTTACATGCATAGAATATATAATTATCAAGTCAGGGTATTTGAGGTATCCATCACTTTGAGTATTTATTATTTCAACCTGCTGAATGGGAGAAAATATTTGCAAACTATTCATCTGACAAGGAACTAATATCCAAAATATACAAGAAATTCAAACAACTCAACAGTAAAGAAAACAAATAACTTCATTATAAAGTATACAAAGGACATGAATAGCCAATTCGAATGCCATACTTTAGTCTACGTGCAGTCCTACCTAGTAGAATACCTTTAGCCTTGTAACATACTTGGCCCTTTTCTGGACATATACAACAAAGGCATCTTGCATTAACCTGATGCGAGAAGACACCTTCAGACTGCACTAGAATGCAGAGATGCGTGTGCAGGAGGGGAGGTGGTAGATACCTTCCTACCAGGTTATAGTTAGTGCTCACCTAATCGGAGGCCTTACCTTCCATTGCTCCAGCCACTCTTTCTGGCAGCTCTCTTCTCCAAGATGATGGCATCTCCTTTACATTCTATCTTGCCTTACTCGTTGATTAGTTGCTTAGCTCCCCAGCTCGATTGCAAACTCCTTGAGGACAGTGTCTATTTCTGACCTCCCACTGTGTCCCCCATGGCGCCCAGCAGTTTCTGGCCCACAATGAGCAGCAACACACAGCAAGTGACTGCATAAGAGAACTGTACCACTTTAAAATTGGTAATGATGTTTATTAGTGATTTTATTTGATACCTTTTTTCTACCTTCTTAAATCTTTTTTCTTTCTTGAGGCCTGAGACCCCATTAAAGCTTATCTGTCCAGCCCTGCCATCCTCAGCACCATTTCTCTTTGCTTTTCTTAATTTGATTATTGGAAAACCATGCTATAATGCCTTTTTATTTCCAAACGAAGTCATTTACCATCTCTGAGACCAGGCTTCACGTGCACTCTCTGAAGCCGGATTCTCTCTATTTTTAAAGAATAATCACCACTGCATGTGTTTGGCTTCAGAGAGAAATTCTTTAGAAATTACACCCAGAGAGAGAGGTCATAAGATTCTGGGGAGTGGTGCCAGGGACAGGGTAGTTGATTCTGAATCCCAAACTAGAGGGATTCTCTGATTTAGTGCAGAAGGTCCTCACAAAAAATTCACTTTTGTTTATATTTGAAAGAAGATGTAAAGCAGTGGAGTCCTGGGGTTTGAATCCTAGGTGACAGGGGTGGGGGTGGGGGTGGGCGCTGTGGTACATAGAGCATTAGGTTACATGCACTGGGCTCAGACCCTAACAGAGCATGCGGGTACTGAGTCACCCAGGTCCTAGGTGTGCTCATGTAACAGGAGCCAGCTGCTTGAATGGGGAAAGGGGCTTGGGGCTCTAGCTTTAGCTTTAACTCCAGTCCTGCCCTGCGGTGACAGGGGACAGGTCATACCATTTCTGTCATTTTATCAGTATATAAATAAAATGGAGTTGAGATTGGGATTTGGGACGAGGTGACCCCTAAAGTTCCTTTCTTGGGGAATGTTAGCAAATTATGCCCAACCAAGCCTTTAGAGGGGCACAGTGTGATGCAAGGCTTCTGTTGGATCTTTGGTTCCCATAACTGCATGGTATTTTTCTGAAGACCCCTTCAAAGATACAGTTCAAAGATTGTTGATAGATCATTTACTGTAAGACTTTACAGTGAAGGTTACCCAAATTCTCATAGCTATAGTTATGCATTTTTGTGAGTCAAGGGTCCCTTTGAGAATTTGAAAACACCTAAAGATCCTCCTTTGTCCAGAACATGCGTGCGTGTGCACACACACACACACACACATGCACACACACACACACCTTTTCATATAACTCTGGGGGAGGTGGTGGACTTTTATAGACCCTTGGTTGAGAGCTCCTGCTGGACGGAAGGCCAATCTCCTCTTTTCTGTTATGGTACATTGCCCTTCTGGGTCTCTGCCTTTCAACTGGACTCAATCTAGTCCAGCTTCTTTGCTCAGCTATATAGTGTAGGCTCTGAGCAAAGGGGCAGACCAAAGAAGTACATGAGTTGTCCTTACTCTCAGCAGGCTTTGGGACCTATTCAGAACATGACTTGGGCAAGTCACTTAACCTGCCTGAGCCTCAGCTTTCTCATCTCTAAAGTGGGAATAGCAATTGTATCTGTCTCATAGAATGTGAGAAAATTAAACAGGGTGACACGAGGAGAAATGGCTGAGGCACTCTTCTATGATGCAAAGCTTAAGGGAGCACCAAAAAGTCAGTAATTAAAATAAATAATATTTTTATGTAATATTTTTAAAAATTAAAATTAATGAAAAGAAATACATGATGGACAAAGCATCACAATTTTAAATAAAGACAAGACCAATATTACTGGTTTTTCCTTTTTCCTCAGCCTCCAATATGGCTGGCACAGCGCCGTTACTGATCCCGAGAATTTGGTGGCTAAAAACTATTCAAAATGGCTTATCGAATCCAACTTTTATCTGGAGCCACAATCTTGTCGAAAGCACAGGCTGTGTATCCTCTACTTGCACACTGTTGGGAACAGAGCATAACTCCTGTTGTGGTAGCAACGTTGGGGGACAGTGCTCCAAGAATTTCATTTCTCTGAGTATTATTTCCTCCAGGATTAGCATTCCCAGTTTCTTTAGCTGTTTTCACAGGAGCAGTGTGAAGTCCCAGATGTTGTGAAGTTGGCCAGTATTCATCCTGAAGTTGGACCCTAGAACTCAGCCCACTTCTGATATGATACAAGGAGACCAGGATAGATATTGGGGGGAAGAAATAGCAAGATTTGGCTTCTCCTTTCTTGCAAAGCTTAAAAACTTGTTAAGAGAAGCCAAGTCTTCAAGATAGCACAGCTTACAGTTTTTTTTTTCTTCCTGTGCTACCTTCATGACATACCTAGACAGTCATACATAGGTAATTATGGTCTGAAGTGAGTGTGAATTATGATTCTCAATGATACTTCCTAGTGATTTGTTGCAATATAAATAATGATGATTTATTGGGGCTTCACTGACTGCTCTGTCGGTGATGAATCATAATAGTAGATCATGATAATTATGAAATCAGCACAGGGCTGTTTCCCTCCTTGTAGCGCAATCGCAACACGGACACCGGGCTGCCGAACATGACAGCCTGCCTGCTGGATGCCGGACTGTGTTCAAGAGGGGCTCGTTGGTCTTTCTTGTGACTCACAGCAGTTCGTCTCCAGTTGTTATCCAGGTGGTTGTAGCAGCACAGGTTGATGGCATTGTACTGGTACATTTTTATTCCTGATGCAAATTAAGTTCTAGAGAGTGTCATTCCAAGGCCAGAGGAATTAACAGAGAAATACCCGACGTCTGGGGAGGCCTGAGCAGGTGACAGAAGCCAGATCCCTCTTCTTCCCTCTCTGCTGGAGCCCCTGCCCTGCCTGAAGCCTGGCTTTTGTCATGCAGACAGTGTCATGGTGTTTATTAATTTTCCTAATTTATGCGGAAGAACTTTTTCTCCAAAGGACATGGGATACTTGTCATTTGAACTCTGTTTTAAGCAACTCTAAACTATAAACATCTACTTCATTTAGAACAGTAATTTCTCAAACCAAAGCAAAAATGCTAGTTCGAGGCATTCGGTGAACATGAAGAGTACTTATAGTCAACTCACTTTGGAAAACCCTGGGTTACTAAAAGTGAAAAATATGTACAGACAGAAATAAATGAAATTTTTAAACAGGTAACTGAAATAATGTTCTTTATTGTAGGACTTCTGAGAGACTTCACTTTGATAACAGACATGGTTAATATCTAAGAAAAAGACATGGTACCCGGTCATTCTTAACTATAGTCAGTCCTCACCTCTGCGGGGTGTGCAAACATGGCCGCCAATTCTTTGCACATCCTTCCATCAAGGGGTGGAGCTGAGTTTCCCTACCCCTAAGTCTGGGATGGCCCCATGACCTATTTTGACGGCTAGAATGTGGTAAAAGTGACCTTGTATAATTTTAAGGTAGGTCGTGAAGAGATATGAAGCTTCCATCTTTTCTACTTGGAACGCTTCTTATCAAAACCCAGCCATGATGCAGACCAAGCCCAGGCAGCTCCGTGGAAAGGCCTTCACCGGTGAGGACGAGGCCCCTGGCTGACAGCCCCCGCTGAGCTCCCTGCTGGCAGCCAGCGCCAACTGCCAGTCTTGTGGGTGAGGCCACCGGACCTTCCAGTCAGTTTACAGAACTGTGAGAAATAACAAGTTGTTATTTTAAGACACTAAATTTTGAGGTGGTTTATTATATATGATAGGTAACTGAAAAACTCCACCTTCTCTTCTTTATCTTTTAATCATAACACACTATTAATTTCTTTCACAAAATTATCACCATTGTTCACTTGTTTAGTTTTCTTCCCCACTGTAATCTCTCAGAGTGCAGGGTCCATATTTACTTTCCTCACCTCTGTATACCCCTCCTACCACGGTGACTTGTACAGAGTTTGTCTTCATTAAATACATGTTGAATGAATGAACATCTTTTGGAAAATAGTTTCAAAATACTAGTCTAGTCTATAGACAGAATTAGAGGCTGACTAATTACACAACAAAAGAATTCTTTGCAAAAGCAGAGTTTATCAATGTTTTCCCCTTATATACTGAGCTTACATCATACATCTAAAATAGGATTCAGCAACTCAAATTCCTGACACTTTTCTAGAAACATGAACTGCATCTAAAGGTGATCATGAAGTACTCATATCAGAAACACTAACATTTCCACTCACATGCCTTCCCTTTTATCTTTCCACAAAAGAAACAATATCCTGAGGTTGTTGAATATCACTCCCAAGCATATGTTTATTCTTTTAGAAGGTAGGCACATCAACAAAAATATGGCCTGTATACCACATATTGTATATACCTCCTATCATTTGTATTTTGCTTTATTCACTTAGGTTTTGAGATTTATTGACCTTATTATCTGTATATCTAGTTTGTTCATTTTAACTGTGGTAGAATATTCCAGAAGAATATGTGCTTCTAGGGGTGTTGAAGTGAAGGGAGCTTGAAAGGCTGAATGGCTTCGGCACCACAAGGTGAATTTGGCTCCACATAAACGCTGCTGGTGTGTGCCAACTGCCAACCATCAACAGGGTGACCGTCACACGTATTTTTCTCCTATTATTTTCTTCAGCATTCTTCAGTTTGATCCTACAGCCCAGCTCTGTGCCCCTTAGCTGGGTTCCAGAATGGTTTAGTGAGTCCCTAGCATCTTCATTTTACTAACTGGAGCACACCTGGCCTTGGGGGGCTCCAGGAGCACCAATGTCTGCAGCAGCTTTGGAACATTCAATAGTCAGAGTTGGAAGGATCTCAGAGACCCTGTGCCCACCTCCCTCATTTGACAGAGGGGGAAAGACCATGGACCACAGAGGGAAAGTGACCCACTCAGGATCTCACAGCCACCGCATGGCATGCAAAGACTCGGGACCAGAGAGACTAGAGCCTGCCTGGTACTCTTTTCACTTTTTCTTGTGGACTTCTTGCACCCAGCAAGGTCAAGGCCTGTCCAGCATGGCCCTTCCCCTGGAATTAGCCCTGTATGTTTTTGTCCGTGCCCGATACTTTGGTGTCTCCCTGGGCAGGGTGGATCAGTTATAGTCAGGCAGTGTCCTGACTGTCCTTTTGAGGTCTTGCCAAGGGAGAAAGAGCTTTTTTTGGCTATAATTTCCCCACCCCATTGGCCAATCTCACAGCCTAATTAGGAATGCATTGGGAATATCAAACCACCCACTCTGGTCAGTGCGTTCTTCCTACTGGAGATAGCAACCGCTAGTAACACCTACTTGGAAGACCGTGTTGGGGATTCTGAGGCTGCAGTAGAATCTGTGATCGGTTACTGCTGTCTGCCATGAGCACAGGTATGAGGAGTAGTGGTCTACGTGGCACCTGTTTGCAGTTCTACCGTCCTCCTTGTCTGATGCCAGTATTGTCTCCAGAACTCTCCTAAGAGCCTGGGAAATGCAAAAGTGGATGTGTGAAGCCCCATTGTTACAGAAACCACCACTCACGTAAGAAATTTCTTTATCAACCCCAGGCAGACTGTGCAACCCTCTTGCCTTTCTCCTGCCCCCAGCAGAGCAGCTGGCACACTTCCTGGCCCCCGAAATCCTGCCTAATCCCCACCCTCCAAGCAGAACTTCACTGAACCTTAGAAGCAGAAAAATTCAGACACAAAAGCAAGAAATAAAAGAGCTGTCAGAAAGGATCTACACAGAACCCTGAAGTTGTGCTTTCATAACTGAATAAATAACTCCTTGAGCAATAATTTGTTTGCAAGCTGTTAATTAGCAGCATAATTAATTTCTGCAGATTATAAATAACAGAGCACAAAGTGGCATTCCCAGTGGAGCCAATGAAAAATTACCTAAACCATTTTAAAAACCAAAAATAGTTCACAATGTAACAGATTTAAATGTGTTCTAGAATCTGGATGGTGTGGCTTTCTTTTTCCTATAGGTTAAAAAAAATAAAAAAAAAAACTCAGAAAACTCAACAACTATGAGCTTGTATCTGAAGTCAGAAATTTATTGGCGAAAAGCAGAGTTTCATTAATCACCCTGTTCTCTTATGCATGGCATGTTGAGAAGGAAAAAAAAAAATCTCTGTTTATCTCAGCTTCAAACAAACAGCCGCATAAGTAGATAATTCCCAACAGAAAGATTTTCCCTACACTCTAATCTCAGAGCAATCATTCACTGCTCTAAATGAGCAGTTACTTAAAATGTTAAGAAGGGATGCTAATTAGCTCAAGGAAAACCTTGCCAAGTATTTAATTTTTAGAAAATAACATGAAGATAGGAAAGGTCTGTCACCTTTTGCAACATTAAGGTCATTTTTAGTTTGTACCTAGTCACTTGCCTTGACTGCCTCCCTGGTCTTACAGTCTGGACTGCAGGATGCTGGCTGAGTGATGCGAGTTGAACTCTAGGTTCAGAAACAAACTTGAGGGTGAAAGTATTCTCATAGTTTGGGGAGAAAGGGCCTTAACTTTATTTGTAATCTGGAATCTTTTCTAAAAGGATCTGTGACTTACCAAAAGACCAAAATAAATAAGTAAAAAGGATAAAGTGAATCTAAGAAAATCCAAGGTAAATGGATGTTGGAATGAAAGTGACACAGGAGGAAAGAAACAGATATTCCAATAATAGCCAATAGATGCTGCAATTTGGTATCACGTAGCTCTGAGCTTCCTGGTAGCCAAGGTGAGGAGAACAGCATGGAACTAAGGAGTTTGTGTTATGTGAGAGGAGGAAGGGTAAGAAGCCAGAAGCATGGCCCATAAGCAGTGCAATGGTGGTTAAAGCCTGGCTCTAACCAGGTCAACCTAGGTTCAAACTGACCTCTTCACATATGAGCTCTGTGGTCTGGGCAAAATACTTAACCTCTTGTGTCTCAGGACTTGCCTTTATTTTAAAAAATTTTGTTTTGAAATAATTGTAGAGCCATAGGAAGTTATAAGAACAGTATAGACAGTTTTCTTGTACCCTTCACCCATTTTCTCCCAAGGATAACATCTCAGCTACAACAGTACATTATCGATACGGGAAGTTGACATTGGTACACTACTGTCAACCAAGCTATAGGCCATATTCATATGTCACCAGTTCCAGGTTTGGCTTTTTCTTTTTTAATGTATGTAAAATGCCAACAATAATGCCTAGTTACAGGGTTTTTGTAAGAACTACACGGTTAATACATGTGAACCACCTAACATATTTTAGCATTGGCCACATAATATGCACTCAGTAAATGGTAGCCACCACCTTCCTTCTCATTAGTGCGTGAGATAGAGCAAAGGTCTTTGCCATAGCTGCTACAAGGTGCCTCCAAGACACTAAACTGGCTTATCTTTGTTATCAGCCCAGACTTCCAGCAGAAAAAGATATACCTAGCCACTACAAAGAGGGTCCATTGAAGAATGAGGAAGTTCAGACTGGCACATTTAATCAGGGTTCTGGTGATAAAATGAAAATAATCGAATCATCTTCATTTTTGCTTCAGACAGGGGTTTATTTTCTGTTTTCCCAGCCACCCAGAAAGTAAGAACTCCTTTTTCATCCCTCAGATATAAAAAGAACAAAACTCCTAATTATAGATGATGCTTTTCTAAGATCTGAGCCAATGCTGCAGAGGAACCGGGTATGAGTTTGCAGTTTTATTGTTGCCTCTTGTGTGTGTTTGAACATTTCTGCAGACGTGTGTGCTATTCTGTTCAATTCCATTTGACATAAGTAAGCTCTTACTATAAATGTGTGTTCGTGGTGCTTGCTGGGCACCACAGGAAGAATAGAAAGACACAGAGGTGACTTTACCCCCAAGGAGCTTATAATCTAGTGAGGATATGATGAGGACACACATCCTAATATTACTGCCCATTGAATTGATATATTGCCAGCTGTTTTATTCAACCCTTGAGTAACACTGTCTAAAGCACAGATATAAAAGGAATATCTGCTCTGGAAGGTTTTTCCCTGAAGCTTCTAATGTTATTAAAGGAAAAGGCAAAAATTATTTATTCATCCTGTAAATATTTATTAAGCCCATACTATGTGCTAGGTAATGTTCTATGTGTTGGGGGCACAGAAATGAACAAGATAGACAAAATTCCTGTTTTAATGGAATTTACCTTCCAGTAGGAGAAAAATATGGAAAAATGTGTAAACAAATGAAGAAAGGAGACTGAAAAGTAGTTAGTGGGGCTGGGGGGTGGGGTGCCACTGGGAGACCAGGATAAAGGAAGGCTTCTCTGCAGAGGCAGCAGCCGATCTGACACCTGCAAAATGGAGAAGATCAAGTATGTGAAGTTTTGGGGAAGGCAGGAAAACATGGCAGACTGAGAGGTCAGCAACGCAGAGGCCCAAGGGCAATCCCACGTGATGGGAGGGAGTGTGAATAAAACGCTTGCCACAATGTAGGCATGTACAGGTGGACGGAAAGAAGTGACAGGTGCTTGGTGTGGAAGCTCAGACACCAAAGATGGCTCCTGGGTGGTGAGAAGGAGCTTCCCAGAAAGAGATATTTAATTTGACTCTCAAAATGAAATCTTCCATGAAGCCGGAGAGGAAATGGCCTTTCCCTGAGAAACAGAATGAATTAAAGCTCATCTGGGGAAGTGTAAGAAGACTGAATTGGAAGGTGGTGAAAATAATTATGAGGGATGAGGGAGATAAGCAAATGTCTATTAGTAAATTATTATTAGTGTAATAGGCATTATTACTACTAATTACTTTTTACTCTTAATATTTAACTATTTAATTAGATTAAGCACTTACTAAAATTTTACTATGTGCCAAGAACTATGCCTAATATTCTCATGCTTCATCATCCCACGACAACTCACATTTTATTTTACAGTTGAAGAAACGGAGACTCAGAGAAGTTAAGTAACTTGTCCAAGGACAGGCATAATTAAGCATAATGAAATGGCAGAGCCAAGACATCAACCCATGTCTGCCTGACTTCAAAGTCCATGCCGAATTATGTAAAAATATATTTATTGACTCTATGCTGTTGAATTTGTTTCTCAACATCTTTCTCTCTGATACCCCAGAGCACACTGAAAATGCTGATTAAATTCTATGGAACAGTGAAGGAGCATAGTGGCCTATTTGTTAGATAACTTCAATGTCATCATCCATGACAATGTTGTCTCCTTGTCAGGGTTATCTCATTGTCATGTGTCTATTCCATAATCTCGCCGATAATCAGAGGTGGGGATGGTGGTAATGAGGTGTCTCGGGGAAAGGATTAGATGGTGTTTGGTAGAGCAGATATGTTGTTTTAAGCTACTCAATTTTTTATTTGGCTCCTTTTAAGATAAAGGGTAGCGCTTGGCCAAGGTAGGAAAGCATGGTACTTCCCACTAATGCAACATGTGGTCCTAGAGCTAGTTTTTTCTGTGCCAAGCTAACTGGCTCTTACATACATTAAATACATACATGGCTGAGATCATCACCTGATAAGGCGTGGGTTCAAAGTCCTAATGCTAAAGCGGAAGTGGCTGATGAGAGCCTAGAGATAAGGATAGTGCCGTTATAGCCTTCATCACACGGCATTCACAGCCTAGTTAGCAGCACTCCGGCCCCACGTGCAGCTGGAGCCATGACCTTGGCACTTTGTCTTGTATACCTGTGCGAGTGTCCATAAAGGACGCTGCCCGAGAGAGTAGCTACTGTAGCACGCTCACAAGACCCGAGTTCTGCCCTGAGATAACATGTCCAAGGCAGCAAACACAATGTCTCAATAAACATGACTCAAATGCACTCAATAAATTGAATTTCTTCCCTTTTCCAGAACTTTCATGTGCCATCCTGTCTGGTTCTGCTACTCCTTTTGTGCTATTAGACATTTTCCCCTCTGAACCTCACCTTTATCATCTCTAGATAAAGCTGGTCAGGGATGGCAAACTGTGTTCACCTCACAAACCAACTTGGATCCCTCTTTAAAGAGCACTGAATGAAGGGGAGTTTTGGAGCTATGTCCAGGCTCCAAAGGAAAGAGTTCTGTGATTGATTGGTGATGTCTGCCATGGATGTAGGAAGAAAGTGTGTGTATACACATGCTACGTATTGACCTGGTTTGTTTCTAGGTTTCTCCCATATTGAATGCTCTTTGATTATGTCTTAAGAACCCATTATACACACAGGAAACCAATTTAAACTGCCCTGTTGGGTGGGTGGGGGGTGGATCAGTAAGGTTATATTTATATTTAAGAACAACTTGTTGTTATGGCAACTTTAACAATGTAAGACAGACCGCCAATGACCAAGTCTTGGAAGCTGGTGGGGGAGTGGGCCAGGTTCTCAGAATCATTGCAAACACTCTTCTTCTGTGGCTCTGGTCTTCTTGCCAGCTGTGTGGCCCACCAAGGCACTCTACCGTTTAGACCTGCTGTGGCAGACACGAGTGAGGATCCAGGGCTCTGCAGGGTGTGTGTGGCAGGACGCCCCCACTGTGGTTAAAAGTGGTGAGCAGCATAGGAAGGGTAGCAGAATGGTGGAGGTGACCTTTACCAGACTCTGTCTGATTCACTCCTGGCCTGGACTCTGGGCCTGAGCAGCCCTGCCTTGACTCACTGCTATTTAAAGCTGCAGCCTCTTTTCTCTTCATCGTTTTCATTTCACATTTCCTATTCCACTTTCCTTTTTGGAATGAACTTTCTCCTCTCAACTGAGCTTTTTGGGGTTCCAAATTCTTCTCAGGTATGCTGCGTTGGGAGTCCCAGACATTTGAGCAAATCAACTGGCTTTTTCATTCTTCTCCATGCCATATTCTCTTGTCTGAGGGTTTAAGTTTAGAATCATGAAGACCTTCTTAGTCTATTATAGGTATTAACCATTTATTTGTCACACACATACATATAGATACACATACATATGTATGTTGCAGATTTTCCTAAAATAGTATGTTTATCTTGTGATTTTGATTGCATCTTGTACATCATCAAGTTAATAATAAAAAGACAATGCAATAGAAAAGCATAGGAATAGCTTATTTAGAGAAGAGGCAGTCCAAATGGTCAATAAGCATATAAAAAGATGCTTACCCTCAACACTAATCAGAAACATTTCTAATTAAAGAAATAATGCAAACATTTTAAGCATATTATCACCCAGTCCTGGTGATGTGCCAAAGTGGAGGCATTGCACATTGCTGATGGAGACAGAAATTGTTTCAGCCCTTTGGAAAGCACTCTGGCAACATGCCTTTAAAGTGAAACCTATAGATCTTTTGATCCTGCAATCTCATTCCTGGGAATTGGCTGATAAAAAACTACACCAGTATAAAATGATATCTTTATTCTAGCATGGTTTGTAGTGGGAGAAAAAGAAAAGAATGAAACAAATGAAAAGAAACAAACTAAATACCAAGTGATGGAGGAAGGGCTGAATGAAACATAGTACATCCACAGTCTATTTTGCAACCATTAATACAGATGGTTCCTGACTTGCTATGGTTCCTCTTATGATTTTACAACTTTACAATGGTGCTACAGCGACACACATTTAGTGGAGACCATACCCTCAATTACTCGCACAACCATTCTAATTTTCCCTTTAGGACAGTATTCAAAAATTACATGAAGTATTTAACACTTTATTATATAATAGGCTTTGTGTTTGATGATTTTGCCCAACTGTAGGTTAATGCAAGTGTTTTGCATATATTTAAGGTAGGCTAGGCTAAATTATGGTGTTCAGTAGGTTAGATGGGTTAAGCGCATTTTGGATTTAGGATATTTTCAACTTATGATGGATTTATTGGAACACAACCACATCTTAAGTCAAGAAGAATCTGTAATGAGTGAAATATATATCCTTTAACCTGAAAAGTTTCAGGTTAACCTGAAATATATATCATTTAACCTGAAAAGTTTCATAATGTATTGTTAAATGTGAAAATATACATGTAGAGGGAACCATACAATATAATACCATTGTTATGGCAGTAAGAAATAATAATAACAATATCATTATAAATACATATATTAAAATGGTGATATATATTTCTTTGGTCATGAAGAAATGTATGGAAACAAAAATACTAGGCCCCTAACACTTGTTGCTGGAAGGTGGGGTGTAGGTATAAAAAAATGGAGAGAGAAAAAGAGGGGAAAGGGAGATGCTAATAAAATTGAATTATAGAATACAAAGAAAATATCTACAATAAAACTATATATAATATGATCTCATTTATGGAAACTTATGTGTGTATGTTCTTGTTTAGAGATATATGAAAGCATGGTCATAAAATCTGAATGGTGGGACTTCAGGTAATGTTTTCATTTTGTTTGTAGTTTTTAATTTTTTCTTAAGATATGGTCAAATAACATCATCAGAATTGATTTCTCATTCTCCATTTGTAAATTCTGCTTTCTGTTGGCTTCATTCACAATTTCAAGTGATATATTTCAATCTGGAAATATAGCCCAGACTTATATTCTGTCACCTCAGAGAGCCCAGTGCAAGAGCTCCACATTGATGATAGCTCTGACCAAAAGTCCCAAGTACAGGCTCATTGTTCTGACTCTGCATCACAGTTCACTCCTGAACCAATCGCCATTGCCAAGGACATAGAATATGCTGATTGGCAAGGTTTAAGTCACGTGCCCTCACCTCCTGGACTGAGAAGGGGAGAGGATGTTTTGCCAAAGGAAACTCAATATGCTTTTACCAGACGTGGGTAAATTACAGGGGGCTGTCATCAGAATATGTACATTCTAGAAGGTGAGGGGGAAGAGAGTTGAGCAACAAAATAAATTACTCTGGTGGGAAAAAATGATCAACTATGAGAAAACATATTAATAACAGGAGCTAAGTGCAAAGGAGAGGAGGTAGGCTTTTCCAGAGAATGAGAGAGTTAAGATAAAAGTTTCTGTTTGAACCTTCACCTTGCTCTGCATACTGATCAGAGATTTAGTTGCAGACAACAGATCCACTCTGATATAGTATGTGGTATTAGGCAGTTTATTTAAGGTCTGAGAGAGCTGGGAAACCAGGCTTGGGTGCCGCGTGCTGGGAGAACTGCTCTGTCTGCCCTACCAAGTGGTTATTCCAGCAGGAACTCTGCCGTAGCCAGTGGTTTAGGCTCAGCATTCATGAAGCCAGGAAGTGAACATGAGAAACATTGATAAAACTATCAACGAAAGGATCAAAGAAAGATTTGCTTACACCACATTCATCAGAAAAGCCAAGTGGCCTCAGACTTGTGATCTCTGCCTTGTAATTTCATACAGGTGGATCGACTTGATGAAGTGTGGCTACTTACAAAACTATAGCTGTAAGAGAGTTAAGGAAATGCCATCTTTAGCTTTGTGCTTCTACTGTGAAGAAGGAATGCTGAAAGGAACTTCGCATGGTAGTGGGTGAGCCATTCTGTACTTTGTCATTTTTCACCATGTTGGTTACTCAACACTATGCCTACTCTTCCTATTCCACTTAAACTTCCAGAAAATAAGAATAGCATCAATAACATGCTTTTACTTACTATAATGAAAACTACCTGCAGAACAAACAAAAACAGCTCATCCTCACTTCCACAAAGGAAGACTCAAATCCTTGTCAGTCATTGAATCCATCTCCAAATGATGTTCTTTCTTTGGTCTTAATCCTAGCTTGCTACCTGAAAGCTAAAGTATAATTTATAAATGAATACACACCAAATGAAATAGTAGTGAAAAATAAAACTAGCTACTATAAATATCTAGATGGAGAGCAAGGAAAACATATGGGTAGCTTCCCCAGTCTTTGTTTCTGCAGTGGGTCCTGAGTTTGAATCTGGCATTTAAAATGTCTCTCTTCTGCAATCCAGTCCATGTCCCCATGCCACCACCAGCATCCAGCTTGTTAGGGATTCATCTGGTGGGTCATTCATCTCTGGGGGTTGAGTGTTGGTGGTATGACCAGTGTGGTGTTTCTGCCACTTTCCATTAACATTTATCACAGAAAACGGCAGCAATAGGAGACGTTGGGTTCCATTCCTTCTTTTCCTCATTCCCATTGGGTGGCAAAAGGCCCATTTCTCCTTTATAATAAGGAGTGATTGTCTTAGCCAACACTTTAGTTTTGAAGAGTGTGAAGTGGCCAGTAGGACATCTCACTTTATATTCAATGAAGCAATTGTGTCTTTTGTGGAAGAAAGCATTTCTCCCTTGGTATCAAGACCCCTAAGCCAGCAAAGTCTACACTTGTGAAAATATATCAGAAATACTTTTTTAAATCCTGAGTTGCGACAGTGAGAGAAGCCACACACCCTCCCACCGGTTGTTCCTGCTCCTTGTTTTCTGGCTATGAGAGAAATGACACCCTCACCTCAGTCTGTAGTTCGCTCAGAACATATTGGTATTACCCGGGACAATTATCCAGTCTCCCAAGGTACTGTTGCTCACAGCTGATGCTTCGGTAGGCCATGCCATTGTTCTGCAAAGCCAACTACTTCTGGGTGATGGGGCACATGGACAGACAAGTAAACCCTTGAACTTCAGGTACCGCTTTACTACTTTTGCTAAAAAATGAAGAGGCAGTGTTGCATTTAATACCGTAATCATGAACAAAGCATCCAGGGACTCTATGCCTGGTGGGGCTGCGGGAGATCTGATGAATGAAGAACACAAAAACAGAGAGAGTAGCTGTCTAATCCAGTAAGGACAAATGTCTGTCCCTTTAGACAATCCAATGTAATCAATTGCCACCAGTAGGCTGGTCCTCAGGCAATTATGTAGGATTTATGACTCTAGTACACTTAGCAGTAGTGATCCCTGAGACTAACTTTGTGTTATTGAATGTGTACATCACCTCTTTGCCACCATGACTACATTATTCATGAACCCATTCAGTGGAGTGTCTGGGAGAAGCTGACAAGACATCCACAGGGTTCCGATTTGCCACATGACTATCGAGAACCTCCTACACAATGGGGCTCTTTGCTGAACATTCATATGGGACACAAAAACCTTCAGTTTCTGGGCCATTTAGAGATGTCCGTTCTTCATTAAAACTTCCTTGTTACCAACCCTTTGACCTTATTCTTTCCACAGCCTGGACCTTGCTTCATGAGACTGAGCTTCCTATGGCACCTGGATCAACCTCATTCACACATCATTGGATCTGCAGGATCATAAAGTTCAACTGGCTGAGCTGGACCAGCTGGAAAGCCTTCTCTTGCTCTTGATCTTCTTCTAAATTGGCAGCTTTATGGGTTACTTAATAATTGCTTCTGGTATTTTCTGCTAATTGGGATAGAGCAACATGCATTAGACAGATCAATATCTGTACACTAGGTGCCAGGGGCTGTATTGATTTATTCCACTAAAAAGACTGTCTTGGTTAGTTTGGGCTACTATAACAAAAATACTACAGAGTGGATGGCTTAAACAAAGACCATTTATTTCCCATGGTTCTAGAGCCTGGGAATTCCAGGATCTAGGTGCTCACCAACCCAGTGTCAGGTGAGGGCCTGCTTCCTGGCTTCTCACTCCTCAGCTCAGGATGCATGGTCAGCTCACAGGGCCAAAAAAGAATGCTCTGATCTCATCCTCTTCTTATAAGGACACTAATCCTCTCATGGGGTCTCAACTCTCTTGAATGTATCTAAACCTAATTACCTCCTAAACGCTTCACCTCCTAATTCCATCCTATTGGCTGTTAGGATTTCAACCTGTGTATTTTTTCAATATGTGAATTTTGGGAGGATGCAAAGACATCATCCATAACATTCTACCCTCCTAAAATGCATGTTCTTCTTACATGCAAAAGACATTCTTTCCATCACAACAGCCCTACAACTCTAGAGTCTAAAGTTCAAATTCTCATCTAAATATTATTTAACTTAGTTATGAGTGAGACTTGAGGTATGATTCATCCTGAGGCAAATTCCTCTCTAGCTATGAACCTGTGAAACCAGACAAGTTATGTGCTTTGAAAATACAGTGGTGGACCAGGCATAGGATAGACATTGCCATTTCAAAAAAGAGAGCAGGGAAAGAAGGTGTGATGAGTCCCAAGTAAGTCCACAACTCAGCAAGATAAATTTCATTATATCTTGGGGAATAATAATAATCTTTTTGGGTTAGTTGCTTTGCCCTCTAGACCCTCTGGAGAAGCATTCCCATCTCTGCGGCTCTGCTGGGCAGGGCCACATGCTTGTGGCTCTGCCCCATGGCTTCAAGTGGCCCCATCTCCACAACTCCTAGAAGCCTCTGTCTGGCATGTTGGGACTAAGGTCCTTTTGCTGGGTGTCAGGCCTGGTCTTTAAAACTTAGTGGAGGCAGCCTTCCTCACCCAGGCCTGTGCACATCAGGCCTGCGGTAAGAGGGGCAGCCCTGATGATCTCTAAATTGCCTTCAAAGTTATCCTTCCCTTGTCTTGAAGCAGAGCTCATGCTTGTAGCCAAATACCTCTGCGGTGTGGTTCTGTAAGATTTAAGAATTTTCCTTCCTTCATTTCATCTCACTTTTTCTTCCCTCCAGGTCAAGCTGACAGTGTTTTTGCTGGCATAATCCCATTTCTACTCCTGGCCTCTTTTGAAATTGCTGATTAGGTTCATGGTTCACACTCACAATAATCTCCTTATGAAAGGGTCAACCAGCCTCTCTGTTGGTTGGTGTTCTCTTCTGAACATGCTTTCTCATTGTTTTCAATATGGGCAGGCTGAGATTTTTCTAAATCTTTAAGTTTTGCTTTCTTTTTGTTTAATAATTCTGTCCTCAATAAATTTGTGTTCTCGCATTTTAGAATCAACAGGAGGAATCAAATGGCTCTTTCAGCATTTTGATTCAAAATTTCCTCAGCTAAATTTCTGATGTTGTCTCTTGCAAGTTCTATATTCCACAGAAGATAAACACAAACACCATTCACTCAAGCTCTTTGCCACTTTGTAACAAGGATCTCCTTTTCTCCATTTCCCAATAATGTATTTCTCATTTTCATCAGAATCTCAGAAAAATGGCCTTTACTGTCATTTCTGCCAATTTTTTATGTGTTCTTTAAGAAGATGGAGGCTTTCTTCACAGCTATACTTTTTTCTTTCTGAGTCTTCCCAAGAATCACCTTTAAAATTCCCTTCATGACAATATTGGCTTTTTTCTTGCACGCACTTCAAAATTCTTCCACCCTCTACCCATTACCAAGTTCCAAAGCCACTTTCACATTTTTAGGTATTTGTTATAGCACCACCCCACTTCTCAGTACCAATACCAGTATTTGTCAGGGTTCTTTGGAGAAACAGACTTAATATTCACATATATTATAGGTTCACATTTATCTTTAGTGATTAGGGAGGCTGATAATTCTGATATGCTCTCTGAAAGCTGGAGAGCTAGGAAAGCTGGTGGTGTAGTTAGGCCTGAGAGCTGGAGAGCCAATGGTATAGATCCTAGTTTGAGTCTGAAGGCCTGAGAACCAGGAGTGCCAATGGCAGGAGAAGACTGATGTCCCGAGATTAAGCAGTAGGATGAGAGAGTGCAACAGTCGGGAGAGAGCAAATTCTCCCGTCCTCCACCTTTTTGTTCTATTCAGGCTCTCATAGATCGGATGATGCCCACCTACATTGAGGAGGGCAATCTGCTTTACTCTGCTGATTCATGTTTTTGGTTTACTATTTTTTGTATGGTGGAGATCTCTAGGAACTTCCCTTTGGTCCTTCTCCCATAAAACTCTCACTCCATAGGCATTCTGAAAATATTATTCATACTATAAACTCAGAAACTGGGCAAATAACCAAAGTTGAGTTCATGTATCCACCGAACCCACTGTTAGATGAGTCTGGTGTAACCCAGCACCACTCCAAACTTTAGTCCACAATTGGTCCCCAGGAATTAGTAATAATTCAGGGTAATTCAGTCCAATGCTGCCACAAAGTTCTATATATCTTTTTTTTTTTTCACTGCATGGTATAATGGCAAAGGGTCATAGTTTCCTTTGGGGAAGACTAGGAGGAATATTTGCAACACAAAGTTGCGATATAATTTTAGGCTTCTTCCTCATGTGTACTGAGTTTCTCTTTTATTCAAGGGACTCTAGGCCAGTAAACAGAATTAGGCCACAGAATTGGGTCAGAACCATCATCCTCTGTCATGCTAATGCAAGTCCAGCTTCTAATATCAGACCTAGAGTTTTTCAATGATACAAATCAAGTTGGACCTTAATGAGCTATTTTAAGAACAACATGATCAATTAGCCATTTCTAGAGATCCCTGTGGATCAAATTTTTCTGATCATCTCTGCAGTCAGAGTGCCTGCTATGATTTGAATGTGTCCCCCAAAGTTCATTTGTTGGAAACTTAATCACCAGTGCAACAATGTTGGAAGATGGGGCCTAATAAGTGGTGAATAGGTCATGAGGGCTCTGTCCTCATAAATGGATTAATGTTGTTACTGGGGGGTGGGTTAATTATCACAAGAGTGGACTTGTTATAAAAGCACAGCTGACCCCCTCTTGCTCTCCTGCTCTTGCACTCTTTTGCTCTTTTGTCTTCTGCCATGGAATGACACAACTTGAAGGCCTTTGCCAGATGCTGGCACTGTGCCCTTGTACTTTCTAGCTTCCAGAATCATGAACCAAATAAACTTGTACTGATTATAAGTTACCCAGTCTCAGGTGTTCTGTTATAGCAACACAAAATGGACTAAGACAGTGACAGTTTTTGTAATCATACCCATTCTGCCTCTGTTTGTTCTGTCATCCTTTTTTCCTCTACTGAAATCAGAAAGTCCATTTTCAATGGTAGCATCTTGAATCTTCACTTCTAGCTTATGAGTATAGCCACTAAAGTGCTTTTCAAGAATTCTGTCACTCCTCTCCTCAATGCATTTCTCAATGCTTTGGTGAAAGTAGTGTTTTCAAACCCTCTCAAAAGTGGTTAGGTGAGTGGAATATAATAAATTTACTAAACATTCCTTTATCCCTATATCTTCAGAGTCTTACTTCTATATTATACCAAGGAATTATATAAATATCAACTTTATTTATAGTAGGTCACCACTGAGTCAAGATTTCAATCAGCCATTTGGAACCACTCCCAGCTGCTTGAGTGAGCCCATTGACTTCAGAATCTCTGGTAAATAAACCCATAGCACTAAATTCAGCTTCATTCAGAATTATATTACTTCCTCTTTGATCTATGGTCTTCTCACATATGGTCCTCAAGTTTTGCTGACCAAATTTAGCAAAATATTGTATTTTTTAGTGTGTCCCTTCTTTTCTGGTTTTACTCTATAGCTGATGCCTCAGGACATGTTGAGATCTGACTTCAGTTTTAATCCTGCATCCTATAAGAGGTATTACATTGAGGCAAGGGAATAATTGGTATTCCTGTGTCAATAACTATCTTGGATGACATCTGTATTGGTTATTCTACTGGTCAGGACCAGCTTCATCAGACAGGGAAAGAGGAATTGCTTCTGTTCACAATAGACAGTCATATTTGAAAGGTTAGGGGTTTTCAGAATCATTCAAATCTTCCCAAATGTCATGATTCCAATTTTCAGTATCCTACTATTTCCCATTCAATTTTCTAACTTGTAACCAAGTGATCCAATGAGGCTGTTTACTCAATCTATGTTGAATTTTGAGCAACCTACAAGATTACACTTAGCATCTTATTTTTGTAGCCATATTCTGTATGTTAGTCATAGAAACTCTGATTTTCTGACTATTCCTTGAATCAAGAATTTAAAACTAAACTGTTCATTCTGTTTTCTAAGCTTGCCAGTGTAGTTAGAGGCAGTCAATTGTTTTTGTTATCTATTGTTGTGTAACAAATTACACCAAAACATAATGGCTTAAAACAATAACCAGTTCTTATGTCACAGCTTTGTGGATTGACTGGACTTGGTGGTAACTATTAATAATACAATCACCTGAGGGTAGGTAGATGGTGGGATATTCAAGATAGATGACAAAAATGGCTCATAATTAATTCTGGGTGTTGGGTAAAAATTCAGGTGGGATTGTCAGGTAAGGATACCTTGGTTATACTCCCTGTATTCTCTCAATATCGTTGCTTGGGGTTCCTCACAGCATGGGTATCAAAAGGGAGTGTTTCAATAGGCAAAGGTCAACATTGTAGACTTCTTAAGGCCCATTTTCTGAAGTTACAAAGTATTAATTTTGTTACATTTCTTTCTTTCTTTCTTTTTTGAGACAGTCTCACTCTGTTGCCTGGGCTAGAGTGCTGTAGTGTCAGCCTAGCTCACAGCAACTTCAAACTCCTGGGCTCAAGCAATCCTCCTGCCTCAGCCTTCTGAGTGGCTGGGACTACAGGCATTCCTGGCTAATATATATATATATATATAGTTGTCCAATTTCTTTCTAATTTCTTTCTAATTTTTTAAGTAGAGACAAGGTCTGACTCTTGCTCAGGCTGGTTTCAAACCCCTGAGCTCAAATGGTCCACCCTCCTTGGCCTCCCAGAGTGCTAGGATTACAGGCATGAACCACCATGCACACATGGCCAGTTACATTTCCTGCATTGAATCAGGTAACAGGGATAGCCTAGGTTCAAGGGAATGGGGGAATAGATGAATGAGTGACAAAGAATTTGTGACCATCTTTAATCTACCACACCAACCCACTTTACATTTTTGTCATTCCTGTACCTTGCAATAGTCTATAGCAGCAGCCACTTAGTCTTCCAAAACCTCACAGAAGTTTCATCTTCTAATGCTAACTGGATTTACATTGACTTCAAACTCAACATAGTCCTATAATCAATCTCATATTCCTATTGTCTTGAAGATTGATTGCCTATAATAATTTACTGTATCACTTAAGGTCCTTAATTGCAGACAATACACTCTAACTAGTTTAAGTAGGAAAGGATTTATGATAGGTTATTAAGTCTCTTATAAGAATTTCTAGAAGGGCCAGAGAAACAAGATTGAAAGGGCACAGCTAAGAGCAAAGGAACCAAGTGAAAAATCCAACCAAATATGGAGTGGGATACTTTCGGTAGAAAACTTGATGCTGTTGTCTAATGCTTGACACTTCTGCTAGGGACCAAACACCAGAACCAGAATCACAGCTTTGGCAGAAGAACTAAAGACCTCAGCCATTGAGTTTGTAAGAGAATTTTACAGCTGTGGCCTCATGGGTCTCACTTCTACTTTCCAGTTGACTATAAGTAGAACTCTAGCTTAAGGGTGTCTTGTTTTTCAGCCTCTAGGGCAGAGTGTACAACTTCAACACCAATGCTAGATCAGAGATGTCTTTGCTGGGGGATGGGAGGTTTCTTGTTGGTCTAGGATGTTTAGCTGCATTCCTGGCCTCTATTATCAGATGCCAATAGCACCAACACCCCCACCCCACATTATGACAATCAAAATGTTTCCAGTCATTGTCAAATGTAGAAAAATCACCTCCACTTATTACTACTCTAGGGTAACAAAGACATGATAGGATGAAATAGGAATGGGACTAAGTAAGCTGCCACAATCGACAAAATAGATTAAAGGGAAGTTAGTGTAGGAGAAAAAGAGATTCCAAGACATCTCAATGATCAGTGATACAAATAAAAATGTCATTTTAGACATGCTAATTCCCACCTCTAAATTGAAATGAAAAGGTCTAATTAGATAGTGGAGAGTGAGATGGAGGTGAATGCCAGGCCATTTTTTTTCAATAATGTTGACCATTAGAGTTTATAAGAAGAGAATGTCTTTCAACAGGATTGTCCTCAGATAAGCTCACTTCAGAGCCCTCTCACTACTTGAGGTTCTGTCAACCTGTCAGAGATGGTTTTTACTGTACATGTGTGTGCCCAGTACTGTTAATCTGTCTCCATTTCTCTCCATTTAACCATCTTAAAAATCCTAACAGAAGTGTGTAAGTTCAATATTGACATTGGTGTCAACAATTCTCCACTGTCCATCCCTCATAACTTTTATTCCTTGAATCCAGGTTCTACTGGGGGTATTTTTAAAAAGTAGAAATAGATTAGAGGAGGGAGGGAAGAGTCTGTACATCATTGTGAGTGAAGAGTTTTTATTCTGTGCTGCTAAGAGGATGTCAGTCCCATGGGAAATTGCCTTTGATGCAGGAATCCCCAGAGAGACAATGTGGAAGAGAGAGTGACGTTATATTGTGTGACAGCAGATGATGAGAATGCAATTGGTCACCCAGCTCTAATCTTGACATGAAAACAAGTATTGTGGTGGGACAGGAAATTGAGTTGGCAGGGCTTTGTCTGGTCCTTCCAGTTACATTGGTTGGTGCTGGTATATTTATTAAGCATGTACCATGAGCTCAGCCCTATGAGACATGAAAGTAGAAGACATGGGCCTGCTATTAACAACCACTGTCAATTATTCATCATTATCTCCATTTAGTGAGGACTCACAACATGCCAAGCATTGATAGAACTGCGTTACATACATTCCTTGATTAAATGCTTGAAATAAGCCTATAAGAGATATACCCTCACTATCTCAATTTTACTCAGTCATACATCGTACTCAAAGTCTCATAATTGAGCTAGAGTTAGAAATCAAGTCTACGTGTCTAACAGTTATGTTTATTACATAGAGCAACCCAATAAGTCTATAGTCTCATTAATCTCCAGTTGTCTCCATAGGTGCTAGGCCTACATCCACCAGCTTAAAGTCCAGCAGAAAGAGAGAGGCTTATTCAATAACTCTGTATTTCCCATTTATTCCCACAAAAATCCCAATAATGAGTTCCCTTGGATTGATTTAGACCCTCCATGAATAAACCACTGGGGTTCAAATTACAGTGTTTGACCAGGTCCAGTGGTAAGCTGAGTCTCCACCCACACCCAGCAACGAGACTGAACGAGGTAGCATGAGTTGGAGCTAGTCTGAATCCCACCTCCATTTTCCCTGACTTCTGATTATCAGTGGGGTTCACAGTGGGGTTCAGTGGACAGCTGAACCTCCATATTCACCAGCAAGAATACTGAATGAGGCAGTGTGAGGCAGGAATAGTCAGTGCTCTGGTGTCTGCCCTTCTCTTCTGGGTCTCCACCGCCAATTGGCATCAATAAGATGAAAAGAGCTGGCAAAAGGTGGAGCTAGTTGATATTCTGCTTCCCACCCTCCCCAGTAGAGACTAGCAGGAAGCTGAGCTTTCACTCTTACTCTGCAGCAACAAAGTGGCATGTTAGCCCTGTGCCTCTGCACTTCCCCTGCATCAGTGGGCCCCAATAGGGATCTGAGTTTATACCCCAACTTAAAAGCAACTCGTTGTCTTGAATTGGAGCCCTGCTTTTGTAAGAATGTGTCAGTAGGCTGAGGACAAAACTGAACTTCACCCCAACCATCTACAATGAGGGCGTGTAAGTCATTGCTCCATTTCTTTGGGGTAGTGCTGAAGGAACCAAGAGGGAAGCTAAACAAACAAACCTGCTGGTTCTTGTACTATACCACACAAGAGGACTTCCTTCTTAAAAAGTAGAGCAAATAGAATCTCGAGCCTCATAATATGATATCCACAATGTCCAGGATATAATAAAAATTATTAATCTTACCAATAACCAGGAAAATCACAACTTGATTGAGAAAAGACAATAAACAGATGTCAATACCAAGATGAATCAGATGTTGGAATCATATGACAAGGATTTTAGAGCAGCTATCTTAAACATGCTTCAACAAGCCGTTATGAATTCCCTTGAAACAAATAAAGATGTAGAAAATAGCAAAAAATTAGAAGTTATCAAAAAGAACAAAATGGAAATTATAGAACTGAAAAACATAGTAACAAATTAAACACTCGCTAGGTAGTCTCAATAGGAGGACAGAGATGACAGAGGATAGAATATGTAAATTTGAGGACAGATCAGTAGAGTTTATCCAATCTAAACAAGAAGCAAAGATAGACAGGAAGAAAAATGAACAGAGTCTCAGGGACCTATGGGATAACCACAAAAGAGCTGGTATTATCAGAGTACCGCAAGGATAGGAAAGAGAGTAGCACTGAAGAAGTATTTGAAGAAATATAATGGCTTAAAACTGTCTAAATGTGGCAAAAGTCATAAACCTATATATTCAAGAAGCTAGACTAACCCCAATAGGATAAATATAAAAAAGTTTACACCAAGACATACTGTAGTTAAACTTCTGTAAACTAAAGACAAAGAAAAAAATCTTGAAAGCAAGCACAGAGAAACAAGAAATTATTTATAGGGAAATAGCAATTCAAATAACAGTGAATTTCTCCATGAAACCATGGAGGCCAGAATGATACAACATTTTTCCAGTATTGAAATAAAATAACTGTCAGCCAAGAATCCTATATCTAGAAAACTACATGGATTTGGCAGGGGAGGGAGGAGCAGGGTGCGATGTTATGCACAGAAAGTGCTATTCACAGAAGGGAGTGCAGCTACTGGGGAGACTGAAACAGCACATGCCATCTTAGAATATAAAAGGGCTAAAACCATTCTCCAACTAAAATCAACTAAAACATTTTTGCTTTTTTATTTTTGCAATTATGACTGTTTCTGTATTTTTTAGAAAGAATTTTGGATGTCTTCCATCACTAACAAATCTCAAAACATTTACCATTACATGTTTCTCTTCCCAGTGTGTGAAATTACCACCTTTGCTACTACCGGGAAGTAGTTTCTGACCCAGGCAGAGTAAGCAAGATTGAATTAAAAATGAGTGTGTCCCTTTGAGGCACCATATAATGAATTTTTGGGATGAAATCCTGTAACTGTCTTTGGCCACCAGAGATTGTTGTAGCAAACTAAATTTCTCTGAAAAAGAGCCTCAATTGAGTTGGGTCAGATATTTGTAATGATGACACCAAATTCTTATTAACATCAGACCTTTGTAATTCAAGAGAGTGGGTATTTGGTTATTGAAGACACATAAAAATATTGGTTCTTCTGATAGCCCAATGCAAGAGCCTTATCAGTTGGAGCCTAAGGGGAGGAAGACAGGGTCTCGGGAAACAGAGGTGAGGAAGAAGGATGGAAACATTAACAGGCAGGGAAGACAGATAGGTCTGCTATTTCAGCATAGATTCAAAGGCTCTGTCAATGCCTAGATTCTGTTCCTGGAAGTTTCTAAGCACATTTAACCATTCCAAGTTTTATTTAATAAACTTTGTCTCATTTAATATTCCTCACAACTCTTTTTTGTTGTTGTTGTTGCCATTTTTATTTATTTCGGCATATTATGGGGGTACAGATTTTAAGGTTTCAATAAATGGCCATTTCCCCCCTCCCCCCACAAGTCTGAGTCTCCATCATGACCATCCCCCAGATGGTGTACATCTCACTCATTATGTATGTATATACCCGCCCCCCTCCACCCTCCCACCTGCCCAATACCCTATTACTGTACCTATGTGACCACTTAGGTGCTGTTCAGTTAATACCAATTTGCTGGTGAGTATATGTGGTGCTTGTTTTTCCATTCTTGGGAAACTTCACTTAATAGTATGGGTTCCAGCTCTAACCAGGAAAATATAAGATGTGCTATGTCACCATTGTTTCTTAGAGCTGAATAGTACTCCATGGTATACATATACCACATTTTATTAATCCATTCTTGGATTGATGGGCACTTGGGCTGTTTCCACAGCCTTGCAATTATGAATTGTGCTGCTATAAACATTCGAGTGCAGGTGTCTTTTTTGTAGAGTGTCATTGGATCTTTTGGGTAGATGCCCAGCAATGGGATTGCTGGATCAAATGGTAGATTCACTTGTATCGCTTTAAGGTATCTCCATATTGCTTTCCACAGAGGTTGAACTAGTTTGCAGTCCCACCAGCAGTGTAGGAGTGTTCTCTCTCTCCACATCCACGCCAGCATTTATTGTTTGGAGACTTTTGATAAAGGCCATTCTCACTGGAGTTAAGTGATATCTCATTGTGGTTTTGATTTGCATTTCCCTGATGATTAGAGATGTTGAGCATTTTTTCATATGTTTGTTGGCCATTCTTCTGTCTTCTTTAGAAAAGTTTCTGTTCAAGTCCTTTGCCCACTTTTTAATGGGGTTATTTGATTTTTTTCATCCTGATTTTAGTGAGTTCTAAGTATATTCCAGTTATCAGTCCCTTATCGGATGCATAGGATGCAAAAATTTTCTCCCATTCTGTAGGTTGTCTGTTTACTTTCATGACTATTTCTTTGGCTGTGCAGAAGCTTTGTAGTTTGATCATGTCTCATTTATTTATTTTTGTTGCTGCTGTGATTGCCTTTGGGGACTTCTTCATAAACTCTTTGCCTAGGCCGATGTATAGGAGAGTGTTTCCAACTTTTTCCTCTAGAATTCTAATAGTTTCATACCTTAGGTCTAAGTCTGTTATCCAGCATGAGTTGATTTTTGTGAGAGGTGAAAGGTGTGGGTCCTGCTTTAGCCTTCTACAGGTGGCTATCCAGTTTTCCCAGCACCATTTATTGAAAAGGGATTCTTTTCCCCAGCGTATGTTTTTGTCTGCTTTGTCAAAGATTAGATGGCTATATGAGGATGGTTTTATATCAGGATTCTCACATCTGTTCCACTGGTCCATATTCCTATTTTTGTGCCAATACCATATTGATTTAATTACTACCACTTTGTAGTATAGTTTGATATCTGGCATATTAATGCCTCCCATTTTGTTTTTGTTGCCTAGAATTGCTCTTGATATTCAGGGTCTTCTTTGGTTCCATACGAAGCGTAAAATTATTTTTTCTATATCTGTGATGAATGCTGATGGGATTTTAATAGGTATTGCATTGAATCTGTAGATCAGTTTGGGTAGTATAGACATTTTGATGATATTGAGTCTGCCGATCCACAAGCATGGTATGAATTTCCATCTGTTTACATCCTCTGCTATTTCCTTCCTCAGTGTTTCATAGTTCTCCCTGTAGAGGTCTTTTACCTCCTTGGTTAGGTGTATTCCTAGGTACTTTAATTTCTTTGTTGCTATTGTGAAGGAAATTGAGTCTTTGATTTGGTTCTCAATTAGATTGTTGTTGGCGTATATGAATGCCTCTGGTTTTTGTGTATTGATTTTGTATCCTGAGACTTTACTAAATACATTGATCAGTTCCAGGAATTTCTTGGTTGAATCTTTGGGGTTTTCTAGATATAATATCATATCATCACAAACAGTGAAAGTTTGATCTCTTCTGCCCCTATTTGGATACCTTTAATTCCATTTTCCTGTCTGATTGCTGTAGCGAAGACTTCCAGCACTATGTTGAATAGAAGTGGAGATAGTGGGCAGCCTTGTCTGGTTCCAGTTCTAAGTGGGAATGATTTCAATTTTTCCCCATTCAGTCTGATGTTGGCTATGGGTCTGTCATATATGGCTTGTATCATTTTTAGGTATGTCCCTTCTATGCCTATTTTCTTAAGTGTTCGTATCATGAAAGGGTGTTGAATTTTGTCAAAAGCTTTTTCTGCATCTATTGAAAGAATCATGTGGTCTTTGTTTTTGCTTCTGTTTATGTGGTGAATTGCATTTATAGATTTACGTATGTTGAACCATCCCTGCATCCCTGGGATGAAGCCCACTTGGTCATGGTGGATTATTTTTTTGATAAGCGTCTGGATTCGGTTAGCTAAGATTTTGTTGAAAATTTTTGCATCTATATTCATTAGGGATATTGGTCTGTAGTTTTCTTTTTTTGTTGCATCCTTTCCTGGTTTTGGTATCAGAGTAATATTCGCTTCATAAAAGGTGTCGGGGAGGTTTCCGTTCTTCTCGATGTTGTGGAATAGTTTCTGCAAGATAGGTACTAGTTCTTCTTTGTAAGTGTGGTAAAATTTGGGTGTGAAGCCATCTGGACTGGGACTTTTCTTTTTAAGGAGATTTTTAATTGCTGTTTCTATTTCAGCTGTTGAGATTGGTCTGTTCAGGGAATCTATTTCTTCCTGGTTGAGCCTAGGGAGGCTGTGTGTTTCTAGAAATTTGTCCATTTCCTCCACATTTTCCAGTTTGTGTGCATAAAGATTTTTGTAGTATTCATAAACTGTATCTTGTATCTCTTTGGGATCAGTTGTGATATCTCCTTTTTTGTTCCTGATGGAGCTTATTAGAGATTTCTCTTTTCTGCTTTTCGTTAGCTTAGCCAATGGTGTGTCAATTTTGTTTATTTTTTCAAAGAACCAACTTTTTGTTTTATTAATCTCCTGAATAGCTTCCCTGTTTTCAATTTCATTTAGTTCTGATTTGATCTTGTTGATTTCACTTCTTCTGCTGGGTTTGGGGTTGGTCTGTTCTTCTTTTTCCAGCTCTTTGAGTCGTTTCATTAGAATGTCTATTTGTGATATTTTTGTCTTTTGTTATAGGCATTTATGGAGATAAATTTTCCTCTCAGAACTGCTTTAGCTGTGTCCCAGAGGAGTTGATAACTTGTCTCTCCATTGTCGTTTTTTTTCATAGAATTTTTTTATTTCCATCTTGATTTCTTCATTTATGAAGTAATCATTTAGTAGGAGGTTGTTTAATTTCCACATTTTTGTGTAGAAATGTGAGTTTCTGTTAGGATTGATTTCTAGTTTTATTCCACTGTGATCTGAGAAGGTACATGTTATGATTTCTATTTTTTTAAATTTCTTGAGATTTACTTTGTGTCCTAGGATATGGTCAATCTTAGAGAATGTCCCGTGAGCTGATGAGAAGAACGTATATTCAGTGGATTTTGGGTAGAATGTCCTGTAAATGTCAGTCAGACCCAATTGTTCTAGAGTTATGTTTAAGCCCATTATTTCTTTATTAATTTTCTGTTTGGAGGATCTGTCTTGAGCCGTCAGTGGGGTGTTGAAATCTCCAGTAATTATGGAGTTGCTATTAATCCATTTGTTTAGATCCAGTAAGGTTTGCTTTATGAAACTGGGTGCACCTAAGTTGGGTGCATATATATTTAAAATTGTTATCTCTTCTTGTTGAAGTGTGCCCTTCACCATTATATAATGACCCTCTTTGTCTTTCACTACTTTTGTTGGTTTAAAAACTAAATCGTCTGAAATTAGAACTGCCACGCCAGCCTTCTTTTGGCTTCCACTTGCCTGGAATACTGATCTCCATCCTTTTACTTTTAGTCTATATGCATCCTTGCAGGTTAGATGTGTTTCATGAAGACAGCATATACTTGGCCTGTATTTTCTTATCCATTCAGCCAGCCTATGTCTCTTGAGTGGAGAGTTTAAGCCATTCACATTTATTGAGAGAACTGATAGGTAAGGTAGATTACTGTTCATTGTGTTGGGTTGGATGTTGTTGCTTTGATTTCTCTCTTGAGCCATTGTATTATCTGGCCTTTAATCTTTGGGTTTTGGTTGTTTTTATTATGGTGCTCCATGCATAACACTGTTTTGAGTAGTTCTTGTAGGGCTGGTCTTGTCTTGGTGAATTCTCTGAGACTTTGCTTGTCTGAGAATGTCTTTATTTCTTCTTCATATATGAAGCTTAGTTTTGCAGGGAATAATATTCTAGGCTGGGCATTGTTTTGCTTCAGAAGAGTGAGAATGGGGCCCCAGTCTCTCCTTGCTTGTAAAGTCTCATTAGAGAAGTCTGATGTTATTCGTATTGGCTTTCTCTTGTAGGTTTCCTGCTTCTTTCTTCTTACAGCTCTTAGAAGGGCCTCTTTAGTTGATATTTTGGTCAGTCTGATGACTGCATGATGTGACGTCTTCCTGTTTGCATTGAATCTCCCAGGGGTCCTCTGAGCTTCTTGAACTTGTATATTGAGATTTTGAGCAAGGCCTGGGAAATTTTCCTCTATTTTATCTTCAAAAAGCTTGTCCAGCCCTTTGAGTGTTGTCTTCTTCCCCTTCTGCTAACCCTGTGACCCTCACATTAGGTTTTTTCACATAATCCCACAGCTCTTGTAGGCTTTGCTCTTTTCTCTTATTTCTCTGCTCTATCTCTGTGACTGATTTATGTAATTGGAAGGTGTTATCTTCAATCTCTGAGATTCTTTCTTCTGTTTGATCTACCCTGTTCTTGAGACTTTCCACAGTATTTTGTAATTCCCTGAGTTGATTCTTCATCTCCAGGACTTCGGTTAAATTTTCTTCACTGTGTCGATCTCTTTAGTGAACCTTTGTTCCATATCCTGGAGGCTTTTTGTGGTTTCTTTGTGTTAGTTATTGAGTTGTTGTTGCAGGTCGGTGAGTGTTCTTATGATCTACATACGAAATTCCTCTTCTGTCATATTGGTTGCCTGATTTGGGTTGGTGTTCGTTTCTAGGGGGCTGGTGCTCCTCTTTGGGGGTGTGTTTTCCATTTGGTTCTTCATATTTCCTGAGTTCTTTCGCTGATTTCTTCCCATGTTGATCCATTGTTGTTTCTTTCCTTTAGGTTTTTGTTTGGGTATTCACACACTTTGTTTAGTTTCTGAGCCGTTAGGTGGTATCTGTGGGTGAGATTCGACCACTCCCTGTATATTGAGTCAGTGGGTGCCGTGAAAAGGCTGTGCAGGATGCCGTCCCTGTCAGTAGGTGGCGCTTGCTTGGAGGAACAGGCTCTGCTGTTGATTTTGTGTCCTGTTATCAGCTCTTGTTCTTAGCGGAGCTGGGTTGGGTAAGCCTGCCCTCAGGCACCACCAATGTTGTTAGCAGGGATCAAAGTTCTGGTCTCTGCTTCCAGGGAAAGCTGTCAGGGCAGGGCTGGAATGGTCCCGCTCAGCCGGAAAGTCTGGGTGTGGGGGTGGGGCTGTCTGAGACCCGCACTCTGGAGCAGGCCTCACTTCTGTCCACCCTCCCCAACTCTGCAGCTACTCCTGGGTCTCTGCCAGCAGGCCAGACCACACGCCACCAGGCCTCCCCGGACTGTGATGCCAGCGGGGATGTTCCCTGCGCAGGAACGCCACCTGGACTGGGCGGTGTGGCCTCCTTTTGGGAGGAGGGTTGCCCTCTAGGACGCTGATCTTCCCTGAAGGCACACACACCTCAGTAGGCTGTTCACGTATAACCCTTCTGTGCCCCGGGCAATGTTAGACCTTGGTGCACGGGATCTGGTCTGCAGGTCTGACCTCTGGGTCCCAGAGTTCAAACTGTATCCCCACCAGGGAGAGGAGTTCCAGTCCCAATTCACCCACAGGGAGCCCAAGCTGGGTCTGTGTCTCTCAGCCTCTGAGTCGGCACCGTTCTCCTGGGAATACCGTGCCAGCAGCACCTGGGAGGGCTGGCGGGTAGGGAGCTCACAGTCTGAGTTCCCCTGAGTCAGCTGTAGGGTCCCAAAAGGTAAGGTCCTGTTCTCTGGAGGTGCCTCCGGCTGGTGGCTCTATTGTCTCTCTGGGCAGCCACGGGTAGGGTCGGCGGAAGGGAGGAGGAGGCAGTATGGTGCCTGCCGCATGGCTCGGGTCTGTGCGCACGGAGGTTCCGGGAGGGAGTTGGGAGTCTGGTGCCACGTCCGCTACAGGCTCACCACTAGCTGGCGGCAGCTGTCTCTGGGCTGGTGTCCGCAGGTCTCTCCACCCTCTGGGGAGCCCACCTGCAGTCCCAAATGCAGGGGAGGGGAAACAGCAAATCCACCTACCCTTGCCGCTGGTCTCCGGGCTGCTCTGGCAGTCTCAGCCTCCAGTTCTCCTCTGCAGCCTCCTCCCGTGGAGTCTCCCGTGGTCTCAGGTACCCCTCCTTCCGGCTCTCATCTGCTGTACGCTCATCTTCTTGCTTCTTTTTTCTAATTTCTGCTAGTATCTGTCTTTTCTGCAGAGACACTCTGTTTGGCAGTGTTTCTCATCCGCCATCTTGATCCAGTTTCCTCACAACTCTTAAATAGATTAGCCATATATGGTTATGCCCATTCCACAGATGAGAAAATCATTACACATGGTGCAGCCAAGTGGTATCTAGAACTTGAAGCTGTTTTCATATTCTACCTCCTATACCATAGATCTTTGCTATAGACATAAATCTCCATATGACTTAAATAATATGCTCCCTAATTCTTGTACTTGGCCAGCAAATGGACTCCAAATAGACTTGCAACTCATTGAGGAGGAGGTAGTTCTGTCATGACTAAATGGATCTTGCAAAGAGTCATTGAAAAGAGATCCTTTTCACTTGAGAAACCACAGCTTGAAGGCTCAAAGCTGTGAAAGATAAATTAACCTTCCCTCGGACTTCATCCAACCTGCCAAGCAAACTGGAAGTAATTATTTTATGTGGAATGCTTATTGCCATTACTGTGGCAGAGACTTGATTTCACTATTTAGCAGACCCATCTGTTCCTGCCTTGGCAGGCACTGTGATCGCATCTCACCTGGGGCCCTGGCACTCTCGGGCCTTGATTGCGGGGCATGTCTGGGGCTAAGGTGTGGGTATACGGAGAGTGAAAAAACCTGGTTCCACCTGCAGACTAGCTGGAAAGATAGGAATAAATGAGAAATGATAAATATCCTAAAGTGTATGTTAGTACTGAAAGAGTTGATCAGATGGTACATATTCTAAGAATTAGTGATAATGCACTGTGGTCACAATACAGGTCCTGGTTCTATTACCTGCTATCTCTGTGATTTGGGGCATATAACCTCTATGTGCCTCAACTTATTAATTAAAAATGGGCATCATAACACATCTCATTGAGCATTAAATGAAAATGGTCTCAAGTGCTTAGTATATACTAAGTATTTAGTAAATGTCAGCTATGACAAAGAATTCAGGAGAGGGACAGAGTTACAGGGCTGGTCACGAAATGATTTCTTTGGATTGGAAACACAACTTTGTCTTTTCTGCTCCACTCTCACCCCATTTTAAAGCTGTGTCTGCTATATTTGTCACAGTTGATTGGTCTACTGTGGTAGACATGGGCTCCCTCACATTGGCTCCCTCTACATTGGCTCCTGCATGGTCATCTGACCAAGAGGGAGCCAATCAGAGTTCTTCCCCAGGAAATGTAGACCTGGGAAAGCCATCATCCCCCTAGTGGCTGAGACTGTAAGGTGTAAAACTTGGGGGAGATGGTTGCTGACTTTCCTGCTGTGTGGTCCAGAGAAGGCAGGATGGGGAAGGCTCTGAAGCCCAGATAAGGTTATTGGTTCCAGGTTATGGATTCTTTACTTGGTGAACAAAGGGGCATTGGTGGGAGTTTCTGATCAAGGGAATGAAATCTGAAAATAAAAGTTTTAGTGAGGACTGGATCTTCTCCTCCAGCCCTGGAGCTTCTGTTTCCTAGAAAATACTTGCTTTTTAATGATGTTGCACAAAGTTTATATTCAGGGTTTAGCAATATTAGTAGTCTCCAGCTTCTAGCATGCTGACAATATTTTTCCTTTATAGGGATGTTTCTGCAGTCCTGGCTAAGCCTTAACTACCTTTCCGATTGCCCCAGTCTAATTTTTCAGACTAGACAATTACCTCTCATTCCTCATGGGTAGAAGTTGCCAACAATTTCTATTTAGATCAGGAGCCATTTGGTGTTGGATACCACATGGCAGCAAGAAATGATGAGCGCATATGAACCATCACTTAAGTTCTTGCTGAGACTGTTCTGTTGTCATGATGAGGAATACACATTAAAAAAACACCCTTACGTCTTCATAAGCAACAAACCAGTTGTGACAAATGACATGCCACTGTGTTCCTGGAACTCCAATTTCTGACAGAGACCCTAAAGAGAAGGAAACAGTTTTATACGGTTCTCCTGGCTTTATGTGGGTAGCCTGGACATTAGAGCAAGTCTTGGCTTCGACGAGACTACCTCATAATAATGTTGAGAGGATTAGATGACAGAAGGTATCAGTAAAGGGCCTGGCACAGGGTAAATGCTTAATAAATGATAGGAATTAGTATTATTTTTAGTGATAGCCCTCTAGAATTTAATTTTGTCTTTTCGGCTAGATTACAAATCTCCTTATGAAGAGATAACAACATGTTGGCATCTTCTGAAGTCTGGGATTATTTATCCTGTACCATTTACAGTATTTCTTCCTTTTTTGTGTGTGTTTTTAAACTGTATGTGGAGGGCTGTGCGTACAGTTTGAGAAGTTTTAACACATGCATGGATTCTCAAAGCCACCCCACAATCAGGATTCCATCATGCTCCAAGAGCCTCCCTGAGATGCTCTTTTGCAGTCAAATCTTCCCATTCATCCTTGGCAACCACTGATCTGTTCTCCATCCCTATACTTTTGTCTTTTTCAGATTGCCACATACATGGAGATATAAATGTAATTCTTTGAAACTTGTTTTTCACTCAGCTTTAATGTCTTTGAAATCCATCCATTTTGTTGCATTTATCAAGAAAGCATTCCTTTCTGTGGCTGAATAGTACACTATCGTATGGATGTACCCAAATTTATCCAGTTGCTCATGGAACGACATTTGTATTGTTTTCCACTTTAAGCTATTACAAATATTATAAATTGTCTATGAACATTTACATGATCAGTCTTTACATGGACATATGCTTTCATATTTGTTGGGGTGGATAAACACTTGGAGTAGAAAGGCTGGGTTGTTTGATATGTGTCTGTTTTAATTTTATAAGAAACCGTCAAAATGTTTTCCAAAGTGTTTATACCATATTGCATTACCACCAGTGCTGTGTGAAAGTTCAATTTAATCCACATCCTCACCAATACTTGATATTGTCAGTTATACTTTAGTTTTAGCCATTCTAATAGGTGTGTATGGTGTCTCATTGTGGTTTTAATTTGCATTTTCTTAATGGCTAATGACATTAAGCACCTTTTTGTGCACTTATTTCCTATCTCTATCTCCTTTTTAGTAAATTGTTCACAACTTATGCTCATTTTAAGAAATTGAGAAATAATTTTTATACCATAAAATTCACCCTTTTAAAGGGTATAATTTAGTAGTTTTAGTAGATTCATAAAGCTGTGCAACCATCACCACTAATTTCAGAATTCCTCACCCCAAAAAGAAACTCCATATCCATTGCTGGTTACTTCTTTCTCTTCCCTTTTCTGAACCCACTGGAAACCACTAATCTAATTGCTGTGTCTTTTTGCCTATTCTGAATATTCCATATAAATGAAATCATACATATGTGGACTTCCATGTTTGGCTTCTTTCATTTAGCATTAAATTATTGATATTCTTCCATGTTGTAGCATGTATTGGTACTTCATTCCTTTTCCCAGCTGGATAATATCCCATTGTATGAATATAACAATTGTCTCTATCCATTCATCAGTTAATGAACAATTGGGTTGTTTCCACTTTTTGGCTACTATGAATAATGCTGCTATGAGCATTCACACACAAGTTTTTATGTGAGTGTATGTTTTTAATTCTCTTGAATGGATGTCTTTAGGAGTAGAGTTGCTAGGTCATTTGGAAACTCTGTGTTGAACTTTTTGAGGAAGTGTCAAATTGTTTTCCACAGGGTCTACACCATTTGACATTCTAACTAGCAATGTATAAGGCTTCCAATTTCGCCACATCCTTGCCAACACTTACTGTTGTTTATCTTTTTGATTATAGAAAACCTAGTGGGTATGAAGTGGTATTTCATGGTGGCTTTGATTTGTATCTTCTAATGACTAATGATGTTGAATGTCTTTACGTGTGCTTATTAGCTATTTGCATATCTTCTTTGAAGAAATGTCTATTTTAATTCTTTGTTCATTTTTTAATTGGGTTATTTATCTTTTTATTGTTGAGTTGTAAAAGTTCTTTTTGTATTCTGGATGCTAATCCTTTATCAAATATGCACTTTGCAAAAATTTACCCCCATTCTGTGGGTTCTTTTCACTTTCTTATGGTTCTCTTTGAAGCTCAGAAGTTTTTAATTTTGATGATATCCAATTTATCTTTTTTTCTTTTGTTACTTGTGCTGTTGGTGTCATATCCAAGAAACCACTGCCTAATTCAAAGTTGCAAAGATTTATGACTATATCATCTTCTAGGTGTTTTATAGTTTTTGCTCTTACATATAGGTCTATGAGTTAATTTGAGTTAATTTTTGTATGTGGTATAAAGACAGGGTTCAACTTTATCCTTTTGTCTGTGGTTAGCCTGTTGTCTCAACACCACTTGTTGAAAAGACTGTTCTCTCTCCACTGAATTGTTTTGGCACCCTTGTTGAAAATCATTACCCACAAAGTTATGTGTTCATTTCTGGACTCTCAAGTCTATTCCATTTATCTGTAACATATCCTTATGCCAGTATCACAAAGTCATGATTAGTGTATCTTACAGTAAGTTTTAAAATCTGGAAGTGTGAGTCCTCCAACTTTGCTTTTTATTTTCAATATTGTTTTGACTCTTTAGTTCCTTGCATTTCCATATGTATTTTAGAATTAGCTTGTCAATTTCTATGAGGAAGCCATCTGACATTTTGACAGGGATTGCACTGAATCTGTAGATCAATTTGGGAAATTTTGACATCTTAAACATTAAGTCTTTTGATACATGATCATAGGATATCTTACCATTTATTTAGGTCTTCTTTACTTCCTTTCAACAGTGTTTATTATTTTTCAGTGTATGAGTTTTGCACTTTTTTTGTTAAGTTTATTCCTGAGTACTTTATGCTTTTGATGCTACTGTAAATGGAATAGTTTACTTAATTTTATTTTCATATTCATTGCTGGCATATAGAAATATACTTGATTTTTGTGTATTTATCTGACAGCATCTTTCAACTTGCTGAACTCATGGATTAGTGCTAATGATTTTTTTTTTTTTGGTGGATTCTTTTTGTGGATTCATTGTATTAAAAAATCATGCCTAATTTTCGTGAGTTCTAAGTATATTCTAGTTATCAGTCCCTTATCGGATGCAACTCACGAAAATTAGGAAGAAAAAATCAAATAACCCCATTAAAAAGTGGGCAAAGGACTTGAACAGAAATTTTTCTAAAGAAGACAGAAGAATGGCCAACAAACATATGAAGAAATGCTCAACATCTCTAATCATCAGGGAAATGCAAATCAAAACCACAATGAGATATCACTTAACCCCAGTGAGAATGGCCTTTATCAAAAAATCTCCAAACAATAAATGCTGGCGTGGTTGCGGAGAGAGAGGAACATTCCTACACTGCTGGTGGGACTGCAAACTAGTTCAACCTCTGTGGAAAGCAATATGGAGATACCTTAAAGCGATACAAGTGAATCTACCATTTGATCCAGCAATCCCATTGCTGGGCATCTACCCAAATGATCCAGTGACACTCTACAAAAAAGACACCTGCACTCGAATGTTTATAGCAGCACAATTCATAATTGCAAGGCTGTGGAAACAGCCCAAGTGCCCATCAATCCAAGAATGGATTAATAAAATGTGGTATATGTATACCACGGAGTACTATTCAGCTCTAAGAAACAATGGTGATATAGCACATCTTATATTTTCCTGGTTAGAGCTGGAACCCATACTACTAAGTGAAGTATCCCAAGAATGGAAAAACAAGCACCAGATATATTCTCCAGCAAACTGGTATTAACTGAGTAGCACCTAAGTGGACACATAGGTGCTACAGTAATAGGGTATTGGGGAGGTGGGAGGGGGGAGGGGGGCGGGTATATACAAACATAATGAGTGAGATGTACACCATCTGGGGGATGGTCATGATGGAGACTCAGACTTTTGGGGGGAGGGGGGGAAATGGGCATTTATTGAAACCTTAAAATCTGTACCCCCATAATATGCCAAAATAAAAAAAAATTAAAATTAAAAAAAAAAATCATGCCATCTTCAAATAGGGACTTTTAAAATTCATCTTTTCCAGTCTGGATGCTGTTCATGTCTTTTCTTGCCTAAGTGTCTTGACTGGAACTTCCAGTATAATACTGAGTCGATGTGGTAAGGAGCAAAGCTTTGAGTCTTTCACTCTTAAGTATGATAACCGTGGGTTTTTCATAAGTGTACTTTATCATGTTGAGGAATTCTCTTCTATTCCTAGTTTTCTGAGAGTTTTTAGCATGAAATGGTATGAAATTTGGTAAGCAAAATGCTGTAATGCTTTCTTACTAAAATCTACCTGCCTTTTTGTTCATGAAGCCCTCCCCCAGTTGATGTAAGTTTTTAATAGATTCCAGAATTCTGAAAAAGTTGATTCTGTCAGCTTTTGTCAGCTTAATGATTGAGTGGAAAAACTGATTCTTGAAGCTTCCTATTCCATTTCTATGACATCACTCAAGAATGTATTTTGCAGAGAAAAAGTTTTTAATTTTGAATAAATCCAATATATTAATATTTTCTTTTATAGATTTGCCTTTGGTGATATGTCTAAGAGTCCTTTACCAAAGCCCCAGCTATAAAGATTTTCTCATATGATCATTTAAAAGTTTTATAGCTATGTAATTTACATTTAAATCTGGATACATATTTAGTTAATTTTTGTATAAGGTATAAGGTTTAGTTGATGTTATTGTTTTGGTACTTGGATGTCCAGTTGTTCTAACACTACTTGTTAAAAAGCCTATCTTTCCTTCATTGAATTGCCTTTCTATCTTTGGTTAAAATCAATTGGTCATCCTCATTTGTATAGTGGTGAGTAAAAAAAAAGAAGTTAAAATTAATTGGCTATACTTGTGTGTGTTTATTTATAGGCTCTGTATTCCTTGTCATTTACCTACATGTGCATCTCTTTACCAATACCACACTGCATTGATTATTGTAGCTTTATAGCAATGTTAAAATTAGATAATGTAAATCTTGTCACCTTAATTATTAATATTTTTCAAAAATATTTTGACTATTACAATTGTTTTGCCTTTCCACATAATTTTTATGATCAGCTTATGTATATCTACCAAAAAATTCTGACAGGGGTTTGATAGGAATGGTATCAAATCTATAGATCAGTTTGGTGACAATTTACATCTTTACTGTCTTGAGTGTTCTAATCCTTGAATATAGTCTGTCTTGGTATTTACTTAGAACTCCTTTTATTGATTTCACAATAATTTCATAGTTTTCAGCATATAGAGTCTATACATGTTTTGTTAAATGTATACTTAGGTATTTCATATTTTGGAAATATTTTAAATGGAATTGTTTTTCAAATTTCAGTTTTCAATTCTTAATCAATATATAGGAATTGATTTTTTTTGTAAATTAACTTTTTATCTTCACTAAATTCTCAAAGAAACTTTCTCCTGGATTTACTTCTCCTCTTTTTTTAATAGACAAACATGGTGTCTATGAATGGGAACAGTTTAATTTCTTACTTTACAATGCGTATATCTTTTATTTATTTTGCTTGACTTATTGCATTGGCTAAAACTTCCAGCATAATGTTGAAGAGGAGTGGTGAGAGTGGACACCCTCACCTTGTTCCTTTGATCTTAGGGAAAAAAGCACTTAGTCTTTATTCTGTTGCCAGCGGTGTTTTTTTTTTGGATGCCCTTTATCAGATTAAAGAAGTGTGTTTATAGTCCCCAGTTTGATGAGAGTTTTTATTTTAAATGAATGCTTGTCTTTCCATTTTTTCACATAAATTTATATGTTCTTGTGTTTTTTCTTTTTTAGTCTATTAATATGTTGGATTTCATTAAATTATTTTCATATGTTAAGCCAGCCTTACATTCTTGGGATTAACTCCATTTGATCATAGTGTATTATTTTTTTATGTGTTGCTGGATTTGATTTGCTAATATTTTGTTAAGGAATTTTCCAATGTCCATAAGGTATATTTGTAATTTTCTTTTCTTTTACGGTCTTTGACATTTGCATGAGGGTAATTCCAGCCTCATAAATGAGTCTGGAATTGTCTCTTCTGTTTTACTTTCTGGAAAAAATTGTGTTGAATTGGAAATGTTTTTCTTTAAATTCTTGGTTGCATTTACTATGAGTTTGGACTTGGAGTTTCCTTTTTAAGAAGGTTTGGACTAAGAGTTTAATTTGTTTAATAGATGTAGTCCTAGTCAAGTTATCTATTTCTTCTTGGATGTGTTGTGGTAGTTTGTGGCTTTAAAGGAATTTGTCCATTTCATTCTAATTGTCAAATTTGTGTGCATAGAGTTGTTTGTAGTATTTATTAATACCTAATACTCTCTTTTTTAAATTTCAGTATATTATGGGGGTACAAATGTTTAGGTTATGTATGTTGCCCTTGCTCCCCCTCCCCCCTTGAGTCAGAACTTCAAGCGTGTCCATCCCCCAGATGGTGAGCATCCAACTCATTATGTGTGTATATACCCATCCCCTACTTCTCCCTCCCATCTGCCTGATGCCCGATAAATGTTATTCCTATATGTGCACTTAGGTGTTGATCAGTGAAACCAGTTTGCTGGTGAGTACACGTGGTGCTTATTTTTCCATTCTTAGGATCCTTCACTTAGTAGAATGGGTCCCAGCTCTATCCAGGAAAATATAAGAGGTACTATATCACCATTGTTTCTTAAAGCTGAATAGTACTCCATGGTATACATATACCACATTTTATTAATCCACTCTTGTATTGATGGGCACTTGGTTTATTTCCACATCTTTGCAATTATGAATTGTTCTGCTATAAACATTTGAGTATAGATGTCTTTTTTATAGAGTGTCTTTTGTTCTTTTGGGTAGATTCCCAGTAATGGGATTGCTGGATCACATGGTAGATCTACTTATATCTCTTTAAGTTATTTCCATATTGCTTTCCACAGAAGTTGCACTAGTTTGCAGTCCCACCAGCAGTGTGTGAGTGTTCCCATCTTTGTGCATACATGCCAACATTTATTGTTTTGGGACTTTTTTTTTTTTTTTTGAGGCAGAGTCTCGCTTTGTTGCCTAGGCTAGAGTGAGTGCCATGGCGTCAGCCTAGCTCACAGCAACCTCAAACTCCTGGGCTCAAGCTATCCTTCTGTCTCAGCCTCCCAAGTAGCTGGGACTATAGGCATGAGCCACCATGCCCGGCTAATTTTTTCTATATATATTAGTTGGCCAATTAGTTTCTTTCTATTTATAGTAGAGACGGGGTCTCGCTCTTGCTCAGGCTGGTTTCGAACTCCCGACCTCGAGCAATCCACGCGCCTCGGCCTCCCAGAAAGCTAGGATTACAGGCGTGAGCCACCGCGCCCGGCCTGTTTTGGGACTTTTTGATAAAGGCCATTCTCACTGGAGATAAGTGATATTTCATTGTGGTTTGATTTGCATTTCCCTGATGATTAGAGATGTTGAGAATTTTTTCATATGTTTTAATTTTTTAATGCTTGCTTGAGAGGTTAAATGTACATGCTTCACATTTTACAGACTAATCAGAATTAATATTTTCCCACTTGAAGTAGAATGTATAAATCCTACCACCATATAGATCACCTTAACCCCACATCTATGTTGTATTTTTCATATATGCTATGTCTATCTACATTGAAAACCCTATAAAAATGTTATAATTTTTGCTTTCAATTGTTATATCTATTTCTTTAAAAGGAAAAGAATTTATGCCATTTATCTATAAATTTACCATTTCTGTTGTTCTTCTCTCATTCCTAGTGTTTTGTGTTTTCTTCTGGAATCATTTTCCTTCAGTCAGAAAAACTTCCTTAAGTATTTCTTTAAGAGGTAGACTTCTCTATATGAAATCTCTTAATTTTCCTTGGCCTCAAAATGTCATTACTTCTTTTATTCTTTTTTTTTTTTTTTTTTTTTTGAGACAGAGTCTCGCTTTGTTGTCCAGGCTAGAGTGAGTGCCGTGGCGTCAGCCTAGCTCACAGCAACCTCAAACTCCTGGGCTCCAGTGATCCTTCTGCCTCAGCCTCCCGAGTAGCTGGGACTACAGGCATGCGCCACTATGCCCGGCTAATTTTTTATATATATATCAGTTGGCCAATTAATTTCTTTCTATTTATAGTAGAGACGGGGTCTCGCTCTTGCTCAGGCTGGTTTCGAACTCCTGACCTTGAGCAATCTGCCCGCCTCGGCCTCCCAAGAGCTAGGATTACAGGCGTGAGCCACAGCGCCCGGCCTACTTCTTTTATTCTTAACAAATATCACTGGATATCAAACTCTGGGTTGACAAATTCTTTTAGCACTTTAAATCTGTTGTTATATTGTATTCCAGCTTCCAAGAGAATTACACAATCATTCAAATTATGTTCCCCCTGTATGCAATGTCATGTCTTTCTCTGGCTGATTTCAGAATGTTTTCTTTGTCATTAATTTTTAGCATTCTGATTTTGATATATCTGAATGTAGATTTCTAAAATTTTATTCTCTTTGGAGTTTGCTGAGCTTCTTGAATCTGTTCTTTTATGTTTTCCACCAAAATTTGGGGGGTTTTCAACCATTATTTCTTTACATTTTTTTCTGTACTACATTCTTTATCATCTCATTGTAGGATTCTGATTACATGAATGCTAAACCTTTTGACATTGTCTCCTGGGTCTCTGTTCATCCTTTCTTACCCCAGTCTCTTTGCTTTCTGTTATTTAGATTTAATATTTCTATTGATCTATCTTTAAGTTCTCCAACCCTTTCTTCTGTCATTTCCATTTTGCTATTGAGCCCATCCAGTAAATGCTTTATTTTAGTTATTGTGTTTTTCAGTTCTAATATTTTTGTTTTTAAAATCTTTTCTATATTTTATTTATCTGCTGAAACTTTCTATCTTTTCATTTTTAAAAGATTATTCACCTTTATTTTTTGGATCATGTTCAAAATAGCTGCTTTAACATCCAAGTCTGAAAATTCCAGCATCTGTTTCATTTTCAGGTTGGTGTCCCAAATATTGAGATGGTTTTGTTTCTTTGTATCATGGATTCTTCTTTTCCTTTGCTGGAAAACAACTTTTATTGAGATTCCCACCAGCTGAACAATCTGTTCCTGACATTAAGCTTCTTCTTCCTTGGCAATTTTGTCTTTCTTAAGTGGTCCCATGAATGCTTTCTTCCTGGGCACAGTCTGGGAATGGCCATGGCCAAATGTGGAGGTGGTGTCAATGAACTTAAAGTCAATCTTCTCCAGAGCCCACCACTTGGTCTGCACCAAATGGACTTGTGGAGGGTGGGCACTTGTTTCTTGGTTCCCATCACACAGAGTATCAGCAGGATAAAGTTATTGGTCACTTCACCATAGTGGACAAAGCCACCTGGGGGACTGGTGCTCTTGCAAGAAAGGTCATTACTGGTAGATGCATTGTTCTTGATCAGTTTGCCTTCCTTGATAAGGTAACCCTGGCTGATCTTATAGATCTTCTTGGTGATCTCAGTGCACTGATGATATCCTTTCTACCTAGCCATGCCACTGAGAAAGCCACAGGGGAGGATGCCCTGCTCCAATATCAGCAACCTTGAGCAGCCCTTGGTGGGTCTTGTGGGGGAAGTTTCTTGGTATGCCAATGACTGGTGATCCCTTTGTAATCTTTGCCTTTGGTCACCCTGATGGTACAGACCATCTTGTCCTGCCCAAACACTTGATTTGAAGGACCTGCTGCTCCAGCCTCTCCTGAGTCCAGTCCAGTTTGTCAGCCCCAGTGCCTCTATTCACCTCCATCAGGTAGGCCTTCTGGTGTAAAGGGAGCAGGTGCATCTGGGTGTGGGTAATGATGTAAATGCCTTGGCAGTACTTCTTCATGCTGTCATAGTCCTTCTCCAGCTGCTTCTTGCCATCCTCATCCTGCCATTTCTTGCAGTACTTGGTGAAAGCCTTCTTCTTAGATTTATACCAGTCCATGTAGAAGCACTTTTTGCACTCATTGCTGATATGCTCAGCAAAGATGGTCTTGAAAGTCCGGAGTACTCAAGGAGTTTCCACATAGCCCATGATGCCTACAGCCCATGGTCACAGCCTCTACAACTTAAATCTTGGCTTATCAACTTCCCACACAATGTGGGTCATGCCAGCCTTGTCTCCCAGGATGGCTGTGAAGTGAACAGGCTTGGAAGGATACTCCTTAGGGAAGCTCTTCACCTTCCCACAATGCCTGCTGCTGTACTTCAGAGACAAGAAGCCCAGAGACTCACATCTGCCACCTGAGAACTTCCTGTGAAACATTCTGCCATCAAATCCTGCCAGGAGAGCTATCCTGGACTTTTTGAATGTTAACTTAGATACTCTTAGTATCTAAAAGTAGATTTTATTAAATCATGTGAAGAACGTTATTTGTTTGTTTTAGCAGGCAGCCAACCAGGTTTTGTTCAGGCTACATGTTTCTACCTGCTTCCTCTGAGCTACTGTTTCAATGTCAGTCCCACTTTCAAAGCTTTACAGTGCTATTTGATCTGTCCCATGTGAATGCCGTCCAGGTGCCAGTTTGAGAATGTAACAGTGGTCTACCATATATATAGTTCAGTTCTTAAAGATTTTGGTATGTTGTTTGGGATCAGGTCCATATATACATAGCTCACGGTAAGCACAGGAGTTCACACAAAATGTTTTGGTATCATTTTCTCAAGTCTACTCTCTGCGAGCTCCCAGATGCTAACTGTCTCGAAGGAATCCTCTATTCTAGTTTCTGGACCAGAAAGCTGTCACTTAGTTTCTCCTCTCTGCCATTCTCTTTCCACAGCGTGTCTGCTGGTGCTAAGTGGCAAGAGAATACATAGAGAAAAAGAGCAGTGGGTATTATCCCCATGTTCTTGGAACCAGTCTCTCTGGTCAGAAAGAAATGCTGCCTTCCATCTGCATTTCAGGTATTTGTCCAGCTTCTATTGTCGCCACTACTGCTGTGTGATTGCCTGGGGGCTGGGGTGAGAGAAAATGAAAACAGTAAAAAAATGAGCAAATGAGATTTTCCCCACTCTTTCCTATCCAGAGGGCCTCTCCTTTCCCACTCCTTGGACCAGCAATAGAGCTCGTTTGGAGTCCTTCCTGTCTGCTCTCCACGTGCAGTTCTGGGTTTTAGCACGCCTTTGAATCTGAGTCAGGAGATACAAGAAGGGGGAAAAGAGGAGCTTATCACTAACCTAGTGGCACTTAGAATTCTGGCTTCCTACCCTAATCTGCCTGCTACCATTTACTTTTCAGAGTCCTGTGCTAGCTGCCCTGTGCATCTTGTCTAGGGTTTTTACTATTCATGAGTGGGAGATACAGAGAGAAACATGCTTATTTCATTTTGAACAAAACCTAATCTCCTCTCCCTTATTTGTTACAGAGGAAAAGAATCTTTTGAGACTTTGGCTAAGCTCTGGTGTTTTTTCAAAGGTGAAAATTACATGAGGTGGTAAGTAAGCAAATGGGCTTAGGAGCCATAGGTTTGGGTCCAAAGTTTTTATTTTTTATTTTTTGAGATGAAGTCTTGCTCTGTCATTTGGCCTAGAGTGCCATGGCATCAGCCTAGCTTAGAGCAACCTCAAACTCGTGGGCTCAAGTGATCCTCCTGCCTCAGCCTCCCAAGTAGCTGGGATTACAGATGCATGCCACCACATTCAGCTCATTTTTTTTTTTCCTATTTTTAGTAGAGATGGTTACATGCTCTTGCTCAGGCTGGTCTCGAATTCCTGACCTCAAGTGATCAATCCTCCCGCCTTGGTCTCCCAGAGTGCTAGGATTATAGATGTGAGCCACTGTGCCTGGCTGAGTTCAAATCTTGATTTTACAACCTTCTAGGAGTGTGGCTTTCAGCAAGTTACTTGATGTCTGTCACTTGAAGAGACATCTTTGATAATAATAGAAGCTACTTCATCAGATTAACATTACATGAGTTAATATTTGTAAAGCATTAGAACCATGCCTGGCACATAGCAAGCAATATCTAAGTGTTTATTATATAAACTAATGTCTATTGGTTGCATAGACTGTAAATGTCTTTGAGGGAAAAAGTGAAAAAGTGACTCTTCCTCATTTTCCAATTCCCTTGGTGTCAAAGTCATCATTTTGTTTGTAGAGAGTTACAGAGTAGAGTAGAAAGACCAGGGACGCTAGAATTAGGGTGATCTGAAATATCTAGCTCAATGTCAGTCACATATGTAAATGTTCTCTCTCCCTGAATTTAAAATAAAATGTACATGTCTGAAGCCTATCATTCTTGATTATTACCCTAGCCCTCCTTCCTCATCCATTCATCCATCAGTTTATTCTTTCATTTTCTTATTAGTTAATGCATTCATTTTTTTCATTTACTCAAAAAATTATTAAGTACCTACTTTGTGCCAGACCATGTGCAAGGTGCAGGGGAAATAATGGGGAGCAAAATAGACATGATTCCCACCCTCATGGAGCTTACATTAAACAAAGAATCACTGAAACATACAATTACAGATATGATGGGCACACTGATGAAAAACTACACAATAACAATATGTCTTAGTCCATTTTGTGCTGCTACCACAGAATGCCAGAAATTAGGTAATTTTAATCAACAGAAATTTATTTCTCACAGTTCTAGAAGTTGGGAAGACCAAGAATGAGGGGCTGCCATCTGGTGAGGGCTTTCTTGCTGTGTCATCTCATGGCAGAAGGAAAAAGGGCAAGAAAGAGGGAGATGACTGGGGAGAGGGGTTGACATTTTTATAAGCAACCTACTCCTGCAATAATGAACTCACTCTTCATGATAATGAGCCCCATCCCCGCAATAATGGCATTAATGCAATCATGAAGGCAGAGCTCTCATCACTGCTTAATGGTTTCACCTCTTAATGCTGTTACAATGGCAATTAAATTTCAACATGGGTTTGGGAGGGGACAAATATTCAAACCATAGCACAAAGATATTTCATTTAATTGGTGAGGTTAGGGAGGAAGGTGGTCAATGATGGCTTGGGCTGAGATCTGAATAATACATAGGGATGAAGTTGGCCAATTGGTAGGACAGAGTTGGGTAGGGGCAGGGGGAAGAGGGTCTGTGGTAGAGACCACAGCATGTGCAGTGGCCCAGTGGTGGGATGTGAGTGGCATGTTCAGGAACTAATACGGTTGGCAAGGTGGTCAGTGCAGGGAGTTCAGAGAATGGTGCCAGAAGAAGTGAAGGAATATGAAGGGTCAGGTCACACCAGGCCTCCTGAGCTTTGTGAAGGGCTGTATGGTAAGAACAAGGAAGGGAACTGAAAAGTTTAAAACGGAGGTCAGGATGGAAAGGGACAGTCATGTGATCACATTTACACAGAAAAATGACACCTGGGAATGCCCCCATGTGGGAGTTGGTCTGCTGCCTACAATAATTTCTCCAAGCATAGGTTTTTCTAGACTAAATATCTTCCATGCTTGCTTCCCCTGGGCCCTTTTAGGGGTACTGCCAGCCTGTCAAAGATGAAAGTATAAAAGCTTGGCATCAGCATCCAATAATACAGTTGATACAGTATCTACTGTCTAATATTTTCCCCATAATTTCTGGGTGTATTTTCTTGGTTTAGGCAAATCATCTTCCTCTTGAAGCTAACATGAAAAACCTGAGGGACAAGTTCTGTCTTGATGGAAAAGAATAAAACAGACCCACCAAGAGAGGGACAATTGGGAGATAGGAGTCCCCATAGCATTTAAGTCTCTGGATCCAATCAATCCTGAAACTGCTTCCACTCTTCCCTTTTCCATGGTTTGGGTTTCCTGGGCTAACAAGTCTCTTTTTGTGCTTAAGCCAACTTGCAATTGAAAGAATCCTGTCTAATACATTCTTCTGGGAAGTTCTCAATGAACCAAGTTTGCTTTGTGTGCTAATTAATTTAACTCAAGCATAAGCAGGGGTCATCCTATCCTTTGAATTTAAATAAAATTTGGCATAAATTCCCATCCCACATGCAGAAGGTATAGTTTCTCCCCTGGGGATTCATGTTTGTGTGGGGGGAATGGGGGCAGGGCACAAGATAGAGGAAGGGAGGGAGAGAGTGTGTGAAAGTTCTCTGGCAAATGGTTCTGCCCTTAGTGGGCTCTCAAACACACTCAGTTCTCACGTCTGGCTACTGTTCTCTTAGACCTCTGCCTCCCAGCTCAGGAAGGTGGCCTGTTACCCTGATTATCCCCAGCTGTCCTCGCCAGGCATTGGTGTGTTGGGCAAATCTTGCTCCAAGTCTGGGAGGCAGAGATGTTGACATTTTGAAATTGCAAACAACTTAAAAGTACACATTAAACATCAAATCTCTTAAAAATATGCCATCATTTCTCCATTGTCACTCTGTGCTGTGCGCTCTGCCTCCCATGATGCTGTTCTCACTTTATGCCTTGCTGTCCTGTCCAGTTCTAAATTCCTATTAACTTCCCACGCAGAGAAGTTTGGCTATCTTCTGATTTCACTGCTGCCTTCTAGAACCTTCCACCCAGAGCAGCCTAGGGACATGAACCACTTACAAATATGGCCCACTCCATGAGGAAAACTCTCTACCAGCTCTTAAATGACAGGATTTTTTTCACTCCACTATATTATCTGTTTTTACCTCTTTAACATCTTTACTTTTTATCATGAAGTTTTACCCTTCCCTCCAAGTGCAGCAAACCCCCCAGAGAACCCTGGCATTGATTCCCAATGGTATGATTTGCTCTTGTTGAATAAATGGCTTTGAAAGGAGGATTTTCCCCTATCTACCTAGATCTGGAAAGAGGCCCCACCCCCGCCCCCCAACTCAGTAACTCTAAGGTACCAAATTGGCATCAGCTCTGAGCAGTGTCTTTTGTGTCATGCAACTCTTCCCCTGTCCTCCCTCCCCCCATGCCCAATAAGAGCTTTGGCAAAAGAAAGGAAAAGGAAAAAAAAAATCTGACTGGATTCCAGCTCTTCTCTTGCCTTTTTCTCCCAGGTCTCATGTTACTTGAATGAGGGGGCTCTCTGCTGATTGAACCTTCTGTGTTCAGCTATTTAAGCTGACAGCTTCCCTTTCTTCTCCTGCCATGAGAAAGCTTGTGGAGCTTAGGCATGCTACTCCTTCCCTGGCACGGGGGAGGGACAATGCCCCGGCTCAGGTGGGCCCCAGAGGTGTAAGATTGCCCAGCCCTTGGCCAGGCACTAGCTGGCTCCGGACCCGGGCTCTCTCTGTACTCGACTCAGGCACCTTGTTCCAGGAAACGTGAACATGGGTGGGTGACCTTTCACACCTGGCACAGCTTTCTTTTCTTCAAACACGGGAGAAGGAAATGCAGAAAGGGCTCAACAGTGAGGTACGTCTTCTACAGCACAAATACACGACCTTATTAATGTCAGTGGTCGAAGGGATTTTCCTAACTGCTGCAGCCAGCATGAATGCTTGCAGGAGACAGAATGAGACTGCAAATACCCCCTTCACCTTTCCTTTTTCCCTTTAAACTGAAAACTGTCAAATGCAAGCATTATGCATTGTTTTTGCATGTCATATAATTCCTAGCCCATATTTTCCACATGCCAGACTCTAGAAAATGTTAAATTCAATCTAAAAGGTGATAAGATATCAGGTGTTACTAATAATGTTAACCATAATAATTATCATTATTAATAAATGTAATCATAATGAACACTATATTACCATTTATGGAGCACTTAATTACAGTCCAGGTACTGTGATAAGTGCTTTACATGAAATGTTTCATTGAATCCTCCCAATAATACTATGAATTAGATTTGATCACTTTCTCCAGTATTTTACAGAGACAGAGAAGCTAAGCCATTTAAACCTGGCAAATTTGTAGTGAAGTCAGAATTTGAACCCAGACCGCTCCTACCATTTGAGTAGTATCAAATCACATACTGTATTCATGCACATCATGAACGTGTTAGGAAAGTGGCTTGACTTGGTGTCATTGCACAGCTGTTAAGGAGAAAGTTCACATTAGAGTAAGGAAAAGCAAAAGGAATTTTCCTTCTTTACATGTTCTTTGTTTTGTGATTTTCTGCAATCACATCAGGCTTCTTTGGATAATTTCAGCTCATGCCACTCTGATGCCGAGGAGACTTAAGGAGTTCGGGTTCTCTGAGAGCTATCTTTGAAGCAAAACTAGAATCGTGGAGACTCCACCTCTCATCCCCAATACTGCATAAGTGTTGTAAGGAATAAGAAAACCACAGCTTTGTTGTATAATGCTAAAATGTGAAGCAGAGAGCTATGGATAGATGCAGGGTCTGGATTTTTGAAGGAAACTGAAGGCTTGTTAATTCCTCACTGTAGGGGGAGTTTGTAACTCTCTCATTTCGCCAACATCAACTAAGCAGTAACATGGGCTGGTATTCTTTCTTTGGACTGGGTATTGAGAACAGAGCACAACAGCCTGGGCCTTGCCTGCTGGCACTTGCATTTTTGGTGTGGGTAGATATACAAACAGACAAATGGATAGAAACAAGCAAATGTCGTAGTTTCTGGTAGTGATAGATCAATGCCACGCAGAGAGTAAAGCTGTGTAACAGGACAGAGACTGTCTAGACCAGGTCATATGGGAAGACTTCTTGGAGAACCCCCACCCTTTAAACAAAGAGGTGTGTGAGGTGCAGAAAGAGCCCTTCAGGAGGGAAAGCAGAAGTCACAAAGGTGATGGGCTGGGATAAGCTTGGCATGTCTGGAGACAGAATGGAGGCCGCGGTGACTAGAGGGTAGCAAATGAGGAGGGTGGCATGCGTTGGAGAACTAGGCTGGGGAGGGATCCAGCAGGGCTTTGTAGGGCACCGAGTGCAGTTGGGGACAGCATGGAAGGTTTTACATCTGTGGATTGATATGATCCGATTGAAATTTTTACATGATCATGCCGGCTGCTGTTTGAAGAATAGGTTGTTGTGGGGCAATCTCAGAGGCGGGAAGACTATTAGGAGGTGTCTTAGTTCATTCTTGCTGTTATAACAGAATTAGATTAGACTGGGTAATTATACCAACAGGAATTTATTTCTGATATTTCTAGAGGCTGGGAAGTCCACAGTGGAGGCACCAGCAGATATGGTGCATCATGGGTGATCTCTGCATCCAAGATGGCGCCTCTTGCTGTGTCCTCACATGGCAGAGGGGTTAGGGTGCTCCCCTTCAACCCCTGCTATAAGGGCATTAATCCTCTTCATGAGAGCAGACCCCTCATGACGAATCACCTCCCAAAGGCCCCACCTCTTGATACTATTGCATTAGCAATTAAGTTTCAACATACGAATTCTGGGGCACACCAACATTCAGACCACAGCAGGAGACAGCTAGACTTGGCCAGGGGAAAGACAGTGAGTGCTCAGAGTAGGGAAATAGCAGTGGAGAGAGAGAAGAGGACAAGATACAAGATCTTTGGCCTATTGTTTGACTAGGTGTTTTTTTTAAATTGAGTTTTGAGAGTTCATTATTTATTCTAGATTAAAGTCCTTTGTCATATACATGATTAATTTTGAGGAAGTCTAACTAATCAAATTTTCCTGTTGTGTGAATCATGCTTTTAGTGCTATATCTAAGAAATCATTGCCTAACTCAGGGATATAAAGAGTTTTCTATTTTCTTCCAGAAGCCCTGTGGTTTTGGTTTTACATTTTGGTCTATGACCTGTTTTCAGTTAATTTGTATATATTGTGTGAATTATGGATTGGATTCTTTCTTTTTGCATATGAATATCTGATTGTTAAAGCACCATTTGTTGAAGACTAACCTTTATTCACCGAAATTGCCTTTGTACCTTTCTCAAAAATCAGTTGCCCATATATGTGGGGGTCTACTTCTGGACTCTTGTTTTTGCTCTATGCTTTGTCTACTTTTATGCCATGACCATGATATTTTGATGACTGTAGCTTTATAAAAAGTTTTGAAGACGGGTAGTACTAATTTCCCAACTTGGTTCTTCATTTTCAAAAAACCTTCAGAATTAGCATGTCAATTTCTGTAAGAAAGTTTGCTAGATTTTTTACTGGAAAATACATTGAATCGTTTTTAAAAACACTTCAGTTTGGGGAGATTTACATTTTAACATACTGGATCTTTGAATCTATGAAGATGGAACATAACTCTCCATTTATTTAGGTCTTCTTTAATTTTCTCAACAATGTTTTGCAGTTTTTTATATACAAGTCTTACACATCTTTTGTCAGATTTATACACAAGCATTTAATCATTTCGATACTACTGTAAATGGTATTGCTTTTAAATTTTAATTTCTGATTGTATTGTTGCTAGTAAAGAGAAATAAAATTGACTTTGTATATATAATTTTATACCCTGTAACCTTGCTAAATTCACTTATTTGTTCAAGTAGCTTTTTGGTAGATTCCATCATATTATCTCTGTAGACTATCATATCATCTGTGGATAAAAAGTCTTACTTTTTCCTTTCCAATTTGGAAATGCTTTGTTTGGTGTGTTTATTAAGAAGATCCTAGATGGTTATATATTTTTGTTGTAGTTAATATGAGTTATACTGACTGATTTTCAAGTGGTAAACCAATCTTGTGTTCCTGGAATAAGTGCCACATTGTCATGATGTGTTATCATTTTTATATGTTATTTGATTGAATTTGTCAAAATTTAATAAGAATTTTACAACTATGTTCATGACAGCTTTGGTTTGTAGTTTTCTCATATCTCTGTCTGGATTTGGTATCAGGGCAATGCTAGTCTAAGAGAATAAGTTGAGAAGAATTCTCTTCACTTCTAATTTCTGAAAGAGTTTGTGTAGAACTGGAATTGTTTTTTTCATTATATGATTTAGTAGAATTCTCCAGTGAAGTTGTCTGGGCCTGGAATTTCCTTTGTGTGAAGGTTTGTAGCTACAAACTCAATTTTTTAAATAGATATAGACCTATTCAGGATATCTATTTCTTCTTGAGTGAGCTTTGTTAGTTTATATCTTTCAAAGAATTTTTCTATTTCATCTAAGTTGTTGAAATTATTGGCATAAAATTGTTTATAATAATATTTTCTTATAATTCTCTTAATATCTACAGACTCAATGGTTATGTAACCTCTCTCATTCCTGCTACTGGTAATTTGTGCATTCTTCCTTTTTCTTGATCAGTCTGATTGATATTCATCAATTTTATTGATCTTTCCAAAGAGCCAGCTTTTGGTTTTATTGATTTTTCTTTTATTTTTTCTATTGCATTGATTTCTACTCTGATCTTTATTATTATTATTTTATTTACTTTGGTTTCATTTGTAATTCTTTTTCTAGTTTCTTCAGGTGGAAGATAGGTCATTGATTTGAGATCTTTTTTCTTCTCTAGTATAGCCTTTGGGGCTATAGATGTCCTTCTAAGTAATGCTTTAGTGGCATTCCACAAAAATCATAATATGTATGATTTTATCTTCACTAATTTCAAAATAATTTCTAATACATATTTTAATTTCTTCTTGATCAACAGATTTAAATATGACTGGTTTCTAAATGTTTGGGGGTTTTCACATATCTCTGTGTTATTAATTTTTGTTTCACTCCATTGGAGTCTGAGAACATAGTTTGTATGACTTGAATTTTTAAAAATATATTTACTTACTTCATGGCTCACAATATGGTCTATCTTGGTAAATGTTCTGTGTGAAGTTGAAAAGAAGGTGTGTTTTCTGCTGTTGTTTGGTGCAATGTTACATAAATGTAAATTAGATTAAGTTGGTTGATAGTTGGTCAAGAGCTAGATCTTTCCTGATTTTCTGTTTATTCATTTTATTAATGATTAAGAGAGGGGTGCTAAAATATCTGACTAAGATTGTGGATTTGTCTCTCCTTGCATTTCTATTATTTTTTCCTTCATGTATTTTGAAATTGGGTTAAGTCTATAAAGGTTTCGAATTATTATGTCCTCAATGATCCTTTTTTCATTATGAAATGACCTTCTTAATCCCTGTTGCTATTCTTTGCTCTGAGTCTACTTTGTTGAATACTAACATAGCCACTCTAGATTTCTTTTGATTTGTATTAGTATGGTAAATATTCTTCCATTCTGTTACTTTTTAATTTCTTTGCATATTGGTATTTATATTTGATATCTTATAGACAGCATATAGTTAGGTCTTGTTTTATTAAACATCAGTTTGATAATCTCTACCTTTTATTGGGATTTTTTTATTTATATTTATTGTGATTATTGATATGGTTGTGTTTAAATCTATCATTTTGCTATCTATTTTCCATTGATGTCATCTGTTCTTTGTTCCTTTTCCCCTCCTTTCTGTCCTCTTTTGGATCAAGTGTATTTATGATTCCATTTTGTCTCCTTTGTTGGCTTATTAGCTGTGACTCTTTGTTTCATTATTTTAGTGGTTGTTTTAAACCTTGTAGTATACATTTTTGATGTATCCCAATTTACTCTGAGGTGATACTATATACTTCATATATACTATAAAAATCTTATAACAATATACTTTTATTTCCTACTTTCCAGTCTTGGTGCTATTTTTGTCATACATTTTACTTTTACAGACATTATAACCCTCCCATTGCATTATAATTTTTGTTTAGATTGTTGAGTATCTTTTAAATAATAAAAAAACTATTTTTCAATGTAATTACCATTTCCTTTGTTATTCCTCTGTGTAGATCTATCTATATTTCTATCATTTTTTTTTCTGTCTGATGGACTTTTAAATCTATATATTTGTAGTGTAGTTGATGGTACAGTGTTGGATTCTTTCTTTCTTTTTTTTTTCTTTTTAGAGACAGGGTCTTACTCTATTGCCCAGGCTGGATTGCAGTGGTGTGATCATAGCTCGTTGTAACCTTGAACTCCTGGGCTCAAGCAATCCTCCTGCCTCAGCCTCTCAAGTAGCTGGGACTACAGGTCCACACAATCATGCCCGGCTAACTTTTTTTTTTTCTTTTCAGAGATGGGGTCTTGCTACATTGCCCAGGCTGGTCTCAAATTTCTGGCCTCAAGCAAAGGAGGCCTCCCACCTTAGCCTCCCAAAGTGCTGGAATTACAGGCGTGAGCCACCATATCTGGTCTCTTTCATCTTTTTTAATGTCTGAAACCATCCTTATTTTGCCTTTGTTTTTGAAAGATGTTTTGTTTGGTATAAAATTCTAGGTAATAGTTTTGTCTTGCAATACTTTAATGATGTTGCTCCACTATCTTCTCACTGGTATTGTTTCCATGAGAAATCTATTATTCTTATCTTTCTTCCTCTGTACATATTGCGTCTTCTTAATTTGACTTCTGTAAAGGTTTTCTCTTTTTTCTAGTTTTGAGCCATTTGATTATGTTGTGCCTTGATGCAATTTTTTATACATATTTCTTGTGCTTGGAGTTTATAGATCTTCCTTCTTGGGCTTGTAGTTTTCATTAAACTGGAAAAAATTCAGCCATTATTTCTTCAAATATTTTTTTCTGTCTCTGTCTTCCTTCAAGTACTCCAATCACACATACATTACACTGCTTGAAGTTGTCTCATAACTCACTAATGCTCTGTTCACCTTTCTCTCATTGTTTTTTCTTTCTCTTTCATTTTATATAGTTTCTATTTTTGTGTCTTTAAATTTACTAATATTTTCTTCTGCAATGTTTAATCTGTCATCAGTCCCATCCAGTGTATTTTTCTTCTTATATATTGCAGTTTCTATTTCTCCAAATTCACTTTGGGTGCTTTAGATATAAATATAGATATAGATATTTCATATATCTTCCACTTAACAAGTACAATCCTTCCCCTGGTTTTTAAAAAACATCCAAAATACAGTTATAATAATTTTAATGTCCCTTTCTGTTAATTCTAACATCTGGGTCAATCCTGGGTTAGCTTCAGTGGATTGATTTTTCTTCTTATTTTGGATTCTGTTTTCCCATTCCTTTGCATGCCTGGTAAGTTTTAACTTGGTGCCACACATTTGCTAGTAATATGCTGAATACCCCAGGGAAACTCTCTGCAGATCCACCGAGTTTCTCTCTGTGTCCCTCTTTTCCCTCTGGTACTCTGTCCTGTGAACTCTGTCCTGTGAACTCTAGCTGTCTTACTTCCTTGGCCTCTTATGTCACACCCACAATCATGGAATCTACCTAACTCTACCTGGGTTCCCCTTTCCTGTATCAATGGAATAGCTTGGGATAATTTTGTGGCTCCCCTCATTTGGTTCCTGCCTCCCAGGGACCACTGTCCTTTGTTATCTGATGCCTAATGTCTTGAAAACCATTGTTTCAGACCGCTGTGTGTGCATTTTCTTGGCTTCAGGAGCAAGCATCACTTTCTCCATCTTGGCTGAAAATGGAAGCTCTGAAGTTTATTTTTTCAATGATGATTTATAATAATGGGAAGGGTTACTAATCTGTGTAATACCCTTGGGGTACAGATATCTCTTGAGATTACTTAGTAAAGTAGGTGAGGGCATATTCATTACATATTCATTACAAAAGAAGGAGAAAATTTCACTTTAAAAATTTCCTGATTTTTAAGGTGCAAGGTGTGTGAGTATAGCAGTAAAGTGTTTGAATGCTGATAGGCTAATCTTTCAGAAATCTGGGGGTTAGATCTGACACAATATCAGTAAAAGTATTCACAGCACACAGGACAATTACTGATGACAGCCCATTTATGGTGCTAATGGAACAAATAATGATTCTGTAAAGTTTCAGAACAGATGGACAGTTATTTCTGTTTCTGCAAAGTCAATGCAAGATGAGTAAACTCATTTTCTTCTAACCAGGGAATTTTGTTTATGATATGGGAAAACTCACTCCTTGTAAAGAACAGGAGTTAGCCTGTCATTAACTTTGAGGGCATAGAGAAGTCCCAGGCAAACGGTAGTCACTTGAATAGATATTCATCAAATAAATGAGTATTATCTATCAATTACAGAAATATTTAAAAATCAGATGAGTTCACATGAAAATTCAGATTTTCAGTTTCTCTTTGATGAGAGGAGCTCCCTATTAATATACTTCACCCTTTTCATTCATTTATATTAGCTGCATAGCCTGTGCATTCATTTCAGTTTGCACCCCCTTCCTCAATACTTCATTCATCTTAATTTTTTTTTCATTGAACAATACTCCTAATAAAGGTAACAGAATATTGTGAGTAGTAAAAACACATCATTAAAGCAGGTTATGCTAACAGGCACTCTAAGTTTATTATTTCAATCTTGTGGTGGTTTAAAGTAATGGCCACAAAATCTTTGACACTCCTCTCAGTAAAAGAAAGGATCTATGTCTCTTCCCTTTTTCTCCTCACTTTGAATCTAGGCAGCCTGTGAGTCAACTGGAGTCACTGAACATGGTAGATGTAACACTGCGTGACTTCGTAGGCTAGGTAAAAAAAAAAGGTAATGCAGCTTCTATCTTGTTTGCTGAGATACCCACTTTTGGGATTTATCACTGCCATTTAACCTGAGGCTGCCATGTTGTGAGGAAGCCCAAGCCACATGGGGCAGGGGCTTTGGTAAACAGCTCCACCTGAGGATCCAGCCAACAGCCATGATGAATCGCCAGACACGAGCAAAAGGGCCTTGAGGTGATTTTAGACCTCTGTGTGATACCTGGATTTTGACCCACTGTACCTGTAAATATTAAAAAATGGGAGGGGGGAGGAGGAATGGGTATATACATACATAATGAGTGTGATGCACACCACCTGGGGGATGGACACGCTTGAAGCTCTGACTTGGGGGGGAGAGCAAGGCAGCATATGTAACCTAAAGATTTTTACCCCCATAATATGCAGAAATAAAAAAATGGTTATTTTAAGCTGACAAGTTATGGGGTTGCTCTTCAGATAGCAATAGTAACTGAAGCAGAACTATTTAAAAACTTATTTGAAGTAGTTCCACACTAAAGAACACATACACTGCTTAAACCTGAGTATCTATCTGTAAAATGGGAATAACAGTTTCTATAAGATTAAAGAAACAACAGTATGTAATATGCTAATCCCAGTGGTAGGTTCTTGCTTTTAAAAATACATAGTTAAAACAAGAATAACTTAACTCTAGGTAATGCTGGTTCTGCAATAAAAATTTAGAAGAAATATTAGTACTAAAATGATTTCATCTTGTCCTGTTGGTATTCCTCCCACTCCCCAAATCCTAATCCTTTGTATTAGATAGAACTGATGTTGGAGAAGTTATTTGGATTCTAAGTGAAAAACCTGCTTGCATGGAAGGCCCACTAAATAAAGGCAGCATTCTAGGAACATCGGTGAAAGCACAAAAACATGATTTTTCATTCTTTCATCAGCTGCAACAAGGACTTGTAGATTTTTCAGATAATTGAAAAAGTCAATTAATTCTGGGAAGCATAAATAATCCGATACCTTAAACTCTTTATTTTACCTACACACATGCTCCTCATGCACATATGTAAATTACGTTTATCTGTCTTTCTCTCTAGGGCCAAGGCCTTTTCTTTAGGTATGGATTCCCTAATCAGAGTTTTGTATCGTCTTTCTTGCATTAAAGCATACCCGCAGTATATTGGCTATGATTTTTAGTTAGGTTTCTTCAAGAAGAGTGAGAACTAAATGGAACTCAAGAAGCAACTGAGTGCAGGCTCCTTTTATATTTTTGCAGCCTTTTATAGTCCTCTCACTGATTCCTAATTAGATGGCCATTTTTAAAGTTACTCACCACTTATTGATTCTTTTTGAAGTATTTGCCTTAGTTTTGAACATCTATTCTCTTTTTTGCACTTATACAGTTAGCTACACCTATGAATTGGTGATGGAAGCTCGCTCAAGTCCCTTATATGTTTGTATGTATTATAGTTAAATTTTATAAAAGGGTTAACGGTAGTGTTCAGGGAGGGATAGGGGGAGTTATAACTTTCCACTCTAGAGTTGGAAAGGTATCAACAAAGATGTTTTGAGACAAGGGGTCCTTTCCCCCTTCTGGAAGGGTGGCAGAGTTAGAAAAGATAGGGATATGAAGGAGGATATTCTCTGCAGGTGGAAAGCAAGGTGTAAAGATAAAGGCAGCCAAACTCAGGGAATGTTTAGCAACTCCACACTCAAGCTTCCTGGGGATAAGATGTATCTATAGGGAGTGTGATTCCTACATCTCAGTTTTCTGGAGAGATTCTGAGTTATGCCTACTCTTCAAGAATCCTGTTCACTTAGCATTTGTCCCAGATGAAAGTGTCCTCATTGGGACAATAAATTATATGGACACCCTACTTACAGGAGAGGAATAGAAAGTAAGGACAAAATGCCAGGTAAGGTTTTTCAACATTAGTAGGCAATTGAGAGTCATGGAAGATTTGAGGAGTTGAGAGAATCAGGATGAGTTTTAGAAGGATTAATTTGATGACATTGCAGATTATGCAATGGGGGAAAAAGAAGAGGTGCAGAGGGGAAGAAATTGAGGTTTCTGGAAATAAATAGCTCAGTAAAGCAGTCAGGAGAGAGCAGGGGTTGAGGAAATTCAGGAGAAGGCATGGACAGGAGCAACAGTTAGAATAGAATGTTGAAGCATCAGCTTTGTTCATAGGTGAGCTGAGCAAGACATGGACAGGAGACAGGATTTCCTGACCTTTCCTTTGAGCCACTTAGTGACATAGTTTAATGGCTAATCCAGATCCCTCTTGGATGGAAGAAACAAGAAATCAATCTTTAGGTCTAGTAGTTCTTCCAGCTTAGAGATGGGCCTTGTAGGAGTGCACTACTTTGCTGTCAAGCATAAATCTCCTTTAAGATTCTTTATCCCACCTATTGTGGAAGAAGAAAAGAAGTGAAGTAGTCTTAAGAGCTCACCTCCATTCCGGATTTACTTCCGATCTTTAGTTCCTCATTGGAAACCTGAGAAAAGGTGAATGTCTTTGAGTATGCTGGGGAAGGGAAGAGCAGGTGACCAGAAAAATATGCAAAATTTGATCCATCAATAGATGAATGGATAAAGAAAATGTGGTGCGTATACACAAAGGAATACTATGTAGCCTTTAAAAAGAAAGAAATGTTGTCATTTGTGACAACACGAATGAACCTGGGGGACATTATGCTAAGTGATATAAGCCAGTCACAGAAAGACAAACGCTGCATGATCTTACCCACATGTGGAATCTAAAAATGTCAAACTCAGAAGCAGAGAGTAGTATGGGGGTTACCAGAGACTGGGGTGGGGGCGGGGGATTTCAAGGGATATTGGACAAAGGATACAAAATTTCAGTCAGACAAGAGGAGTAAGTTCAGGAGATCTATCAAACAATATGGTGACTAGAGTTAGTATTTAATAACAAGTATACTTGAAAATTTCTCAAGACAGCTGATCTTAAATGTTCTCACCACAAAAAATTATGTGAGGTAATGCATATGTTAATTAATTTGATTTAGCCATTCTACAATGTATACATACATTAAAATATGTTGTACACTATAAATATATACAATTTTTATTTATCAATAAAAATTAATTAATTAAAAAAAATTGAGAGCTGAGCACTTGCACATGTAATTCCTTTTTATCTTTTTACAAGGCAGAAAAATCACATTTTCCCCTAGTTCCTTCTTGCAAAGGGCCTTTGAGGCTGTGTTTTTATCTTGGTTTCTGGAAAACATTTGGATAATACTGTTTTCTACGCAGATGGGGGGTGCTCGATGTCAAAGGCACATGTGCAACCCTCTCCCTTAAATCTGCCCCCCCCCTTCAGCACACATTGTCCCTGGTGCTTTCTGTCCCATTAGAGAAACTCCAAAATGAAATGGAAACTTTTTGGCTTCCAAGAGAGGAAGCGCTTTGCCTTTTCGTCTCCAAGAAACAGGCTTTCCAGAGGCTTTGTGTGGCGGTGACACAGGTGTGCACCTTCACTCCATCTTCCTGCCAGTTCACAACCATCTGGCCTCCGGCTCTGCGTTGGCCGGTGTCTTTCCCTTCTCAGCCAGAGAAACATTTTCAGGTGCTCTTCAAGCAGGTAGAAATCTGTTTGGATGCAAGGGAACATGTGTTCGGGTGTCACGTAGAAGGTTTACTAACTTGTTGGAAGCCTGGTTCCCAACTCTAGAGATTGAAATGACTCTGAGTATCCATCTTTGCAAACAGGATCATTATCCATCATAGAAACACAGCCGAGAAGGTGCTCATTCTCTCAACAAACATTTGCCCACCTTCTCTGTGTCAAGGACTGTTCTAGGTCCTGGAGATATTGCTGCCCCCACAAAGATTGCAATCTAATGGGGCAAAGAGAGGGTGGGGGGATCAGCAATATAGTAAATATAGTACAAAACAGAGGATAAGAAGTGTTAATGAGAAAAAATAAGTGGGGGTGCAGGGAGGAAATGATGGGGGTGAGGGAGTTTGAAATATTAGATAGGGAAGCCAGGGAATGCCTCATGATAACAGGTCATTCCAGGAAATATCCAAAGGAAACAAGAGACCAAACCATGTCCAGTGGAAGGATGTCTCAGGCAAAAGGCATAGCAAATGCAAAGTCTCTGAGATGTTTAAGGAACACGTTTAAGGAGCAGCTCAGTGGCCAGTGGGCTGAAGTGGACTTTTCATCCATAATTGCTGCTTTTCACATTTCCTCTGCATAGTGGAGAAGGCCTAAGGTCTGACCTCATATAGTACATATTAGTGGTCCCATATACCTGCTGGATTGTTATTAATCCTAGTGAGCATTTGGACAAGACAGGTGCCTGAATCCTTGCCCAAAGTATTCCAGTTAAGTGGATATGAGGTTGATGGACAGGCATCTGTCTTTAAACACAGCTTCCCAGGTAATTTAGATGCTCTGTAGGTCAGATCTGTAGATGATGATCTATAGGGGATCAGCTATCTAGATCCAATCCATCACGACCTCCACCTTCATCCTGGTTAGAGCATCTCTGGATCCCCTCTTCATGGCAATGAAACATTAAGGTCAATATAGTTAGTGCTGGATTCAGTTATTTTTATCAGGAGGCCAAAGCATGGTGATGACAGTAATGTTTTAATGCCTTATAGCCAGGAATTGCAACACAACGTGGGGTGACAATAATTTCCAATTGCACTGTAGATTTGTCCTTTGTGCTCCTTCCATGAGGCCTAGCCTCTGTCTTCAGCAGGGTCTAGCTGCTCCCTCCCATGTCTGCCTCTGTCCCAGGAAGGATTAAATAAGCTGACTGTAAGTATGGGTGGGATATAAATGGGATTCAGCAGGAACTTGGATACAACTTGATATATTCTGCCCTTGTTTCTGCTGCTCTCATTTCTTGGGTTCATGCTCCCTCATTCCCACAAAGCAGGAAACATGACCACCCACGACTCTTGAGTTTTACACCTGAGAGCTTCTGCCATGAGAGAGAGTCTGACTTGCATTCTCTGAGACTCAAGTCTAGAAAGTTCTCTGGGAGGAGGCTTAGTAGCTTGCTCTCAGTCAGGTGCCTCCTATTGAGTGGATCAAACATGGCCAGTGTCAGGCAAGAACGTGGAAGCTTCTTTGGCAGCCATCAGTGGGGATGCATGACAGTTCCAAGAGAAGGAAGGGTTGGGGTGCAGATGAATATTTCCTTAGATGTTCACTCCAGAGCTGAAACTTGCCTTGGAACTTTTCTTTTGAAATTGATTTAATTCAAGACCAAAGTTCTTAAAATTGGATAAATGGCCCTACCAGATCTAGTCTTTCCCTGTCCACCTTCCCTAAAATTGTTCTTCTCCCACCCGGAGCTCCCAGTACTCTGTAGTAATTTTATGCATAGCATTCATTCCCACGTGACATGGCATGTCTTACATACTTGTTGTCTCTTTCATTCGGTACAACATCGTCTCCATAAAGCTGGGGACTTTGGTCTCTCTTGCTCATTGCTGTATCCTTAGCACCTGGGACAGTGCCCGACGCATAGTAGGTACTCAATAAATGGTGAATGACTAGTAAAGGGTATGTGTCTTATTTAGACACCATAGTTATTCCACAGCCATATTTTTCTACGATTTCCCTGATTAAGAATCCATGGGTGGAGAGCCCCACCTGAGCCTCCCTTGGATTGAATCCAATGATGATTCCAGAAAACAAACAGAAGGGCGGGGAGGCTGGTGTTGGCAGAGCAGCTGCTGAGTTGGGCAGGGGCAGCATCTGTATTACTCAAACACAGCAGCAGCCCTGGGGAGAGGGTAACCCTGAGGCTTTGCAGGTCTTTTCAATATCTTGGATTAAATGAACTGTGAAATATTTGTTTTATTAGGAGAGCCTGGGTTTGTTTCTGAGGCCTTAAATTGTGTCTGTTCTGGGCAGCTGATATGTAGCAGAGTGGAGCATGCACAGTGTTTAGAGAACTCATGGGACCCCCGCCTCCCAATCATTTGGGGCCTGTCTTCAGGGGCCCCTCTCATTTCTCCTTCAAGACCAGCAATACACTTATTGGCACAAAGCATGGGAGACAGAAGAGTTTGCAGTCAGCTAAGGAATGTGGAGAGGAGCAGCCTTGCCGAGTTCTGAAAGCAGAGGCACGCAGGAAATGCTTTCTCACTGAATGGCTGCAGGCGACAGAATTTCAGACTGGGGCCAGTGCACTGAATGAGGATTAGACCGGGGGTTCAGGAAGAGTCAGTTCCTAAAGCTAACAGAAATTAGAGAGCTTTTATGAGACTTGGAAGAAAAGCCCCTCATGTGTACAGATAAGCCAAATACAGTTCCAGAGCATCTCCTGTCAAGTCTGTTGCTCTTAAATCACATTTTCCATCTGTGCCCAGGAAAGCTGAGGCCTCTGAGGTTCATGCAGGAGCCCCTACTTTCTGAGTTGGGAATGATAAAACCCCAATTCCATGGTGAGCTCTTATGTTGAATGCAGACGGAGCCTCTGCATTCTTAGCTGTGAACACTGAGATTTATCATTATGTGTGGATGTATGTGCTCCTGTGCATGGATGTGTGTGTGTGTGTGTGTGAATGCATGTGTGTAGATATGTATATAAATGCATGGGAGAAGTTTGGGAATACTGTATATATTCTCCCAGTGGTTCGATGTTTAACTCGGGAGAGGGAAGAAAGAATGGGGGCATGGTGAAATAAAGGGAGTGGGTTTTATTTTTAGCCTTATACAATTCTAAAAGGTTTGCATCTTTTTTGCTACCAAAACATGTCTATGCATTATTTGTATAGCTCAAAAAATTACAAAAATTATAATTGACAAATGAAGTCACTAACAATGATAAGACATCATCAATGACAAATTGATTGATGTTTCCTTTTCCTCTCGACTTAATTTCCTGACCATCCCAAATGACCACAATGGTAGTGAATTAGGGAAAGAATCTATCGCATCACATAGAAATAATTGTTTCTCTAATGCCACCAACTTACTTACCTATGTGTATGCCATTGTTTCCATGGCATTCCTTATATCTAGAATACATCCTTCCCCAGCCCTGTCTTCAATCACCAGATTTTGCTCATTCTTTAAGACCTATCATGAAATCACCTCCATGAAGCTTTCTCTCACTTGTTCATCATCCATCCTGTCCTCTATTTGTCCATCCGTCATTTAGGAAGTGTCTACTGAACGCCAAACACTGTGAAGTGTTCGGTAACACAAATATTCTTGCCCTCTTAAAGATAATATTATAAAGGTAAGAGACAGAAAATATATCATCAAGCAAATAAATGAATATGAAATTTAAAATTGTAATGAATGCCAGGAAGAAAATAAATATGGCATCCTGGCAGAGAACAGTGAAATGATATCCAAATTAAAGAGGGTGGTCAGAGATGGCATTTACCCTAAGACAGGATGGAAGAAATGAGAGGTACGTTGCAGGGTAGAAGAGGGGAAGTAAAAGGACGTTTTCAGGCAGGGGAAACAATACATATGATCTCCTCTGCTTCTGAAATCCTGTATTTGTTTATCACATTTTTCACTATATTTATCATTTCTATGTTCATATTCTTAGTTTTAAAGTTTTTTTTTGAAGCTTTTAGTTGCCTATCATATAGTAGAGCCTAAATAAACTGAATAAAGCATCCCTGGACTCCATAGCAGGAAGAATTAGCTTTCTCCTATTTTCTCAAAGACAACTTAAATATCATTAATGCTTTCTCTGGAGAGTCTCTAAAGATACAGAGATGATTTCCAAAATTATCTTCAGGACTGATACGGAAATGGTGTTTCTTTTCCAAGTCACTTTTCTGCTTTACCCTTAATTGGAAAAGAAAGATCATCATTATCTACAAATCCAGTTCTGGTTAGGTAGAGTCAATCTTTATGCCAAAATGTCTTTTAAAATAATTTTAAGATCTGTTAAAGAGGAACACTTTCTTCCTTTGGGCCTCTGGTTTCTTTCTTTCTTTCTTTCTTTCTTTCTTTCTTTCTTTCTTTCTTTCTTTCTTTCTTTCTTTCTTTCTTTCTTTCTCCTTTCTTTCTTTCTTCTTTTCTTTCTTTCTTTCAAAAAGATAAAGTCTATTTTTTTAGAGCAAAAATTTTCTTTATTGTGATATGTGAACTATAGAATATACCCAGCCTACGACCACCTCTCTGTACCTCTAAATTGAGTGGGTGCTGTTTACATTTTCCCATTTAGTGAGTTGCTTGTCAGTCATGTTGATTTTTCTCTGAGGTCTGATCTTGAGGCATGGAAAGGTTTTTATTTTCTAAATCGGTAACTAGGAAAGATCTTTGCTCAGTCCCTCAGGGGTATCATCTTTTAGACTGAGGTACCAGAAAGAACAATTTTAGAAATTTATGGTGGCCAGAATCAAGTGGGAAACACCTTGCCATGTGTGGAAAGCCATAGGATCTTAGAATTGAAACCTGTGAAATCATTTAGGTCACTCTCCAACCCAATGCTGGAATCTGTTTACAACAGCCCTAAAAAAACGACCATATGCCTCACTTATATATGGATATTTCCCCTGATGCAGAATTTTGTATCTTCTAAGGAAGACCATTCTGAGTTTTAGTTATCGCTGGTTATTAGACATTACTTCTTCATACGAGTTTCATCCCATAAACTTCAATGAGTCAGAACCTACATTTCTAACATCTCCCTACTAATCCTAAGTGTGTTCACTGAAAGGATAAAGAACATGTCATATCTGTGGCCTAACTGAGACTAAACTGAACCTTGAATCAGAAGATTCAAATTATGGATCCACAAATTAATTGACCTTAGGCAGTTTTAAAATTTCTGTACCTCAATTCCTTCCTTCCTAAAGTGTAGCCAGTACTTACCTCCCTGAGTTAATTATGAAGATTAAATAGGAAAATGGGTGTCAAAATGTTTAACATATGCCCAACACATATTAGGTGTTCAATAAATTGTCTTTTCTCTCCATTTTTCTCTTCTCATGATTACTTAAAGAGCTTGAGGACAGCTATGTAGGTAAGGAGTCCATTTGGCCACACATAACAGAAAACTCAGATAACATTGGCTTCAATCATAAGGATATTTATTGTTTCTTTTTGCATGCTTTTTCTATTTTAGTTGACAAATATTTCTGAGCATTTACAATATGCAAACAATAATAATTGAATCTGGAATATAAAATTATCATTCTGAAATAGTTGATAATTTAAAGAAGTAGAAAAAAAGATAATTTTATAACAGCAAAGTTTATTATTAATAAAGTATCTTGGTGTGTATATATATATATAGCTACAATGAACAGACCATGTTTATTTCAATTATAGCCATACTAGGATTCCAAACTTCATATTATATATATATATATATTTTTTTTAACTTGAGGCTATCATTTTAAAAGATGTGCTCACAAGATAGCATGTTCCTTGATGAAAGAAACATAATCTCTCATTTACCAATTCTGTTTTTTTAGAGGACAAAAGATATTGCTTTTATTTTAGAACCAAATTAAACATGGTAGTTTAATGTGGTGATTCAGATGTGTCCATAAAATTTAAGTGGTATTATGTTTAATCCAGCTTTTCAAAATAAAAGCTTTCTTTTTCTTTTTCTTTTGTTTCTATTTCAGAATATTATGGGGTTACAAATGTTTTGGTTACATAAACTGCCTTTGTACCATTTGATTGAAAGTTATAAGTGTGCCCATCCCCCAGATAGTGTGCACTGTACCCATCAGGTGTGAATTTACTCATCCCCTCCTCCTGCCTCCCACCTGCTTGATTTATGATGAATGTTATTTTCATATGTGCACATAAGTGTTGGTCAATTAGTTCCAATTTAATGGTGAGTACATGTGGTGTTTATTTTTCCATTCTTGTGATACTTCACTTAGAAGAATGGTCTCCAGTCCCATCCAGGTTAATACAAGAGTTTTTTGTTTTATATGGCTGAGTAGTACTCCCTGGTATACATATAGCACATTTAGCACATTTTATTAATCCACTCATGTATTGATGGGCACTTGGGTTGTTTCCACATCCTTGCAATTGTGAATTGTGCTGCTATAAACATTCAAGTGCAGGTGTCTTTTTTATGAAATGTCTTTTTTTCCTTTGGGTAAATATCCGGTAGTGGGATTGCTGAATTAAACGATAGTTCTACTTTTAGTTCTTTGAGGTATCTATCTCCATACTATTTTCCATAGAGGTTGTTCTAGTTTGCAGTCCCACCAACAGTGTACGAGTGTTCCTATCTCTCTGCATCCACACCAACATTTGTTGTTTTGGGACTTTTTGATAAAAGCTATTCTCACTGGAGTTAAGTGATATTGTGTTTTTTGTTTGTTTGTTTGTTTTATTTGTTTTTTGAGACAGAGTCTCACTCTGTTGCCCAAGCTAGAGTGCTGTGGTGTCAGCCTAGCTCACAGCAACCTCAAATTCCTGGGCTTAAGGAGTCCTTCTGCCTCAGCCTCCTGAGTAGCTGGGACTATAGGCATGCATCACCATGCCTGGGTAATTTTTTCTATATATATTTTTAGTTCTCTAATTAATTTATTTCTATTTTTAGTAGAGATGTGGTCTCACTCTTGCTCAGGCTGGTTTCAAACTCCTGACCTTGAGTGATCTTCCCGCCTCAGCCTCCCAGCATGCTAGGATTACAGGCATGAGCCACTGTGCCCAGCCGATAATGTGGTTTTGATTTGCATTTCCCTAATGATTAGAGATTTGAGCATTTTTTTTATATGCTTATTGGCCATTAGTCTATCTTCTCTTGAAAAGTTTCTGTTCATGTCTTTTGCCTACTTTTTAACGGGATTGTTTGATTTTTTTCTTGCTGATTTACTTGAGTTCTTTATATATTCTAGTTATCAGCCCTTTATTGGATGTATAGCATGCAAATATTTTCTTTCATTCTGTAGGTTGTCTATTGGCTCTACTGATTGTTTCCTTGCCTGTGCAGGAGCTTTTTAATTTGATCGGGTCCCATTTATTTATTTTTGTTGTTGCTGTAATTGCTTTGGGGATCTTCTTTATAAATTCTTTGCCTAGGCCAAAGTCTGTAAGAGTTTTTCCAACATTTTCTCCTAGAATTCATATGGTTTCATGCCTTAGGTTTAAGTCTGTTATCCATCAAGTTTATTGTTTCTTTAGTAGGAAGCTCAAAGACAGGCAGCCCTCGGCTTGGTCTGGTAGTTCATTGATCTCATAACGATGAGCCAGGCTCTCTCTCTGCTCTGCCATTCTTATACTGCTGGCTTTTTTCTTTCTTCATGCTTTCTGCAGGAGAGCTGAGATGACTGCCACTGTTCCGGGTATCATGGATGAAGTCAAGGCAGGAAGAAAGGAAGAGAAATGGCATCTGCAAGCTTTCCTTTCACTCCTTTCCCTTTTTAAAAAAAGCAAAAGCCTCCCTGAAGCCTTTCTACAGACTTCTGTTCATCCTTCATGGATGAGACTGGGTGAAACGGCCGTCCCTCACTGCCAGGTGAGCTGGGAAAGTGATATAGGTGACAGGGAAGGAGTGGGGGATGGCTCTGCATTAATCGACTAACCACAGCTGCCACAGTGGCTGTTGTGTCTCCCCCAGATCGTCACTCCTCCAGGTTTATCACTCCCCGTGGCCTCAGGAATTCTAAAATGATTTGATTTGCATATTTCTTCACCCCTTTGGTCTCCTGGTTGGCTTAATTATGGTCAGAACCAAGCAATAGCTGTATCACTTGGAGTTCAACTAGGGAGCAGAACCACTGTGATTATTATGGACTATGGGATTTATTGAGGGATTAGATCTTACAAAATGTGAGAGGAGCTGGACAGGTAAAGTCCAGAAAGAGGAGTTGTTTGATGAGAGAAAAGTCACTAACCACCTCTCTCAAAGCAATGGGCACAGGGGAACAAGTCAGAACTTGTAGGGAAGTCAGGCATGTCCCGATGCTAGAGGGAAATCACAAAAGGGATCTGGTGAAGAAGTTTCTGGAAGGCTTATTTCTCTGTATCTAGAGGTGTACAGGGGTCAGTGTTGGGCAGCTGGGCCAGCAGTCAGAAGAAGAGCTGTGGGTAGGGAAAATCTAGGACAAGCTGTAACCTGGTGGCATATTTTTCTGTATTTCACTTCATCTAACCATGGTGATCCTCAGAGAATAACTTCAGAGTGATTTGAACTGGCTGATGTGGCTTCTCTTTTAAGCCTAGAATGGACCAGAAGGTAAGAGAATGAGGCTGTGTACCCAAATGTACTTTGACCAATGTGAGATTTTGCCCATTTTCATTGCAATGAGAAGCACCTTTAGGGGGATGTTTAAGGGTATATCAGATGATAGAAATAGGGCTAATTCCCGAAATAAAAACAGAATTGGCATGGGATATAAACATAGGTTGCTTTTAGGAGTTGACCAGGGAAAGAGAAAGCAGGAATGTAGATTGTGAGGATAAAGAATAAGAAAGAGGATGGAATATTGAAGCAGAAATCGTGCCTCCACAATCATGTTCCTACATAAGCTCTTCAAATCTCCATTATTAATTTTTGTTTTTTCTGTTTCAAAACCCCATGACAGCAGTTTTTCCTTTGGACAGTGTATTTTTCCTTTGGAATTAAATCTTTTATCTTTGTCTTGACTTGTATATCAGTAAATGTTTAGCAGTATGTTAACTGTTATCTTTTGTGTACTAAAGCACATGATTGTTTAGAATAATTAAATCATGAAATGTCTCCTATATCCATCTTAGCACTGATACTCTTTTCATCTAGGTGATAAAAGCCAGACCCACATTAATGCACATCAAATTGTCTCATGATAATTTGAAAAATTATGAGAGAATGTTATCTAATCGTGAAAATAAGTTAAATTCCTCCTTTCGTATAAATAAGAGGTTTTTTTTTTTTTTCTATTTACAAAGCAGACAGAAGATCAGTGAGGAGGGTCATTTTTCTATTGCATTATGGAACACATATGATATATTTATTGTTTCTAAGATCTGTTCTTCAGGGTTGATTTGTCAAAAGGACAGCCTGACCTATGTCTTCTTGGCATGGCAATCTGAATGCCAAACAAATGTCTCCTTCGTTCCAAAGACACCATTCCATTCTATTTGGGCAGAAGATGATGCTAGCTTAACTAAGCAGCAGGAAATTGCTTGACCAGAGTACCTTCTGATGACAAGCTTATTTCACAGACCTTCCTAGCGAAGGTAAGTTTTGATGTCAGTCCTAGTTAAAACATGGTTTTAACCTACTTTCCAATTATTATTGTCCAAATGGGAATATTCAAGCGCTGGGATTTCCTTATAAAAATTGTAACTCTAGAAAAGTTATATTAAAAAAAAAACACAACTTATGGGTATATACAAAAGCCAGCATTGTAAATTCCATATTGCTCTCGACATGGAGAAATAAGCAGATGGAATATATTGGAAGGGCTGAGGGCACAGATGTCTTCTTGGCTTGGGTTCAGAGTGAAAGAAGAAGCCCATTTTGTAGCTGAGTCTGTGATAGGAAACACCCAGATACACAGAGGGCTGAAAAATCAAGTGCACAAGGTTTAATGAACTGTTTTTCAAGACAATTATTACAACATTTGAGCAACAAGTTATTGTCTGGGAGCATGTTCTTCTAACTAATTCAAACATGTGTTTTGAGTGGGAAGAGCTTTTCAGTGGTGGTTAAGCTACATAAAGTGCCTGTAGATCTTCCATTTACAGTAGCATTGTTACTACTCTGGCCGAAAGAAAAATAAAAACCTTACCCTGTTGAAGCTCTAAGCCCCTCATTCATTATAAATATCATCTCCATGATGTTTAATAAACTGAGAATGGCTGTTTATTGTGTAAGCCTTTCCTTAAAAAATTAAAAAACAGAATCAATTGCTATACTCAGTGTAGGGGCTATATTCTTAAGAGAGAAGCCATAAAAAAATAACTTATATTGTTTAGTTCTTTGAAATTTATGCATATTTATTATAGAAAATGTAAGAAAATACAGACAAAAAAGTTGAAATCACAATAATTTTTTTATTGGGAAACAATCACAATTAAAATTTTATACTAAAATTCCAGTCATATTCTAAAATTTCTGTGTATTCTATTTCACATTCCTGTTCTTTTCGTCTGACAATAGGTTATAGAGGTTGTTCCTTGTCAATAAATGCAGATCACCAATTTTAGTGGATGCCTATATTTTATCTAATCTATAATTTATTTAACCTATCTGACATTTGTGGACACAGTGATTGTTTTAATCTATCTATCCATCCACTGATCTATCCATTTACTTATTTTCAACAATATGGCAACGACTATCTTTACACATACTTCTCTGTGTGCCTGCCTAATTACTTCCTTGGGTTGAATTCCCAGAAGTAGAATTGCTGGATCAACGGGTCTGCACAAGTTTAACTTTTGATAGATATTGCCAAATTGCCTGCCAAAATTTCATACCCATTATACTCCCTTCAACAGGGTATGAGAGTGTCTTTTCTCCATATGTTCCTCAATGCTGGGCAATATCAATCTAATTAATCTTTGCCAAGCTGAAAATCTAAAACAACCGTAGTAGCAATACTCCTTCTTATTTGTCTATTTAAAGTTATTATTGAGTTTGCCCATCTTGTTAATGTTAATTAGCCCTTTTCACAGACCACTATGAATTTTCAAACAATGAACTTCCATTTATTGTATCTGAACTTTCTATGTATTTTAAAGAAATTATATGATACAGCCTGGAAGCTAGTAGGCCTGCCATTTAATGCTGTCTAACCCTAGCTAAGGGACTAGTTCCTACTTTTCCCGAGATGCATCTGTAAGATGGGAGCAATTATAACCCAAGCGTAGCCACAAGGACTACATTCTATTATTATGTAATTGGAAAGGAAAGGTTTGGATTTTGGAATTTTTTGTTTGTTTTTAAAATCTCTGTCCACTCCTATGGTTGGCAGCCTATAAAATGGCCCTCAATGATCCTACTTTCTGGTATTCACACCTTGTATAGCCTCCCCTTAGTGTGAGCTAGACCTAGTAATGCACTTCCAATGGATAGAATTCAGCAGAAGTGATGGAATGCTACTTTAAACACTGGGTAACAAAGAGACCCTGGCTTCAACTTTGCTCAACCTCTCCTACCCTGTCTCTCTCTCCATCATCACTCTCTCTTAGAGCCCTTGTTCTAGGAGAAGCAAGCTGCCATGTTACTGTACTCTATGGAGAGGTCCATGTAGCAAGAAACTGATGTCTTTGTTCAACAACCAGCAAAGACTTGGGGCCTGCTAACAGTCACGTGAGTGAGTTGGAAGCCAGTCTTCTCCCAGTCCAGCCTGGAGATGATAGCAGCCCCAACCTGTAACACCCTGATGCAGCCTAGGGAGATGCTGAGTCAGAGGTACCCAACTAAGTTGTGCCCAGATCCATGACCCTGAGAAATGGTGAGCCACTAAATTTTGAGGTGTTGTTCTGCAGTGATAGATAACTAATACAACCCCTGAGTTATCCTCGGGGCAGTTACTACACGGTGTTGTGAGTTCCTGCCTCTTCATCCTTTGTGGTTTGGCCATATACCACCCTCTGTCATCACTGGTACCTGGTCTATCACTGGCACCACCTGGAATTCTGTGGCTGTCCTCTCTATGTCCTTGGCCTATCCCCATCAGAGAGGCTGAGAGAATGCTACACTCCTGTATTAACCATTTCTTTTCTTTTCTGTATCCTGATGCTTTGACATCTGGGGCCTTACTGATGCTGGAGGACTGCCCCTCCCAAGGTAGCTAGTTTCTGCAGATAATAAACAACTCATCCAAGAGCATATTTTTCAAATGCAAAGCAACTATTCTACAGTCCACCCCCCAACCATGTCTTTTATGGGGCTCTCAAGCTCCAGGCCACTATCCATTAAAGCTAATCATCCCAGAGCCAGGTACCAGGCAAGTAGGACAGCCCCTGTGCTTCAGAGCTCACTGAAATTAGTCAAACTAGCCAATCCTCTGCCTGTTCACCCTGCATTGCTCATTTCTTCCCAAGAAAACCACATTAAAAGCTCTTGCTCAGGATTTCCATCTCTCCTTCTGCCTCCTGACTGATCCCCCCACCATGGTGTGCCCCCTTCCCGAAGTCTGTGAGTATAACAAGCTATCTGTTCAAAGACAATCATTTCCTGATCTGTTGGCCCTACCATACCTGAATGATAATAAAGCCTATATTAAAACAACCCCCCTTTGCTGTACTCCTGTTTGCCTTATTCCCCGCACCCCATCCTCTTAATACTTTATTGAAAGGTTCAGGTAAATGAAAGGCTATGACTGCACATAACCAAAGGCAAATACTATTTCACAGAGACCCATATTAGCTAAAAACACAATAAGAAAGACAAACACTTATGTAAGTGCCCTTGATCTGGGCAGATTCCCTGGCCTATTAATATGCAAATCAGCATCAGTTTTCCTTTGTTTATTGCAACTTTCAGATTCTGCCTTGGGCTCACCAGTGTTTAAGAAATGGGGCTCCTTAGAGAACAGGCTACCCCGTGATGGCTGCCCTGAGTCTAAAGCTCTGGAAGTGCCACTTTTAAAAATAAAATTATTTGCTCTTCACACCCTTCTCATATCTTCCTCCTGCAAGTAGAAGGAGGGGAAAAAAGGAGATTGGTTTTCCAATTACTGTATTTTATTCAAGGGGCTGGACCAGAAGATCCCTCAAGGTCCTGTTTAGCCCTAAGGTTGCTTGCTTGTTTGCAGATCAGTTGTGCACATGCTAGAATGAAGGAGCCCATGGTGCCCACTGTTTACTTCTTTGTTGTCCTTGTGTTTGTTTTGCTTCAGCCCAAGTGCCCATCAATCCAAAAATGGATTAATAAAATGTGGTATATGTATACCATGGAGTACTATTCAGCTCTAAGAAACAATGGTGATATAGCACATCTTATATTTTCCTGGTTAGAGCTGGAACCCATACTACTAAGTGAAGTATCCCAAGAATGGAAAAACAAGCACCAGATATATTCTCCAGCAAACTGGTATTAACTGAGTAGCACCTAAGTGGACACATAGTTGCTACAGTAATAGGGTATTGGGGAGGTGGGAGGGGGGAGGGGGGCGGGTATATACATACATAATGAGTGAGATGTGCACCATCTGGGGGATGGTCATGATGGAGACTCAGACTTTTGTGGGGAGGGGGGGAAATGGGCATTTATTGAAACCTTAAAATCTGTACCCCCATAATATGCCAAAATAAAAAAAAATTAAAAAAAAAAAAGTCCCAAAAAAAAAAAAAATAGCACTCCAGCTTGCATGGCCCATAATCCTGTCTCAACTCCTAACTTTCAAATGAGGTAGGGAATACATGTAAGCATATTTCATAGAGACTGTCTTCCAGATTTCCCACACTCTTGTTTTCCTGAGCAAGATTTATCTTTTGTAGGTAAAGGTGATGAACTTTAAAATTATTCCAGAAGAGAACAAGTGAAAGGCTGTGTTTTTCTAAGGTACAATCAAATTTTGTCACAATTTGCATTTCATGAGCCTATTTGTCAACATTGCATTGTACCTAAAGATGCTTTTATCTACCTGTATGTGGCTTAGATTGAACTAAATAGTATGTAATTTACTAAATTACTAAAACATGGAAAAGAAAAGGGGAAATATTTCTTACTCATTGTTCTACTTCTCAGCTCTGAAGTGCAACGAATCTTGTACTTCAGGACTGTCAATCACTTCTGGTTCCAGATTTGCTTTGGTAAAAATTAAGATATTCTGGCAGGTTATATTCATACTCTTTTTTGTTTTGTTTTGAGACTCTTCTCTTTGTTTAACGAACTGCCTCTTAAATAATGCTCTTACTCTGTTGAGGAAGAGAACTATTGAATTGTGTGTGTGTTGATGAGCAAACACATATAAATGGAATAGTAGCAGGGTTTCTGTAACCAAGAGAAGTTTACGAAACATTAAATTGTTAAGGGAGTCGCAGTGTTTCAGAGATTGACCTTGAAGTTTTAAAAAAGTGAATTGATCCACTGGAACAAGTACAAAGCCAGCTTTGGTGCTAAATGTAAATTGTTAAAAATGGTACGGAATAACATCTGCCTTGTAGTATGCCTTAATCAGCACTGTGAAAAATGAAAGTTTAACGATCTACTATAGTGGCTTCTAAGTGAAGGATAAACAAAGGATGAAAGAGTTTCTTGCATGGTTTGTAACTGATGCCATGAAAAATGTCAAGAACCATCTGCCTCAAACTTATCCAAACTGTCATCAAGTATTCTAATCCAGTCAAACGAGATACAACTAGAACAACCTATGTAACTTGCTGAAGGCTTATCAAAAGAGTTGTAAATAAAGAAGAAAAAAACCCATCAACTGTGTAGCCACAGATTGCAGCCAGCTTGCCTGTGGCTTTGAAACTCAATCCCATTTCTCTAGCCTGACAAACTGTACTAAATAGCAAAATGGATTTTTATTGCTCTTAGCCATTTTCACTTTAGTTGCTATCAGGAGATAAATACAGAGTTTCTTAATAGAATTGGATCATGATTTATTTTTTAAAATGTACAGACTGGTTTAGACCTTACCACTCAACCCATAAGTATATGCCAAGTGTGTGCAGGGAACTTTAGCATTGCATTTTGGTCAGTAAGAGATCACTTACCCACATATGGTTAGATTTCCATGGCCTAAGACCCCATAACTTTTTTTTTAATTAGAGCTGCTCTTCATGCTGCTTACTAAATCAATTTTTCATAATCTACTCATTAAGAGTACAGAGTTCATAATCAGACAGATGGGGTTTAAATCTCAGCTCTACTACGTACTGCCTGAGCAATGTTAGGCAAGTAGCTTAACTTCCCTGAACTTATTTTCCTCATCTGGAAGACTGAGACAGCTATAACCACCTGGATCACAGACAGACATGAGTGTATGCTTGGGAAATTCCTGCAACACTGAAGCCGATCATGGCAGAGACAGGTAATGCTCACTAAATCACCGTGCACTCCCCTCGGTTTCCTAGTCACCATCTGACCCCAATAGGGTCAGCTCTGGCCAATGAACTGTGGGCAGAAGGGCTGCATGTCATTTCCGAGCCAAGATTTTTATCTGCTCGTGTGCCTCCTCCCTTGTTCTCCTTTCTTGCCAATGCAATCTTGGAAGTGATGTACTCAGATGGAATAGTTAAAAGATAAAGACCACTGGTCCCATGAGACTCCCCATGAGAAAGGGATATATCTTTGTTGGGTTTAGCTGTTGACATTCCATGTTCATCTTTTCCTGCACATAGCAGACCTGAGGCTAATATATAAATCAATTAAGCATTGGTATTTATAACTATATATGTGCATATATATATTTCACTACATATATACACAATAACTAAGTATTTAAATAGCATGTAATCTTTCGACTATTCTATTCTCTTCTTCAATATTTCTAAATTAGTAGGATCCAAAGACTATTGTTGTGAGGGAAAGAAGGATGATGATATGAATAACTTTGGGACAAGGCAAAATGGTGTTAAAGCCACAAGAATAGTTGACCTCTAAGAAGTAAGAAGAGGAGATCACTTACGGTTCTGGGAAAAAACTTCATGGATGTGAAGTCCTTTTAGCTAGCATTAAAAGAAAAGGAGTATTAAAATATATAGGTCTAGGATTGTGGAGGGCATTCTTTGTCTCCCCTCCCTACCTCCAAACATGGAGAATAACGCATAAGTCTTTAGCAAAAAAAGAAGAAATAGGAATGACCAGTATACATATGAAAAGATATTTATTCCCACAAGTATTCAAAATAATCAAATAAAAATAGATAAAAATTAAAACTAGAAGTAGATATTATTTTTTCACCTATCAGATTGGCCAAATTACGAAGATTCAAAACATCCAGTGTAGGTGATAGAGTGGGACTATGGCACTCTGATTGACCTCCAGTGGAAAAGTAATTTGCTATATTTCTGAGGATTTGGGCAATAACTACTAAAAGTCTTAAAAATGTGCTTGTCTTTCATCCAGTGATTTCACATCTAGAATGACTTCACAATGTTAATTGTATGAAGATACTAATCATAAAAAAGCTTAAAAGTGTAAAAACAAACAAAATAACCCACAACAACTGGAAAAAACCTAAATGTCCATCAATAGGGGATTGGTTAAAAACATTATGGTATATATGAGAGCATTATAGTAAATAAAAATGATGCATATATAAATCTATTGACATGGAAGGATTCACAATTTATGGTTCAATAAAAGGATGTTTTAAAACATTATGGGCTATATGATCCCATTTATGTCTTGGTTTATGAAGTTAGCTATTGTCCATTTTGTATTTTTAGAATTTAGAATTATAATTTATTCATTATAATTTAATTACATTTGTATACATATTACATAATATATATTTAGATTTAATTAGATTTAGATTTATACATACATGCATATACTTTCTGAATTTTCATTTGTCAAAATTTTAACAATGGTCATACTTGGTGATTTTAGGTGGTAGGATCGTGAATGATATTTATTTTTACCCTTATTTCCTGAATTCTCTTCCATGTTTATGTGTTACTTTTACAATAAGAAGAAAGCTATTTCAAAAACAAAAAAAGAAGGGAGAACATTCCAAACGATTTGGGAACGGTCTTCATTTTGTGAAGTAGATAAGGGTCTCTTCTAATGGCCTCATCCCATGTAAGGTGGATACAATTTCTTTTACCCTAGCTGTATCCACTCTGCATAAGGAGATAAGGAGCAGCACCTGACGGGCCATTTCCTGCTGATGTAAGTCATATTGGACTGAAGAATACTGCCTACCACAATATTTTAAAAAATCTTTTTAGTATTATCTGCCATTTCTCTAAAAGTAACACTTCTTTTAATTTTATAATAAGTCTTAAGTGGTTTGGCAGGCCACAAAGGAGAAAATATGGCTTGATCCTTTAAGAACTAGAAGACTAGAAATCTCTTTCCTTGTACAGTCAAGGCGGAGAATTCTTAGTTCTGTTATATATTTAAAATAATAATAGCTACTATTTCTTGAGTGCTTCATATTTGACAGATCTGTGCTAAGCACTTTCTGTACAATATCTCATTTCATCCTCACTACAACCCTATGAAATAAGTTCAATTTTTATTTCCATTTTGTAGGTGAGGAAACTGAGTAAATTATTGAGGTTCCATAGCTAAAAAGTGGCAGAGTCATCATTTTGCCTGATAATTGAGAGATAATCAGATTCCAGATGGTGGAACAGCTTGTTGAATGGAAAGGGGTCAGATATAGAGATTAGATGACCTAGGTCATACTGCCATTAAATCTTGGTAAGTTTCTTCCTCTTGGGTTGTAATAAATATGGTAAATAGAACATATGTGTGTATTTACACTCTGTCACTCACATTAGAGTAAAGGAATAAAAATTATATATCTATACATCCAGAGCTATACCAACAAAGACATAAAGAGGGAGAGGAGAGGCCACAGATAAGAAATGTCAAAATGTTTGTGAAAGATTGAAAGCAGAAGAAAGAGTAGTAATGAACTTAGCAGAGTAGAGAGTGCTGAAATCTAAAAGCTTATAGTATAAGGAGATGATGCAAAGATATTTGTTCTAGAGATTCAGGTAAAAGTTTAGAGATTGAAAGCATCATGAAGAATATGCATTTGTTTATCTATTTGGTTATTTTTTTCAGAAATCCACTTTGTAGAATTTTTACTTTCCAATACATCATTTTAGGGTTGCTTCCTTTTTATTGCCATTTCATTTTTGTTTCCAATTAAAAAGGTCTGGGTTTTTAAGTTTTAAATATGATACTTTTAAGCAGGGGTCCTCAGACTTTTTAAACAGGGGGCCAGTTCACTGTCCCTCAGACCGTTTGAGGGCCGTTGGAGAGTGTGGCGCACATTCCACACATGCGCACTGTGGGCCCGGGACGAGTCGGCTGCTAAGCAGGACAGGCAGCTGCAGCAAAAACACCTGGCAGGCTGGATAAATGTCCTAGGCGGGTGGCATGTGGCCCGCAGGCCGTAGTTTGAGGACGCCTGCTTTTAAGTGTCATATTCATATTGTAAGAATTTCAAACAATACAGAAATGTAGAAAGTAACAGAAAGAAACTCTCTTATACCTTCATCTCATTCTCTAGCTGTGCTGCCCCATATGGTAGTTGCTAGCTACATGTCACTATTTAAATTGCAATTAACTAAAATGAACTAAAATTAAAAATTTAAGTTCCTCAGTTGCACTAGCCACATCTGAAGTGCTCAAGAGTCACCCGTGGCTAGTGATTATTGTATTGAACAGTGGAGAAATAGAACATTTTCATTATCATAGAATGCATATTAAAGAATATTGTTGTAGAGGTATTCACTGTTAACATTTATTGTATATTCAATTTTTTCAATTTTACATAGAAAAAAAGGCATCATACTACACATGCTCAGGGTTTTTCACAAACAGTCCAACTACTTCCAAGGAAAACCAACATTGTCCTGTTCTGTTCCTCCATATGCTCACCTCAGCTTCCCAGAAGCACCCATTACATTATTAAAATCAAATTATAGTTTATGTATTATAATAAATTAAGTAACATATAAACACACAAGAAAAGAACTTCTCACTACCTCCAGTTTTATACTATAGAGACACAATGTATTTAATATCTGGTTTTAGTTCTTTTGGTGACTACTTGCACAATTCCATTTCTTGATTTCTTATTCATTTAGTATCTATTAATTCCTCTGTATGTAAGATGAGGATTAAGCTCATATTAACCATATCCCTTTATATTTTCATCCTGTCTGAAATTTGTATTATTACATTCTATCATTGCCTCTCTATTTTGTTGTTGTTGTTGTTTGGTTGTTTTTTGTTTTGAGACGGGGTCTTGCTCTGTTGCCCAGGCTAGAGTGCAGTGTTGTCATTATAGCTCCCTGCAGCCTCCAACTCCTGGGCTCAAGTGAACCGCCTGCCTCAGCCTCCCGAGTAGCTGGGACTACAGGTGTGCACCACCATGTCTGGCTAATTTTTTAATTTTTTGTAGAGAAGGGGTCTTGCTATTGCCCAGGCAGGTCTTGAACTCCTGGCCATAAGCGATCTTCCTGCTTCAGCCTCCTAAAGTGCTAGGATTACAGGCGTTAGCCACTGTGCCTGTCCCAATTCTAAATAATATTCTTTACCTCTATTTCTTATTTCCTCTACTCCCCCTCGACTTGTAAACCTGTGATATCAGCCCCTGAACCCGCTTCTCCACCACCTTCTCCCATTTCCAGATCCCACCCTCTTGCCACACTTTGGCCCACGCACTGAATGAATGTGTGCTGTCTGCCCACCAAAGCTGCGCTTTCTGTGCTTTCTCCACAGGTTGACACTCAAAGTCCAAAGCCAATTAGCAACATTCGTTTGAAATAAAATATGTGGCTTGAACTAAATGCATTCTAAGGCTCCTAAATTTGGATATTCTACAATATACTTAGCTAGATTTGTAGTTAGACCATCTGATGTAAACCTGACTCATATTGCTGGGGTAGTCTTTCCGTGTGTGTGCGTGTGCATGTGTGCGCGTGCATGTGTGCGCGTGCACGCACGATCATGTTTGCACAGGCAAACGCTCTTCTTCCTCTAGTCATGTCAGGTGGCAGGTGCTTTGCAGGTCCCTGGGAGACGAGCTACAGCAGTGTGATTCTGATCCCTTTGATTGTATACAGGCTTCGCATCCCAGATCTTTGTTCCGACACTGCCTCTCTGGCATGGCCTGAGGGCTGTGGATACTGTTTAGCTTTCTGATCTTCCAGAGTGTAAAAGATTCCCCTGACTGGGGTGGAAGCACGTGGACTAAAAGGTACAGAGAGCAAGATTTCAATCCCAGAGATCTATGCAAATTCATGGAGACATCTCTATTACATACACCATGAAAGTTGACGCAAGTTATTCATAATTTCAATGACGATACTAGATTGCCTTTAATGTACACTAGTTGAAAGAGGGTACTAACCAAAAGCTAATATTGGAGCTTGCTCTCAGGCTGCTGGGAGGCCCCCAAGAATCTCATTGGCAGTCTCTTTTGAAGATCAGTTCCCTATGTCCATTAAACCAAGATTAAATTAGTTTGTGGGAGCTGCTTTTAGCATTTGCACTATTACATTATGCATGATTCCTGACTGCACATCGCATGAACAAACTGCACTGAGCTCCATTAGTGATTTTTTAGGGCTGTGCTTAACTTGGAAATGGATTGATTTTGTGTAGGTTAATGTATAGCAGTGATGTTGTCATGGCCTTAAAAATACCCTCTTACGTTTGATATCAATAGGGAAGCATTCTTTGGGGATTATGGCTCATTTTAAAAGGATAAATTATGTAGATTGCATGATTAGAGAGCAGTAAACCCCATAATAGTATATTGTATATCAGGAAAAGTGGCAATCCCCTCCTCCCTGCATTGGAGAGGTTGGGGTACCTTATTCGGTGTGTTTCCTACTGGGGCCATCCCCAGTAAGGTGAAATGATATTCCCAGATTATTCAACCAGTCATAGCAGAACCAAAAATTGAACATCTGTTAAATTTCGGTTGTAGGAATCTGAAAACTGGATTTTTAGGGACCTTAGATCATCCTCCCCATTAGAAGGCTGCACCCATCTTTCTGTCCTTCCTAGAAGCAAACAAGGTGCTTAGGATTGTGTAGGTGTTGCTTTATACTTGCTGAATTGAACTAATGATTTAGCTTCCTTATTTTATAGAGAACATGGCTGGGACATGTTATAAGTGTTTAGTCAAAAAATGCCTTTACTAAAGTGTACCCACCCTAGGCCAGACACAAAGGTAAATCAGCTGTAGTCACTGCCCTCTAGGAGCTGAGAGTTGGGGGAGAGGGGGGAGGGGCAGACCAGGCATAGGCGATGTCCCTGTAAGGTGGTAGAATGTAGTAGCTGCTCTGAGATCCAGAAGATGGATCAGTGGTATCTGTGATTAGTCAGGCAAATGAGTTGGTGGAAGGCATGCAGGCAAGAGGACAGGCTTGAGTATAGGTACAAAGGGACAAAACAACCTAGAGTGAGCAAGGGTCTATAAGCAATTGTGGGAAGTGGGGAGAGAAGCCAGGACAGGTAGAAGAGATCAGGGAGGAACCTCCTTGCCAGGGGAAGGAGCTTGACCTGCCCAGGGACATCACAACCCCCTCTCTTCTTAGTTTTCAACCATGTATCCCTCATTTAGCTCCCATTTATAACTGAGAACATGTGGTATTTACTTTTCCATTCCTGAGATACTTCACTTAGGTTGATGGTCTCCAGTTCTATCTGAGTTGCTGCAAAAGACATTATTTCATTCCTTTTTATGGCTGAGTAGTACTCCATGTTATGTATGCACATACACACACACACACACACACACACACACACACACACACACACACCACATTTTCTTTATTCACTTTTCAGTTGATGGGCACTTAGACTGGTTCCATATCTTTGCAATTTTGAATTATGCTGTGATAAACATTCCAGCATATATATTTTAGAGAGTATAAAATATATTAGTGCTGGGCATGGTGGCTCACGCCTGTAATCCCAGCTACTCAGGAGGCTGAAGTAGGAGGATCACTTGAGCCCAAGACTTCGAGGTTATAGTGAGCCATGATCATGCCACTGCACTCCAGTCTGGGTGACAAATATCCTGTCTCTAAAAAAAAATGTATGTGTGTACAAACATATATATATATATATATATATATATACACACACACACAGCGTTGAGCATATATATAATTTATAAGTAAATACACACATAAATAATTATATTAGGGGTGATTCATCAAAAATATTTAAAAACAAGTCTCTACAGTTTAGCCAGGTTACTGCATATGGATCTAGTTATTTTGCCTGAGCTACGTTACATGAATGGTATGGTGCTACATTACATGAATACATCACAGCATAAGTATTCATTCTCTTGATTAATATTGGAGCTGCTCTTGATTTTCACTGTTACAAACAATGATGGAGTGAACAGGTATCATTTGCTTTTGTCCAGACTCATGACTACTTGGTAAAGCCTGGTGGTAGGAACTGATTCTGACCTTATCCAGGTTTGAGAACTGCACACAACTAGCAAGATGCAGACCCAGACACAATTGGGCCATGGCTACATTATTCTCGGCTGACTACACATGTGCTTTATCTGCCTTGATGACAAATGGATACACTGAAAATTTTCATGAGCTTCAGAAGACAAAAGGGACAAAAAGGTTTCAAAGACTCCACAAACCCAGGAATCTACAGGAAGAAAAAACAAACTAATCTGAGATGCCTCCGACTCTTCCTACTTCTTGCATGTCTCCAGTTGTCCTCTGACATCAGCCAGAGCCTTCTCCCTGGCACTTAGCAGGGTGACCCTGCCTTGTCCCCCCATCCCAAAGCCCCCATGCTGGCTAGCTTTCATGCCCTCTAATTAGACTGCACCTTTTCCTGCCTCTTGTATCTTTGATTTTAATGCAGCATTCTGGAAGATCTGAGAATATGTACTATGATTTGAATTATTAAAGCAGGTCAGTGTTTGTGCATTTAGAAGCAAGATTCTTTTTTCGATCAACCTCTGTGATATGAAAAAGGAAATCTTGCAACCAATAGTTACCCACATGGATATTCTTTTTATTCCCTCTTTCATTTATTTATTTTTTGGCAGTTTCTTTATTACTGAGGTTCTGTCTGTCTCTCTCCCCTCTTTAATATCATGTACTGGGCTCTGAGCCAAGGAGCATTCTATGACCTATAGGAGCTGATTGAACAGATTCACATCAGGTGTGATGTGATGTGCCTGTTGCTTCTTTCTCCTTGGCTTTTGAGTTCTAGGTTAATTTGACCAATGTCATTTCCATCCTTGGTATCAAAAGTGAAAAGCTATTTTGACCTTTGGGCCAATGCTTTAGCTACCATGAAGCCGTAAGCTTTGAGAGGGCTTGTTTTAGTCACCATTGGAACCCCATACTTAGCATATAGATGTCCAACAATATTTATTAACTGGATGAATAAATTAAAGACAGGTGGGAGGTAGCTATAACTTGGCACTTTGGACCATGGAGATTCAGTGTGTAGGAGAGAAGATTCCAAAGTTAGACATTCCTCAACTCTAAAATTTGGGCACTAGCATGTAGAAAGATTGAAAGGCCATCCTTCACTATTCAGATTATATCTTTAATGTTGTTGAGTTGCTACGGAGATGAGACAGTTATTACACAAAGTGTTTACTCTAGAATTAAATTAAGAATGAGAAAAACCATCTTGGCATTTTGATTCAGATACCAACATTTGAGTCCCAAGTTCGCGCATTTGCCATGAGTCTTTAGATGTGACACTTTACTGTTTGGGCTTCAGTTTGCTCATCTATAAAGTCCCCAAACAACAAACAAATAAAAACATAGTGTTTACAGGTTGCTTATGATGATTAAATGAAATAATTATTGTAACATTGAGTAATGATAAGAGCTCAAAAAACGTGAAAGAAAATATGAGTTCCTTTCTCCACTTTTTCTTCTTTCCCCTTAGCAAAGATGATATGGTTATTGGAATGCAGAAAAGAACTCTTTAAAGAATGATTTTGTGGCACAGACTTAAATAACTGCTATACAGCTAAATCATGATATATTTGAAGCAGGGGATTTTGAACTAAAAAAGTAGCAATTTGAACATGGTTATTAGGCAAAGAGTTCTAAAAGCTAGGTTATTTTGCTTATTAATAAGAATTATACTTGTCTTTGTGCTGTTAAATTCATAGATCCATAATATTATATATAGATATGTGTATACATTTTTGAGAGCTTATGTGACTCTTGTGGGTTGAATCATGTCTCCCCAGAAGATATGTTGAAATCCTAATGTTTCCCGCTATTGTCTCCTCTCTACAAAGCCTGTTGTCCTGTGCCACAATTTTGCACCAACTTCAGGCATATTCCTGTCTGGTATTTTATTTGGGAGGTGCAAGTCCAGGGTTGTGATGGGGAGGGAAAAGGAAATGACGCAAGGCCTCCAAGGAGATGGGCTCCTGGATTGGAGACCAGTTCACAATGAGCTTCCATGTAGCACAGCAGGTCCTCACAGTGAGGATATTCACTGGGCACACTGAACTTCTGCAAAAGGACTACGGAGGAACCAGAGAACGGAGAAGAGAGGTGGAAATTATCTCTTCCTCCTGTCCCTTGCTTCCCATTGGTTAATATCCACCCCAGGATAAGCTGACTCTTTTTCCACCCACTTCTGTGTGACCCCATCTGCCCTCTGTAGCTATAAATATATACTCTAGAGTGAAGAGGGAAGGTTGCATTGCTTATGTATGCTCAACTTGGTGATAGGTTTTTTTATTAGAGGATTTTTCTCCTCTCTGACCACTAAAATGGTTTTGCAGAAATGATAAGAAAACCAACCACACAGTTCTCTGAGAGTCTCCTGCTCACAAGGAAAATGGAAAAAAGAAATGATGTTTTGAGGCCCTGGTCAAAGTAGATGGGGAATGAAGAGCTGCTCACATATTAAGAACTTGTGTGCCCTCTGCTAAGTGTCTGACACGCATTCTCTCATTGCCATTATGAAATAGGTACCCGCATTTTCTAGATGAGTAACTGAGGCTTGGAGATGAGTACTTTGAGAAAATTAACTGACGGCATAGGTTGTCAAGCTCAAATTTTGGGCAGGTTATCTGCTGTCAAAAGCCAGAGTTCATAAACGTAGTGTTACACTACCTGATAATTATTATATTTCATCAAATCTAAGACACCAGTAATTGAAGTCAAACCATTATGTTATGTAGGGTTAAGACATTAAAAAAACACTGTCACTTAAACTAGCTCACTGCTTTCTTAACACTCAGAACTTTTACTTTTTACCTATGGAAAGATTCATTTTGACACACCATTATTATACATAAAAAGGATAATATAAGTGAAACGAATCTGTTGAGATATTCCTAAAACATCTGCACTTTTGGGTAATGTTTGATTTGGGCTGTCCGCGTTTGCATGCTCTATACCACTGAGCACCTTGGTCCTGAGCCATAAGAGAGTCTGCTGTTGTCTCAGGAATTTTCACTCAAGCCATCGACACCCATTCGGTGCATGTTGATGCCCATATGTAGACAATGACAACTCCATCATGACTGCCAACTGGCCAACAGCGATTATGATCTACATCCCAGTTTCAGGGATGTAAAAAGGTTGAAAATACGCATTTTAGAATCTATGAAGTATGGAAATTTTATCCCTGATCATAACTTAGATGCTATCTTCCATTAGAATAAAACGTTTTCGTTCCATAACCTAGGGGATTTCTGCTGGCTGTACAGGCTTCTTTGGGGGGAAAAATGTAGAAAATCTTCCTGTTGCTAGGTTTCACTGATCCCAGCAACAACATTAACGAATTGGATTATTTTACAGGTAAACTCGACCCCCTCCATTCTTTGCCAGCTATGAGATTTAACTGTGTTTGAGAAAGTTTTTCACTAAAACTCCTGGGCTTTTAACTTATGTGGAGTTTTAAGTACAATTCATCATCTTATCTAATCTGATATCCAAGGATAGCTTTGTCAAAGCAGAGTCAAGTATTGGCAATCCCTCAGAAATCCCTGAAGAATGAATAAAAGAAAAATGATTTAAAGCTGAACGATTTAAGTAGAAGTTTGAAATCTTTTTAAAAACTGAACAGCGGACCCCTTCTTGAATCTGCTAATGCTGGCTTTGGAATATGAATAGAAAACCAGACTCCGGGAGCAGAGATGGATCTTGGATATCCATCTTGCGTACTGTAAGAGGTGTGTCAGTATCGAGTATCCCGGGCACATAATAATACAATGTGGGAAGATTTCACAGAACAAATTCCCTAACCTGTGGTAACTTGCTCAGTGTCTCACTTGCTCCAGAAGGGATGCTCCCAGATTTTTGTTGACATTATTTATCTTTGCCCTTAGGGGATATGGAGGAATAGGATCCCATCCCTCATGTAGCAAAGGGGTTGTATAGTGTCAGGGTTAAAAGTATGGCTTCAGACCCAGGTTTGAATCCTAACTTTGGTACTTATTAGCTATGTGACTTGAGGTTAATTCTGGAACCCTTCTGTACCTTTGTTTTCTCATATATAAAATGGAGAAAATAGCTGTGTCGATTAAATGGTACAGTTTTGAGGAGTAAATGTGAATACTTGTTAAGCCCCACCACATAGTAGGTGGCTGGCACCTAGTAGGTGCTTTTAAAATAAAACAAGTAACAACTGCTCTTAATTCAAGTTCCTATAAATAGCATAAACTGAATTGGGGGCTTTCATTAACAATGAACCAGTATAGTTCCCTAGACTGTTATTCCTTTAGGTGTTTCTACCTCATAAGATACACTTACATGTTTTTACTAAATTCTGATAAGTGAAAATGATAATTTTTCTGTCGGTGTGAATGCAATATGCATATTTTATTTTCTTTGTGGTTTAAGTTTGTGCTTCTTACTATTAATACATGGGGACAGATAGAACTTACAGAGTCTTCTGGCCGAAGAAACGTGGACATTGCATTAAAAAAAAATTTAAAAAAAAACATGGACATTGCATAAAAAAAAATCCTTTCACTGCAGTGCTTTGTTATTAGTGTGACTCAGCCACACTCCCAGAGTTGTTTCTCTCCACCCTGTTACCTTCTGGTAAAGTCCTTTTTTGACTTGGATTTCTAATGGAGAATTTCTGCACGTCTAGTGCCCTTTGCTTTCAGTAGGGCTACTTCCTAGATTACTAGCCAGCCTCACCCCAACCATAACGCCCTCCCATGAGCAATACAGTGCTGCCTCCATGACTAGGGCATGAGAAGAGGCTGGGTATGTGTTGGCTACAGCATAAGATGCAAAATTTGCTCTGGTAGCAGATAGATTGATGTGTCTGGAGAAGATACTCTATGCCTACTTTTCCCATTTGTGAAGACAAAATTCAGTAAATCATGATAATCACATTTCTTTGTTCTAGAATTTTCCCATTCTAAACTCAGAATTTCAACCCTGATTTGCTAGTGGAATATGGTCTCCATCAGAGCAGGGACATGGAACTAAGTCAGCCTCCTTCGCCTCTATTCTCACTGCCTTTCACATTGTCCGTTTCATCATGGGCCTCGTTCAAGATTCAATGAGCACATGTGTTGTACCTTGGATGTGACTTATGTTTTAAATTAAAATATCAGTTAGCTAACTGGTGTGGCTACTGTAATAATACTGAATTATTTTAAAGAAAGAAAGAATAGGAGAATGGAGGAAGGAAAAAGAGAAAAGGGAGGGAAGAAATAAAGGCCCTGGCTTCTCTGAGTTGACTTGTGAGTGGCTTCCTGCTTGTTTAAACTGTTGGCTGTGGTATGGACCACACTTACTTGCTGTCCAACACCTTGTCCTAGCAACTGCCAAGAAATCCATGCTAGTTGGAGAATCCATCGGATTACAAATGAAAATAAGTATCTGAAATGTTCTTGGTTTTTTAAATCGTTTTTAAAAGTATAATAGTAATGATTGCCTATTACAATATTTTTAAAAAATCAAATAAGAAATGCAACAAAATGAAAATCTCCTTTCTTCTTCTTGCCCTGACACTCTATCTAAAGCCTCTAAAGTAGCCTCTATTAATAGTTTTATGTCTATAGTTCCAGGACATTCTTTTAATACAATATAACACAAATAAAGGAGTGTGTTTTGGGCAGGGAAGGGCACTGTATATATTAACAGAGAGACTGACATGTTTATTGAGCATAGATCTCAGAAAACAAACTCAAAGGATACATTTTTTTCCAATAAATCAACCTAATTTGACTCTGAATTTCTAAGCGTCTAACCTGGCAGGAAATTCAACCTCAAATTGAGGTCTCCACAGCTCCCAAGGGTTGTACCAAGGCCCTAGGGTCTTATGAGGCTTTAAGTCATCACGAAAGCTGCTGGTCTCTTGTCTCCACATTGGTTCCTGTTGAGATGTCCACTGCCTCTGTTTATACGGTCTCTTCCAGAAAGTCTTGGCAAAACTTCTACTAGTGGTAAGGATCCTTGAATGGGCAAAGGAATGGTGGGAAATGCAGGAATAAAACAACATATATCATCTAGAAAGGTATTCTACCCTACATGTGTTTATATTGTTTCAGGAGAACCAGAGAAGAGGGTATCATGGCACATATTTTTGTAAAAAAATAATTACAGTTAACCCACAAAACTATCTCTATACTTACTATGAAGTTACGTCGATCATCCTATCCTTTCTTTTTGATAGTGAATTAATATATTTCAATAAGCAGATGGAGAAAGCTGATAGGCCTCCTGTTTCAGACCTCATGTGTATGGAGCTCTTTGCTAATGAATCCTTTTCTAGTGGTGCTCAGAACTAAGCTGCATAATTCAATATAAGCACAATAGTGCCCAACATGGAGTAGTAAATCATTACCTGAATTGTGAGAAAGGTACTGCCTGCCTTGTAAAATGACCTCTAGAATCTTCTCATTATGCTTTTCTCCTCCTTTCCTCATTACCTCACAGGTGTATTGATTAGGTGTGTACCTTTCTGTTTTCTCTTGCTTCTATTTGTTCTACTCCTTGTCCTTGTTTTCCTAACTGCAGCAGAAGCTGAGCCACTCCTCTGCGAGGGATGAAATCCCTTAATGAAACAATTGGCAATAGGGACCCGGGCTCCTCACACACTGTCAATACCTATCTTTGAAGTTTAAGGGAGAAGCATGAACCTTGTGAGCCTGGACAAGCCAACTTGCTTTGCAATTTAAACTGATCAGCTTGAACAATGCAATGGGGGCACTGAGGGAGGGGGAAAGCTTGACCCACTTCACGTCACATACTTAACTTGAGTTCCAACCAATTTCTGAGTCTTCAGCTAAGTCAAGGAACTTTTAGAGATCCAGGGCTTCCAAAGTATGTGTGCAGTCCAGGAACATTCATCATGCTCTCTTATCTGATAGTGCTGCTTCCCCCTTCTGTGCACCAAAATAGAAAAGTCAGTGCATGTGGGTGACATGCCCGCGGTACTGCAGTATAAGGCGTCTTGGCCAAGTTGACACATGCTGTTGGGTGTGAAAAGTCAGTTTTACCTTTTGGCTCCCCAAATTTCTATCAATTGAAAGTGCAGCTGCAATCAGAAATCTCAAGATCCATTTAGGTAACATGTCAACCTCTAAAATTTATATTTGAGTAGCTATAATGAATCTGGATATCAATTAAATCCTATGCTAAGGGGTAAAGAGGAAGAAAATTCAAGAAATTGGAAAGCTTCATCTTTTGCAGCATATTGTCCTGGTGGCTCTTTATTATCATCCATTCTAATTTTTCCATCATCGTGTATAGAAGGTTATGGAGTTCTGACACATGCGTAGCTTGCGGTGCTCTTTTTATGACATATAAAAAGTTGCACATATTTAATGTGTACATCTTAATAAGTTTGGAGATAAGTATACACCCATGAAACCATCCAAGGCCATAAACATATCCAGCACCTCCCAAAGGCTCCTCCCACTCCGGCTTGTGGTACTCTAATGCCCCCAAATGGTGCACGTGACTCTGTAAAGCTCCAGATTTGTTTCAATTTCCTAACGCTCCTTCACGCCACAGACTGTTGTGCCTGTGTCATATGACATTCATGGTCATCAACAAAGTCTCCTGTCTCCCATGTTCTGAACATTCTCTTCAACTGTGTGCCCTGGGACTTGGCCACCCTTTAGGACACTGCTTCCATACTGCTTCCCAAGTGATGATTTTGTAAATTTTTTATTCTTAGAACAGAGCCTGGTGATGATGGGGCATTTCCTCCTTTCTCTCATTGCTTTTTCTAGACCATTTCCCCTCTCTTCTTCCCAAAACACCAGTTGCTTTGAGATGTATGCTGTTAGGCTACTACCACAATTCCACCTGATACAGCCACCTATTAATGTCTGAGCCACTCTGCATCCCATTTGTTGACAATTTAAACAGCTCAACAGGCCTCTCTCATGGTCACATCTTTATCACTCTGGGGAAATCTGACATCTCCAAGAATGATCCATCAAACCTGCTGGCATCTCACATTCTTGCTTCCCTCCCTTCCAAAGGTCTTTTCCCTTCATACTGCCTTTTTAGTCATCCATTCTCATAATATTACTCTAGATCTCTATGCTCATTTTCATTCTTTTTTATTTATCTGGGACATTTTTTCCAGACCTCTCATGGCTTGGTCTCTGTTAAAATGAAATTGCCTTGGAGAAGCCTTTTCGAGTACCCTATCTAAAATAACCTTCCCTCACCCTCCCTTTCCCCATTCTTCTTACATTGGTTTATTTTTCTTTATACCTTTTATGCTTTCATATATTATAGATGAAGGCATATCCTGTCTCTGTCTAGAATGTATGCCTATGAAAATAGAATTTTGTCTGTTTGTTCACCCTCATGTTCCTTGTACTGAAACTCTGTCAATTCATATTAGACCTTTAATAGGTATTTGAGAATGAAATAATGAATAGATTATGTGTGTTTATAGCTACATACCAATTTACCATGAACACTTTCAGACCATTAGTGAATTATCACATCATCTCAATAGTCATATGGTAACTGATATATTAAAAGCATTCCTGGGAATAATTTCCATCAGAATTTTTATATTTCCCCACTTGAAATTTTTCTGATGTATTCTAATTAATCCAATCACATTCATAACCTACCCTGAATTGCTATGTAGATTCCTTTTGGGAGCAATTTTGAAATAGGCATGCCTGCTCTTTATGATATTTCTAGCATAAGTTTTGATAATTCTTTTTCTACTGGATGAGAGAAATTGCATAGATATCAAGGGTGAGGGAACATGGGTCATTCTTGTGAACCAGAAGATTTATTGCTTGCTTAATTCTCAAGGAAATACCTTTAGCTCCTTCTTAAATTATGGGTCAATAGCTTTTCCTGTGTTTATGTAGTAGCTTTATTCATGGGCCTGATACTTGGCCCCTTCTGGGGAGTTCTGAGACTCTGCATCAGAAAAATGCTCTGCTTTGTGTGCAAAGATGATCTGTTGACCTGCCCACCATGAGGCTCCTGCTGGGCTGTTTCACCAGAAGTGGGGATATATTTTTTTATTTTTTTAATGCATTAATAATTCTTTTCTGATTTTTTCTTGTGATCAGTGGCCTGAATTTGTAAGATGTCTGGCAGTATCCTATGACACAGCCCAATGTTGAAGAAAAGATTTTCCTCTTGTGCAAACCTAATTAAACTTTATATAGACTTTGGCCTCATTAACTCCTTTTTCTAAGCAATTCTGTAGCACACTCCCAAGGCTAAGAAGCACAGATGAAGGCCTTCCCTAAGGTAAGTTCCTCTGAAACTTAAGTTTATATTTGGAGAAAACCACAGGATCTCTGAATTTAAATAAGAAGGCTTGTCCCTGTACTTGGTCATAGTCCATATTCAATGAATGCTAATGAATTGATTCATTAAATAATGGGAACAAATTGAGAGTTAGGAAAGAATGCATTTTTTTGCCCACTGGGAGAAGATATTCTTATGTTCTTGGGGGTCTTTCTTGGTAGAAGTTCTAAATATTCAAACTGAGAACCTCTCTGCTTTAAACATTAATTACTGGCCTGGTGAGGGGAGATAAGATATTGATAGCACAAATCTCATATAAATGTGAACAGGGAAATACATGAGTATTAGCATACCCCCCAATATTATTCTGAAAAGGAGAGAAAACGACTTACTAAAGCAGGAAAAAAAGTGACCAAAGAGGATAAAGAGCCACGTTGGATACATTTTTGGTAGAAACTGATAGTTATGAGAAGTACTGAATATGAGAAATCTATCACAAGAGAATTTTTAAAAAGAACTGTTGTGATATCTGTGTCGTTTTCTTCATTTTCTACTTTCCATAGCATGTATACTAATAATATAAATGATTTTCAGACATTTTCCCCAGTACTGTTATTTTATTGAATGTATGTTTTTTTCCTGTGGTGCCTAGTTTTATGTGGCTTCCCTAAAGAGATCCATTGCTGAAGCCGTACTAGAGGGATGGCCATGCAGGCTATCTCTGGATGCTCCAGTGATTTACAGAGGGAGCTGACTTCTTATCTAGGGCACCAGAGAAGGTTTCCTAGAAGGACAGTGTTTTACCCAGGCCTTGAAGGATGGGTCAAATATGAATCAACAGACAAGAGACAGAGTTTCCAGATGGAGCCAATGACTAACACGACTGGCAAAGATCAGGGATGGGCGAAGGGCACAGTGTGAGCAGGATCTTTTGCCTGAGATATGCTCTTTACCCCTGACCATCACCCCAGCACATACACAAATACCCCCCAACGCTTTCACTGGTGAGCCCTTACTCATCCTTTAGGTCTCAGTTTAGGCTTTACTCCCTCCAAGAACCTTCCTCTGATTTCTCTCCACACAGTACCACGTGAGGGGCTCCTGACGAGAGCTTCTGTTATCAGAGCCCTGATCACTCCTTAACATAAGCGCCCACTCCATCCTCATTTCTAGGAGGACAAATGCCTCCTGTTCATCCTTGTTCTTCCCGGCATCTATCACAGTACTAGAAACATAACAAACCCTTCATAATTTTTTTTTTCAGAAGAAAACAGAGAGAGGGGTGAGGAAGAGAGAGAGAGAGAGAATATCTGTCGTAGGGGATACTTTCTAAAAAAAAATCCCGGAAGACATCATAACATATTAATAGAAGACACTAGTCTTCTTAGATGCCTTACCTGCCAGGTGAGTCAATTATTCAATCATAAGCCACCACTGTTGGAGGGAGTCTTTTCTAAAGACTAAATCATTCCCTCATCATAAATGTCCCTCAGACATTTTAGAGTGGAAGAAAGAAGTAACGAGAAGGAAATTATTTAAGAAAGGTACACAATTTGTGCCACTCTTTATTGGTTACCCCTTTGGTGCATTTATTTGGTTATTTATTTTACAAATAAAAAATGTGACATTATTTTTGTTTAAGAACCAGAAGTTTGCAATTCAAAATGCAAAAATACTGAAAAAAACATTCATGGCTAAAATGTCATGCCCTGAAGCATAGCTAAGTCTTATAGAAGTGACAGAATTCATTTGCTTGGAAATATTAAAAATAGAATCCAGTCAGCAAACTCCCTTCACTTCTTGCTCCAAAGTCTATTGTGACTGTGTCAATCACAGCTGCTCCATCCCTCGCCCACTCACATTTATATTGAATGCACCTGTATGACTTTAAGGTACAAGGAGCCATAATAATGGGGAATTTGGAGTAAAATTTTTCTCCTACTGAACACATAAACCCTGTAAAATATTGGCTTAAAATAATAAGTGGAGAGGTGATGAATATATTAATCATATTGGTGAATATATTAGTCATCTCTACAAGAAGATGTGTTTTTTAATTTTTTTTTTTTTGGTGAGTTATAAGAGCAAAAGGATAATATGAACTCATGACTTCATTGGGTTTTCCATGTTTATTCATCCAACACTAGCTTTTTATGATAGGTTCTTGGGGTGCAGCAGTAAAGAACAGACCTGGCCCTTCACTTCTGGACATCACCGTCTGATGGGTTGACAGTGAACACATGATTACACATGCAAACATTCCGTCCTGCAGGTACAGAAAAGGAAACATGAAGGCATCCTGAGAACCCACACCAGGACGATGAACTTCAGCATTCAGGCAAGGACACTCTCTTAAGGAAACTGTTCTTAGGGCAGTGTTATGGTTTTCCAGAGAAACAGAACCAACAGGAGAGAGAGAGGGAGAGAGAGGGAGAGAGAGAGGGAGAGAAAATTATGACAGATATTTTAAGGAATTGGCTCATACAACTGTGGAGGTTTGGTAAGTTCAAAATCTGCAAATTTGTGCAGTTTGCTGGAGTTACCATAACAAAATATGACAGTCTTGGTTCCTTAAACAAGAGAAATTTATTTTCTCACATTTCTAGTGGCTAGAAGTCCAAGATCAAGTTGTCGGCAGGTTTGTTTTTTTCTGGCTTGCAAATATCTGTCTTCTCACTATGTCTTCACATGGTCTCTCCTCTGTGGGTGTACATCCCTGCTGTCTCTTTGTATGTCCAAATTTCCTCTTCTTATAAGGACACCAGTGAAATTGATTAGAGCTCACCCTAATGACTTCATTTTTAAATTAATAATTTTTACAAGCTCCTGCTTCCAAATACAGTTATATTCTAGAATACTAGGGGTTCAGGCTTCAACATATGAATTTGGGAGGGACTCAACTCAGCCCATAACAGATAGGATCTGAGGGACAACTAGGATTTGCCAGATGGGAAGGAGAGGGGAAAGAAGGTCTCTTTTCAAGAGACAGTAAAATATTAAAATGCAGAAAAGAATGCTTATACATTGTTGATGAGATTGTAAATTACTATAATACAACCTCTATGGAAAACAGTATGGAGATTCCTCAAAGAACTCAAAGTTGACCTACCATTTGATCTAGCAATTCCACCACCCAAATGAAAAGAAGGCATTTTATCAAAAAGACATCTGCACTCACATGTTTATTACAGCACAATTCACAATTGCAAAGATGTGGAATCAACCCAAGTGCCCACCAATTCATGAGTGGATTAACAAAATGTGGTATATGTATGTCATGGAGTACTACTCGGCCATGAAGAAGGATGACTTAATGCCTTTTGCAACAACTTGGATGGAACTGGAGACCACTTATCCTAAGTGAAGTATCTAAAGAATGGAAAAATAAACACCATGTACTCACTATTAAATTGGAACTGAGCACACATGTGCACAGAGGGAAGTAAAAACTCAATGGAAATCAGCTGGGGGGAGGAGTGAGGAGGGGATGGGTGAAAACCTACACTACAGGTGCAATGAGCATTATCTGGATGACAAGCACACTGATAACCCCAACTCAAGCATTATAAAAGCCACCCATATAACCAAAAACATATGTACCCCCTTAATATTTTGAAATAAAAAATAAAATAAAATGCCTTACAGTCTCTGGCTAGTGTAATTCTGCTTGAAGCTATTTTACCCATATAATCCTGACAACCACCTTATGAGATGGGAATCGCTCCTGCCCCTGTCTTAGTAGTACGGCAAGGTGGGGAGGTTAAGTAACTCTCACAGGATCATACAGCTAATCATTTGGGGGGCCAGGATTTTGTCCTTGAGCATCTGGCTCCAGAGTTTGCGCTGCTAACCACTACACTGGAATGCCTGTCTCCAGTCCAGAGCTCAAGGTCAAAGGGCATGAGTGAGAACGTGCGCAGTGAGAGATGAGGCTGGATGGGGACCTCATAAGCTTCCAGAAGGAAATTGGGCTCCATCCTGAGATCAGTGGAGAGCCTCTGAGGGAATTAAGAGGGGGATCAACAGGCTTAGAAGATTCCTCTTGCTGCTGCTGGAGAATGGATTATTTGAGGACAAGAATGCAAATCGGGAGACCAAAGAGAAGGTTTCCACAGTTTTCTCATGGGATGGGACATTGGCTTAGACTGGGCTTATGGTAATAGACATGGGAATAAATAAAAATCCCAGATGTATTTCAACGATGGAAGAAAACAGGACTTGGTGATTGATTAGCTATTGAGAGGTAAATCTTTATTTTGATGGCATGACTAACTGTATGTGATATTCAATTGTACATTATCAAAAAACCCCACTTTGAAATCACAAAACATCATGGTGATGAGAAATAATTTAAGATATGCTGAATATATTTCCTTTTGTCTAACTAAAATGCTCCGTTGCTAGTTTGTCTCCTTTTGTCTCTTCCCCCACCCCATTAAGAAAAAAATTAGAGAAAAGAAAATGTGCTACACAAAAGTCAGATTGCAGCAGAGCCTAGGCTAATTGGCTCATACCCAATTCAGTTCCCATAGTTTCTGTGCATGTGCCTTTTTTTAAACATCTACAGTATGTGGAGATATAAAATGAGTCCATTTACAGTGACACATTTAGCTCTAAGACGTGTTATCCTAGCCAATATGTTCATAGATGAACTGCCTTTTTGTAAAGTGTGCTTGCTTTATTACTGGTAAAAAGAGATTTGGGGCCCACCATGAGGAACTGGGCTGAGATACAGTGAGAGTCATCCCAGGCGCAAACTCTGGACACTCGGGGTCAAAGAGCAGGGCTCACGGGGCTGGTGAGCTCCCGGTGACTCCACCCCAGGTCCGATTCCAGACTGCCTCGCAGCCCGGCTTCTCATTTGGCTGGCTCTGCCAGCGCTGTCACGGGGGGCAGGGTGGGACGTGAGCGCCACTGGGTCCCAGGTGAGAGCCGCACCATCAGTGACAAAGATCTGTGCTGCACAAAAGTAATTCTCGGAAAGCAATACTAACTGCAGTGAGAAGCAATGATAAATAAAGTAAAATAAAATGTATAAAAGATGGAAGAGCAAATGGAATAGAGGCTCTCTGCTCTTCCCCACTACACTGTATGAATACTCTAGACCTGAGACACTCCAAAAGGACTGGGCTGGTCCTTCGGGCGGGCCCCTGTGTCCTTCCTGTGCCTGCAGCCTCACCAGTGGCCTTGCCTACAGCACATGGGACAAAACCATTCCCACTCTGTGCAGGCAAGCGCCAGTGCCTCTGCCCCCAATCTTCAGCAACACTGCTTGACTTTGCCCTGTTCATCTCTCTAATTCCTCTGGCCTGCTTCTTCCTTCAGTCCCAGACCATGGATGGTGGTATGTGATCACTGCAGGCAGCACACGAGCAATATGCTAAATAACATCCCACGATGAGGGAGCTACTGTCTTTCAAATTCTCTTTCAATCCTTATCTTTAAATCAAGAGTAAAAGTTTGAGTTTGGGGCTAATACATGTCTTTAACAAGTATCTGATATGCTAGTCTTTTTTTTTTTTTTTTTTTTTAATAAAGAGAGAGCAGGCCTTGGGCTTGGAGGCTTGAGAACAAACAGTGTCTAGCTGAAATTTAATAACATTGTTTTATTTTTCAGATGATTTCTATTTATGGTGAGGGATGCCAGTGTTCATTTATGTCTGTGATACAGATCTTCCTTTAAAAATAAATGTATTTAAGTGAAAAGGAGAGTAAATGGGAAATGCTAAGTGATAGTAGGGGACTTATGAAAATAGCACAAACATTGTGACCAAGGTTTAATAAACACAAACATAAATTAGCATTTATGCCCTGCTGCACACACAGGTAGGCAGGCCTCCTCTATAACCAAGTCTGAAAAATATGCAAAAGACATACATGCAACAGGCAGACTTATTGTGATGGCTAAAAAAATTATATTTCTGGAGTCCAGTACATGTTCTTTAATTTTCTCCTTTTGCCTTTGAACTCTCAGTCAAATGCAGTCCAGTGAACATTCAACTGAGGAGAATTGCCAATTTTGCCACACCTAATGATGTTCATGCTTGAACATTTATACTTCTCATAAACCTCATTGAACTTCATGCAGTTTATGAGAAATATACTTTTATAACAATTTCATCTGCTTTCTTTTTTCATCTTTTCTTTATTTTTATTTTCAAAAAGCAAAACACAATAAAATAGTCATCAATTGCGTGAACACTGCTCTAAAAAGGCCAAACTGGAACAGTTGGCTGTCTGGCAGGGCCACATTGATAGTTTAGAAGGTGCCTTACAGAGAAGATATGCAAATATCAAGTCACAGGTGGTCTAGGGGTGTCTATGTACAGAACACAAAATTGTATATTAAAAGGAAGTCAAACCTTTAGAAGTTAAGTGATATCATTTTATACAGCATGATATGCTCATGTTATGAGTATAAGCTCAGATTTGATCTTAATGAAATGCTATTTTACATTACTTAAGAACTGACTTGTGTTTTTTCCCCAATAAAATACTAACTTCCTGAAGTTTAGGAAATCATCTTATTGCTTTGACCTTTAGCCCCTCCTTGCAGGAGAAATAGGGATGTGTATGCTCTTTACCTTCCCAGGACCTCCTCTTTTGGATAGGGTACCCCAATTTTCTTTTAGAGAATCATACTTGGTTCACTTCATATGGTTTGGATGGGGCTGACTCCATCTCTGGCTTTGTGGGGGGACCCTTGATCCAAACCTGGTTAAACAAATTACTGCATCAGTGTAACTCATTTGTAAATGGGTACATGATCCAGGCTGGGCCAATGACAGACCAACCTAGTATTTTGCTTCAATTGTTAACATAAAGGAATTTTCTTTACATTGCTAAGTGGGTAGGATGTAAGCCTGGAAGTACCAGGACTACTGTCAAGAGAAATCCTGATCAAGAGTGAAGCCAATGCAGAGAAAAACAGAGCCTTGAGTAATGGAGAGAGTAATAAAATCCAGATAACCCTTTTTGTATCCTAGTTCCAGCCATTCATGAAAGCATTACTCTTGAACATTCCATCCACAGGAACCAACAAATCCCACCCCACCCACATTACCCCTTTAGGTCTCAGCTAGTTTCAGTTGGGTTTCTGCATCTGGCTTCTGAACCAGTTCTCACCTCCCTCTTCCCACCAGGCAGCCTAGCACACTGCCAGGCGTGTGGTGTGTACTTGGAAAACACATGCTGAGTTTCAGCGCTCCAGGTTCCCTATGTTTAGAGAACAGGATGGTAAAGTGTAAAGGGCACTGGGAAAAGAGTCTGGAGAGTTAAGTCAGTGTCTCATTCAATGCGTTTTTATTGAGTACCTACCCTGTGCCAGGCACTGTTCTAGGTGCTAGACAAAATTCCATGTTAATGGAAAGAATATGTGAATAGGAGCATATGTAATATGTCAGGTGGTGATATATTATATGCAGCTGTGAAGACAGACTTGCTACTAATTAGGTGTGGGACCCTGCGTGACTACTTTATCTTTCAAGGTTTCAGCTTCCTCACATGTAAAAAGAGAGTTACAGTTATAGTTCATACACTTTTCTAAAAATTTCCTTTCCAGGACCACTATTGCCAGCACCACCATCACCACCATTTCCATTTTCTTGGCACATTTTCATCAACGTGAGTTCTGGAGCACACCTGAACATATATTTGTTGATAGCTGATATTTCCAAGAAGTTGTATATTTTCCTGTGTTTACTGGTAAATTTTCCATTGTATAGTTTTGAAAGCTATGAATTCTTTCTTGTTCAGGTTTCCCAGAAATGAGCCAGCTTCCCCTAGGGTTTTGGGGCTGCCTGAATTAGATGAATTCCCTTGAGATCTTCACCTGAAAGCGCTATCTGGGTCTACCTGTTCTGTCCGTGAGCTTTCCCTGAAATCAATGACAGTTAGTCGTTCAGTCACCTTTCGTTTGGTGAAAAGCTTCTGTTATCTCTGAACCTTGGCTGAGTTGAGACATCTCTCCCCCCGCCCCCACAGCTCCTCAGTTAATCACTTTACTTATCACAATCTCTAGTCCTGCCTGCCTCTTCTTACAAGTTTTCAGAATCCTCAGAACTTCTCTCCCAGCGGAAATGGTCTCAGTAGCACTATTCCTGCTGTCCTTTACAGTGACACCATAGATACAATTTGGCTCTGAAGAGTGAATAGCATCCTGTGGTTCTCAAGTGATGTTTTCAGACCTTATTTCTATAGTAGGTCTGTATATTCATCCAATGAATATTTACTGAACATATACTATGTGCTAGTGGATGCTGCCTTGGGTGCTCAGGGGCTCCTCCCCCTCCCCCATTCTTCTCTTCAGCAGGAGTAGAGGAGAATTAAATTTGATTAGCAGCAACCACCTTCTTATCCTCACCTGGCTTACTGTTCTTGCCACTCTGTACACTATGCACACACTTAACTCACCGCTCCTTACTCCTATATCTCATCACAGCTAGATCTACAATTGCTCCATTCTAAGACAATTCCCAAGATGTCTTCCAGGCGACTAGGACATCAGGCTCTTGGAAAAATATATCTTTTAGTTTTTCCTGAAAGCCTTTTGAAAGAAGACAGTGAGCCCTTTGGGAGTAACTCCTCAGGAAGTGATTTTTAGCTTGAGTGCATGGCAAATCCTTCATAAATCCTTCCTGATCATTTTGCCCACAGTCTTAGCTTATTTCAGGTAGAAAGCTTTTGAGTCACCCACCAAAGGGATTCAGACTCCACTTAACCCCAAACTGCCATGACTTGGTAGGCTGTAGTTTTGGAGTCTCTAGCATTGACAGTGTAGTTTGCGTAATCCTAAGTATCCCCATTTCAGTTCCAACTCATTGATTAAGTCACATAGTCTTTGCCATGTCTGTTTCAACAGTGCAGGTTGGAATAACTCCTCTGGTCCCATGATTGTGCTATTTGGTGACATTTCTTCTAAGGAGGGAGACTTTGTCTTATTTCTGTTAATCTTCCTAGCACCTTGCTCACTGTTTTTGCATGCAGTGAGTGCCCAGTGAATGTTTTGACAATTGGATTTTGAATCAGTTACTTTATTGGATAGCTGTTGACAATATCCCAGCGTCTTGATAAAGTAAAACCTTATGTTAGTCATTGAATTTCTATCAAAGGCATTGCAAACTGGTTATTGATTTTCTTTTTTAAAAAAGGAGAAATAAATCTACTACTTGATCCTTACTCTCACGCTAAAATGTGAGCTAGGACAGTCAGATATTACTCAGAAGTCAAATGGAACCCTTATGAAAATAACAATAATAAAAATAAGAGAACAACATCAGATGGGGATTTAGTTAACTTCACACTATCTTGAGAAAGTGTACAGCTCTCTCCATAATTTGATGGAGGTTTTAAGGGTTAACTCTATGTTTTCTCTATTTCTCCATTTCCTTTCTCACCTAAGCTTACCCTAGGCCTGTCTCACTCTATATCAATTTCATCATGAAGCTCAGTCTCTCCACTGTTTCCACCAAAAGTTCACTTACACACGAGCATTTTATGAATTCTGTAACATTACTAGAGAGCTGGGACGACGAGAGAGAAGTCGCATGGAGAGCCTGCACTTCGCTGTCTTACCGGGAGACGCCCACCCTCTTCCCTTTTCTCTTCCTCCTCTCTCGCTCAATGGAGAAATCACTTAATTTTCCCCCTTGTTTCACAACTAACTCTTCCATGCATATTGGTGCCCTCTTCAATCCAGAGCACTTTCCCAAATAATCTACTTCTTAAGAGTGCTGGTAAAATAAAAATGTCTCCGTCTTATGACACAGAAAATGGGTCTCCCATAGTTAATACGGGCTTCAAATGGAGTTGTTGTCATCTGCAATGGCACTTCTTCAAGGACAATACGCTGGAAATGAGGTGAAACTTGCAGACTGGGTGAAACGCCAAAACACCAAAATGATGAAGAAGCGACCTTCAGCACCTCCCTTGAGTTCTGCTGAGAGATCTCTGGAGTCCTGCAGCATGAAATCTCAAGAGCCACGTGTGGGCTGTGGGGGAGTTAAGTTCCTATCCTGGGGCAGGTGCCTTAGCTTTGATGGGGATGCCACAGTACATCCTACCTGCGCCGTGAGAAAGACGCTGGAAGTTTGCCATGAAAGGTTATATAAGGGGTCTCCATCGATGGCTCTCTAGCATAGGCTGTCTCAAAAACAAATACAGTAACTGGAGACCCTAATTTTACCCATCAGAAAGGCTTTACCTAATAAATGATAGAGCCCCAATTCAGAAGGCTAACTGCCAAAAGTTTACTGTGTGCAAGTGTAGCGATTTCTAGTTTCCACCGGATGAGTTAGATGGAGGGTACTCGATAAATGCTTGTAACTGATGATGCTCTGGCAGCACGGCGTATATCCATGCTTGAGCTCGGCATGGTGCTGACTCGTGCTCTTCTGCTGGGAACCCGACTGCTCTGCCAACACTTTCTGCTGGGCAGCCTGCAGGAAGTGCTTGCTCTCAGCTGCAGTGCAGCCCTGCAGTGTCTTGCTACAGTTACAGAGTGAGGCAGGCAAATAAAGGCTGGACAATCCCCAAACTGGCCAAAGAAAATATGGAGTCAATGTGGTCACTGGGTTCTCGGGGAAACCAAGAATGTGTTAGATCATGGAACCTCCAGAGCTACAGTCTCTAGACTCGGGCCAGCAACTATGGCCCATTTTTATACAGCTTGCAACCTAAGAATAGTATTTTCATCTTTAAAGCGTTGTAAGAAACAAAGGATACATGACAGAAAATGTATGTGGCTTACAATGCCTGAAATATTTACTATATAGTCCTTTGGAGGAAAAGTTTGTTAACTCCTGCTCTAGACCAGTGGCATTCAATCTTGGCTGTACACTAGGATCACCTGGGGGATCTTTACAAATAACAAAAATAGATCATTGTGCTTTCGAATATGGAAAAACCTACTTTTCCTCTCTCTATAGTCACACTCAACACAGAACACTTCTGTGGCCAAGTGTGTGGGCGCTACACCGATTCTCTGTGAACTCCAACTGGGGTCCTGTGACTCCTCCTTCACCCTCAGGTTAAGGGCTCACACCCACAATACTGCCCCACTCATGTGCTGGCTGGAAGTCGAGGTTGTCCCCCGCACTGCTGACCAACTGGCTATAAATAGGAGGTTTCCACCACTCCCTCCTTGGGTCTGATCATTTGTTAGAATGGCTCACAGAATTGAGGAAAAAGTTTACTTACCAGATTACTGATTTAATATGAAGGATACAACACAGAAACAGTCAGATGGAAGAGATGAGGAGTAAGGATGGGGGAGGGGTGTGGAGCCCCCATGCCCTCTCTGGGCATGCCTCCTTCCCACCAGCCACCATGTGTTCAGACACTTGGGCGCTCTCTGAACCACTCCTGTTAAGATTTTTCATGGAGGCATCATTACATAGGCACAATTGATTAATCATTGCTGCTTAACTCAAGCTCCAGAAACTCTCCCCTCCCAGGAGGTCAGGGAGGTGAAAGTTCTAGCCCTCTAATCTCAAGGTTGGCTCCTTTGGCAACCAGCCCCCAACCTTAAGGACCTTCCGAAGGTTAACTCATTAACATAAACTCACCTATGGTTGAAAGGGGCTTGTTAGGAAGAACAAACGACACTTCTTTCACCTTTATTGCTCAAAGAAATTCCAATGGTTTTAAGGAGCTCTGTGCCAGAAAGAGTGGCCCAAGATCAAATATATATTGTTATAAATCACAGTATCACAGCCCTAAACTAACCTACTGAATTAGGCTTTCCAAGATGTCATTTGCATTTTTGTACACATTCATAGGTAATTCTCTTTTGAGAACGATGTATATATCTTACTTTTTAAAGGACCCTCATCACAGACCCTTGCACCCTGCCTAACATTAAGTGGAACCTTAGGTCAGCAGCACTGGATGAATCACAATCTGTTGCAGCGGAAGGTAGGTTTGGGGCAGTTCTGACTAGGAGAAAGGCCTCAAGAAAGCTTCTGATTTGTCCAGGAAAAATCTAAAGAGTTACAATAAAGCTGATATTTATTGAGCACTACTGTATTTGCTGAACACTTTTGTGTACATTTTCATATTGATTTTTGCAGCAACTCTATAACATAAATATGATCACGAGGTAAATGAGGCTTAAGAATGTTAAGTAATCCATCCAAGATTATCTAGTTATTAAGCTGCAGAGCTGGGCTTTGAACCTGGGCGTGCTTTGCTGTCAGAGTGTCATTGAGCAAAACCACCAATAACTGGAGATGTGATAGGCCATCTTGGGAGTGGACAATGTGTGAAATTCACTGTCTGATACTACTGGTCTTACATAGAGCCTCAGATGCTGGGAACATGGGGCCTCCCTGTTGGGTGGCTTGGAGAGGAGTGGAGGGCATCTGGATCTAAGCCCCTAAATCACCAGCAATATTTCTCTGGTTTTGTAGGCTCCCATCCCTTCCAGGCTTAAAATGCCATACATAAAACTCTGCCCTTTCAGCTTGCAGGACGGTGTAGAAAGCATACACATGCTCACTGGAATGAAGGTGGGCAAACATAAAATATAACCTCAACAATGCCCTCTGGAGTTGTCCAGTGCACAGGCCTGATCTTGCTTAGTTTTATGGAGGAAACTGAGTCTTGGAGAGATTAATGAACTTGCTCAAAGCTGTAGGGGCTCTAAGGGGTGGCGTCGGTCTAAGGCCCATGCTCTTTCTGTGATATCCTCACTGCCCTGCCTGCTGCCAGTTTGTGGACCAGCCTGGTTCTGAAAGGTCCCTTTCCCCCTCACCATCCATTTCTCAGGAAATCCACTAGTGGCTTTCCCAATAAAGGGACAGCCTAATGACTCCTGTGGCCTCTGTGTAAGGCTTGGGTATGAGATGTCCCTTCTCCCATCTCTCAGTGGCCTGGTCTCTGTTGAAGATTTTTCCCCTTCAGGAGGCCCAACTGCTGCCACATTGTCAATTGCTCACTGGTTACTATGGAAACAGGTCTCAAGAGGGATCTGCTTTTCTCCCTCCTTGAATGAGGAGGAGTAAAGGGCTTTGTGAGGGGCAGCACTTCCCCCTTCATGGCCAGGAAAAGGATGAGTTTTGGATGACAGGCTTATAAAATTTTACCTAAAGACTCCACTCTTTGTCAGGATAAGATTGCCAATTTTTCATTCTGGAGAACAACTGTCCTTATTTGGAGAACATATCCTTTCTCTTTCTTGGTAGTTAAAAAGGCCTTCCATTTTATGAAATGATTATGATAGAAGGAACGATTTAAAAGATGTCATCACTTGGTAAAGTAGAAAGTTTATTGATACACACAACACCATGGAGAAGTTTCAAAATCATTATGATGAGTGAAAGAAGCGTTGCAAAAGAGAGTACATACTGTGTGGTTCCATTTTTATATAATTCTAGAAAGTGCAAGTTCATCCAGAGTGACAGAAGTCTTCTCAATGGTTGCTAAGGGATGGGTAGAGAGAGGGATACATTATATAAAGGGGCATGAGGAAATTGGGGGGGAAGATGAAAACCCTTGTGGTCTTCATTGGGATGACAGTTTCACAGGTGTGTACAATATTTCAAAACTGATCAGATGGTACACTTTAAATATATGCAGTTCAGTGTACTTCAGTTAGACTTCAATAAAGTTGAAACAAGGTAGCAACCTTTTGTTGGTCCTCAATTTTTATTTGTTGTAATTTAAGTTATCTGTGGAAAAGCAAAGTCTGGGAAGCCTAAGGTCCTGGTAGCAACCATTCTGGATACAATGATGAAGGAGGTGAAGTTTGCTTCTGCTGTCTTCTCTAGACTAAACCCCGACCCCTAGGCCTCCCCTTATAGGAGAAAGAGATTCCATAAGCTAATTGGCACTAAGGTATCTGGAGACTTAATGAGGCTTGTCTCCTAAGAGTATTTATATTTTATAAAGAATTTCTGTGTGTTAATCATGTTCAACCTGGAAGAATCAATTTCCAGTGGTGGAATTTTAAGCTCCAAGGTACCTTGTCAAAGCAGTACTTTGAGATTCTTTATATTTGACTACCTTTGTCACATGTTGGAATTAATGATTCCTTCTGTGTTCCTTGGGCCCTTTGTTAGGTTCAGGATTATTTATCATACTTACCATTTCTGTTTCCATGGTTATTATTCTGCCCAGAGTTTTTATATAAATGTATGACACACACACACACAGCTCTTAGTATCCAAGGGGGATTGATTCCAGGGCCTCTCTGTGAATACCAAAATCTGTGAATGCTTAAATCCCTTACATAAAATGGCATAGTATTTGAATAGAACCTACACAATCCTCCCCATACTTGAAATCATTTCTAGATTACTAACAATACCTAATATAATGCAAATGATATGTAAATATTATACTGTATTTAAACATTTATATTGTTAGTTTTTTATTTTTTGAATACTTTGGTCCTCTTTTGGTTGAATCTGAGGATGTGAAACCCACTAACATGGAGGGTCAATAGTACACATACATATATAAGTGTATTTATACATTTATTTATATGTAAAACTATGTTTTTGACTTATGAGGGCAAAATCTGAATGGATGAAGCATTGAGTAAAAATACTTTTGCCGGACACACAACATGTTGTATATTGTTCAGCATCAAAATAAACCTCATCATCTACTATGTGCTCAGAATTATTCTTGGAACTAGACATATAAACAAAAATGAGATGTAGTTCTGAGTTGGAGGCATTAATAACATAGTAGGAAATGTAACTCAGTAAGAGGGCTATTGAAATGAAGTGGGGTATACATGTATACCTCGGAGATATTTCAGATTTGGTTCCAAAAAACTGCAATAAAGCAAATATACTGAGTCATACAAATATTTTTGTTTTCCCAGCACACATAAAAATTCTGTTTATACTGTAGTGTAGTCTATTAAGTGTGTAATAAATAGCATTATGTCTAAAAGAGAACATATACACCTTAATTGAAAAATACTTTCTTGCTCAAAAATGCTAATGATCATCTAAGCCTTTAGTAATTCATAATAATTTTTTGGTAGGGGGTCTTGCCTCAATGCTGCTGACTTATCAGGGTCGTGGTTACTCAAGGTTAGGATGACTGTGGTGATTTCCTAAAATAAGACAACAATGAAGTTTGCCACATTGATTGATTCTTCCTTTCATGAAAAAATTTCTCTGTAGCATGCGATGCTGTTTGATAGAATTTTACCCATAGTAAACTTTTAAAATTGGACTAAATCTTCTCAAACTTATAGCCAAAATCATACTGAATGCAGAAAAGTTGAAAGCACTCCCTCTAAGAACTGGAACAAGACTAGGATGCCCACTTTTACCACTTTTATTCAACATAGCACTGAAGTCCTAGCCAGAGTAATCAGGCAAGAGAAGGAAATAATGGGCATTTAAATAGGAAAAGAGGGAGTCAAATTATCTGTTTGCTGGTAATATGATCTCATACCTAGAAAACTTTAAGGATTCTTCTAAAAGGTTCTTAAATTTGATAAATGAATTCAGTAAAGTCTCAAGTTATAAATCAATGTCTGCAAATCAATAACATTTCTATATACCAATAATGACCAGGCTGAGAATCAAATAAAGAACTCAATTCTATTTATAATAGCTGCAAAAAATTATAAATATATATGTTTGAATGAATATATTCAACCAAGGAGAGCACAAAAAAATCATAGATGACACAAACAAATGGGAAAATATCCCATGCTCATAGATTGGAAGAATCAATATTGTTAAAAATGATTGTACTGCCCAAAGCAATCTACAGATTCAATGCAAATCCTATCAAAATACCAACATCATTTTTCACAAAATTAGAAGAGACAATCCTAAAATTTATATGGAACCAAAAGTGATTCAAAGTAGCCAAAACCATCCAAAGAAAACAAAACAAAACATAACACCCCAATCTGGAGGCATCACATTACTGACTTCAAATTATGCTACAAGGTAACCAAAACAGCATACACTGTGGTATAAAAGTAGACACATAGATCAATAGAACAGAATAGAGAACCTAAAAATAAAGCCAAATACATACAACCAACTGGTCTTCAAAAATGCAGCCAAAAACATACATTGGGGAAAGGATGCCCTATTCAATAAATTGTGCTGAGAAAATTGGATAGCCACATACAAAAGAATGAAACTGGATGTCTATATCTCACCACATACAATAATTATCTCAAGATGGACTAAAAGCTTAAACTAAGGCCTGAAACCATACAAATTCTAGAAGAAAACTTAGGAAAAATACTTCTAGACATCGGCCTAGGCAAAGAATTTATGACTCAGACCCGAAAAGCAAATGCAACAAAAATGAAAATAAATGGGACTTACTTAAACTAAAAAGTAAAAGAAATAATCAACAGAGTAAATAGATAATCTACAGAATGAGAAAAAATATTCACAAACTATATATCTGACAAAGGACTAATATCCATAATCTACAAGGAATTCAAATAAATCAGTAAAAAACAAAACAAGCAAACAAACAACAACAAAAAAAAACATTAAAAAGTGGGCAAATGACATGAACAGATATTTTTCAAAAGAAAATATACAAATGGCCAAAAGACATATGAGAAAATGCTCAACATCCGGGAAACGCAAATTAAAACCACAATGAGATATTACTTTATTCCGGTTAGAATGGCCATTATTGTAAACTCAAACAAACAATAGACATTGGCATGGATGCAGTGAAAAGGGAACACAATCACTGTTCATGGGAATATAAATTAGTACAACCTCTATGGAAAACACTGTGGCGATTTCTCAAAGAACTAAAAGTAGATCTACCATTTGATGCGGTAATCTCACTACTGGGTATCTACCTAAAGGAAAAGAAGTCATTATGTCATAAATACAGCTGCATGTGTATGTTTATCACAGCACAATTCACAATTGTAAAGATAAGGAATCAACCTAAGTGCCCATCAACCAATGAGTAAATAAAAAAAAATGTGGTATATATATATATATATATATATATATATACATATACATACCAGGGAGTACTACTCAGCCATAAAAAAAGAATGAAATAAAGTCTTTTGTAGCAACTTGGATGGAATGGAAGGGCATTATCCTAAGTAAAGTAATGCAGGAAGTAAAAACCAAATACTATATGTTCTCACTTACAAGTGGGAGCTAAGCTATGGGTATGCAGGGTCATACATAGTGGAATAATGGACACTAGAGACTCATAAGGGGGGAAGTTAGAAAGAGGGTAAGGGGTGAAAAATTACCTGTTGGGTATAATGTACACTATTCAGCTGATGGGTACACTAAAAGCCCAGACCTCACACCAAAAACCCCCTGTACCCCTAAATCTACTGAAATAGGAAAAATAAATAAAATTTTAAAAATCTTCTCAAACCCTACACCTGTTTTATCAATTACGTTTATGGAATATTCTAAATCCTTTGTTGGCATTTCAACATTGTTCACAGCATCTTCACCAGCAGTAGATTCCATCTCAGGAAACCATTTTGCTTATCCATAAGAAGCAACTCCTCATTCGTTCAAATTTTATCATAAGATTACAGCAATTCAGTTATATCTTCATGCTCCTCTACTATTTCTAGTTCTCTTGTTATTTTTATCATATCTGCAGTTACTTCTACTGAAGTATTAAATCCCTCAAAGTCATCCACAAGGGTTGGAATCAACTTCTTTCACATTCCTATTAATATTGATATTTTCACCTCCTCCCATGACTCATAAATGTTCTTAATAGTATCTAGAATGGTGAATCCTTTCCAGAGGTTTTCGATTTTCTTTGCCCAGATCCATCAGAAGAATCACTATCTATGGCAGCTATAGTCTCATGAAATCTATTTCTAAAATGATAAGACCTGGAAGTCAAAATAACTCCTTGATCTATGGGTTCAGGGAATAGGGAGCCCTGAGGAGACGATGAGAGAAAGGGGAATGAATAGCTTGTAGGTGGAGTAGTCAGAGCACACACAAGATTACAGATTAAGTTTGCCATCTTATATGGGTACAGATCGTGGCACCCCAACACAATCATAATGATAAAATCAAAGATCACTGATCACAGCTCACCATAACAGATATCATAATGACAAAAAATTTGAAATATTACAAGAATTACTAAATTGTGACACAGAGATACAAAATGAGCTCATACTTTTGGAGAAATTACACTGTTAAATTTGACTGATGCAGGAACACAGTATCTGCAAAGCACAATACAGTGCAATAAATGAAGTATGCCTGTATGTTAAGATTTTAATAAGCACAGGAAAACAGGATCTAGGGCAGCCATCGGGGTGTCAGCAAAGATTTCCTGAAAGAGGTAATCGTTATAACTATGCTTAATCCAAAGGACCAGAGGAGTTAGTCAGCAATAAGGTGACAGAAGGACTTTTCTGGCATTGGTGCTTTTGTGAGACTAGAAAACTTGGCTATTTTGGAATGTGACCTGGGGCCTGGGCAAAGATGAACCTGGAGAGATATTTAGAAACTGCCTTATGATTATGTGTTATGATTATGTGTGGGCAGCCTTTGTGTAGTTTCAGGTAGGGTAGTGGAAAAACCAAAATTTGAATTTAGAAGGATTGTTTTAGCTGCTGTAGATTTGTTTATGTGCAGACAAGGCAGCAGCTGGAAATCAAGTTAGGAAACCACTGTGGCAATCTAGTGAAAGACAATGGTGCCTGAACACTAGGTATGGGGGGGGGGTAGGTGGAGGCAATGGATATTATTTGGAAAGTACTAAGAAGGTGGAATCCATAGGACTAGATTTGACAGAATGATTGGATATGAGAGTGGGGGACATACAGAACAGAAAGCCAGGGCTGACACCCAAGGCTTGGCCTCAGGCAACTGCATGGTTAGATAATGGATGATGGCTTCAGGTTCAAGTAATGTTACAAGAGATCATGAGTTCAGTTTGGGACACATTGAGTTGGAGGTGACACATATAGAAATCAAGAAGAAAGTCAAATTTATGGGTCTGGAACTCAGGAAGTGGGTCCAGCCTATAAATACAGATTTAGCATATTGATAGGACTTAAAACAACGGGGAGAGGATGAAATAGTAAATGCATGTTGCATTAAATTCTTGGTGTTAGGTTAGGAATGTAGAGACTTTTCCATGTTTGACAGGTGACTCTGTTTCCACAATGGGAAAGAGGTCGCTAATTAGTGGCAGGTATAACTGAGAACCCACTTCTTGCCTGTAGAGATAGACATGGCTGTTGGGATGGAAATGTGTAGATTGGATTAGAATTACCAGTTCCAATTCCCCAATTTTTACGTGATTATGTTTAAGTTTTTAGAAAAATATTCCCTCATCAGTCTTCTGTCTTCTCACTGTACCTGATACACACTTTCAAGAGTGTACTTTTTAACCTTGGCTGATATTATATATTTACACATCTGTTGCACCCTGTGCATTAAGCCCCTTGAGGCCAGGTACCAGCACGACTTATTTAAGTTTTGGCATGCATCAAAGGACTGATGTGCTAAATGGAGTGCTTGCTCTCCACAGTTCCCATAGTGAGTTTTCTAGCAAATTACTCTTGGCTTCCCCATTGACATTCGTGTATTCACCACAGCAAATTTAAACAGAGAGGTATTTGTATCCAACTGAAAGGAGAATTTTACTCATTGTTACATGAGAAATAAATAAGGGGTTTTTTTGTATAACATGTTGAATGCTAAATCTATAGCTATGTCCTTGTTGCTCGTTATAATCTAAACCACTGGACAGATGTTCCTCTTGGCTTTTGTATAAACACCTAGGAGATCCCTTTTAATTTAGTCCATGGACTCTGTGATTTTCCTTAGCTTGCCAACCAAATATTCATTCTCCAAAATCATCCAGAAAACTAACCAAAGGTCTCTTTGTTTCTGTCAAATGCTAAGATAAACCAATAATATCAGGATGTTGTCCGTTTGTGTACACATCTTAATATTAAGCCAACTGTTTTGTGTTTACAATGTGCATTTAATTAATTTAGGGCATCATGAAAATGGTTTGCATGTGATGGGTGACTTTCATAATGAGTGGAATTTCTGCATGGATTTCTTACTCATTTAACAGTTGAGAATATGCCATTATTTTATAAGCACTACTGATAAATCATTTGGCAAATACTTCTCAGCCGTTTAAAATAATTTTTATTTCCTGTGATTTCAATTGTCTCCGCATTTTTCCTTGTAAATAGTTGAAGAGTAAGCACATTTTCAAAGAGCTGTAGGGAGGCTGAGATGCCAGTTGCATTTTAACTATATAGGGCATTATCGTTCTTACTGTAGCCAATTCTCTTTTAAATCATTGCAGTTTCTGCTCTAGCCTCCAGCTATAGAATTCTTTTCAAGCTGGCAGTGAACTTGGCAGGTTGCCAGAAGAAATATAAAGGTGTTTTGGTCCACCAAAGTATTTTGAGTGGTTCTTAGTGATACAGTTTTCTTCAGTACATCTGCAAAACATTTTTCTGAAGTGAATTTTCATGTGAAAAGCCTTCTTAATCATCACCAGTATTGTTTGTTTCAATGCAGTTATTTAAGTGCCCCCCTGGGTGCCTACAAAATAAACAAGGGAATCTTCTAAAGAGTTTTAAAAGTGGCAGGTGCTGAGGCTGTGCCCTATTCACTTAGTTTGCAATGACATTTTTGTGCTAATCTATAGACAAACAAGAGACAGGTGACACACCAAATCAAGTACAATGCACAAGAGAAGACAGTTTCAGCCAATGGGGTCAGCGCTAGATAAGATGCTTTTGAGGCAAATACATGCAAGAAGCAACTGCTTTTTAACCCCCTTGCTGTTTGCATTCTGCCTGTGAAAATCTGATACTGAAACTTGCGATGTTAACTAAACTTTTCAGTTTTAAATAAAAACAAAAGGAGATTCAAGATGAAAATATCTACATCTATGAGTGTGTGAATTTCAGAAGTATGTGTATGTATTCACATATGTATACATGCATATGTAGACATATATTTGCATTCAAAGAAAATGAGTACTATGACTAAACATCAAAACATGTAAAAATAACCATTTGTTTGCTATTATGGCCACGAATTCAATCCATGTACGTCATATTTTCACAACAAACCACTGTATTTGCACACCAAACTCCAACTCACATGATGGAAATTCAAGAAATGATTAAACACATTTTTATATTGTTTATTCTTTATTGATTGTCATTTATATGTAAAAAAATGTTTCTAGTGGACTTTTTAAAAAGTTGGATTAGTCATTGATTTAGAGGTACCTGATGGGAAGTTGATTTTATTAAGCTTTAATGTAGGCACATTAACCACCACTCTCCTATTTCTTTTTTAAAATAATCATACTCATAAATTGGTGACAAAAACTTTTGTGGAAGCTTTTCTTTTAAAAAAAAAGCTTAATTTTTTTGTAAAAAATGAAGTATACTTATTGTAAATAATACCAAAAGCACAAAACACTGTAAAATCATTACAATATTCTACTATGCTACAGGGAAGAGATTTGAGGCCATTTAAATATTGCTTTTAAAAAGCTGAAGGTTTTGCATAGAATCTGATAACAAAAAACAACCAGATAATGGCAATTTTTCCAGCCCTCTCTACCTTATGAAGCGTTGGCAAGGTCCATTTTGATTATTGCGATCAAGAAGTACTCAATCTGCTGCCGTTGGTTGGATCTTTAGTATCATTAAATTTCAAGCCTTATGTCTATGGTTTGGGCTCTGTTGCTTCCATGACAATCAGCGTTGGTTTACAAAAATGTATTATTTACCAAGTGGTTAACATAAGGGAACAAATACTTCCTTGTGGTAAACATGGCAATCCTAGAGTTTAAGAATGAAAGGAAACTTAGATATCATTTTTGTGACATTGGGAGAAAATGAGCATCATTCCAACTGAATTGAGAATCCATGAGCCAATGCAGCAGAGACTTGTTTGTGACGGGGCAGAGTCCTCTGCTAAGACCACAGAGGCCTGCCTTTGATACAGCAGCAGCATGGCAGAGGGCCCGTGGCCATCACTGGGAGGATTGTTATGTTCTGAGTATTAACAGGAAACACTCAACCAACTAGGTAATAAGGCAGTTGAGAGAAAGAAATTGTCCACTGGCCAGTCTGCATTAAGACTGCAATGGAAATCTTTAGCTTTCAAAATTGTAGCGTGCTACTTCTACTGAGCACATTTATGATCCTTTTCCATCAAAGAATGGCTCAGGATTTATCAAGGCAGCAAAGCCTCCTGGTTGCCATCTTTGGATCTTGGCCTTCAGAGTCACCCCCGAATCTTCATTGAAATACGCGATTTCAATGCCTGCCAGAAAACGAGAGTACACAGAATAAAAACTTCAAGAAATGGCAACCTTTGTAGAAATAAATGTGTTTAGGGAATACATTGAGAACAGATTGTTCAGTTTAAATATATTGCAGCCCTTTCTCCCTTTTAAAAATGGAAACAATTACAATGAAATACAGATTATGTAGGGGATGTATAACTACAGAGAGGAGGGGATGCCTCTCACTAAGCAAAGCATGGATTCTTTCGGTAATTTGATAAAATACAGGACTTTTGGTGTGGGTACGTACACACATATATTGACTACATAAACAAATACAGGTATAATAAAATTTTAGAGGAAATAGAGACCCCCTTGAAGTGAATCCATGGACCGCCCTCAGGATTGTGGATACCAGGTTGCAAACTCTGTGTTATAGCATGCAAAATAGTGCATATACATTTTTTTTTTGGCTGGGGGAAAGGGTACTAAATTTTGCTTTTGGATATGATGTGAATACCTCATGATTCTAATGGCCAGAACAGAGTGGAGGAAAAGAAACAACTCCTTGAATTGTATGCCAGTGTAACCAAGATGACTTGCATTTCCACAGGGCTTTATATTTTTGAAACCACATTCCCATTTACAGCCTTGTACGGAAAAGAGCAGGTACCATAGCGCTAAGTTACAGGAGAATAAATAAATGTGGGAGTTAAGTGCCTGCCCCCAGGCCAGAGATCCCTAACTTGTACTCCTGCTGCTACATTGCTCTGACAAGGGCTTTATTTGAATCTGCATCAAATCCTTGTCGACCATGGCTTTTCTTTCTTAGTTTTCAAGCACTTAAAGTAGGCCTATGGTTTCAGTATAACCCACTTGTGTTCTTTCTTATGATCTTTGAGTAGATGATATTGATTTTTAGGTGTTTTAGACAGGCCAGTATTTGGGAAATTTATATAGCTAAAGAAAACATACCACTTTCACTCTAAATAAGACATTTGCCATGACCTAACTTCTGTAGCTTCCTTTACATGTTGTCTTCGGAATCCCCCCAAATGAGCATGCAATTCCTGTGTTGGTTAATCATTTCATTTCAGAATGCCCAATAAAAAATGAAGTCGAGAACAAACCCAGCTGACTCAGATAAAAGAAAAAATTAAAAATCCCACACTTCTATATAAAATACCAAAATAATTGAGACAAATCTGACCCACCTAATAAGACCTAAAGTGGTTTCATGAGGCATTACTGCTAATAACTGGTATTTATTTGCTTCTTTCATCAACATATTACAGAAGGTGCTTCTTTAGAAACGTAAAGATTCTGATGAGTCAGAATGCTCATCAAAAATAACTACACTTGATATTTGTCCCATTTTTTAAACTTTGCAGTGTGATCTTGCATCTATTTTCTCATATGCTTCTCACAACAGCTTTAAAAGGTGCTCCATTTAAGATGGTTACTCTCATTTTACAGGACCCTCTCAGACACAAGTCAAATGTGGTTCAGTCTGTTGTATTCACTGAGTCCAAGCCACTAGCTTGAAAATTTCAACCAGCTATCTACAATGTAATCTAATCTCTTATACATGTATGGTGTTTTATCATCTGAAAAATATTTTCCTATTTGTAATTCCATTTCATCTTCATCTAGGAATCATTATGCAGGAAGCTGGAGTCAAGTGTTACAGATGGGACAACTGAGGCTGAGAGAGACTTTGGAAAAGAACTAAACTGGAACTGAGGTCTTCTTAATCCCAGCCTTTCCTACTGTGTTGGAGTCACTGGTCCACTTCCTGGACATAATTGTTATGTGAGGGAAGGGCCAATGAAGTTGGTTCTTATTTTATACCTATTTCTTCTGACCCTCCTATGTCCTTGCAGGCAGCACCTCAATTGACTTTCAAGATTCAGGTAACCAATTTTCTTGCTGTTTGCTTAAGAGCACTCATTTCGAAGTACATGAAACTGGCTTAGACCTTTAGACAGATCCCCAGGGGATGACTTATGTGTGCAGTGGTGAAAGTCGATTTAACAAAACCATTAATTTGAGTTTCTGGGAATAAACAGTAGCTGTCACCCGCCATCAGAAAATACACAGTGCTTTGTAATCCAAATTGCAAAGTGCCTGAGAATACAACTGAATCAAGGAAAATAACTTTGGTGGTTGTTCAAGTCTGTGTATTGTTTTAACTTTCTGGCCAGGATGGTTCATTTCAGTGTGGTTTTCAGAAAACTAGATATTGGGTCCTGCCTGCCACATTTCATCAGTCATGCTGCATTACGTGCATTAGGAGGCCCTATGAATTCTTTTGGTCTCAGATTTACTGCAAGATGAGGCAGAAATCCATTTATGAATCCAAGGAAAGAGACTGTTAAAGATAGTCCCCCTTCACCAGGGGAGACAGCACTTGCTTTTCTCTCACCATTCTCTTGCAACAATCCTGCCAAACCCAGCCCCTCTCCCCAAATAAGAAGACTTACAACTCAAGTAAAGCTAGATTCAAATAGTGGAAAAATATTTTTCAAAGATGCATGGCTGATTTAAAAATTGTCTTTTTAAAAAATGATTCACAGTAGGCAGCATTACTATGATAAGCATAAAAAACAGCCTCAGCACCAATGATCTTATGAGCCTGAGAGGAAACAACTACTGATATTCTCAGATGCCTAGAGTCTATATTTCTGTATGAGCCATATTTATTGACTTTCTGTTTTGAAGTTATTAAAAAGTATTTAATATGGAATATTTCAAACAGAAAGAAAAATAGGGATTGGCATATCTAATACTAACATACAGACAGACCTAACCAATGTGAACATTTTCCCATATTTTCTTGAGATCTCTCCTGTTTCTTATGTAAACAACACAATCGTATTCATGTGTGTGTGTACATATACATACATGGATATATACACACATAACACATATAAATAATTTTATATAATATATGTATATATAGCTGGCTAGTATCATACTTGAAGTCATCATTAACAGACATACTGTATTGGCGATATGAGGCTCTCTATATGCACTTAAAGCCCTAAACCCCATTACAATGTTTGTTAATTATTCTATTAGAAAGAACATCTTTTGTCAAACTCTCTAAATCTTTGTATGTATGAAAATACACTTATTTTTGGCTTCTTTTTTGAATAAAAATTTAGCAAAATATAATATTCTAGGTTGACAGTAATTGTTTATATATTATTTGCTATTTTTTTCCTTTTTATCTTGAGTGTTTTGCTCCACTCTGCTGTGGTATCCTTTGCTGCCTGATTCCGGTCTGCCATCTCGC